>NC_072490.1:50069929-50690313 GCF_027574615.1 Eptesicus fuscus | reverse complement strand
ATAGTGATTAGAGATTCATGTACCTTAAAAAGTGATCACCCTGATAACTCTAGTATCCACATGGCACCATTTTTAGTTATTACAATATAATTGACTATATTTCCTATGCTATACTACTATATTCATGTCTTGTCACTAAATGAGTATGAAAAATCTTGTGTTCATTGTTGTTAGATGAGAATGTGGATAAAGTATTGAAAGCTTGTAGCAGGAATGCATGGTGTTCTTTAAGTGTGCCGAAGTGGAAAACATACTGAGTTCCTGATTTATACCGTCTGCCTCCAGAATTGGATAATTTAAAAACCATACCCCGCAAAGGATCAAAGAGAAATGTGAATCCACATGTCCTCGATTGAAATTAGAGGAAAGGAGACTGGCACAATGCATCTTAAAAAAATTTTTTTAAATCATTATTGTTGCAATATTACATATGTCTCCTTTTTTCTCCCATTGACCCCTTCTAGCCTGCCCTGCCCCCCCCCCCTGCCCCAGGCCTCCACCACCCTATTGTCTGTGTCCATGGGTTATACATATTTGCATACAAGTTCGTTGGTTGATCTCTTCCCACACACCCACACACCCCTGCCTTCCCTCTGAGATTTGACAGTCTGTTCCATGCTTCTATGTCTCTGGATCTATTTTGATCAAGTTTATTTTATTCATTAGATTTCACACATGAGTGAGATCATGTGATACTTTCTCTGACTGGCTTATTTCACTTAGCGTGATACTCTCCAGGTCCCTCCATGCTGTCTCAAAGGGTAAGAGATCTTTCTTTTTTGCTGCTGCATAGTATTCTACAGTGTAAATGTACCAAAGCTTTTTTATCCACTCATCTACTGATAGGTACTTGGGCTGTTTCCAGATCTCAGCTATTGCAAATTGTGCTGCTATGAACATAGGGGTACATTCTTTCTGATTGGTGTTTTGGGATTGTTAGGATATATTCCTAGAAGGGATCACTGGGGCAAATGGAAGTTCCATATTTAACTTTTTGAGGAAACTTCATACTGTTTTCCATAATGGCTGGACCAGTCTGCATTCCTACCAGCAGTGTACTAAGGTTCCCTTTTCTCCACATCCTTGCCAGCACTTGTCGTTGGGTTGGTTGATGTGTTGATGGTAGTCATTCTGACAGGTGTGAAATGATACCTTATTGTCATTTTAATTTGCATCTCTCTGATGATCAGTGACTTTGAGCACTTTTTCATCTTTGGTCATCTGTATGTCCACTTTGGAGAAGTGTCTATTTAGGTCCTTTGCTCATTTTTTAATTGGATTGTTTGCTTTCCTCTTATTAAGTTGTATGAGTTCCTTTTTTATTTTGTGGCAGTGCAGGCAGAAGCAATGGTTCAGGACTGTTAACACTACATATCCATTCACCAGCTGTCCTCCCCAGACTGGAGAGTTTAAGATTTGCGGTCTTCTCTTCGACTATCCAGTGGTCTTGGCTGTTCAACTTTATTTTCTCCAGGAGGATCAGCTCTGTCTGTTGCTCAGATATTTGGATTAAACAACCATTTGGTAGCAACCAAAGTGCAAGCAAGTTTATTGAACACGTGGATTTCCTTGAAGCAGGCTGACAAGAAAATCTGAGAGGGAAATTTATAAGAAAGAACATCATTGCATGGTTTAAAGAAGAAAAATTATAAATTTATAGTTTAGCTGCAGAAAAATCAAGCAAGAGGAAAATATTTTAAGTTAATTAGATAAAAAAATTTTTAGTAAAAAAGTGTGTGTGAGAGAGAAGAAAGAAGACTAACACCCACCAGCAGACAGAAGCAGAGATAAGAAACCAATTTAAGAGGGACAAGAGCAAATCCTTGTTTGCTTTCTTCTCCTGTTTGCAGCAGTGGAAGTTAATTGCATTTTTTTGCCTATTCATTTTGTAATATGCCCCTGTACATTGTTGATAAACACAAATGCCCTTTTGTTCTTTGTCTATATCTGTATGTGTGCATGGTTGTTATTTGAGTGGGTTTTATTCCTTGCAAACAAGGGATCCCAAGCCAGATTTGCCTCCATAATCTCACCTATGACAACCAGTAACATTTACAAGACAGCACCTTTGTTCTAAGAGTATAGTTTATGGTCCTGGGATTAGAACCAAGGCATGAGGCTTCTGTGATCTAGGGTCCTAGCATCATGCTAATTGATTTATCTGTCACTGATGCTCTAACATGTAGACATGTATTTGCTCAGTTTTCATTCTTTGCATGAGGTAAAAATAGATTCTGTAATTGATATTCTCCTCAAAAGAGTGTGACTTTCCATCTGGGGTGGAATTTCAAAGATTTCTTACTGGGAGCCCGGAGAGTTGGAATGGCTCCAAGATTTCCGATCACACCATTGGCCAGGGGCTCTTTTTTCCTTCTCCAAAAGGTGTGAATTTGACCTTTTCGTAGGTCACCAAGGTTGCCATATTCAGCTCCATGCGACTCTGATGGAGACCAGCCCACAGAGTTCTATTTGAGGAATGCCAACTGGCTCTCCAGGACCCAGCTGGTCCCACTCTCTCCCGCACAGTGCCTGAAATGTGCACAGCTATTTTTGTTGGGTTATAATATTATTGCTCAAAACAAAGTCTAATAATAACAAAATTAGCAAGGCCTACAGAGAGGGCAGAGAATGCTCAAACCTGGCAGTTGTATAAAAATCAAAACTCAGTGCTTCAGTTTCCTCATCTATAAATGATAACACTACTTACCTAGAGTAATTAGGGGGGTTCGATGAGTTAATATTTGCAGAGCCCCTAAGGTAGTGCCTGGTGTGTAGTGTGAGTCCTGTTGAACACAGGTAGCTCCTGTTGAAATGGTGAGAGAGGGCAGAGTGTGGCCCTTTCCCTCAATGGCATGCAAACGCTTGGACTTGGAATGTCTGAGGTTTGGAAAGCGAGGAGGGCCAGGGAGTCGGGTCCTGGTGGATTTGGGGCACTGTCAGGTGAGAAAGCACTTCACCAGACCAAGGGTGAAGGTCTTCCTCCTGAAAGTGTGTTCTGAACATGTCTGTGAGGCTCACTGGGTGGGGCAGGGAGGAAAAGGGGAGATGAGGGAGGAGACTTGGGAAGTGACAATAATTTTACAATAAATAAGAACCTTGGTGAAAATCAGTCTCAAATGTTCAGGCATTGACTTCTGTGTGTGTATATAAATTTATATATAGATATGATTTAAACTCAGAATAGGGGCTGTGGGTCCTTAGGACATGACCACTTTTAAATCATAATCCTAAAACGTTGTTGTCAAACCATGGTCACAGATGACAAGGATATTGTCGTTGTTGTTTTTAGTTTTAAATCATGTTTACTTAAGAATAATTCACATACAATGAAATTCACCACTTTTAGAGTACAGTTCTAAGAGTTTGACAAATTATGCAGTCATGAAACCACACTGCAATCAAGATGCAGACCATTTCCAACCCCCCTAAAAGTTCTCTCATGCCCATTCGTGGACAACTCCACTTACCACCCACAGCCCTGGCCACTGATTTGTCTCCCCCCCTCCCCTATAATTTTGTCTTTTGCAAAATGTTAGTAATGCTTCTTTGACCTTTGAACAAGGTCAGGTGATAACAGCACTTCTAGCATCCTGTAGCCCTTATCATAATTATAATTATGCTCTATATGCAGTTGATTAATACAATGTTCAGTGTCCCTTTCCTCTGCTAGACTGCTCCAGGCATGTGTGAGGGCAGGGATGCTTTGGCTGGTTCATTTCTGCATCCCCAGGGGTACCATAGAGTAGATGCTCAGTAAACATCTCTTAATGAATGAAGAGTGACTTTCTGACTATAAGGAAAGTGCTCTGTCACCAATGACTCAGCAGGAGCCATGTGGTCTTCAGTGGCAAAGCATGTTGTAAAGCACCCAGGCATTCCTGAGAGCGTGCATGGAGTTTGGAGTAATATTGGGTCTGAATATTAGCAACCAGAGCCACCCAGCCTATCCCAGATGCGTGCCAGGATATCAACTAATTGAAAATAAATGGAAAACACTCTTTAATCAGTTAACACTATCTTTTGTCATTACTTTGTCTCACTACATAGTAAAAGCTGTTTATTTAGTCATTTTTACATTCCATATCGTTTGTAGCAAGTCTGACATTACAGTGATGCTTAATAGTAAGATCATGAAGTCCTCAAAATCAAGCTTATTTTCTGCATGCTCGTCAAGTTCGGAAAGAAGGTCTTTGTATTTTGGTTTGGTTTCTTGTCCCTGTAAGAATAAAAAAGAAGCGCAAAACTAATTTATTGTGCCACCTGGGTTTTACAGTGAAAAAGCAATAATAAACTTCTTATCCTATCTAATAAAGAGGGAATATGCTAATTGACCATCACTCTGTCACAAAGATGGCTGCACCCACAGCTGAGGCCAAGTTCCCATAAGGAGCTTTAATGAACAATCAGCAGAGACCTGAGGCTACGCCCTCCCCCGCCCCTGTGGGGCTTGACAGGGGACCTCAGGCTGTGCCCCCCCCCCCCACCTGGCAGGGCTTGACAGGGGACCTCAGACTGATCCCCCCACCCCAGTGCCAGGCCAGGGGACCTGAGGCCATGCCTCTCCACCCGGTGGGGCTTGACGGGGAACCTCAAGGTGGGCTTCCCATCCTGGTGCTGGGCTAGGGGACCTCAGGCTGCTCCCCCTGCCCAGCAGGGCTTGACAGGGGACCTCAAGGTGTACCCCCAGTGCTGGGTTGGGGAACTCAGGCCATGCCCACGCCCAACAGGGCTTGGCAGGGGACCTGAGGCTGCATCCCCCAGCCTGGTAGGGCTTGATGGGGGACCTCAGGCCATGCCCCCCACCAAGCAGGGCTTGACAGGGGATCTCAGGCCATGTCCCCCACCTGAAGGGGCTTGATGGAGGACTTTAAGGCATGCCCCCACCCTGGTCTGAGCTGGGGGACCTCAGGCCACGCCCCCATCCTGGCACTGGGCCAGGGGACCTGAGGCTATGCCTGCCTGACAAGGGTGGGTCTGGCCGGGTCTGGATCTCACCCAATGGGGGTGGGGCCAGCTGGGTCTGGGTCTCACGTGATTTTGAGGTGCATGTGGGTGGGCAGGGACTTGACTCTGGGTCCCGTGGTGTGCCCCAGACTCTGACAGGAGGAAAGTTTTCATATACATTTTACTAATTTTCTTTCATCTCTGACACTTCTATTATAGAGAAAGAGCAAATAGCAATATTAAAATATTTCCTCTAATTAATCCCCTTTTAATGTGCATGAATTTTGTGCACCTGGTCACTAGTTAACTATAATATGCCAAGTTGTTGTCGAGCACTGTGGTAAATCTTTTCATGGCTGTCTCATTGATTCCTTACAGAGACTCTATTGAATATATACAATCATTAGCCCCACTTCACAGGTGCAGTATCAGAGACTTGGCAAGATTTAAGTAACTTGCTCCTGCCAGGAAGCTCCTGGTTTGGAGTCAGATTCATAGCTTGGCTACCTAGCCCTCTCATAACTGCTAAGCCATCTCGCCTGTATCAACACAGATAGTGTTGTGTTTTCAGATTTCCAAAACATAAGCTCTTTGTTATGGGAGCGATACAACATGGGTTCCACGGAACAGCTAGATTTTCCAGAAATATGGAATAAAGTATGCTAAAAGAAAATATGTGCTTTGGACGATTGTTCAGCATTTAGTTTGATCACAAATCAAATCCAAGTTCACAGTCCTCATAAACGGATTGAAGGAAACATGTGAATAGTACATACATGGAGAGGCCTTTCAGTTTCCAACCACAGCTTGTGAAGTAGCTTCCAAGTGGCATTAAAATCCTTAAGGTCATTTGATTCACGGGTGTACTGAGCTCTGTTTGCATTTAGCTCAACCCCAAATGCTCACACATGTGCCAGCTGTAAGGAGCCATCACAGCAGGGACTAAGGGAGTAGGAATGACCATGTTCCCTACAGGCTTAGACCGTTACTGTTACTCTGGGCTCATTCTCAAGAGGTCACACCTGCCAGCGAGGCCGAGGGCGCTCTCCCAGCCCCTCCGAGAGAGCCGAATGCTGTGTTGAGAGGGTCAGATTCCGGGACAGAGATGGGAGCACTTCACTAGGGGACAGCACTTGCCTAAAGGGCAGAGAGGCAGCAGGTCTCCTGCACGGCATGTTAGAAGGTGAAGCTGACCGAGGTCCAGTCCCTTGGACCTGACCCGCCCTGTTTGCTTTGTAAGTTCTTCACAGAGCCTTTATATGTTCAGTTTTCTCAGACCTGACTGGCTATAGAATAAGATCCCCCAGGAGGCTTATGGGAAAGCAGATGTGCCCCTGGGGACCCAGGCTCAGCCACAGGGTCCAGTCCAGTTCAGCAGAGAACCCCACGTGGGGACTTAGGAGCAGCAGCAGCAGGAGGGGCCTTTTGCCTCGGCTCAGGTGTGGGCACCTGTCTTAGGGAGTCTCTTGGAGGGGCGGTTGGTCCAAGGCAGCATTCTGACGTTACCCAGGCGCTTGCTCTGTGAAGTTCAGCCGGCACCATTGGTACTGGGGCTGCCTCGGGGCCCGCTGTCCCCCAGCACCCCCGAAATACGGCCCTTCTTTCCTGCGCTGCCACCCGAGCAGAGGGCAGGGCTGTGGGAGGCCCGAGAGTTTGCTGCTGGGGATCCAGAAACTGGCGGCCTTCCTGGGGTCAGCCTACACCGAGGGGCGTGAGGCTAAGGTGACCTCCTGACGGTGCTGGTTTTGGTTTGGCCTCTGATGCCCTCAGAAGATGATCCATCCCTGAGGTCCCCATTGTCATCCAGTCAGAAGCTCCCTGAGGACAGCCAGGCAGCCAGGTAGGGTCCCTTTCGCTCTGGGATTTGTCACTTCTCTTGGCCCCCGAGTCAGGCAAAGGTTATAGGATTTTCTCACCCACTTCCTCTTTGAAGACTCCCCAGAACTTTTTGTCTTTTGTCAAATTCTGCCTGATATTCTAGCTGAAAAAAATAGCTTTTCTTAAAAAAATTATTTCAAATATAGTAACTGTTTAATATTGGACATTTAAAAAGATATTTTTCAAAAAGAGAATCTATACTAATAAAAGAGTAATATGCTAATTAGACCGGGAGACCTTCCGGACAAAGCCGGAGGCTTGGCTGGCCTGCAAACTGCCCCCAAATGGCCCTCAGCCCCTCACTCAGGCTGGCCATGCCCCCAGCTGGGACCCTCACCCTGATGGGGGTGTGGCTAGCCTGCAAACTGCCCCAGCCCCTCGCCCAGGCCAGCACCGCCCCCAGTGGGGACCCCCACCTGTCAGGGGTGTAGCTGGCCTGCAAACTGCCTCAGGCCCCTCATCCGCCCCCCAAGGGGACCCCAACCCTGATCTGGGACCCCCTTCAGGGAAGACCAGCCAGCCCCCACCAGTGCACCAGGCCTCTATCCTACCTAATAAAATGGTAACATGTAAATTACCATCACTCCCCTACGCCCACAAGTGGGCCAGTGGAAGGCGCAGGGGGCGGGACTCGGGGTGGCCGGGGTAGCTGATTGGGCCCGTGTCTGTGCCATGGCTGTGCTGCAGAACAGAAGGGGCCTCTGGGGCAGCGAGATCACGTCCCGCTGCAGACCATCAAAAGCAGGGGAACTGGGTGCCTGTCTGCTCCGGCACCAGGCCTTTCAGAAGCCTCCAGCTCAGTGGAGGCTTCTGAAAGGCCTGGTGCACCAGTAGACAGGCACCCAGCTCCCCCGTGATCGAAAGCAAAAGTGTGTAGGGGACCCTACATGTGCATGATTCAATCATGCACTGGGCCTCTAGTCTATACTAATAAAAAGGTAATATGCTAATTAGACCGGGAGTCCTTCCAGATGTCCTTCCAGACAAAGCCAATGGTGGTGGGGCCGAGGCAGAGGTGGTTAGGGGCGATCAGGCCAGGAGGGGAGGGCAGTTGGGGATGATCAGGCCTGTCGGGGGGACAATTGGGGGCAAGCAGGCTGGGGGGGGATGTTGGGGGCAAGCAGGCCGGCTGGGAGGCAGTTGGGGATAAGCAGGCTGGTTGGGGGGGGGCAGTTGGGGGCGATCAGGCTGGCAAGGGGGGGTAGTTGGGGGCAAGAAGGCCGGTGGGGGAGGCAGTTGGGAGTGAGCAGGCCAGCAGGCAGAATGGTTAGAGGTGATCAGGCAGGCAGGCAGGTGAGTGGTTAGGAGCCAGCAGTTCCGGATTGTGAGAGGGATGTCTGACTGCTGGTTTAGGACTGATCCCACAGGGATCGGGCCTAAACCAGCAGTCGGACATCCACCCAGGGGTCCAGATTGGAGAGGGTGCAGGCCGGGCTGAGGGACACCCCCATGCACGAATTTCATGCACCGGGCCACTAGTCTATAATAATAAAAGGGTAATATGCTAATTAGACCGGATGTCCTTCCAAACATCTGGAGGACCTTCTGTACGAAGTGGGGGCAGCGAGGGAAGCCCAAGTCCCGGGTGCCAGAGGGAAGCCGGTGCCAGCAGCTGGGGGAAGGAAGGCCTACTCTTTTTTTTTTTTTTTTTTTTTTTTTAAGTATACATCGTTCAGTTTATTACTTTTACTTGCAGCAAACCCAAAAGAGTGCTTGTCAACTAATTTTTTGGTCAGATACTATCTAAAAAAAAAAAAAAATCCATAATAGGAGAGAGACTAGGTTAAGTACTAGGATCTGCACCTAATTCCTTAGCAGGTGTGGTAAACAGAATGACCTAACCCCCGTGGTCGGCAAACTGCAGCTCACGAGCTACATGCGGCTCTTTAGCCCCTTGAGTGTGGCTCTTCCACAAAATACCACAGCCTGGGCGAGTCTATTTTGAAGAAGTGGCGTTAGAAGAAGTTTAAGAAATTTGGCTCTCAAAAGAAATTTCAATCGTTGTACTGTTGATATTTGGCTCTGTTGACTAATGAGTTTGCCGACCACTGGCCTAACCCATGGAACCTGTGACTATGTTACAGTTACATGGCAAATGAGAATTAAGATAGCAGATGGGCCCTCGCTGGCGTGGCTCAGTGGATAGAGCATCGGCTTGTGGACTGAAGGATCACAGGTTCGATTACGGTCAAGGGCACATGCCTGGGTTGCGGGCCCGATCCCCAGCAGGGGGTGTGCAGGAAGCAGCCGATCAATGATTCTCTCTCAATGTTGATGTTTCTCTCTCTCTCTCTCTCTCTCTCTCTCTCTCTCTCTCTCTCTCTCTCCCTTCCTCTCTGAAATCAATAAAAAAAAAAAATAGCAGATGGAATTAAGTTTGTTAATCAGTTGACCTTATATAAGGAGATATCCTGAAATTTCTAGGTGGATCCAATGTAATCACAAGGCTCCTTAAATGTAAAAGGAGGAAGAACAAGAGTCAGTGTCAGAGTGAGGAGACATGAGAAAGACTTGATGCTAGCTATTAAGATGGAAGGGGCTGCCCTAACTGGTTTGGCTCAGTGGATAGAGCGTCAGCCTGCGGACTCAAGGGTCCCAGGTTCAACTCCAGTCAAGGGCACGTACCTTGGTTGCGGGCGCATCCCCAGTAGGGGGTGTGCTGGAGGCAGCTGATCGATGTCCCTAACTCTCTCCCTCTCCCTTCCTCTCTGTAAAAAATCAATAAAATATATTTTTTTAAAATAAAAAATAAAATAAATAAAATGGAAGGGGCCATGGGCCATGGAATACCTGCAGACTCTAGAGCAGTGGTTCTCAACCTCTCCAATGCCCCGACCCTTCAACACAGCTCCCCATGCTGTGGTGACCCCCAACCACAAAACCACTCTCGCTGCTACTTCACAACTGTAATCCTGCCACTGCCAATGAATTGCAATGCAAATATCCGTGTCTTCCGATGGTCCCAGACTCTACAGCAGCGGTTCTCAACCTGAGACCTGCTAGCAGGGGGAAGGCCTACTCTTGTATGAATTTCGTGCACCGGGCCTCTAGTGTAAAAATAAATCTTTACCCCATCACCCCAAATAGCTAGCTATTAACATTTCCTTCCAGTCATTTTTCTATGCATCACCTTAAAGCCTTTCTCTGTCTCTGTTTCTCACACGTGCACATATACACACTCATATGCACTCTTTCATAACTTCACTGAAGAATAATTGACAAATATAATCATATATATTTGAAGTGTACAGTGTGATGATTTGACATCCACATAGCTCATGGGCATGATGACCCAGATTGAGATGATTAACATACTATCACCTCATGTAGTTTAAATCATTTGTGTGTGGGGAGATCACTGAAGATCTGCTCTCAGCAGCTTTCAAGTGCACAGTCCTATGTTATCAGCTACAGTCATCATGCTGTACATTACATCCTCAGAACTTATTCTTCTTATAACTAAAGAGTTATACCCTTTGGCCTTATCAACCCACTCCTCCCCAACAAACCCTGGCAACTACTATTCTATCTTCTGTTTCTACCAAATTGGCCTTTTAAAAAAAATCACGTAGGTGGAATCTATTTTTAAAGAGCCAATTTCACAAAGCACTTTTGAACTAATCATAGATTCACAGGAAGCTATACCTTTGACCCAGCTCCCCCAGCAAATGATACATTATATAGCTCTAGTGTGTCCAACCCACATATGTTTATATTTTAAGGGGATTATAATTCTTATCTTTTAAATCTCTCACACTTATCTTTTAAACTACTTATAATTCTTACTAATTTTCCCCAGGCTAATATTTCTCAAAGTATGAATGCACACTGCTGGTAATGCAATTTTAGTTGATGCAAGAATAAATCCTATCTAATAAAAAGAGTAATATGCAAATTGACCATCATTCCAACACACAAGATGGCTGCCCCTATGTGGACACAAGATGGCCTCCACAAGATGGCCAGCAGGGGAGGGCAGTTGGGAGGAACCAGGCCAGCAGGGGAGGGCAGTTGGGGAGGACCAGGCCTGAAGGGGAGGGCAATTGGGGGTGATTGGGCCTGAAGGGGAGGGCAGTTGGGGGGGTGACTCAGGCCAGCAGGGGAAGGGAGTTGGGGAGGACCAGGCCTGCAGGGGAGGGCAGTTGGGAGCAATCAAGCATGCAGGGGAGGGCAGTTAGGGGTGACCAGGCTGGCAGAGGAGGGAAGTTGGGGGTGACCAGGCCTGCAGGGAAGGGCAGTTGTGGCGGGGAACCCAGGCTTGCAGGGGAGAGCAGTTGGGGGGGACCAGGCCTGTAGGGGAAGGCAGTTGGGGGGGGACCAGGCCTGCAGGGGAGGGCAGTTTGGGGTGACCAGGCCTTCAGGGGAGGGCAGTTAAGGGTGACCAGGCCTGCAGGGGAGGGCAGTTAGGGGCAATCAGGCTGGCAAGGGAGTGGTTAGGGGGTGATCAGGCTGGCAGGCAGAAGCGGTTAGGGGCAATCAGGAGGGCAGGCAGGCAAGTAGTAGGGAGCCAGCAGTCCTGAATTGTGAGAGGGATGTCCGACTGCCCGTTTATGCCTGATCCTACAGGGCAGTCGGACATCCCTCCAGGGGTCCCAGATTGGAGATGGTGCTGGCTGGGCTGAGTGATACACACCCCTGTGCACAAATTTCGTGCACCGGGCCTTTGGTATTAAATAAGAATTAATAAACTACTTTTTTTTTTTTTTACTACCTTTTACTTTACACACTGAATTTACACTTAGAATAGTGATAAAGTGTCTTTATAAAATGAACTTATTTAAGTTGAGAGCTTAACTTGAAAGAAGTTCTAAGTACATTATGATACAAGCTGTAGGCAATTGTGGGGAAAATACTGAAGATGGTATTCAACTGAGTGACTTTGAGAAACATGCCTCTAGGTGACGTAGGTCACTCCCCTTTGGGGCAGTGACCCTTCATACACTGCCAGTTCTCACTTTCATATTTTGAACACAGATCTCTATTCTGACCTCCCAACTCATATATCCTGTTGCTGAGTGTTGCTTCTGCTTCTTGGACATCTTAAAACTGACACCTTCTAACGGAATTCATCACCTCCTCCCCACCCTCACCCCACCTTACATCTGCTAAGTCTTCCGTCTTTCTCTTCTCTGGGAATGGGACCACCACCCATTTTCCCCCCAAAAGTCAGAACTGGGGCGTCATAATTTGCTCCTCCTGTCCCTTAACCCTCACAGCCAATCAATGAGCAAATCCTGTTCATTCCACCTTCCAAATGTCTCACATATTCACCACCCTAGTCCAAACCATCACATCGTCTTCCCCATGGAGTGCTCCCCATAGTCACTCCATTCTTTTTTGTCCCACCCCTACCCCTACCCTAATCTGATCTGCAGTTGGTGACATTTCTTCTTCCTAGATTTAGAAACCATGCCTGGCTTCCTTCTGCCCCCAGGCTATGCCTCTGGGATATTTGGCTTCTCTCTACCTCCCCAGCCTCATTGCACACTGCTTCCTACTTCCCGTTTTCCACCAGCTACTTACTGGCCCTCACAGGGCTCTGACATGCTTCACGGCCATTGCATCTGCCATTCCCTCTGCTTGGAATGCTGTCATCCTCACCCCAGCCCTGAACTTGCTAACTCTTGCTCATTCTTTAGTTCCCAGTGATGCCTTACTTTTCCAGGAACCACTGTTTTTAAAAAATATATATTTTATTGATTTTTTACAGAGAGGAAGGAAGAGGGATAGAGAGTTAGAAACATCGATGATAGAGAAACATCAATCAGCTGCCTCCTGCACACCCCCCCCACTGGGGATGTGCCCGCAACCAAGGTACATGCCCTTGACTGGAATCGAACCTGGGACCCTTCAGTCCGCAGGCTGACGCTCTATCCACTGAGCCAAACCGGTCAGGGCCAGGAACCCTTTCTTGACCACACCCCAAGATGGCCCCTCCCCTCTGTTTGACTCTTTCACTGCATGCTCTACTATTTCACCATCCTTTGAATAGTTCTAGTTACTTTTCAGCATATCTCTCTACTCTGTGGATTGTTAGCTTTTCACTGCGTTAATCCCAGTGCTCAGCTCCTGACATATAGTACTAGTAGGTGTTCAGGACATGTTTGGTGAATGAAGCAACATGATGGGGTCCCTGAGCTGGAGTTGTGGGCTCTTTGGACCAGCCATTGTGGTGTTGCTCCTGTTTTTCAAGCCCATGAATTCTCTTACCTCTGTGAAATTCCTAAATTGGGTTTGTAGCAGATTTTTGGCAGTAGCTTTTTCAAGTTTACAGTCAGTGTCGGAAGAATTTCTGAAAATCAGAGCAGCAGTGGCGATGGCTTTTTCCAGATCTGAGCCCTTCCCCAGAGCTGTGGGAGGAGAAATGCACAATGACATATCCCAGGTTAGAAATACTCTTTCCCCAGACATGGGATTATGTCCTCCAGGGGACTGTGGGGGATGGGTTAGAGAGTGTATGTCAACCTGATTCTGTTCTTGGGCTATTTGTCTTCTACTGGGATTCGGACCTGGACCTTTAAACAATGGAGAACAAAAGTTCTTTCAGGAGCAATGGAATTGGTAGAATTAGGATGAGATTTAAACCTTCTTGCTATTTGACCTTGGAAAAAACCTTACCTCTAAAGCTTGGGTTTTCTAAAGTGTAAAATATTTATGGAGCACCTACTATGTGCTAGGCTCAGTCCCTGGCATTGAGGATACCTCACTGAATAAGACACAGTCCTGCTCTTGTGGAGTTAATATTATGACAGACAAAGCATCACCTCCTACCAGTGTGATAAAGGAGAATGATGTCAGAAATAGCTCTTTGATGTCATGATAGATAGAGATAGATTTCTATGACTCACTGCTTCAAGCACAGTGACCGCCCAGCTGGTTTCTCTGGTTTAAATTCCTTGCAAGGTCAGTGCTAACTCACTTCTTTCCAGCTGGTAATACACAGTGAACACCAAGCACAAGGAATGGTGAAGAACATTCTTAAGCTCCCTGCTCTCCTAGTCCCTAATACAGCCCCTATTCTAGAATTTACATTACAGGTATTGCATGTTTAACTGGCTTTCTCCCCAACTAGAATGCAAGGTCCATGAGGCCAGGGATCATCCATTTCTTTATCATTATATTCCCAGGACCAGCACAGATGCCAGCTATCTAGTAGTTGTTAATACATGCTGGTGAATAAATAATAATAAAAATTCCACAGCTTTCAGCCCATGTTATGTGCAATAATCATCAATTCAAAGAATGCTGATAATTCAGAATAATGTGACTTTTGTACCGAGCAGTCCCTATGTTCCTGGTACTCTCCTAAGGAATTTAGTAGGCATAAGTGACACAACCAGCTGTGGCCCCTGCCCTATATATCTTACAATCCAGTGGAGAAATAAATCATAATCAAGAGAATATATGTGTATACATGCATATTTGTTTCATATATATTTGATAGTTATTTATTTCTTTTTACATATATACAATATGCATATTTGCAACTTGCAATATATGAGGCAAAGAAGAAAAAATAGAAATTACAGAGTGGGTCTGGGAGGAAAGTAACTTAGATAGGTGGTCTTGGAGGCCACTATTAGTATATTAATATTTAAACTAAGACCCATAGGATGAGAAGGAGCCTGCCTTGTAAGAGTGTGCGGTCAGGCTGGGTTATGGCTGTGCAGGGTGTTCCAGGCTCAGGGAACAACATATGCAAAGGCTCAGGAGTCATGCTCTTATATGACAGACCAGAAGCCTCAGATCTGCTGGAGCAGCTGAGATGAGACAGTGTGGCTGGAGGCTAGGAGCTGGCAGGTGTTTGAGTGGGAAAGGTAGGCAGGGCCAGCCCTGCTCATGGGCCATGGAAAAAAAACAAGATTTCCTTTAAAGAGTAGAGAAAAGTCATTGAAAGGTTTTAAGCATCCATTTGTTTTTCAATTAAAGATGAAAGGGAAGAATGAGAGTTAAGAGGAATGGATAAGGAAGGAGTATGCGGGCCTTCTCAGTTTTTACTGTATCTCTGAACAGTACCTAAATGGTACTGTTATAATCTTTGTGTCCATGCACATCTGCTAAGCATTCTAATCAATGAGGTGATATCTCTTCCTGTCGTATGAGGAAATGTGTGTCCTCTCCACTCACCCAGGCTGTTTCCCCTACCATTTAGCCCAAAGCTGGAATCATTTGGGCTGCCTGGTCTTGCAAATGGATGGCCCTCTTTGCCTCTCAGTCGGGAGTAACTCACTTATTTACTCCAAACTAAAGCAAGTCGAGGACGTGTGTGTGTGTGTGTGTGTGTGTGTGTGTGTGTGTGTGCACGCGCGCGCAGCAATCTGGTTTGGATAGAAGGTTGGAGTTGCCATTTATTGTGCACCTATTTATGTACTTTAATAACTTATAGATTTAATTATCATAACAACCATAGGAATTATTACACCATTTAATGTGATAGTTCATGATATGTATGTACCATAGTTTGTTAACCATTCAACTTTTAGGGACATTTGGGGGGTTTTGGCTATTAGAAATAAAGCTTGTATGAACATTTTGTACAAATTACTGTACGAAACATGATTTTTCTTTGCTTTGGAATAAATGCCTAAGAGTATAATTGCTGGGTTATATGATAAGCCTATTTTTTTAAGAAGCTATAATCTGTTTTCTACAGTGGATGTACCATCTTACAGCCCCATCAGCCGTGTGTAAGAGAGCCAGTTTTCTCCAGGCGCACCAGCCTTTGTATTGTCACTACTTATTTTAGTCCCTCTGATAGGTGTGTGCTGACATCTCACAGTGGTTTTCATTTGTATTTCCTAGTGGCTAATGATGCTGAACAGCGTTTCATGTCCTTATTTGCATGAAAGTGTGCCTTCCTTGGTGAAATGTCTGTTCAGGTCTGTTCATGTTATCATTGGCTTTAAAATAATGTTTGAGGTTTGAGAATTCTGTATCAAGTAAAGATTCATGTCCTTGGTAGGGTATGTGATTTGCAAATATAGTCTCCCAGTCTTTAAACTGCCATTTAATCTTCTCAATGGGTTTTTCTGTGGAAGAAATGTTTTAAACTTTGATAAAGTCGAACCCTCAGTTTAGCCTCTTATGAAAGACTTGTCCTGTGCATAATTAAAAGTTTTATAACTTCATGGTCTACATTTTAATCCATGATCCATTGGAGTTAATTGCTGTTTAAGGTGTGATGTTGGGGTGAGGTTCATTGTGTTACCTGTGAGGACCAGTTGCTCCAGCGCTAGCTGTTGAAAACTCTATCCTTCCTTCTTAATTGCTTTTGCCTCTTTGTCAAAAACCAGTTAAGCATATTTGTGTCAGTCAATTTCTGGGTCTCCTCTTCTGTTCCATTGATCTATGTGTCGAACCCTTTGTAACAGTGTTCCGATTTCTGTAAGTCTTAATATTATAAAGAATGATTCCTGACACTTTATTCTTTTTCAAAATCATTTTGGCTATTCTAGGGCCTTTCTCTTTTTACATAAAAGTTTAGGATAAGCTTGACTATTTTTTGAAAAGCCTTAAGTTGCACTGAGCCTAGGAAGCAGTTTGGGGAGAATTGATGTCTTTACTGCAGTGACTCTTCCAGTCCATGAACACAGTGTGTCTCCCCAGCATTACACCTTTTAATCCAGGAAGAAGATGATCCTTCTGAGGACACACTGCTAGGAAGTGGCAGAGCTTGAATTTGGATCCATGTTGAGAACATAAGACTCACAAAGACAGGGATTTTTTTTTGCCCGTGTTGTGTTCTGTGGAATCATCAGCATTTAGAACAATGCCTAGCACATAG
Organism: Eptesicus fuscus; assembly: GCF_027574615.1. NCBI lineage: Eukaryota > Metazoa > Chordata > Mammalia > Chiroptera > Vespertilionidae > Eptesicus > Eptesicus fuscus. Next base: position 50,673,707 of record NC_072490.1, on the reverse strand, counting down.
TTGGTGCTTCACAAATGAATGTCTACAAAAGCTGTGTCCTTAACTTCTTACTCCTTGATTTCCTCCCTGGTTTCTGATCCTCAGTCTCACCGTGGCCTATGGCTTGTGCCTTATATTTCCTGCTGCTGCCCACTTGTCCAGTGGCTGCCCTTCCACCTGGCCTACCTTGCTTTTGAATTCTGGTTTTAGCTCTTTCTTCCGCATCTCTTCAACTTTGCCACATCTGGAAATCTGCATTTAAAATTGGGATTCTTCTCAATTACCAAGATTTTCCTGCTCATCAAAATACAGGGACACCTGGCCGGTGTGGCTCAGCTGTTGTGTGTCAACCCATGAACCTAGAGGTTGCTGGTTCTATTCCCAGTCAGGATCCCAATAGGGGGTGTGCAGAAGGCAGCCGATCCATGATGTTTCTCTCATCATTAATGTTTCTATCTCTCTCTGTCCCTCTCCCTTCCTCCCTCTGAAGCCAATAAAAACATATTTTAAAAATCACAGGGAGATGGGCATATGTCTTTTAGCTCGTGTCTGCCTTTCCTGGGGTGTGTGTATTTGAGTTGGTTGAGTGCTGTATGGTGGTAACTTTGAATTTAAGTGGCTAAAGTTAAGGTGTTTACTGTCTTTAAGAAGCAAATTGCTTAGAGGAACCACTTTAATTCCTTAGGTGGTAAATATTTCTTCTGCAACTTTGACCAGTTGATTTCTTAATTAATGACCAAGAGTAATTAGGGAGGGCTTCATAGAAGCTGCTTTCCTAGTCTGAGACTTCTCACGGGAGATGCTAGCCTCTTGTCCCCCAGGCCGTGCCCTCTAGCGAGGGAGAGGTGAATTTCCAAGCTGCAAGCGAGCTTGCGAGTAGTGACAGACATGTCCTCGCTTCCTGTGTGCCAAGGGCCTTTCACACAGAATCTTATTTAATGCTGAGTAGACCCAGGGAGGGAGGCGCTACTTGTGTCTCAGTGTTACATCTGGAGACTGACACATGCGGAGTTCAGAATTTTAAGACCACATTGCTCAGCAGTGACAGAGAAATGATCTGAAAGTCTGTCTGACTTCAAAGCCCATAGAGAGATCTGCCACGTTGGACTATCCCGCGAGGCATCCCCATGGAGGCTGTGGAGTCGGCATTTCCAACCCTCTGTTGAAGCTCAGGTCTAGATGGGGACTCCATTGGAATAGCCAGCTTCCTCTCCCTTCTCCCCCATTCTTTTAAACAGAGCATGCATTTCCCCCTGACTATAAAATAGCACATGCTCGTGGTAAAAACTGAGCTGGAAAATATTCAAAAGAAAAGTTAAGGAGGAGCGCTAGTTATCCTTCCAACACTGTGCTCCTTTGTGAGGCGCTTGGTTTCCTGCTTTTACGGTTGGCTCTTCACTTACAAACCCTGCACGTCGCCTCCAATTCCCCGCCCCGCCTGCTTCAGGATTGCAAGCAGATATATGCGAAAGCACGTTACTGAAACTGCAAAGGACTGATGCTTCTCTTTGGGCAACGTTGACTGGCTCCCTTGCCTCTGGAATGGGGGTGTGGAGAGAGCGTTAAAGCAGGCCGCTTCATGTCACCTCTCCTGCTATTTCCTACCTCACCATTGACGCTTTAATAATACTGAACTGTGTGTAGTTCCTTAAATGCTCTTTCTCCCAACAAGAATTTATTGGGAAGTGCTCATTCCCAGGCCCCATCCTAGCTGTGGAGACAGGGCAGTGAGCAATGTGGAGAGAAGAATCCTTGGTTTCCTGGAGTGTGGGTTCTGGTGGACGGTAGTAGTGAATGAATGTGGAGCTCATTCTCTCTGCCAGACACTCCTCCAGGGGGTGCACGAGTCAACACATTCAGTTCCTTTATCAGCCTCGGAGGTAGGCTTCAGTATCATCTCCACACTATAGAGGAGAACACTCAGGCACAGAGAGGGTAAGTAGCTTGCTCAAGGTCACACAGCCAGTCTGGTCCCTCACCATGACATATATTGCCTCTGGATGTTGTGTTTCAGGCAGTGTATTCTGTAGGACTCTTCCCCCAACTCTGAATGTCCCTACTCTGTGTTTCTTACTTCCCTAAACATAAACTTATCAAAATCTCACACTAAAACACTGTCTGAGCTGACTTGAACTTCAGAAAAATTCTCTACCTCTGTCTCCTGCCCTGGACCATGGAATTGAACATTAAACATTTGATCTAATAACTTCCTGACACTTCAGTGTAACTCTCAGTACAGCAAGCTGTCAGAATCACCTCATTTTAGAACTTTTCCTAATATTTGTTTTATTTTTGGAAATGAAGACCTACAGGAGAAGAGTACAGGTTAACATGGGTAGTATATATATATAACAAAACTAAACACTAGATATCTCCCATTTTCTTGCTAGATTAATTGTTTCTTCAATATTATAGTACTCCTTAACCTTTTCCACTATAAAATGACTTTGGATGCTCCAGACAAATATGGCCTCATCCTCCACACCCACCCTCCAAGAGATCAAGGGCATAAGCCCAAGTATCTAGAAAAAATGTGGGATCATACTGGCTTCTATTCCATGATCTACCCATTCTTATATCAATGAATAACATTTAAAATTACTTACAGTAGAATAAAACACATTCTGGGAAAAGAAGTCAGGGTGATCCTGTGTTTTCTTAAGGGAATAAAGGTGGCTCAAATGTAAAGTCTGGTGCTAGGAATGGTGAGTGTGTGCATGTGTGTGCATGTGTGTGCATGTGTGTGCGTGTGTGTGTGTGTGTGTGTGTGTGTGAGAGAGAGAGAGAGAGAGAGAGAGAGAGAGAGAGAGAGGCAGAGAAGGTGACAGAGTTTTAATCCCCTCCTCAACTTCCCAAAGGGAGGAAGTATTAGGAATGTCATGGATATATATCATAGACATGATGTTGTCATAGAAATTATAAAAAATACCTGGAATTATAAAACAGAAATCATAGGTCCGGTGTTAGGATAGTGCAAAAATATTTTCATCAAGATTATTTATCTAAATTGAAAAAGTCTCCTTTGGCGACATTGGCTGGCCATTTTTGAGGAAAAACAACTGCAATGCAGTAAAATCCAGCTGTGCTTCTTTCTCTGTGAATGTTTTAAGTCACACATTTTGGAATAAGATAATGATCCACATATATGAGGTTTTTTTTTTTATTATATTGTTATTTCCATGGCAATAGTGTTAGATCTAAAGACATTTTACCTATAGAAATGGAATTCTGAGAGCAAATATTTACACTTTGGGAGTTGGCCACACTGTTTTTACTCAATCAGAGGCAGTTGTGGGTTGATCGCATCCTGAGTTCCATCGAACATTCATAAATTAGATGTTGATGGTATTGCTCCCGATTTACTGAAGATGCCAACAGTGGAGAGACAACGAGACCCCGGGTGGGAATCACACTGACTAGGGGTCGGCTTGGCCTTCGGTGGGCTAAGTTTGGGTAAGCTAATTCCTACACCAGGATCTCAGTTCCCAAACCTTTAAAAAGAGCGTCATGAATGTTTGATGATTTACCCACAAGGTCCCTTACATCTTGGACATTCTCTAATGTCCTGTTATTTTTAACTCTTGATAAACTGTCATAGTAGAGAAGAAGCACAAATATCTCAGTCGCCCCACACCTTACCTTTTATTGAAGCCAGTTGTTTGGATATTGAAATGCTGCCAACAAAATGAAAGAAATATAATGATTCCAGGAGTTTGGGTATTAAAATAAACATCCACAGTAGAGCAATACAATGGCTTAAAGATGAACTATGTTTCATAAATATTCACTGAGCACTCTGGTGGAGCAGTCATCTGTCTTTTAAAATTCTTTCTTCCTTGATGCATTTAGGTAAAGAAGTGCTTGACAATGGCTGGCCCACATATCCTAGTCTTTTGTGTATTTTTGTGACCATGTGACTAAATTACCCCCATTGGAAAAGGAGTAAAAGAGAAGTGATCACCTTCCATGTAAGCTCTTCCACACTCTTTCCCATTCCCAAGTTTAAATGAAAATCTCTCCCACCCAAATTTAAATGAAAAATGCTGAGGAAATTGATCAGGAGGTAGAGGGAGGAGAAAAAAAAGTAAAGAGAAGCCAGGAGGATTAACATAGAAATGATCAGGGATACTTTGGAATCCACATGTTAAAAACTCTTGCCACATCAGCCTGTGTCCCTGTATGGTTGTAGGGAGTGAAACAGCCATTGACCAGAAAGCCCCACTCTGGACTGTCACATAAAAAAGAAAAAATAACTTCTTCTTCTGTAAAATGCTGAGGATTTAAAGTTTATTTGTCCTGACAGCTTAGCCTACCTCCCTAACATCTAGGTATTGTGCTGGGGCGTGGGGATGCACCAGTGAATGGCCGAGACAGGTTCCTGCACTCTTGGGACTTAGAGTCTAGTGCAGAAGATAGATGTTAAAGGGGCAGCTCAATAAATAGTAACAACAGAGCATACACGGAGCGCAGGGAAGGTCTAACCCAGTCTACAGGTCAGAGTAATGGCATTTTCTCTGAGTCCAGTGAATCAGTAGATGAGGAAGGAAGATGAGTGTTCCAAGCAGGGGAAACAGTGTGTGCTGAGTCCCTGATGTGGGAGAAGCATGGTCTGATTAAAAAGCCAAAGGAAGCAGAGTGTCTGGAACCTGGAGAAGGAAGGAAATAGTGGTGGAAGGTGAGGCTACAGTCAAGGGCCAGAGCCAGAATATGCTGAACCTTATCAAGGACTCGGGTTGTTATCCTAAGGGCACTGAGAAGGAAGGGCATGCCATGATTGGATTCCCATTTTGGGAAGTTATTTCACCTGATACATGAAAAGGAGATTACAGCAAGGCTAGATGGGAGGTGGGAAGATGGATCTTGCTCCCTTAAAAAGGCCATATCAATGTTTGCTGGATATTTCAGCCCCCCAACCAATGGATGGAGTGGTTTTGAGAGCGCCAATAAGAACAATAGAACTGGTCATATCTTTAACATATATCCTTTTTCATATTGTATCTTTAAAGGGGATGTTTAGGTTCAAGATCTGGTTTTGGCATTAACTTGTCAATAGATCATCACCCTTGGGAACCTTATCTTTCTTACTTGCAAAACTCTATGATATCCTGGACCTTGGTTTATTTTCTGTTTCTATGATCTCCTCCATTAGTTTCTGAGGCTCTTGAAAGCAAAGCTAGTCAGGTTATCCTGTATCTCCCACTCTGGGCTAAGTATTCAAAAAAAAAAGTTTTTGAATTAAAGTAGCAAATACCTTTATTTATTAGTCATAATTTTACATATTTGAATGATATGAGACAATTTCCTCTGTCATGGAAATTGTTAAAAGAATATGTCATATAGTTAATAGCACTACCAATTTTGATTTACAAATGTTTCTCAAGAGCAATCAAAGATGTTTGAGTTAATAGTATCACCTTTTCAGTTTGCAAATTTGTTCTCTTTATCTTTCCAATTCAGTTTAAAATCTTTCTCTTTATTTTTCCAATTCAGTATAAAGCTGGATTGGGGTGAGTAACAGGCACCAAACCTGCAATATCTTGGCTATGAAGTTGTTCACGGGAACTTTTTGGAAATACACCTGCAAGCTTAAGTGAAACACAGTAAAGGAGATCCAAGTGCCACTGACCTTTTGGGCATTTTCTTAGGTGCTAAAGCGGATGTTGGGGCTGCAGAAGAATCGGGCTTCCCTTCCAAGTGCAGAGCTTGGTCCCGGGTACTGTGCACACAGCCACACATACTCTGGCCTCCTGTTGTGTGTTGGCCCTTCCTAAGCAACAGTCACTTGCCCACTGTTACTATTGTCATTTCCTCCGTAACAACTATACAGACATTAAACTGTTCACGCATTCAACAAATATTTGAGTGTCTGCTGTGGGCCAAGCATCTTACAAGGTACCAGGGGCACAAGAGTGAAGCAAACTCAGATACAGACCTTGATCTCAGAGAGCTTAGTGGGAAAAGACTGATATTAATCAAGTAATCACGCAAACAGGGACACCTGTGAAAAATACCAGGCAAGGGAGGGGTGCCCTGAGATTGCTGTCAGATCTGGAGGTCAGTGATACATCCCTGGTGAAAGCGCAAGGGATCCTCACTGTGGGCAGACAGAGTGGCCTGTGCTAAGCCCAGTGGCAGGAAGGAGTGTGATGAACAGGGGGCACTGGAAGGCCAATGTTGCTGGACCAGAGGGGTGAGGAGGACTGAGGCTCTGGCTGAGAATGAAGAGGATGGAGGCTAGACAATGCAGGAACTTGTGGGTCACCATAGGGGATTTTCATTGTATGTCAAAAGGATAGGAAATCATTTGTGAGTATTAAGCAGGCAGACTAAGAAAGTTAGATGGACATTTTGGAAAAATTACTTTAGCTTCAATGTGAGGGCTGGTTTAGAGAGGGAGCCAGAGTGAATGCAGCAAGACTGGTAGGGAGGCTACTTCACTTGTGTTAGCTTAGAGCTTTCTGTAAAAACTGGGGTGTGCCAACTGGGGGTGGGTCAGGGGAGGCATGACCAGTGATTATTTAGATCACGGGTGGGTTGATGGGTGAGAGGAGCTACATCTCAAGAGAAGCTAAGCATAGTCATTGTTCAACCTTTAAGTTGGCTCCAGGGACATGCTCTCTTATTACTGCATCCCAAGTCACTGTTGCACCATATGGCCATGCCACTCTCATTGCTTGCTTCTTTTTACTTTTTTTTCTCCTCCCTCTACCTCCTGACCAATTTCCTTAGCATTTTTCATTTAAATTTGGGAGGGAGAGTTTCATTTGCCTCACTAATTTACTATTGCCCATACTGATCAGAGTTTTAATGCCAGCCTACCCCTTAGGTTGTCAGTTCACCTATGCAATTATCTTCTTTGGATAAGGTGATGCTGTGAGCCAACCTTGTTGCTCAAATTAAAACATGGAGCAGTTTCCTCAGCAGAGGGATGCGGGTAGGTGTCCCAGATCTGGATTTGTAGCACACACTCCAGGATTCTTACATGGACAGGCGAACTGTGGACAGTGTAAAAAGAAGCTCTGAAGTAGATAGATCTCAGTGTGCATTTTGACTCTGCCACTCCCTAGCTGTGTTACCTGGGATAAGGTTGTTACAAATGCCAAGTCTACTTTCTCATAAAAATAATCCATTCTTTGTTGGGTTATTGTGAAGGTGGATGTTAATGTTGGTGAAGAACTCAGCACAATGTCTGATACATGGGGAGCAATTAGTACATAATAATCATAGAGAAGAAGATGTTAGAGATGACTATCATCAGGCTCCTGACAGGACACAGAATCTAATTAAATGGCACCAGAGATATCTATGAAAGGTCTACCTAGGGGGCAGGGTTAGGAAACTCAACATGGATCTTGAAGCACCCAGAAGCTAACCACACTTTGTCCTGGAAGGGCAAAGAGAGGAAATTGTATATTGGATCGAGTGAGAGCTGAATTCTTGGAGCAGAGGCCACGTGACAGAAGCTGTGGTTGAAGGGAGGCAGCCATGGCTGGAAAGCAGGCAAAGCAGGGAGGGAGTGGGGGGAAAGTAGTCCAGGTTCTGATCTCCAACCTGTGCCTCCCCATTGCCTCAGCCAATCAGGAAACAAGAGGAAGGGAGCCTGGGGGGCGGGGGGGTGGAATATGTAGGAATCAGCCTCCTAGGATATAGAGAAGGGCAGAGAATGGAATGAGGGGTGAACAAGTGCGCCAGAAACAGCAGGATGATGATGATGAAGAAGATGACGGTGATGATGGTCGTGATGAAGATGGCGATGATGGAAGCAAAATACTGGGAATCAGGTTTATTGATAACCTCTTCATCAAGATTGAATCAAAGCTGGGATTCTGAAAAAAGAGAGTAGCATTCACAGACAGTTTTGTGATAATACATAATATTTTCCATACCAGGATCTCACAATATCATGAAACATTTAGGCTATTATGCACGGTGTTAAGCCACCTGGAAGAAAAAGTACACATTAAAAACCAAAAAATCCTTAGTCAATCTGGTCCTTTGGAAATAAGAGGGTGGCACTTGAGTGTACAGAGGTGGGCGTCAATTTGGGTGTAGATGGCAAGCAGGGATTTGACAAACAACTCCATTCGGACTTACAGACAAGCACACAAGACCACCTGCCCTGAGGAGCTCTTGTATGCAGGCTAACAGCCCGAGGCAGCCCAAGATTAACACAGGTGTTTGAGGTGTGGTCAACTGTTTGCGTGAGGAAAATGTAGTCTCAGAGGTGTTTTTACGCAGTTTGCTCCCACATTTTGGTCACCGTCCTGCTTCCTACGCAGCCAAAATGAAATAGCAGGTAACAGAGGGAGGTTCTAAGAGGCTTGCCTTGGATAGTGTGCCTTGTGCTTTGTTCTGCAGCAGCTCCATGAATTCTGTTTTTGGGAGTCCTAGAACTCCTTGAAATTATGCAAAAATTGTCATGTATGTGTGCCTTTTCCTGGTTGAAAAAGCTGCTGGATTCTCTAAGTGTCTTATGACCCCTGAAAGAGTCATTGCCATCGGCCACTGCCAGCAGGTGGGTCCTGGTATGGCCGTTTTGGAGAGAACCTCCAGCCTCACCCCGAGAGGAGCAGTGTGTGTGGACCTTCAGTTTCTCACAACTAATGTGATTGTTAAAATTTGTGCGTTGAATAATAGGTACTGTACCGGGTCTTTGATAAATATTTATTTTTATTCGCAACAACCATTAGAAATAGGAGTTGTCATTATTTACAAATGATAAAGATGAAGTTTTAAAGGGGTTAAATTACTTGACCAAAATCTCATGGCTAATAAATGAATGAGCCTAGATTCAAATGTAAGGCAGTAGGGTTTCAACCTTGAGGCTCTTTGATTACATCAAGTTGCTTCCTCCTGCGTTGTTTCATCACTAAAATTAGAGCCGCATTTCTTGTTTCCCAAGCTGAGGCCCGACTCCATAGAAAGCCTGTGAGAAATCTTACCAGCGTTTCCTACCCCAAACTAACCTCTTCTTTCTCTCCATATCCTCAAAGTGCGTTTCACCTCTACATTTACACCTCTGACCATTTGTTTTGTATTTATAGTTAGCTATGATTTATCTTTTCTTCTCATTAGCTTGTGAAAATTATAACAGTGACAATAACAATAACAAGTAGCATCTGTTAAAACCTTCTAAGTGCCAGGCATTGTGCTATGCACTTCACTTGCTCTTCATTCAGTTCTTAAAACACTCTTTTGGTGGCATTACTATTATTTGCACTGTGCACATGCTAATAAGACTTGGGACTCAAAAACATTTTTTGTTTTCAAATGTAAATGAAAAATATGCAATACTCAATGTTATGAAAAATAAAGTTTAGTTAATTTCAAGTTTGTTAGTTTGTTGAAATTTCCAGATGTGGTTAAAAATAAACTGTTATTTTGCTTAAAAAAAGGCCTTAGGATTCAAGCAATAGTCTTTCTGACTCCAAGATTCAAGGTTTCAACCATTATTTCCTCTGCAGGGACTAGCATCTTCCTCTCAGGGTCTAGCATCTGCTAAGGAGATGTTTATGGAACTGGATGTTTGCTGAATGCTGTGCAACCCAGGATATAGAGTGTAATATCCACGGGGGAAAGTTGAGCATCTATCTGGTCGTGGGAGATATGTAGTGTCCAATGCTCCGTCCCTGCTTCCCAAGGACATTGAGAATGAGTGGAATTCCCAAGAAGAGGGTGTTATGCCCACTAAAGGAGGATATGGCAAAGAGGAAATGTTTGTTTTACACCCAGTAGGTCCTCGTTTGAATATATGATAGTTTATGTATTCATTGTCCTGTTGATGGATATTTGGGTTATTTCCAGTTTGGGACCATTATAAATAAAGTGGCCTCAGGTATTTTTCTACAAGTATTTCTGTATATCCACCTGTTTCTCTTGGGTATTTATGTGGGAGTGGAATTCCTGAGTCATAGGGCAGATTATGTTTAATTTTCTTAGAAGCTACCCCATACTTTCCCAAAGGAATTGTTTCCTTTCACACTCCCACCAATAATGTATGACAGTTCCAGTTCTTCCACATCCTCACCAACACTTGGCACAGCCCGGTCTTCTTAAACTTGATTTATTCTGGTGCCACAGTGCAGTTGTCATTTGCAGTTCCTTGACAACCGATGCTACTGAGTGCCTTTTCATATGCTTCCTAGCTGTTTCCTTGTCCTCTTCAGAAGACGCCCCATCAATGAGAAGAACAAATGACAAATAAACAAAAAGCATGAATAAACTGCAAAACCAATATGTTGAATAAAAAAGGCAGACAGAAAAAAAAAATAATGTCTATGCTGTATGATTCCACTTATCTGAAGTTCAAGAACAGGAAAAAATAATCCCTGGCGATGGAAGTTGAAAGAGAGGTTACCCTCTGGAAAGGACAGAGACTATGAAGCAGCGTGAGGAAACTTTCGGGGATAATGAAAGTGTTTTATATCTTGATCTGGGAGGGGTCACATACATAAACAAGTTTTACTTCAATAAAGTTCATTAAAACTTTTGCCAAATAAATTCACTTGAAGAATGAAGTTAAGGAAGCTTGGCTTGCCTGTTTGAGGCCACTATCAAGAAAGGCATTGATTGCATGCCCCCACCAACACCACTGTGGTCCCCAGCTAAGAGATAAAACACCATTCCACTCAGTGTTCTGATCTTATCTTTGAGTACTTTCTTCCACCAGGCAAAATAGCCCTTAATCTCAGGAGCTGGCTTCTCCAACTAAGTATGTCTTCAATTCTATTAGCAAAGATGCTCCTTTCCTCCACAGTGAAAACTTAAGAGGAATAATTTAGTTTACTGAGTTCTTCCTCAATTTTGTTGCCACAAATTCTGTTGAATAAACTACATAGTTGTGCTCCGGGCATTGGGATAACTTGTATTGATTTTTTTCTCAAGGCCTAATGTAATTGTTGTTCTATAGTCAGCTCTGTTCTTTTCCTACCGTAAAAGGATTCTAGAAACTTACTCTCTTTGCTGCTGAGACCATGCACTGGCAATCTAGCTTCAGCTGGAAGTGTCATTGCAGCCACTGACACCCCCCTTCCCAGCCCCTCACCGTTTTCTTGGTTGATCTTGCCCAGCTGGTGCAAAAGAACAGTGAGACCTCCTTAGATAGCTAGATACTCTTTTCCCAGCCATAACTTTAGACAAGAAATACTACGTTGTCTGACATAAATTTGTATTTCACCTCTGTAATTTACCATTTAATTAATCTCTGCTATGCTGTTGATATAGTTCAGGTTGTTTATTTAATTTAAAAATTATGGTAAAATCATATGACATATTAATTATTTATCATATTGATAATTTCAAAGTGTATAGTTAAGTGGCATTAAGTACATTCACATTGTTGTGCAACCATCACCACCATCCATCTCTGAATCCATTAAACAATAATTACTTATTTCCCCTTCTCCCCATTGTATGTATATACCATCTTTTGTTTATTTAATCATTGATGGACACTTGAGTTACTTCTATCTTTTGGCAATTGTGAATAAAGCTGCTATAGACATAAATGTACAAATATCTGTTTGAATCCTTGCTTTCAGTTCTTTCGGATATACAGTATAGCCAGAAGTAAAATTTCTGGAGCATATGGTAATTCTATTTTTAATTTTTTGAGAATCCACCATAATGTTTTCCATAGCAGCTATACCATTTTACATTTTCACCTACAGTTTATAAAGATTTCTGTTTCTCACAGCCAACACTTCTTTTCTTTCTTTCTTTTTTTTAAAATAGTAGCAATTGAACTGAGATGGTGCCTCATTTCTGTTTTGGTTTGCACTTCCCTAATGATGAGTGATGTTGCACATCTCTTCATGTTCTTCATGTGTCATTAGTCATTTGTGTGTCTTCTTTGGAGAAATGTTTATTCCAATCCTTTGCTCATTTTTTAATCAGATTTTTTATTTTAGGTGTTTTTTATATATCCTAGGAAAGTTGTGTTTTGTAACATTATCTAATTTAATCTTCATATTCATATAGAATAGAAGCATCATTAACTCAACTTTACAGCTGAGGACCCTGCAATACACAGAGAAATTAACTTAAAACTAATTTCCTAAACAAATATTTATTGAGCACTCACTATGAGTTTGACACTATTGAAAGCAATGAGGATACACAGTGAAAATAACTGACAAAGATCCCTACCCTTCTACAGCATACATTCTAGTAAAAAAACACACAATAAACGAGTACATCAAATACAGAATGCGTTTTGCTTAGAGAGCTTCCTTTAACCATTTTTAAAAGAGTAGATCTGCTGGCAACAAATTCTCTTAGCAGGGATGCCAAGGGTAACTCTACTACCAGGTGTGGGTAGAAGACCAGGTCCCCCACATGGTCTCAGCTAACAAGATGGCAGGTAGCAGGATTCATTGCCACCCTTGGAGGATGAAAATCCTGACCTCCTTCTCAGCCTTCGCTGTCAACACCCTTTTGTGGGGCCCTTCATTCCTGGCTGGAGAGGATGAGTCTAGGCTAATCACTTGAACTTGGCTGATGTGGGTGGAGGTGGGCACAGTGGTTTGTAATGGAGTATAGCTGCAGTAGAGTAGTTATTTTCTAAATTCTCTGTTCTGCCAGGCTGTCCCTTTCCTGTTCCTTGTTTAATGTCCAGAATTTTCAGTTGTACTTTACAACAGAATTAGGAAAAACATGTCTACTCCATCGTTCTGGAAATGGAAGTCCCTGGAAAATTTTAGGAACATTAACTTACTTATATACTTTCAATATGGCTTCGGTTAGGATGGTGTGTAGGTAAATGCAATATCTGCCTCCCCTCATTATCACATCAAAATTACAACTAAACTACAGAGCAACCATCATTGAGAACTCCCTGAAGTCCAGTTGAACAGAAGCTCTATAATGAGGATATACAGAAGAAGCCACATTGAGCCAAAAAGTACAGGAAATAAATACATACAAATAAGAAAGTACTTGCAATAATTTCATGAATAGGCTCTGAGAGCTTGAGTAACTTACTCAAGAGCCTGTTTTCTAACCTGACACCATCCAGCTCACATGACCTCACTGTGCTTCTTTGCCAATGAGAGTTCCTCCCTGCCTTTATGGAACTGCACTGCATTCCTGTCACTGTCACAGTTGCCTTCACCTACTGCGTAGTCAGGTGTTTATTTATTCTCGCTAACAAGTTTTATATCTACCCTTTGCTAGCCCTTTTCTAATGTCCGTTCTGCTGTGGTCTCACAATGGTCTGCATTAGAATGAACTTGTTTTAATAACAGGACTTTGCTATTAACCCCCTATGCTGACAGCCAGCACAGGGGTAAAGAATCAGGCTTCATGGCAATATGGTTCATTCATAGCAGAATTTGACTCTCTGATGTTACATATTTTATGCAACATCTTTGTTTGTTTGTCTGCTTTTAATCAGACAGTTCTTTTGGATTTGTTGCCCAGAAGCCAGCAGGCAGTTCTATAATGAGCAAATCCAGCCCTTGTCCTCTATTTGGCTGGGCACCAGCAACACCATTTGGAAAGACTGTGGCTTTGTCACGGGCCCACCCAGGGAGGGTGTCAGCAGCTGGCCTAACGCATTTAACTGCCTGTGATGGAGTGAAAATTAAATTCTTGGGTAAGAGGGCTCCGAATTTTATTGGTTTGGGCTTTGATTATCTTACAATGTAATGGGGGAAGAGAGAACCTTTAATTTTCCAGCGGTGACTGTCATTATGGAGACCTTTCTTGATGCTTATTTGAGAGGGGGAAACTGGTTTGGGTGCTGGCTGGAGCAGTCTGGTGCCTCACTCATGAATAAAACATTTCCTGTAATTGCAGTGACGCAGCCAACATGCACATATATGTAAAATTGATGCTTATTATCTTGTCAATTAACACAGAAAATTAAGCAAGATTGCAGGCTTTGTTATGGTTAGTAGTCCATCACTCACTTAAGAGGGTCTGGAATCACTCTGGTTAATCCCCGGGTCTGAATTTAGAATTTTAATGTGCATAGGGAGAAGAAATCAGGCGACAATGCTGAGCTTCATAAAATATGCTTAAAGAGAAATTGTTTACCCTGACAAGGAAATGCTCCGTGCATTTTCCCCAGAAATGGTAGCTTCTGTGAGGAAAATGCTGCTTTCAAAGTCCTCAGTTTAACTATATATATTCAAACTTTTCATTTATTTTTGAATAAATAACATATTTTCATGGTTTAAACCACACATTTAATAGGCATATGGTGGAAATTTTTTTCCTAATCCTGGGCCCCATCTGCCCCATTCCTTTCTTTCCCCAATTATAACCACCCTGGTCTGAATTAGTTATAAAGTCTGAATTTTTTTTCTTAAGAAAATGGCAGGCATAGTTAGCACATAGCATCAAGATGGTCTTAAGTCCTAGAGCACCGGGCACAGAATAAATGAAGACAAGTCCTAACCATCACACCAGGCACCCAGGGGAGGCGTGAGGGACGATTTTCCTCCCCCCGCTCTACTGCGGATCTTTCAGGAGCTGTGTGCCTGCTGTCTGATTTCTGATGAGCCATTTTCTGTGTTTCCGAGAGGGGAGAAGTCCCAGCACTGCTAAGTTCCTTCATTGGGAGTGTTTGAGCATCGGCTGTTGTCCTAGTGAAGTTCTTGGATGCCTCCTTCTCTCCTTGCTGCTGTTTCCTTTACTCTCATCTGCCTGGGCAGTGGTCGGCAAACTCATTAGTCAACAGAGCCAAATATCAACAGTACAACGATGGAAATTTCTTTTGATAAGCATAATGTTCTCCATCTCCATCCATATTGTTGCAAATGGTAGGAGCTCCTTCTTTTTTACTGCAGCGTAGTATTCCATTGTGTAGATGTACCACAGTTTTTTAATCCACTCATCTGCTGATGGGCACTTAGGTTGTTTCCAAATCTTAGCTATGATGAATTGTGCTGCTATGAACATAGGGGTGCATATATCCTTTCTGATTGGTGTTTCTAGTTTCTTGGGATATATTCCTAGAAGTGGGATCACTGGGTCAAATGGGAGCGGTTAAGGACAACAGGGGGGTGGGGGCATGTGTGGGGAGGGGTGTGGGCTGGGAATGGGGGGATGAGGACAAATATGTATACCTTAATCAATAAAGAAATTAAAAAAAAAGAAATTTCTTTTGAGAGCCAAAATTTTTAAACTTAAACTTCTTCTAACGCCACTTCTTCAAAACAGACTTGCCCAGGCCGTGGTATTTTGTGGAAGAGCCACACTCAAGGGGCCAAAGAGCCGCATGTGGCTTGTGAGCCACAGTTTGCCGACCACGGCGCCAGGGAAAGGAGCGTCTAGCCTTCACTCAGACCTTGATGTTTCTCGTTTAGGCCTCCAGTACCCGACTTTCAAACCCTGTGCAGGTGTCGGAGTGGAGACTGATCTGCACTGAAGAAGTGAGAATGCTGCGATCTAAGTCTCCACTGGTGTTCCCGTGGTGGAGGGAATGTGATTTAACCTGGAGAGGCTTGGAGTCCCAGAATACTAGCAAGATCTATTTTTATTTTTACCACTTTTGTTTTTCTCTATTTGGAGCACATTCTCACCATAGTGTGCATATGGGGTTTAAAAATATTGTGTTGGTAAAATTGGCTTTATAAAATGTAAGACAGCTGGCAATTTGTCTTCCTAGTGGCATGTTTGGAATTGGACAGAAACAAAGATAACCGAGTTGTAAACAGGAAGATCCAATCCGGAGCCCAGCAGAGATATTAACACCCAGAAGAATCTATTTGGAGGATTCTAGTTTCCCTAACAAAATGTTCTTCCGCCTGAGCTCCGACTTAGGGAAATGGGGCATCAAAGTTGCCTTGAACTCCTCAGCACCTGTCATGAAGATAAATTGTTACATGGCACACCTGTTGGAGCAAATCCCACTACCAATTTATAATCAGTTAAACCCTTTGTAGGTTTCAGGGAGCACAAACTACCTCAAATAACATTTAAAGGAAAATTAGCTGAGACCTCAGTTGCTTCCACCTGACTTTCATTGACTGTATTCACTGATCAGCAAGAATTCTTGTCTCCTTCATATACTCTGAGATTTCTTCTTTCAAATATCCAATTTAGAACAAGTTTACTTTTGGAAGAAACACAGGGGAACACATTTTGGGACCATTTCTTCCTAGTTGCATGAGTTAGAACAGATTCTTGTTTTTATATATGTCCATCCACTCATCTATCCATTCAGAGAGTCATTCATGATTGATGTTCAATAACCAACAGTGGCTGGGTGCCACTGTGCCCCAGGCACCGGTATCAGGGGCTGAGGGCTATGGATAGAGTCCCCACCTCATGATGCTTACATTTTAGTAGGGGAAACAGACAATAAACAAATGCAGTGGCTGATTGTGATAAGGAAATCTGACACAACATTATAAAGGAGCATGGGCTGACAAGTTTAGGTGGGGGGCATGTTGATGCTGAAGTTTCAGGGATGGTCTCTTTGGTGACATTTGAGCTGATTCCAAAATAAGTAAGAGTCCTTCACAATCATTCGAAGTGCTGGGGGAAGAGCCTTCCAGGCAGAGGGAAGAGCACGCAGTGGGAAAGGAAGCCCTTGGGGCTAGAGCACAGTGGCCAGAAGCTGAAGGGTGGCCTTAGCTGCCATGCTTGGTGGGTTGAGTGTATCCTGCGGGCAAAGGGGAGCTATGGAAAAGTTTCAGGAAGTGGAGGCTGGATTATGGCGGAAAATGGATCAGATTGGTGTGAGGACAGGCTAGGTTGGAGGCTGTTGAAAGAGTTGAGCTTGATTCTTTTATATAAGAACCACAAATAAAACATTTATACCAGGGATTATGGGAGGGAGGGGGAGAATAAGGGAATGGTTTTTATACCCTCCAGGGTGAACCTAGGGGATGTGGGGATGCCCCTTCTGAAGAAGTGACTAAAATGACCCTCGGGTGGTGGGCTTGGCTAACTATGGAATTGTTAGAGGGTCTCTGCCATTTCCAGAAGCAGAGAAAACAGGAGGAATAGCAGGCATGGTGAGAGATGGGGAAGTGATGGGTAGAAGGAGGGTGGGCAAGTCAGGGGAAAGGCCTCAGGGTCTTTCATGGAGACAGTAGACTAAAAACCTGTGACAGTTCCTCCTGATCCATGTAGGAGGCTTGGCCTGGAGACAGATTTCAGAACACATTCATTCCTGAATTCAGAATTTATTCACAGGACTCTCCTTTACTTCCCACCATCACACTATAAAGTGACTATTATTATTATTCTCATTAATAAAAGAAAGGAAACCAAGACCTAGGTGGGTTAAATTACTTTCCCAATTTCACATACGCTGGAGCTGCGATTCAAACCCACGTAGTCTGACCCCAAGGTCAGTTTTCTTCGCCATTGTGCCCCCATGCCTCTGATCTTTGCCAAGTTTACTTAACCTCTCTGTGCCTCAGTTTCCTCCTCTATAAATTAGGATAATGCTAATTATCTCATATGCATTTGTTCAAGAATAAAGCTCTTGACACTACCTGTCAGCCACGGTAAAGAGCAGTAAAGGGTCCTTCTGTACACGGCAGTTGGGGGTACAGTTAATAGAACTTCTGAGGAAGCAGTTGGCAATATCTATGCAAATATCGTTTGACCCAAGAAGGCCAAGGATATGCTTGCTAACGTGCTCGGAGGTGTGTGTTTAGGAATATTCATTGCTGTGAGATGTGTCGGAACAGAAGATTGATTCAGCAGTCCGTGTGTCCTGCAGTAGGCATTGACTAGAGGAGCCGTTAGGAAGCTTAGCCATAGGGGCCAGAGAGGAAACATTTTAGGGTTTGCAGATCACATGGTCTCTGACCCTGAACTGCGAAAGCAGCCATAGACAATATGGGCAGTTGGTTTGCCCTGCATCACTGGTTCTGTCTCTCCTCTTTTCCACACAAGGGACTTTCCAGACTCTTTGTTCCCCATGGAAAACTCCAAATTGGAAGAAAGAAATAGACTTTTAAGTGAGTTCTTTAGCCCCTTGTTAGGATGTATCTCGCCCTGCCTTCGTCTCTCCTGGGACCCAGAAATCCCCTCCCAGGATAACACAACTTCCTATTTATTCTTGGTTCCCCAACAAAGGAAGACCCTGCTAAATGCATATTAGGGAGTGGGGGTGGGGAGGGAAGGTGCCTATTGATGGCAAAGAGAACTGGTTAGAAGCAGGGGGAGAACTTTCTGGAGTCTAAGCTTGGCTCATATTCACTAAACCACACCTTTGATCTGGTGTCAAACCCTGCATGCGTGTCGTGGAGAACTGGGCCCCATAATGGCCCAGGTCAACCATGGGTGGCCGGCCCCTCAGTGCATGTGAATCAATGAGAGAGTGAAGGCCAACGTTGAAAACAAGTGAAGCTCAGTGGAACGGCACAGAATGGAACCTGGTGGAAGAGTGTGTCCCACGCGGTAAAGGTGAGATTGTGGAAGTCTGAGTTAGTGTCTGTGTGCGGTGAGGCACATTCTAATGCATTTATTGTCAAGAGTGCTCATAACCCCCAGAACCTGAGGGTTGTAGGATACATGGCAAAGAGATGACCCCAGCTTCGCCTGGGCCTTGTTAATTGCCTGTAGCTTCTGTACAAATGTTCTCCCCTCTAGGTATCCTCTATCCCAGTGGTCGGCATACTACGGCTCTCGAGCCACATGTGGCTCTTTGGCCCCTTGAATGTGGCTCTTCCAAAAAATACCACAGCCTGGGTGAGTCTATTTTGAAGAAGTGGCGTTAGAAGAAGTTTAAGTTTAAAAAATTTAGCTCTCAAAAGAAATTTCAATCATTGTACTGTTGATATTTGGCTCTGTTGACTAATGAGTTTGCTGACCACTGCTCTATCCCATCACTCCTTTTACAGCCTCCACAGATTGTCAATATCTGAAATCAGAGGGGGAAGGTGGATAATTGGATGCACTTGCCCATGATGCACAGGTGTGGGCTTTAGGTATGCCTGTACTATGACCTGCAGATGGTGCAGTCTGAAACAGGGTGACAAGAAAGAGTCCACGGGAAATGAGTCAGGAGGGCCAAGAGGTGCGGGCCCCACAGGGCAGGAAGGCCTTTCTGTGTTGGCACCTGGGGCTATTTGGGAACATTCTGGAAACTCTCCAAAGCAGAGTTAAGATTCCTTTTCCTCTCTGGTGCGTCAGTATGTTACATCACCTATATTACAATAGTTTGCATATTTTATGAACAATCTGCAATACAACACCTTGTATATTGTATCACATTGTATTTGTTCAACAAATATTTTTTGAGAACCTAGTATATTCCAGGTGCTGTTCCAAGTGCTGGGGATACAGGCAGGTGCAATCTGATCAAGTCCTGGCCCTTCATGGGATTTATGTTCAAGTGCGAGAGATATAAAGGACAAGCAAACAAATGAATACACAAGGTAACTTCAGGTCTATATGTGCTCTCACCCACGGGACGTAAGAACAGCGAGGCAATAGTGTCTATCCTGCTGCTTCTCCAGCCCTGTGCTGGCTGAATGAATGCTTGGTAATCGAGGGTCCCACCTGTAACAATGCATTTTCATTTGCTAGAGCACTTCAGCAGGGAATGCCATAAACTGCCCGACTGGGAGCATCGCCCATGTTGACATCTCAATACCAGGCCATTGAAAAGCCATCAATTACCACACTTGGTGCTATAGGCTGGATCATTTTCTCACAGAAGGGTTAACACTATAGACTGGAATAACTATTAATTCTGATTGTCTTCTTCAGTTACTGAGCACTCTGACCAGGCAAATTGACGAAGTAACTTATATTATTTTATCCTTTCCTCCCGTGGTAGTGTGGCAGGCAGAATAATGCCCCTCCCCCACTCTCTGCCCTGAGATGCCAACATCCTAACCCCTAGCACCTATGGGTATGCTAGGTTACATGGCAAAGGGGAGCTAAGATTGCTGGTGGAATAAGGTTGTTAATCATTTAACCTGAAAGTCAGATTATTCTGGATTACCCAGGCTGGTCCAATGCAAACGCAAAAGTTCTTAAAAGTGGAACAGGGAGGCAGGAGAGGAGGTCAGAGTGACGCAATGTGAGAAGAACTTGACCTGCTGCTACTGGCTTTGAAGATGGAGAAAGAGGCCGCAAGCCAAGGAATACAGGTGGAAACGACAAGGAAATGGATTCTGCACTAGAGCCTCCAGATTAAGCATAGCCCTGCCAACTCCTGGATTTTATTATTTTTTTTCCCCTAGTAATAAAGTTTTTATTAAATAAAATATATTTTTTGTGCATTCTCCAAATAAATAAATTATATCCTCAAGTATAAAAAAGGTCTAATAAGATTGTTTATGAAAATTATTATTATTATTTTTTTTCAACTCCTGGATTTTAGCCCAGCGAGGCCTATGTTGGACTTCCATCAACAGAACTGTACAATAATAAAACTGTGTTAGT
Source organism: Eptesicus fuscus (assembly GCF_027574615.1). NCBI lineage: Eukaryota > Metazoa > Chordata > Mammalia > Chiroptera > Vespertilionidae > Eptesicus > Eptesicus fuscus. The sequence goes on along the minus strand of NC_072490.1, from coordinate 50,653,367 downwards.
TAAGTCACTAAGTGGTGTTTTTTTTTTTGTTTTTGTTTTTTTGCAGTTAGAGAAAACTAATAGAGGTAGGTATCATTATCTCCCAACATATGGCAGAAAAGTCTGAGGCTCAGAGATGTTGAGGCACATTCTCAGAATCACACAGCCTGGTTTCAATGATGAGATCAAGACTTGAATTCAGGTCTATGTGACTACAACCTGATGTTTACACTCTTCTGCTAGGAATCTACATGATCAATTTACATTGATAAAGCTAATGACCATCTTTACCGATGCCTAACGAACCTAGCTCCCAGCTCCCAGCCTCTGGACCTCAGGCCTCCTCTGAAGCAATGGTCTGTTCTGTGCTGATAAATGCGATCCTCATGGGTGCACGTGGCACCGTGCTGCCAAGGTCTGTGGAAGCACATGCCATCACTAACTGAAATGTTAATAGAAGGTCTAAGAGCTTCCAGAGAGCCAGGTTAACAGAGGCCTTCTAAGAAGGGCACTGATACTCAGAGCAACGTGTCCGCTATGGAATGTATCACATTCTAGAAGTAAGAAGACGGTGGAGGTCAGCCAGAACAGTCTTGAATGTCTGAAAAGACCAGAGCAGAAAATATCCAGGAAAAATGTCAGTTAACAGGAAAGGGGAAATATTTGAAATAAGAAAAACTTTTGAGTTTGTATTTTGCTCTTCCTGTGTTCACCAAAGTGTCATGAAAGCAGGTAACATGTCACATGGGATTGTTTCTAGTAAGTAGGGGGTGACTTTAAGTTCACATGAGCCAGTAACTTGTTCTCAGCACAAGCCAGTTAGACCCTCTTAAGCCACAAGAGGTCAGGTAATCAAAACATAAATAAAAAAGCCCAGGCCCAAAGACAACCCCTTTCTTAGCCACCGGGAAACCCGTTAGACTCATTATGACCTCCTTCAAGTGTCTTGTCCAATGACCCAGGGTACAGATTGTGGGGACTGCCTGTTAAGTGAAAATACTCAGCTAGACTTGAAATATTTTCACAGAAACACGGGACTCCCAGTGTACATGGACGCAAGCTCCAGTGGGCCTGGAGGGGCTGGGGCCAGGCCTACAATTACTTGCTGTCAGCCTACAAGTTTTTTGTTTTTTAATTGCTTAAGGTATTACAAATAGTAGCACATGTGTCTCCTTTCTCACCACCACCCCCCCCCCCCACCGCCACTGACCTTCCCCCAGCCTCCCCTACCCCCTGGCATTTGCCCTCATCCCCCCTCTCAGTGTCTTGCGCCTATTGGTTGCGCTTATATGCATGCATACAAGTCCTTCGGTTGATCTCTTACCTCCCCAACCCTCCCCTGCCTTCCCACTGTAGTTTGACAGTCTGTTCAATGCTTCTTTGCCTCTATCTATTTTTGTTCAACAGTTTATAATGTTCTTTATATTCCACAAATGAGTGAGGTCATGTGGTATTTGAAGAGCATTCAGCCGAGTCCTCAAACTCAGTGAAGCCTCAGGCTCTGAGTCAAACATGTTAAGAAATCATTCTTCGTTCAACTGGACCTTTAGCAGTCTTAATAACTTAACTTCTTCAGTGAATTGGACCTGATTTTGCTGGCAAATTATTCTGAAAAAAGAAATCTATCCTTCTAACGATTAGGGACTCAGTGTCCCTATGGAAAGTCAAATCAAATGAAGCACTTGATAGTCTGGGTCTCTGTTGACTATGCCAGTGGGACAGACAAAACACACCTGGGTTAAATGCCTCAGAGCAGTCAGGTAGCAGACAAAGCACACCTGGGTTAAATGGCGCAGAGCAGAAAGGTAGCACCATTGAGGCTTTAGCAAGGTGGTTTAGAGCAAGGAGTTTTAGACACAAAAAGAACTGGATTTGAATGTGGGGGTCAACCCACTTCCAGTTCTAACCTTGAGCTAATAGGTTACCTAATCTTTAGGGATCTTAGTTTTCCCATCTGCTCAATGGGCATGTAGACACTATTTTATCTTGAATTTCCTGTGAGTATTAAATAGGAAAAGAGATAGAACTGTGATGCAGAGTAGATGCTAGGTAGGTAGTAGCAACTTCAAACTATTTTTATTAGTGGAGGTGATCACAAAGATTTTTTCATACTCTAACTTCTCTGAACTTTGGTTTTCTAAACTCTTATTTAGGGCTAATGCTAATACCTATCTCATATTGCTGTTGTGATTAAATGCAAAGTACTCAGTGGCAAGTACATTGCAAGTGCTCAGAAATGTTAGTTATTACTTTACAGTTATAAAAATTGCTATTTTGGGCACCTAGATAAAATCACATGGCATATTGAGGTTAAAGTCATATTTATATACTATGTTGACTGGGAGTTAGTGGAAAAAATCTCTTAGGACTAAAAACTAAAAAGGACTTACGTTCTAGTCTTTTTATTGGGATTGAATTGGTGAAGCTATTTCCCATAGCCAAAACTCAGTGAGGCAGACACTGTTGGATTCCCTTTTGCATCCTGACTCAGTGACTCCCAAATTCCAATACCTACCTGCTCCACTGCCTGAAGCTGTCTTGTCTGCTACAGCCACTGGTCCATGCAAAGGGCGGTCTGATCATCCCATCCCGACAGCAGCCATTGACTGACCGGAGTTTGTGGATAAACACTGCAGGTCCTTTGCCCTTGTTGGAGCTCACAGGGAGAGGTGTTCTGCTGTCTCCTCTTCTCCAGGGATTTGAGTCCCAGGTGCCCACAGCTGTAACCTTGCTCCCCTTCCTTCGTTCACATCCCAACCCCCTACTTCTACTTGAATTCTTGTCTGAGTCTACTTCGGGGGCAACTCAGTTTCAAAGAAGGACAATGACATCCACCTTTTACTGGGTTGTTGAGTAGATCATATGAAATCATAGGTGTTATGTATGACCTTTGGACACCAAACTACAAGTGCTACACATAAGTGAAGACGTATTCTTGTGCCAGGATCAAAGGTGTCCCTGCACCTATATTTAAGCCCTAAGAACCAGCCTAAGCTGATGGAGCCTCCATCCTAACTCAGGCTGCCGTGTCCTCATTCCAGGGCTCCTGCATGTCAGGCTGCAGCCATCCTCCTCCAGTCCCACAGCTTTCCTTCATGTCTTCCTGCTTATTTTATATCTTAGCATTTGTCACTGTTTGGATTTATCTTGTATTTTTACTGTCTCTATATGCCCTCTTCACAAGCACAGGGCTCATGTCTACCTTCTTCAAATCTATATCCCCAGCAGCCTAGAACAGAGCATGGCACAGAGTAGGTGCTCAATATACGGCTGTTGAATGAACTGATGGGTTCATTAATCCATTCTCAGCACCCCCACTTACAGGACATTGTAAATGTAGTACCGTATTTTCCGGCATATAAGACGACTTTTTAACCCAGGAAAATCTTCTATATGCCCAGTCGTCTTATACGCCGGAAAATACGGTACATAGAGTCTCATGAACCCTTCACTCAGCTACCCCCTGCGTTGACATATTATATAAATAAAGTGTGTCTGAGCCAGGACATCAATAGAGAGATCTTTTCAAACTGAAAATTAATTAAATCATGTCATTGTCCTGTTTATTTGCCTAGTGTATCCCCACTTTACTTCAAATAAAATTTGTTCCTTATGTCCTACAAGGCCCTTCATGACCTGGTTCTTCCAAACTCTAAGAGTTCTCCTGACTCTGCTTTACGTGGCGTGTCCCAGCCCCCCTAGTTTTGCTCTCGTTAGTCCTTTAAAGGTACTTGGTGGTCTCCCAATGTGCTTGGATGTGCTATTCTCTCTGCCTGAAATCTCCCATGACTGACTCCTCCTTCTGCAGGCCTCAGAGGGGCTTTCGTCAACCACCCTATTCCGCTCCGTCCCACCATTGTGCCTCATTTCTTTTCTTCACAGCAGTAATAGAAATGTATCCTTACATTCTTGTTCTGCTTACTTGTCTATTATGTGAGCCTTTCAAACTCGAGGATAAGGTCCAAGATGTCAGAGCTATTGTTCGTCTAGAAGTTTGATTTATAAAAATTCAAGCTTGTAGCTCATTAACAAACTAGCTGTTGTGGTAATAAATGAAGAAAGTTAAGATATGTAATACTTTAAACAATTTTAAAAAAGTTAAGATGTGTAAAAAAAAAAAAAATTCAAGCTTGTACCTCAACATTCAACAGCCAACCAGCGCGTGCAGAGGGCTGTAAAGTTCACCAATGTTCCCACACGTGCCCAGGTCAGTCTTTGTCAGACCCTATGATGTTGGATTTTTTGCATCTCCATTGTACAGACGAAGTGATCAAAGTCATGCTTGTTGATCGCTGCCATGGGTGATTTTGATGCCCTCGTTCCTTCCCTTCAGCCAGAATCTGATTTCACAGCTAAGTATAGTTCCTGCTCATGTCAACGGTGACCCCTTCATGCATGCACCTTCCAGGGCTCCCCCTTTCCTTCCTCAGGCCACTGTCCCTGGGGATGGGGGAGGGGCGGGCAGTGACAGCACTCATGCCCCTAACCCCAGCCCACTACCTAATAGCTGTTAGGGCTCAAGGCTTGTTTCTCTGAAATCACAGGAGCTGCTCAGTCTATGGGCAGGTGCAGCCTGCAATTGTGGGCAAGTTACCAACCCTGTGGGCAAATCTCAGTCAACATGGGCTGGGGGTTGGTAGATAAATGCTTCAGCTCCTGCTCCTGTTACTGGAGCCATTCTGAACGTACTCGGATCCTGACGAGACTGAGCCCCTACAGCAAGCATGTCAAACTTAAAGGCTAACATGGGCCAAATAAACGAGGCATGTGGCCCGCGGGCCTCGAGTTTGACATGCTTGCCCTACAGCCTTCGACAGCAACACCCACTGTGCGCTTTACCTCCTCCCCAGGACGGAGGCTCAGGAAGGTGGACTCACACCTGAAATACAGCGAGTGAGCAGGGAAGCTGTGATTCCAAATCAGGCCTGTGGGACACAGACCAGCTCCCCTGCTGCACGGATTACTCCCCTGCTTAAAAGGCCAGATCTGCTTGCTCTTTCCTTGAAACCACAAGGAATAAAGCTAGCTTAGTGAAATCCGCGTTGGATTACAGCAGCGTGTGAGCCTGCAGCGGGCTGTGGAAAAGCGTCCTATCTCCACCGAGGCAGCGAGTGCTGTCCATGTATGAGAGCCCGATGTAGATGTGCTCAAGGCTGCTAAGAAGAACTGCTGGTTAGGGGGGTTTTCTGCTTTTGGAGAGAGCATTCATGACAGTATAAGAAGCAGAGGCCACTGTGCTCCTGGAAGGTGCTGAAGGAAGCAGTCGAGCCCAGACACTGACTCAGGAAATGAGAGGTAGATGGGGCAGAACTCGGACCAGTTCCCCCTCCCCGCCCACAGCCCAAGAGATGTTAGGAGTCAAGGCTTGTTTCCTTTTCCAGGATGTCCTTTATTCTTCCCTCCTCCACTCCACTCTCTACCCCGCAGCCACTGAGATCTTTCCAGAATGCATCGCGTCCCTCCTCTGCTTAAAACCCTTCAATGTTCTCCCTTAGAGTTCTGGATCACAGCCCCCACACAGGGCTTCCCTCGCACACCCACCTTCTCATAAAGACCCTCATTCATTGCCCTCTGGCAACTCTCCATGTCCATCCTGCCATCTGAGAGCTTAGCAAGGCTGCTCTCTGCCTGGGCCATTCCCCCGACCCGGTCCTTGTGAAACTCTATGCATCTTCAGGCCTGAAGCTCCCTGACGTCTCCCTAACTAGCTCAGGTCCCTCTGATAAACGTTCTCAGGGAATCCTGGCCTGTCTTTGTTGCACACAGCATATTCGGGGAATGATGATTTTAATGTCTGTCTCTCTGAATAGAGTGTAAGTTTCTCAAGGTAGGGTATGTTTCTGCTTTTGCTTACTCTCCTAACCCCAGTGCCTTGCATAGCGGTGGGTATATGGAAGGTTCCAGAATAGTGGAATGAATGAATGAACACTCCTGTGCTCATGGAACAAAGACAGGGTAAGAGATTGGAAACACTGTGCATTTACCCTTTGTTCTTCCATTGTTAAAGCTAAACCAGGTTCTATTGTTGAGATTCTCCATTATCCAGCCAGCATTGTATGCAATAACTTTATTAAGGTCAAATGGATATCACAATACAGATTTATCCAACAGGATCCAGAAATTGGTTACAGATATTATCTAACATTGTTTTTTGTTTAAATGTTTCCAACATCACAGATCACACAATGAGTTTATACACTGATACCAACTTTTGTTTAGAAATACAGCTTTTCCTCACTGTTGGGCCCTCGTGTTTCAATTGAGATAAAACAAAAAAGCAAAGATTGGCATTTTCTTGATAATGTATTCATTCTGGGGGATCTTTAATGAGAACCCTCTTTGGGATATGGAGTAGCTTTTTTTTTTTTAAATTTCTTTATTGATTAAGGTGTCACATATTTGTCCTCATCCCCCCACTCCCATCCCACACCCCCCCCATGGACGCCCCAACCCCCCGCCAAACCCAACCGCTGGACAGGCTCATATGCATGCACACAAGTCCTTTGGTTGATCTCTCCCCCCTCCTCCCAACCTTCCCTGGAGTAGCTTTTGGAAGTAATATCTAATTTATGGGTAACGTTCAAATTAGAATTAGTAAATTGAGTTGAGGCTTGAGAATTTTTAATAATTGAGTTGATGAACATATTAACTTTATAAATAAATAGGTTTTAAAAGTTTAGTTGGTAGTTTAGGTCCTGCAGAATATCTTCTTTAATATGTTAACACAATAGCTTCTTGACTATGGTGTCTAATATCTACATCTCTATTATGCTAAGAAAACAGCACTTTATAAACACAAAAAGTTCGTGGGCCTTTTGTTCTTGGTCAATAGGATAAGATCCACAAAATACCATAGAAAGTTACAAGAATGTAAATATTTAGCTAAGTAAATAGAATAAATATTGGGCAATCACCATATAGTAACACTGAATATCTACGAACAGGGATAAAAGAACCCAGAACCTTAGTATAATGCATTCAGAATTGCAGAAGCCGGAGAGACGAATTTACAAGTATACAAAGTATGAATATTTTTTTAAACGTCCATTTAACAAATTCATGGTGCAAACTGGAAAATTTTCATAAATACCATTGAAATGTTCATTTTGTGAGAAAAATGCCTATTCATGCACTTAATCATGTGAGTATTGATTTATCAAGTAAAAAACAACAACAGAGTAACTGTCTGGAACAGATACTTGAGACTTAATTCTATAGGGCCTACACCTCAAAATAATAATACATGCTCATTGTGATACACCAAATTGTCTTATAGAAATCATTAAAATGACTTTTGCAACAAAATGCATAGGAAAACTCAGTGCTATTTAATTTACTTTATGCATATTGCATACTAGAGACTTTAAACTACAACATTTCTACTATCTCAACACACATACAAAATGACCATATATCTGTGTATATAACAAGGTACAATATCCAATTAGCCATCTTTGATGAATGACATATCTCCTCATGTCATCTTGTCTCTGAGTACCATTTAGCATGACACAGCCTTTCTGCCTTAATGAAGAATACAGATCTCTGATTTACATTCAACACTCTCTGCATTAATAAGTGATTGAAATGCTTAAAAAACTCTCCTGCCACTGGAAGATGGCAAGGCTATCTCCAGAGGAATGCAAATACTACCCTGTTAAATCGGATTGGTGAAGGAGGCGGGGCCACTGGACTGCTGGCCAAACTCATCAGAGGCTGGCCCCAAACTCTCCTGCTGGCTGTACCCGCCTCCGGACCCATAGCTGTCTTGGTGGTACCTGCCTTGGTTATAGCTGCTCGAGTGCTTCTCCATTGGGTCCGGAAGATACCTCTGTCCTGAGGAATGCCAGCCGGTCTCCTTGAAAACAAACCAGATGTTTCCAGCCCAGAGGATGAAGTTCAAGAATCCAAAGACCTAAAGGAGAACAAAAGAAAATCTATAATAATAAAAGGGTAATATGCTAATTAGACCAGACGTCCTTCCAGACAACTGTCCGGACGAAGCCAGGGCTGCGAGGGAAGCCCAGGTCCTGGGTGCCGGAGGGAAGACAGTGCCGGCAGCCGGGCGAAGGAAGGCCTGCTCTTGCATGAATTTCGTGCATCGGGCCTCTAGTGAATTAATAAGATGCACAGAAACCCAAGAAAAACCTCAATTTCACAATTCGAAAGATCACTTTCCCCTTCAATGTTGAGGCCACCTGACTGTTGTTGAGTGCTTACTACACGTTAGGCACTGTGTAACGGACTTTATGTATATCAATCAGATAGTCTAAGTGGGAGGTGCCATTATTATACCCATATTAACAATGTGAAAACTGAGGTTAAGCAAGGCTAAGAATCTTGTTCAAGGTCACATGGTAAGTGTGAGATCTCAGATTCAAAGCCTGTTCTGTCTGACCCCATACTGAATCTTTCCCTTATATCTCCCCAAATGGGCATTCCTCATGGAGTGTAAGGGGCACAGGATTATTTTCATTTTAATGATGGTCCATTAATTTACCTTCACTTTGTGGCTAGAGGGACTCCTTTTCCGTTTGTTGTAATGATGTAAAGAAAATGAGTCCATTTAAGAAGACGTATGGGAGAGACAGTGGTACGGGGTATGCAGAGAGCATGCGTGTGATCGCGTGTGGAGAGGTGCCCCTGGCATTCAGAAGGGAGCACTGAAACGGGAGTAGGAGCGAAACGCAGGTTCCAGAGGCAGGGATGTTGCCTCAAACACTGGGTGTAAGGCTTTTCTGTGAAAATTCCTCTTTTTCTCCAGGGGTGTCCTTGGGGCCGTGACCAGGTGTGAAGGGTTGGATGGGAGCAGAAGTGCTCACGGCTGCCAGGGGCCCAGACAACACAGTGGTTCTGCCAAGGCAGACTGGCTGCCCTGGGCATTAACCACAGGCAGTCAGTTTAATGGCCCCATTGGAGCCAGGTAACAATAGCAGCATACAAAACTGTGACATTAAAGTACATTTAGTAACCACTCCAGCCAAAATGCACTTGAGCTGTAGCCCTGAAGTAGGGTGTTGCAAGTTGTTCTGGGTCAACATCGATCCCTTGGTTGCTGAATGGTGGGTGGTCCAGAATGCCTTGGGGCTGCGAGTGGGGAGCTAGTACCGTCAAGATGGGTGGTCTTGGGGGCTTGGAGCAGGACCTACTTACCAAAGTATTGCAATCTTTTAGCGGCAGGTGAATCAGGCAGACCAATTAATGACCAGCCTGGCAGGCGCCTGCAGGCTTTGGAATCAGAGGGGCCTGGGTGCGGCAATTTCTTGCTCTCTGACCTCAGACAAGGCAGTTCGCCTCCAAACCTCATCGTATGAAATGCAAACAATTATTCCTTCCTTGGGGGAAGATTGTGCAAAGAGCAGCTAGACAGTGGCCGGCACATTAGTAAATGCTGACCGAGAGCTAAGCTATGCTCGGAACCACTTCCTGAAATATTTCCATGAATCGTTTTCAGTTGACTCTTCTGCGGCAGCATAAACGGAAACAGGGCTTTGACAGCGAGGCCATATTCTTGAAGATGTCAAGAGCCCAAACTGAGTTTCCAGGCCCCTAATTGACCTAATTGAAGACTGGTTTGTCCAGACCTCCCTCCCTCCCTTCCTCGGTCCCTCGCTCCTATCCCATCCTCTTCCTTTCCTTTAACATTGACTGACATTTATTTAATATTACTTTGTGCTGTGCTCTCGGCTCCTTGCTGAGGGAGATACAAAACATAAATAAGGCACTTATACTAGTGTAATAGCTGCATCATCTAAATGAATTGGGTAATCACTGACATGACTCTAATTTAATTTACATATAGGACTTTTTAACTATGTGTACACTAACTAGGACATTTTCCATCAAAAGGGAGATTTTGGTTAAATTGTACTTCTGTATGTATACGTCAACATTATATATGAGTAGAAAAAATGACCAAGGAATCTTTTCAGACATGGAGGGATGGCTCTGCGGGAGGCTGCACCTTTAACTGTTTCCTAGTTCTTGGTCTCTGTCTTTCCCCTGATGCTACTTGGCTGCTAAAAAAGGAATGCTCAAGAAGAACCTGGAAATCAGGGAAATGCACCTGAAATTAAGAATGTAATCAATGTGCCCATATCTAAGGAACAGCGATGTCTTACTCTATTTATATCACAGACATAGCAGGCCTCGAGGATGGCACATTTTAGGGGCACACAGGCCCTTGAATACTTTCTTGCCATTTTGTTGCAACTGAAACTGGAGTGAGGATTTTGATTCAAGCTCAGATGAGAGGACAAGAGAGAGACACCAGGTACCATGAGAGAGAAGGGGAGATGAAATATGGATGAAATGAAATGTGTCAAGATCGCCTACAGTGAGGCTGGCGACACAGAGTGGAAATTATGGATAGAAGGGCAGTGAACCTTGGCAAGGAAAGTTGAGAGAGTAAAAAGCACTCTTTTCTTTCCCTTGCGAGGCTCTAACAGTATGCGAGATTTAAGGAAATAAATGCACTTTTTGTAGCAGCTTTCCTTGGAAACTAACTGAACCACATGCTGGGCAAGATGCTAAGTACTTAGATATTATTGCATCAAATCCTTTCAACAGTCTTGTGCGGTCTCTTTTATAATAACCCATTTTATGGATGTTGAAAAACTATAGATTTTGTAGACGATGTAACTAGGTTGAGGAAGCTTACTGACTGTGCCTGAGAACAGTCAGTTACTGAGCAGTGGAGCCAGAATTCAAATGCCTGCAGAGTCACTGCAAAACCCAGCCCTTCACCACGTCAGTGGCGACAGCATTAGGAGAACTTGTCTCTAGGCTGGCATTGCTGTCACTGCTTGAGAAACCTTATGCAAAGCCCTTCGCCTCAGCTCCCTGCACCTGGAACAGCTGGATGGTTCGCCTACCGATCAGCGTTATGGAGAAATTATAGATGCCAAAGTGCTTTGAAGAAAGTAAATTGTTACCCAGCTACAAAATATAGTTATTTGGGCTCAAGATGAGCTAATGAGATTCTACCAGAAATCTGGGGTTAGACCTGAGTGGCTTTTTCTCAGTCTGAGACATTTCTGTAAAAAGAAATATAAACACAGAAATTGTACAGTGGCAATCTTCTCTTGTGTGAGCAGAAAAAAGAGAAAAACTCCCATCTGATAACAGGGAATCTTGTAGCAGCCATGCAGACAGCATCAGAGATGGGGGAGGGAGGATGGGAACTGTCCCATTTCCCGCCAGCCTTCCAGGGTCCTGGCCCTGGCTTCTGCCTTTGGAAGAGACATTTTTAGTATTTTTTCAATTATTTTCATTTTTTTGGGGTAAAAGCTAGCTCACTATGATTTGGAGCTGAATGAGTTTGCAAGGAAAAAAATGGCTGTGCTTTCCAGACTAACATACCATCCTTCTGCTTTTGGGAATAGAAATCTGATTGCCCTTGCGGAGCTCTTTCCCGGAACTCTGCATTTTGAGCAGAGCTATGCACCTTGCCACCAACAGCAACTTGATGGGACCCTTCTTCGGTCCCCAACACCTGGAGCCTTGATCCTGCCCTGGACCCTGCTTTGTTGAGAGCCTGTTTCTTCAGGTCTCATCAGTTTTCTGCGCTACTAATTTTCCTGATGAAGTAAGTCAGGAACAGCTTCTGTTCCTTGCAAACTTAACACTCCAATGCATACAGCATTGGTGCTAGAAGTGAAGGTGCGAAGAACAGACTGTAGGGAGATGAGGATTGTTTTGCAGTAACCAGTGTGAATGGAGTTTTCTGTCACTAGGACCTGGAAGGCCTTAACTGATATGGATCTCTAAGCATAACAGGGTTGGATCCCCGGTCAGGGCACATACCCAGGTATCGAATTGGATCCAGGGAAGAGGGCATGTGGGAGGCAGCCAATAAAAAATTATCAATGAAAAAATTTAAAAATGACTGTGAGACACTAATACATAGTCTGTTCCCATGTTCACTATTTTACCCAGGCAAGATTCACAGCCAAACCATCAGGAGCTGAGGAGCAACCCTCCTCCCTTCTTATAAACCTTCTCAGATTAAATTTCAGAAGGCTGCAGGAGCATAAATTAACCTTGAAGCAAAGAGAATTATTTTCGGGGGCTGCTAAAGAATGTTGTTCCTTCAGCAAGCACTGCTGAGTCATTTATTTTTCGATAACTACTATTTTTGTTGTTGCCATTATAGCTTCTGTCTTTCTCAGACATAGTTTCTTTCTTTACAATAACACAAGTTCTTACACTCACACAGGAAGAATCCAATTTAGCAACCTGCTGCCTGTCAGGCTTTCTGTCTTCCTGAAAGATTTATCCACTTGATAATAATATTTGACTTTGTTTAACTCACATAGTTCAGCTTTTCTGAAGTTATCAAGCAAATAAACTGGGAACATAGAAAAGATAAAAAGTGACCATAACATTTATAAGTGCTTTCTGTTGCCTACAAAGTCTGGGTATTTTTCTTTAGACAATCAATCGGATGTATTCTAGCTCTGTGTGGCTTGAACAATGTTTTTCTTCCCAGGTAACCTTTATGCTATCAAATATTCATTTTTAACTTCTGGCAGGCTTCAGCCTTAATGTTCAGATTTTATATCTGCTTCGGGCTTAGAATTTTGACTTGACTGTCATCCAAGCAACAGCTGCCAATTCCTGCTGAGCTCTTATTAAGAACTTTGTAATTGGCAGCATTGAAGTCTATGGGTTCTGACAATAGTAACTTCAGGACCAAAGGATCAGCTCGCACAGGGAGTGAAATATCACCTGTTAGATTGGCCTAGTTTTGGAGGCAGACATTTCCAAGATGACTTCTGAGATGTTTTATTCGCTTGACAGGCAAACAAAGAATTGGGAGGTAAAGCACAGGTGGAAACATACCACAGACGTGTTTAAGCTGGACATCACGGGGCTGTGGACAGCCATGCACTTGTTGGATGGCTGTTTGCAAGCTGACATCAGTAACAACACTTCTTTGGGATCCGTTGCGACCTTGACATCAGACAGTCCTTTCGCCCATGCTGATGAACCCACCAACCACAAGAACGAAAAGACTACAGTGACGATGAAGTCCTATAGAAACAAACAGAAAGATAAAACAGTGAAAGAAATGTGAATTTTAGAAACAAATCATTTAAGTTTATACAACTGTTTTGTTTGTCTTTTGGAAAATTCCAAGATCCCATAGCAATGAAACCAAGGAAAAGTTGAAAAACAACAATAGTTTTGTGATATTACACTTATCCTATCTAAGAAAAGAGTAATATGCAAATTGGCCATACCTCTGCTACACCCACAAGCCACGCCCACAAGCCACACCCATCAGCCAATCAGGAGCAAATATGCAAATAAACCCAACCAAGATGGCTGCGACCATGGAGAGCAGGAGGTAGGCTTGGGTTTCCCCAGCAATGGAGGAAGCCAAGCTTTTTGCCTGCCCTTGCTGGCCTAGGCCTCCACTCAATGCTACAAAGTTTCAATGATAGAAGATAAATAAATCCCAACAAAAATGGCGGAAGCCACAGAGCTGGAGAGAGCAGGAGGTTAGGGTTGCCCCCGGCGATGGAGGAAGCCAAGCTTCTGCAGTCCTGGCTGGCCTAGGCCTCCACTCCAGGCTACAAAGTTTCAATTATAGAAGGTAAATAATCCCAACAGAAATGGCTGCCGCCACTGAGCGAGCAGAAGGCTTGGCTCTGCTCCAGGCTACAAAGTTTCAATTGTAGAAGATAAATAAATCTCAGATACGAGGGCCTCCGCTTGGGTCGCCGGGGGGCGTGGCTAGCCTGCAAACCACCACAGGCCCCTTGCCCAGGCTGCCCCACACCCCAAGGGAACCCCCACCCTGATCCAGGACACCCTTCAGGGCAAACCAACTGGCCCCCACCCATGCACCAGGCCTCTAGCCTATCTAATAAAAGAGTAATATGTAGATTGACCATCATTCCAACACACAAGATGGCTGCCCCCATGTGGTCAAAGATCCTGCCCCCATGTGGACACAAGATGGCCACCACAAGATGGCCAGCAGGGGAGGGCAGTTGGGAGGGACCAGGCCTGCAAGGGAGGGCATTTGGGGGTGATCAAGCCTGCAGGGGAAGGCAGTTAGGGGTGACCAGGCCTGAAGGGGAGGGCAGTTAGGGGCAAACAGGCTGGCAGGGGAGTGGTTAGGGGGTGATCAGGCTGGCAGGCAGAAGCGGTTAGGGGCAATCAGGGAGGCAGGCAGGCAGGCAAGCAGTTGGGAGCCAGCAGTCCTAAATTGTGAGAGGGATCCCAGATTGGAGAGGGTGCAGGCTGGGCTGAGGGACACCCCTACCCCCTGTGCACGAATTTCATGCACCGGGCCTCTAGTATTTCTATAAAATCCTATAAAACAAAAGGGTAATATGCAAATTGACTCTAATGGCAGAACAACCAGAACAACTGCTCGAGCAGTCACTATGAGGCGCACTGACCACCTCTCGGTCCCTTTCCCCAGCTGGCAGGCTACGATCGCACAATGGTGAATGGGGAACTGGGGGTGGGTGGCAGCACAGGGCGGGGCTGGCTGCAGGCAGCCTGGAAAGATGGCCCTGATCGCAGGCCAGGCCTAGGGACTGTACCCTCTCATGAATTTCATGTGCCGGGCCTCTAGTAAGTAATAATAGTAATATTTTTCTTAAATGCTTACTATATCCCTGGAATAATGTTAAGTACTTATAACCCTCATCTAATTGCTCCCACAAGACCCCTGTAAGAAGGTTGCAATCATGATCCCATTTGCACATGGCAAACTCCCACAGAAGGGCTGAACAGCTTATCTCAGATCCGCATGGATCATTAGTGACGGTGTGAGAATTCAAACCCAGGCAATGCGATTCCTGAGCCCATGTTCTTAACTACCATGCTATGGTGATTTCAAATATTTAAAGAGATTTGCTGATTGGTAAAGACTCCTGTATGGTAATATTCATTCATTCATTCTTTTAACAAACCTCTGCATTATCTACAGCATGCTTGGGACTGTGCTAAGTGGGGGACAATAATAGCTATAATGTTTTGAGTGCTTTTGAGAGATTTTATATGAAATTATCCATAAAGGTGTCATGCTAAACAGCATTTTAGTGCCATTTTTAAGATGAGGAAACTGAGCCCCAGGTACACCAGGTAACACATGGAAAGTAGTAGAGCAGAATGCAAATAGAGATCTGTCTGACTTAGAAAACCACCTGATATGAGTTCAGAGGAAAGAAGCTTCTTTAGTCACTTCAAGCAAAATTGCTATGATATAAGAGGATGAAACATCTCCAAGTTTCCAATGATATTCTCCCTCACGATTTAGAGGTGGCAGGGGTGGGAGTCACAGTCCAGGACTTAAGCAGGGGTTAATTTCCAAAATATATGAAGAAGTTATACAACTCAACAAAAGGAAGACAAATAATCCAATTAAAAATGGGCAAAGGCCCGGTTGGCGTGGCTCAGTGGTTGAGCGTTGATTTATGAACCAGGAGGTCACTGTTCGATTCCTGGTCAGGGCACATGCCCAGGTTGCAGGCTCCATTCCAATATGGGTTGTGCAAGAGGCACTCGATCAGTAATTCTCTCTCATCATTGATGTTTCTGTCTCTCTTTCCCTTCCTCCCTGAAATCAATAAAAAATATTTTTTAAAAATGTGCAAAGGACCTAAATAGACACTTCTCCAAAGAGGACATACAGATGGCCAAGAGACATATGAAAAAAATGCTAAACATCACTAATCATCAGAAAAATGCAAATTTATACCACAATTAGCTATCACCTCATACTTGCCAGAATGGCTACCACCAGTAAATCAACAAACAATAAGTGCTGGAGAGGATGTGGAGAAAAGGGAACCCTAGTACATTGCTGGTGGGAATACAGACTGGTGCAGCCACTGTGGAAAACAGTATGGAGTTTCTTCAAAGAATAAAAAATGGACCTACCTCTTGCCCTAACAATCCCACTTCTGGGAATATATTTTAAGAATCCTGAAACACCAATTCAAAGCAATCTGGAAACTTGGAGATGCTGTTGAACATCTTATCCATCTCTTTTATTTTTATGTATCTGTTAGCTCTTCCCCAATATTTGGGGGGCTACCATTGAAGCAACTAGGTGAAAATGCTAAAATCTAGGCAATTACCCACCAGCTTTGTCTACCTGACATGAAACACCTGGGCCTTGTGAACATATCTGCAGATGAAAGGCTGCGTGCAGATGTAAGGACTGGAGGAAGTGTGGCACACAGGGGGCGTGGCAGGAGGCTCAGAGTCAAAAGCAGCCAGGTCTGAACTTCACTTTCCACAGGTAGCCTGAGGTACAATGTTCTCTCATCATGTGAACAAAACTCCGCTACCACAGTCTTTTATGTATATAAAACTTGGGAGTCAGATGTATATGAGATAACAACCACCCCCCCATCTCCGCCCCCCCCCCCCACTTTTTAAAATATATATGTTTTATTGATTTTTTACAGAGAGGAAGAGAGAGGGATAGAGAGTTAGAAACATTGAGAGAGAAACATCGATCAGCTGCCTCCTGCACACCCCCTACTGGGGATGTGCCCGCGACCAAGGTACATGCCCTTGACCGGAATCGAACCTGGGACCTTTGAGTCCGCAGGCCGACGCTCTATCCACTGAGCCAAACTGGTTTTGGCCCACACACACTTTTTAAGAAAAAGAGAACACACAACTATCTTTTCCCTCCATACAATGGCAAAGAGTAAAGTCATTGATAATTAAAATATCAGTTAATCTAAAGTCATTTCTTAATTTGTCTCAATATTTTTGAGTTGCCCCCACCACTAACCTATACTTTAAAATAGATGTGTATTATAGGAAATCAAGGAGGTTACACAGAGACATTTTGACTCAGAAAATGCCGGCAGACCTTCCGGGTGCCACCTTTTGAACCCGGCTCGATGCTCTCATGCCATCACCTTCCCTGAAACTGAAAAAAATGTGTATCTCCTCCTCCAGACTTACATAACCTTAGAGTGGGAGGAACTGCCGAGATAAATCCGGGCTGTCAATGACTCCTTTGAAAACATAATCCTGTTAACTTACTGTTCTGCACCACCAATTACCTCCCAGACAGGGCAGGGAAGAGTTGATTTGCGTGGCTGGAAATAATGCAAGGAAGCAAAATGGTCAGGGGTTTTACCGTTCTCTGGGCTTCAGTGTTTATATCTGTAACATGAAATAGGACTGCCTAACTCAAAGGATTATTGTGAAAATTAAATTTAAGTAAACATGTTAAGCATGGAGATGAGAACATTCTAAGTGTTAAGTTAATGGGTGGGATGATGATGGTGGTGAAGATGATGGTTTGGCTGGATTTTTCGTGGTGAATAACATTGGACCATAAATTCAGCTGTAATGACTTGTTGTTGTTGTTTTTTTTTGTGTGTGTTTTTCAATCTGTATTCTGATGTTCTTTTGAAAATAGATTAATCTGCTGAGGTTAAATTCATATGGCCAAATTTTTGCTAATACAGTCTAAATTTTGAGCCAGTGGTTCTTTGTAGGTAGAGCTTCAATAACACTTTGCAACAACCAGGCATATGCCCGTGTGTGTGTGTGTGTGTGTGTGTGTGTGTGTGTGTGAATATTTCATCTGGCTGCAGTGCATGATTGGAAAGGAGCTGGGTGGCTGGGTTAAGACATGTAAGGCCATGAAGACATTCTGCCTGGGAGAATGAGCCACTGCTCTGATCAGTGCTCATGCAGGAGGCACACAGCCTGTGCTGTCTCAAGTCTGTTCCCAAGTTGTTCTCATTCACGAGACTGTAGTGTTTCCTTGGGGATGGGACAGTCTGAAGCACTTGTGTCCCTGCGCCTCGCCAAATAGCTGCCACATATACAAGTTCTCTATATACCCCTGAATGGGAGGAGAAAGGATAGAGACTTCACAGTTGGCTGAGTCACTTAGAGGGAAAAGCATTTGGATTTCAAAAATTGGCCTGTTTCCTAAATTATCTCAAAAATATAAGAAACTCTAACACTGGCTGCCTATAAAAAAAAATGAAGTGACTGAAAGATAGGGATGGAAAAAGGTTTGGTTGTTTTTATTATTTTTCTTTTTTTAAAATATATTTTTTATTGATTTCAGAGAGGAAGGGAGATAGAGAGATAGAAACATCAATGATGAGAGAGAATCATTGATTGGCTGCCTCCTGCATGCCCCCTACTGGGGGGATAGAGCCTGCAACCTGGGCATGTGCCCTTGGCTGGAATCGAACCTGGGACCTTTAGTTCGCACTCAGGCTGACGCTCTATCCACTGAGCCAAACCGGCTAGCGCTATTATTTTTCTTTATGCATACCTTTCCCCTTCGCCCTGTGTACCCTTTTAAATGACTGGATTTGAAAACGTTAGCATAATTTTAGAATAGGCATATTTTACTGGATCTGACCTTTGGCAATAGTGAGAAATCTTCTGTTTAGGGGAATGATTATGATTATATTTCACACTTCCCTCCCACAAATATTTTTTTTTTGCAAGTGAGCAAGAGGTGTTAGCTCAGTTAGGTTCATGAAAAGAGCTGCTATTTTTTAAGCATTCCTTATGCCTTTCTAGAATTGAAGACCCATTATCCTGTCATGGATCAACCCATCTGTCAGCCCGCAACAGATGGTTAGAATGAAGAACTTCTAAAATACCAAGGAGGAAACCGTTCTGCACTTTGCCATCCGCAGCTAAAATCCAGCCCGACTTCAGAAAAGTCCTTTGCACGCCCCGCTCAGCATAGGCAGTGCCAGAGAGGAGAATATTACATTTGAATTACAAATTAGATGCCATTCCTCAAAAAGGTGGCTCTTGGACCCACAGCGGTTGGCTTTCCTCTATCAGTTGGAGGGAAAGAGACCTGGTTTGAGTCTTGGTTATGCTGCTCCTTGGCTGTGTGGCCTTGGACAATTTCTTTGACCTTGTAGGCCTTTAATTCCTCGACCTGAAATAGTAGAGAAGTAGTGGCTTATCTTAGATGAAATAAAGAGGATACTCTGTGGGACAATATCTTACACAACCAGGCCCTTGATAAATGACGGGGATCATTTTCACTGTCAGTTCTTCCCTTCCGTTCTTATCCCACTTCTCATGATGTTTACTCCATGTCAAAGATGCCGCGTCTCTGGCGGCAAAGTTTGGGCTGGGTGCATGGGACAGAGGAAGGCACACGTGTGAAAGTGCAAGGTGGGCCTGGAGCCGGGGGAGTGCCTGTCCCTCTGCAGTGTGTGTGGTGTACAGTGTCCCCCGATGAAACGATGTGTTGTTTGATGTGTGCACAGGAGGATGGGTGGGCGGACCCACGAACTACAATGTCATTGCATTCTAGGCGGTGCATGTTCTTGTGAGCTGGTGGTACAGGGACTTCTGCTCAAACCCTCTTAGGGAGAATGAGTGATCCTGTGTTTTCTTGGTTTTCATTTTCAGGCTGGATAAAATACGCATTTGTGATTCTTGCCCTGGTAGGCATAAATATTAGTTGCATTGTAACTTAGGTTTCATGCCTTTCCTGGCTGATCGCGCTCAGTTTTGCTACTTCTATCCTACTTCCAACACATCACTGTGAGAATGTAACAGGCGCAGTTCTTTCTGGCGGGAGTTTTGGGAGCTCAGTGTCCCGCTCCCCTGAGTGACTTGTTACAAGTGCTCATGTCTGTGCTGAGAAGGAGTGGCAGGCTTTGAGAAGCAAGGTGTGTCTGAGAGCAGGGCGTGCCCACTGTCTGCCCGGCCTCGTGATGAGATGCAGATTCCCATCCAGTGGTCTGGAGGGGGCCTGAGAGTCTGTGCTTCTACAAAGCTCCCGAGTGACACCAGGGCTGCTGGGCCGGGGACAAACTTTGAGAAGCAAGGTCCTAGCCTAGGAGGAAACTCCCTCCACAAAACGCCCCCGGCCACCGGGCACCTCTGCTCTATGCGGCCCCACTCCAGCGGGCTTTCCGCACCGCTGCAGACTCTGACCGTCGGCCTCATTATCATAGGTCGGTCTCATGTTCCCAATTCTGTTTTTAGATTAGTCTCTTGTTACTGTCTTTGAACATTTATGGAGGAACGTCTACATAGCACACACTCTGCTAAGTGTTATCTTCATTTAATTCTCAGTGAGAAGGCGGATGCTGTTACTACCATCGATTAACAGGGGAGGCTATGGAGGCACAGAGAGGTTAAGTAAGATACCCAAGGTCACCAGCCAGCAAGTAGCCTAACCAGGACACAAACGCAGTTTGGTTCTGGAGTCTGGGCTGTCACTCATCCAGGCTTTGCTAAGATTACGCCTCCCTGGAATGGTGTCCGATGTCTTCACGATTCCTGCAATGCCCTTCCCAGTGTTAGACCTAAACAGTGGTCGGCAAACTCATTAGTCAACAGAACGGCAAACCACGGCTCAGGAGCTGCATGTGGCTCGCGAGTCACAGTTTGCCGACCACTGACCTAACACACCTGAGCCGATAAAGCTCGCATCCCTTGTGCAAGCAAAGAAAACTCAGAGAAGCAGTTTCTATCTTACTTTTCCCTTTTTGAAAAGCATATTTATTGATTTCAGAGAGGAAGGGAGAGGGAGAGAGAGTCAGAAACATCAATGATGAGAGAGAATCGGCTGCCTCCTGCATGACCCCCACTGGAGTTCGAACCCACAACCTGGGCATGAGCCCTGACCGAGCATCAAAACATAACCTCCTGGTTCATAGATCAACGCTCATCCACTGAGTCACACTAGCCGGGCTGTTTTTATCTCTCCCTCTTACCCCCCGAAACTGGCTGCTTAATAAAAGCTGTGGAGCTGAATGTCGGGGTTAGGACTAACAGCATCAGACAGCAGTCCAATAACATGCGCTCCGCCAAACTGCATGTGAGAATCTGGCTGTGAGTGGTTCTGCTGCGTGGGCACCGTTTGACCTGAGCTATATTAAAATCTGCTATAATGAGATCTCATTATATGCCATATTGTATCCTGTTGATGAGAGGAGGAATTTAGCTATTACAAAAGTGAAGGGTCTACATACGATGTTCTTAATCACAATGAGGACCCTGATTCCACACAAATCTGCAGAAATTAGCTGACGCTGTTATAACCTTGTACCAGTTGGCAGAGATGTCCTTAAGTGCTGCTTATAATATCATATCATGTCTTTAAAAATATTCTTTTTACTATCTCCAAAATGAAACCAAATAGAAAGCGCTTTTTGTTGTTTTGGTTTTGTTTTTTTTTTAAGAGCACAAAGCAGGCTGCACCTCATTCTGGAGGTACGCACGCACCCTCCTGGCTCCACATTGCAGGAACCACCCCCATGCTATTATGCGCCAGGGCAACCAGCATGGACTCCCCTGGAAAACACCTGGGAAATAAACATGTCGCAAGGACTTTGATGATTTTGAGAGAACGATGAATATGGTACCTGTTAAGGTAATGGTGTCTAGCTTAAGTTAAAAAGAGATGAACCCAGAGATGCACCCTTGCAATAATGATAATCTTTGAAAATGTGGTGAAAGTCTGAGGGTTGAATCATACACAAGTGAAGATGCGTTCTAAAACCCCTTTGTAATGAGGAAGTCATCAAGAGTCCAAATAACCTTTTAAAAAATATAAATTTCTATTCATTTCAGAGAGGAAGGGAGAGGGAAAGAAACATAAATGAATGAGAGGGAATCATGATCATAAATGGATGACAGAGGGAAAGAGAGAAAGAAATATAAATGGAGAGAGACTCATGCCTCCTGCATGCCCCACATTGGGGATCCAGCCATGTGCCTCGACCAGGAATCGAACTGTGACTTCCTGGTTCATAGGTCAACACTCAACTACTGAGCCATGCCAGCCTGGTTCCAAATAACCTTTGATAAACCCACAGTGAGTGGCATCTTGCTTTTTTGCATACATCAGTGTGGGCTTGTGTTTGGGGCAGGGGTGAAGAGTGTGGATCTTTGCACGTGGAAATGATTCAGTGCAGGGGGCTGCTCTCACCGCGAGGACCACGGATGAGCTGGGGACCCGGCAGCTGTGCCGACGCTTTCCAGTGGATGGCAGGCAGACCTTCGGGCTGGGGATGTTGGTTTCCCTTTTTCTCTATATCTGTCTTGTGTGTGTGGTGTTATTTTTTGCCCCCCCCTTTTTTTTAAATAAACACGTATCGCTGAATGAGAACACGTATGTCAAATGCACACAGTGTGTGTTGGTTTGGACTGGCCTTGAGGTTTTTTTGTTTTGTTTTAGTGACAACCTTCCTCAAAGGTTTCACAATAATGGGTCTCAATCTAGTGTTCTGTGGGGAGCGGCCACAGGGTTTGGACAAGTTCAAGCCTCGGACTAATGAGAGGGCACAGTCCTCTCATGGCCATGTGCAAGTCCCAGCTTGGAGGGCAGAGCCTTCCCAGCACAATTATAGCCAACAGCTCTAGTTGTAAGCTTGCACCTATGGTCCGAACACCTGGTCCCACGTGGCTGAGTGATGTGGGCTTGATAGAGTTCAGGTGCATGTAATTGAGTAGATTAGAACATTTGTTAACATCTTGACCACACCCTTACTTTGCCTCGTGGCATCTGGCTATAAAATAAAGACACAGATTGTAGTCCGTGGCGCTGTCGCTAGCTCCCCATCAAAGAGGCTCTCCATCAGAGAGGACAGTGTCCCACCCAGACCCAGCTTTCTTCTCTTGTCTGTCTTTTCTCAATCCTTCACCGCCTCCTCTCAGGTTCACCCTTGGCCGTGCTGGCGCGGCACAGTGCTCCTTGGAAGCCATTTGGAACAGAGGCTGGGGGAGCCTTCCTGCTGGTTTAGTATACAGCTTTTTTGACTGTCCTCCGGACAGCGGGAGAAAAGCCCTTGGAGACCCCTCCTCACCACTTCCCCATCTCTCCACTTTCCAGTCACTAAGAGGGCAGTAGAGCACAGGGGTAATCACTACAGTTCTGGGTTCTTCATCACTGACTCACAGTATGACTTTAGTCAAGATCCCTCAACCCTCTCTACCTTAGTTCCCCCATCTGTAAACGGGGGATAATAACTATCTCATAAAATTGTCCTGAGCATTAAGTGAGATGTAATATGTAAACACTCATTCCATGCCTGGCATATGACAGATATTCAATAAATATTAGCTGTTGGCATTATTCTTCTCAGGTACTGGAGACACAGGGCAGAACTGTTTAACAATGAGATTTCATTGTCAAGAGTGAGTTTCCAAAGCAGATCTAGAATGAGAACAACCCCCTGGCTTTCAGGACTGACTGAGAGTGGTAACTAAACCTAAGTAGCTGACAACATGTTAATAAAGGCTGACATTTGCGTTGGGTTAATGCTTCAGCTTCTTGGAAGCCAAGCAGCAGCTGCCCAGCTGAGTTCCTGCCTCGGAGGCATTCATGCTGCACTGTGTGCCTAGCTCCCGTGAGCACTTCCTTCCACTGTGCTCTGGATCTGCTCTGCCGTTCAACTCCCCACAGGCCGTGCCTGACTTAGGGTTGTATTGCTATGAGCAAGGAATAGTTATTAAAGTATTTTTCTGAGTCACATTTTTAGTTGCCCCAGGGCACTTAATTCCATGCATTTTGGCAAAGAAATGCACTTTCCCACAAATAATGTTGTATTTACTAAATCACCTACATTTTATCAAAACAAATATATTTTCCTCTAGACAAGGGGAACTTTCTCAAAAGTATGAGTTCTATTCTACAGAGGTTTTGATGGTTTTTACTTATTAAAAAAATAAAAGAGCTTTGTTTTTCTAATATTCACTGACTTCTTTGTTTCTAAATACAAAATGGATGTGAGGACTAATTTCACCTTAGCCGTTAGCGAGCTCCTCGCTCAGCTGGGTCATATAATAGCTATTTTTAAGCATGAATGGTGCTCACTTTGGCAGCACATATACTAAAATATTAAGCATGAATGGGAAGACCTTTCAAATGAAAATTCTTAATTCATTTTTAATAATTTAAAAATAGAACAGTCCTCCACCCCACCCTTGGCATTCAAAACTAAGGCAAAATACCAGTGTTCTTCCTTAAAATGATAGATAACAACTTTTTTATTTATTTGTTTTTATAGCTAGATATGAGGAACCAACCTCACAAAGAATCTGAAGTTACTTATGTACTTCAAGTGAGAAGTAGGAAAATTAGTTAGATAATCCAAAATGATAAGAAACACCAAAAGAAATAAACAAAAAATTAGTAAACAGCACTGGTCATACATCACTTTTAACCATGTGTCAAGTGATACTCTAGACACTGGGACACAGTAGACAAAAGCAGACAGAACCCCTGCCCCACAGCACAGACTTTCTTGTGGAATGAGCTGCCCCTGTTAAGTGCCGCTCATAATATCCTATATAATAAACAGGTAATATGCAAATTGACCCTCATGCCCTCACAAGATGGCTGCCTACGACCAGGCCTGTAGGGGGGTTAGTGAGGGATGACCAAACGACTGAACAGTAGGCTGTGTGGGGCGACCAGGCTGGCGGGGGATGGGGGGCTGTGAGGGGCGACCAGGTTGTCAGGGGGGGGCAGTTGGGGGTGACCAGGCTAGTGGGGGGGGCAGTTAGGAGTGACCAGGCTGGCGGGGGTGGGGGGCAGTAAAAGGCGACCAGGCTGGTGCGGGGGGCAGTTAGGGGCAACTAGGCCAGCGGGGGGGGGGGTGCAGTTGGGGGCAACCAGGCTAGCAGCGGGGGCAGTTGGGGGTGATTAGGCCAGCAGGAGGGGCAGTGAGGGGCAACTAGGCCAGTGGGGGGGGGCAGTTGAGGGTGACCAGGCTGGCCAGGGGGTGCAGTTAGGGGTGACCAGGCCGGCAAGGGGGGGCAGTAAGAGGTGACCAGGCTGGCGGGGCGGGGGGCAGTTAGGAGCAACCAGGCTGGCAAGAAGGGGGCAGTTGGGGGCGACCTGGCCGGCATGCAGAGGCAGTGAGGGGTGATCAGGCTGGCGGGGTGGGGGGCAGTTAGGGGTGACCAGGCAGGCAGTCAGGTGAGTGATTAGGAGCCAGTGGTCCAGGATTGTGAGGGGGTTGGAGAGGGTGCAGGCTGGGCTGAGGGGACCCTTAAACCCGCCCCCCCTCCCCGCCGTGCACAAATTTCATGCACCGGGCCTCTAGTTATATCATAATAGACAACGAACAAGGTAAATAAGTAAAGTATTAGTGGTTTGGATAGTGGTAATTGTTACAAGAGAAAAAAATAACATAGGGAAAGGACAGGAACTGCTATGATGGGAGAGTGAGTACTAAAATCCTAGATGGAGTGGCCAGGGAAACCTTATTAAAAGGCAGGCTTGATGAAAGACCTGAAGACAATAAGGGAGCCAGCATGTGGCTATCTGGGTGGAGCCGTCCAGGCAGAGGGAAGAGCCTGCATGAGAGCTCTGGGGTGGGAGAGAGCCTGGCGGGTTATCAATCTAGAGAAAGAAAGCCTTAATTAATTTGCTGCGGTTCTTTATGTTTTAGGGCCAGAGACCCTTTATAGGATGTGATGACAAAGGTATTTATCCAGTTCCAGAGAAGTTGGATTTGCAGGAAGGACGAGGAGAGAAGTAGGAGAGGGTGGTCACACTTGCACAAGGGGTGACAGTAGTCTGGATTACGGAAGCGCAGCTGGATTCAAGGAAGAGAGGATCGGGAGAGGGACTTAATGCAGGCAGGCGAGGAATTGATTTAGAGGTGGGGAGGTGTCGTGTGGGACACCCAGGTCCTGGCTGGAAGTTGGTGGATCCATTTAGTGGGGCCCCAGATTGGCAACCTGGAATTCCAGCGACCCTGATGGCAGCAGTGCCCACCGGCTCAGCATCCGCTTGGTGGACCTGCCCAGAGAGCTCAGGCAGCTCAGGCACAGGCCAGCCAGGCCTTTGGATGGTTATGTTATCAAGATACAGCTCTGGGCTCTGTGTCCCCACTTACAGTATACCCATGAGAAGAAGTCTCATTGTACAGTGCATTTCTAAATCTCTTTGGCTAGGCATGGTTAAGGGAAACCTCGCCTTTGTTCATTTTTTAATCTTTTAGATGGAAGATCTGATGGTCAGCACTACTGCCCAAGTTAAGTCCTCTTTGAGAGTCTCTTCCTGCTTATCCCTCGCACTTGGGACTTTATGAAGTCATAACCCCTGTTTTCACCCTTCCCCTCTCTCACAGTCTCATCCCCCCATTATCTCACGCACATCTCAGATCCACATCCCCCCTCTTTGCTGCTCTCTCCACATGGGTGTCCTCCACTCCTCGTGTGAAAAGAGCTCCTCATCTCCAGCCCTACTCCTGCCCTGGCAGGGACCAGCTTGGCTGACAGATACTCCCAGGTTCCACCGGGAGCCTGCGTAAGCCCCCCTCCCTGCCCCGCCCTCCCACTTTGCCATGGGATAGTGTAAGGTGGCGGTTACCAGCACAGGCCTCGGATCAGACAGATCTGGTTTCACATCTGGCTAAGCCACTACCTGTCACGTTACTGACCTCAGGGACTCATCTGAAATGGGAATAAAAATACATAGGACTTCTCTGAGCTGTACTGAAATAATGTACGCGGAGCACTTGGTTTCATGCCTGGCATATAGAAAGTACTCATGAAAGAGATTGGGTAATGATTAGTCTTACTGCCTTTTTTTTTTTTTAAGACTGTTTCAATCGTCTCCTAATCAGCCCCCTACCGCTATTCCCAGCAAATTATTTAATTAACATAAAATTTTTATTTAACATTTTTTTAAAATTAATCCTTACCCGAGAATATGTTTCTATTGGTTTTGAGAGAGAGAGGAAGGGAGAGACTCTGGGAGAGAGAAATGTGAGAAAAACATTGACTAGCTGCCTCCCCCAAGCACCCTGGCTGGGGACCAAACCAGCAACCCAGGCATATGGCCTGACTGGGAATTGAACCTGCAATCTTTTGGTGTATGGGACTGTGCTCCAACCAACGGAGCCACCCGGCCAGGGCAACATAGACATTTAAAAACACAGGTTTACTAATACCCCTCTCCAACTGAAAACTTCCAATTGATTAAGTGTCTTAGTATTCATCCTGCCTTGGGATTTTTTAATTTTACTTTTACTTTTGAAGAGGAAGCAAGCATCAGAGGTCTTTTTATAGGATGTAAACCTAGGCTCTTCCCATAGCCTCATCTTCCAGGGCCTTCACCTCTAAATTACACTTGCCCTCACACATTCACACCCTCACTTACACACTCATACCCACCCTCACACATACAAGCGGACGTGCGCGCGCGCGCACACACACACACACACACACACACACACACACATACTCACACTCACATATGCACACACTCACACAGGCACACACACTCTCCCTCTGTCCTCTTCTGCACCTGGCCCCTTATTCGATGTCTTTCCTCTTAAAAGAAGCTTCCGAGTGTATTGACTATAGAAGCCCAACCTTCATTCTCACACTTGACCATCTGTTCTTCAACCCAGTTCTCAGGTTGGATCCATCCCTTGTTTCTCCTTTCCTCCTACACGACGATTTGCTTTTCCAGCATTCTGGCCCGTGGCACAGTGAATCACATAGCCCTAAAGCCAGGACTCTCAGATCTGAATGAATTAGTGAAGACGGTACCCTGTCTCTGGGCCTCAGAGGCTAGCCTCGCATTTCCACATGGTTTCTGCTCAATAGCAACTGCCTGTTGAATTCAGTAAGGAAGAACGAGACTAGATTCTAGTCTCTGAGATGGAACTGTAAACACGCAGGCAGCGTGGAGGCTTGCGTTTACCCAGCCACCTGCTGCTCCCTGGTTCACAGTTTACAGTTCACAGTTTACCTTGCAGGGAGGGTGAGAGTGCATCTGCACAGCCATCTGTCTCGCAAAGTGCCAGCAGGCCCAGGTCCCCCCAGTCTTTGTTTCACTAACTTACACTTCCTTCTCCTCACCCGTGAGCCTTTTTGGTAGTTGCCACCTGACAGTTTAAACCAGAGATTTAAAAACAGGTTCAACCAGTTTGACAAGTTAAAAAAGGAGGTGTTCAGGGGTAGAGTGAATGTGGAAATGGACTGTCAGTGGGTCAGTGGGCCACAGGTTTGGGAGCCCACCTTTGTCCTGATAGATGATGCGTTCTCTGCATGCAGCGCTGTGGTCTGGCCCGACACACTGCTAAGCAGAATGATGGCACACGTTTAAGGAAATCAAACAGCTACTTCTTGAAACTTGGAAAGTCATTCCAACTGAGAATTCCCTTCCTAGCTTTGGGTAAGAGAAATGGCCAAGAATGTTCTAAAATTAGCACTAGTTCCCTTACCCTCAGACAAATCACCATCTGGTGTTTCTTCCATGGACTCGCAGAAAGCTGGCTGGAACAGAGTATCTCAAATACCAGCAGCATCTCATCTGAAAGGTTCACTTGGTATCAAACTCACAAAGCTGGGAAGTCTCTACATCTACACCCAGGTGATGGGTGCTGCTGAACTGGAGCCGAGGAGGATCGTCTTAACGTAGTCTCGGAAGAAATGTATGTTACAGTCTCAGCTGGGGATGTCTCTGCCACAGTAGTGTGTCAGATGGGACTATAGAATGAAGAAAGTTATTTTACCGAAAATTAAACATAGCACCTTTATTGTCACTAATATTTGTTCTTAATAAAACCATGACACTTTGGATCATAAAGAAGTGGGCACTGATTTCCACAATAACTGCCCTAAAGATGATGAAGAACTGTTGTTTGCTGAAAGAGAGTTTAGTACAAAAGGAAAAGAACGTTAACTAGAAGCCTCAGTGTTTCTTTCAAAGTCTAGGCCTGGAGAAGTCAGAACCTCACCCAGTCTTTACTTCACACTTCAGCAAGTTTCTGCGTCAGAGCTTTCTGACCCCCTAGCAAGGTATGCTCACTGCTGAATGAAGAGAATTCCACCCGCCCAGAAAACAGGAGGCCCAGACCTTCTTTTGTGTGTCTATGGGCTCGATGGGTAAGTGTCTTTAGAGTAAACTGAGAGTCTGCTTACATATTATTTGCTCTTCGAAGCTTTGCCCACACCCCAGGTCGGATTAAGCCTGCCGTTCTGTCTGAAGCCACAGTGCAGCTGGGAGCTGTGGGAACCATGTCTGGGAAAGGCTATTTGTACCTACGATCTCTCACTGGTTCCTGAGCAGGGAGGACCCCTTGGTGGATTAGCAAAGCTAATGGGTGTGGATATGCGAGCTGAGACAGCGTACATCTTTGTGATAAAAAAGGGAGCCGGGAGATCACGGAAGAAGGAAAATCCGGAGGCTGGAGAGTTGGTGGGTGGAGGTTCAAGAAGCAGTAGAGAAAAGTTGCGATCTCGGAGCACTTAGCTGAGGGTGGGTGTGAAATCAAGGGCAGGAATGAAAAACAAATCCCTCACAGACTTTCATTTATTTATTCTTATTAGCTTTTTTTTTTTTTTTGCATTGTGATATGTCATGTCAACATCATCAGCCCCCAATGGAACCTTCTAGATATCTCATACATAGCTCTTGGTGTGATGCTGAATTCCATGACCCATTGGTACCTGGTTCTGGTGGGTGTGCCGTCGTGTGTGGGCCGAGGCCAGGGTTACCAGATATGTGTCCTGGTTTGTGTGGGATGGCCTGCTGCAGGTGTCACCTGCTGTCCTGCCTTAATCATTTGAAAGAGCTCACTTTGAGTAGCAAAAGGGTATCTATCTGAGTGATAAATTATAAGGCCACACAAAAGAGCTTTCACTTTACTGTACTTTGAAGACCAGACATATTTTATCCCTGAATTGACCATTTATCTACCTCCACCCCTGGAATCATGGGCTCCCTGAGGGACAGGCTACCGTCTTCACTAATTCATTCAACACTAAGTACTGAGTTGTTATATGTGTCAGGTGCCAGGATATAGCAAAAAATAAGAAATGGTCTCTGCACTCAAAGATCTTACAATATAGTGGGGCAGGCTGATGTGTAACCAGAAATAATAATAACAGAGAAATAAGGCTCATACTGGGTTACTCCACCCCCACATGACTGACATTCGGACTGGAAAATTCTTTGTTGTGCTGGGGTATCCTGCACCTTAGAATGTTTGGCAGCATTCCAGGCCTCTACCACTAGGTGCCAGTAGTACCCCCTCCAGTGGTGACAACCAAATGTCCCCAGCCTGTGCCAGATTTCACATCCCCCCATGCCCTCACCTCCTGTCCCCTGGTCCCTGCCACCTCCTGTCCAGTTCTAGTTAAGGCTGGACCGCAGGCATCACGGCAGGAACACCAAACCCCGATCTGGGCAGTCGTATTAATTCTTCATCCTCAACTCCTAGTTGATCCTTAGTAAACGCTTGATGAGGGAATGGGATGCACAATATCATACTGTCCTTCAGGATTCCTGGGACAAAGCCTGGTAAACTAGGGGGACCTTCAAGTCTGAGGCCATGGGCAGAATTTGGCCAATAAATTTCACTCAGAATCACTGGCCACAACAAAGTTCCCAGGAACACCCTGTGTAGCCCCAAAGGGACTTGCCCCCCAAAATGTCACAGTTCAGATTTCTTAGCAATTATTTTCATGTTAATAAACACTGACTGTCAAGCACTTTGGCAAATATCAGGTGCATGAAATGTTGAATAGTTATTATAAAGCCACATAAATATTTTAGATTTAATCATCCCCAGCAGGGAAAGAAAAGAACCCAGATTCTAAGAGGGGAAAAGAAAAATAGCCCTGACATTCAACTAATGGCTTCACCAACTAATGCACCCACCTGGGAGCTCCAAACCCAGTGCATGTTGGAAGTAAATATTCTTTGCAAAACAGAGTTAAATCTATCCCAGCTTCGGTGGAGGCATCCTGTCCCAAAGTCAGCTATTGTCTTGACGTAAATGAGGACAAGAAAATTCACAGCACAACCCATAATTCTTTTCACCCAACCTCTGCCCTGAACCAGACTGACGTGGAATAATGGGATTGCAGGGTGGCAGCATGAGCCCTTTCTGCATGGCCTTGGATGTGCTAGGCGATAATGGAGCTTTCTGGAACAAGCTGAGTGATTGTGGGCAAGTGACAACTTCTTTGAGCCTCTATTGGTAAGACGGAGGGTGAAGAAAGGAATGATTTCAAAGCTGCTCATAGCACTCATGGTTTTATCCGCAGTTTTACATTCTTAAAAACTCATAGAATTGAGGGTGTCACAGCATTAATTTTTATTTGTGGGGGTTGGGGGAAATGGCATTAGAAACCAGCCTCTCAATAGCCCTGGCTTCCTTCTTTAAGAGGCTCCCTAAAGTGTGATTCAACCTGGCAGAACGGAGTGCTGAGGTTGGCAGCCACGTGGGATGAGCAGGTGTGATCACCTGCCAGCCTGAGCTGATTCCAGCTCTCCCTTCACCTGGCTGGTTTTGTGTGGCCCATTACAGCAACTCATCAACTGGACCCTGGTCCAGCTGGTAGCCCAGGCTCTGCGTTACCAAATCTACGGACAGTTCTCGGAAACACCCTCCTTTTCCCAAAGACAAGTATTCCCAGCAATTGCACAGAGACCCAGCGATGGGGTTATTTAGAAGTTGCAATTAATAATAAGATCGTTTCCCCCCCCCGCCCCGATGGATCAGTTGTTCCCCTAATTGTCAAACCGTAAGGCCTTTGCTGACGCTCCAGAGGTTCACTTCATTTGTAGCTCTTAGAGCACACACACAACCAGCAGATTAGCTGCCTTAATGTTGTTGCTAATCTAAAAACAAAACAAAACAAAACACAAAAAACTCTTCCTTCATTTAATTCCTTCAGGAAGCGCCTCATTCTCAGTGCTTATTAAAAATGGGAAGGCAGTCCTGGGAGGCTTCTAGGGGTCTAAGTTCATAAAGTGAATATGCATAAAGGCAGCAGGAGATCAAGTTTTTATAATTACACCTTGTCAGGCGTACAGTTCCTGCAGTAAAATCAGCTTTGATTTGGGCTGATTTAATAAGAGCCGTTCTCATTTAAATCTATCCCTTCACTTCTACTTAGCTATTGTTCAGGTTTAGATGGGGAAAATGGCTTCCTATTTCCCACTTTCACAAACCAGTGAGGATTCCCCATTTCCAAACAAGAATGATGAGATAATATTTAATTTCTGACCTTTCCCCCTAATTCAAGAGCTTTGGGGGAAGGGAGTATTTCTGGTTTGGAGAGATAAAGATTAAATGAGAGAGCAAAAGAGGATGGAGAGACACAGGCTTAAGGTGAGCATGCCTACCTGACGCCTCACCCTATGTCTGCAGGCATCGAGCTTTGTTGCAAGAACAATGCTTACGACAGAAGAGGAGAATTTGAATAATCTCACAGCAAAAGAGGCAGTTAAGGGGACATACCAAAAAAGCATAGACGGAATTGGAATTTTGATGAAAATGAAAGCCTGTCAGAGCAATTTGGTTCAACAGGTAGAATCAATTGGAAAGATTTTAAGTTGAATTATAACCGAAAGTGGACATACGGCAGCATAAAGATGTCTCAGATATATGTATGATTAGCTTAAACTAAAAGTCTGAATTATAGTTAAAGAGGCATGTAGATGCAAACTGGAGCTTGGAGTTCATTCCTTTAATAAGCGTTTACTGAATTCCTGCTATTTCCTACTTAGTGCAGGTTCTTCAGAAACAACAAAACTAGACCTATTTTCAAGATTTTCATTTTCCAGCACAGGAAACTGGCACATACAGAAAAGTAAAAATGTGGCATTGTCCTGCGATCACAGATGTGGGTGGGGTCACCTGGTCCAGCCAGAGAAATATTTTCTCCAGAAAATTTCATTTGTCTTAGAGAAATAAGTTGACTTATCTTCCACCCACCTCAGGAATCCATTCATATATAGCCTATCACCAAATTACTTTATATCAGAAAGAGTTAAACATCTTTGTGAATTAACTTTATTTTATTAGACATAGTAGAAAAGAGGTTTCTGTTACTTTACAAGCATTTGGAAATTACCTGAATTTTGAAACAGAATATTACCAATTCTCTACTCCTCTCTGGGGGAAATCCATATTCAAGTCTTTAAGAGAATGGCTCTTACACAAGAGTAATTCTTTAGTTTTCTGATTACATATTTACCAAATCACCTCCTACAACCAGGAAGCAGAGAAGCATCAGTAACCAGAGGCTGAAATGATGCTTCGGAAGTTTAAAATTTTGAATTCACCTTGATGAAGCACAATTATGAATACTTCTTTTAACTGAAAGGTAGGAATTAAAGCAAATTTCACTTGTCAAAGAGGAGCAAGGATTAATACGATGCCGTGTGTACTTTGAAATAGCAAGCTCAGTTTCTTCTGAAGCATTGTCTTAAGTTGATGTTTATCGGGATGTTCGAAGTTCTGTTGCTTAAAGTGTAGCAGTCCCAATGGATACCTCCAATATCTCTAGACCCAGATCTAGATAGTGCATATTTGTATTTTGGGGAGTTCTTTCTTGTGCTGCGTCGGCACGGCCAAGGGTGACCCTGAGTGGGGGTGGTGAAAGGCTTAGAAAAGACAGACAAGAAAATGAAAGCTGGGTCTCGGTGGGACGCTGCTTCTCTGAGAGACAGTGTCAATGCCCACAAGCTGTGTCTTTATTTTATAACCAGATGCCACGAGGCACAGTAAGGGTGTGGTCAAGATGTTTACAACATTCTCGTGGGTTTCGATCCCACTCAATTACATGCACCTGATCAAGCTTTGTTTACTTGCAGCCTATCTCACTCAGGCACGTGGGGCCACGTGTTCGGACCATAGGTACAAGCTTACAACTAGAGCTGTTGGCTATAATTGTGCTGGGAGGGCCCTGCCCTCCAAGCTGGGATTTGCACGTGGCAATGAGAGGACTGTGCCCTCTCATTAGTCCGAGGCTTGAACCTGTCCAAACACTGTAGCTGCTCCCCACATTTTCTGTGTTTCTTTTGGAATATACATTTGCTACGTACAGCCAGTGCTAACTACAGCTCCTGGCACACAGTAGGAACTCGACGAATGCTTACACATATCCTATCCTTCAGGACCAGCGTGGAAGGTCATTAATTTCACTTTTAGTACTGACTTTAGAGAACTACAATGTGTTAGAAATAGTGCTTACCCTTCAGATGTTTAATGTTTAGTGGTGGAATCAGACAAAACCACATCTAACTAATTTACAAATCAGGAATGGTTTACACACAAAGACTTCCACACAGAGCTGTGGAGGTCTGAGGAGGGAGAATTCATATATCTTCAGAAGGAAGGATGTGGACGGTGAAGAAATTCTTCATGGAACAGATAGCTTTTGAGATGGTTCTCTGAGGATGAGTCAGATTTTGATAGGCTGAGATGGGGGAGGGAAGGAAGACCTTCAGGTGGCAGGTACTCAATAACTATGCAGAAATAGAAATGTATGCAGCATGCTGAGGGAATGGTAAGCAGTTCAGTTTGGCTAAAACACGAGCTGTAAGGAATGGTTTAAGATGGCTCTGGAGAGTAGGTGAAGGGTCGTGGCTTAGGCCGGCCTCCAATGCTGGAGTGAGGAGTCTATTTTCTATAAAGCAGAGGTGGCTAATGCCTAAACACAGCTGCGTTTATGATGATGGAAGAATGGAAGTCAGAAGGTAGGAGACCACTCCATCAAAAGTCTCCATAAATTTGACCTAATCTGAATCAGTTCTCTCCACGGCCCCTCACCCAGTCCGTTCGCTATCATTTTGCCAATCCTTAAGGCACCGGGATGTCAGAAAGCCCAGAACAGGGTCCCAAGCAGTCGGATCTTCTAATCAGAGACATTAATCCCATGTAGTTTGGTCTTGGGTTTTTTCCAATCCTGAGTCAACAATTTACAGAACAAGTCTAAAAATAAATAAAGGAAAGAAAAAGAATGAAACTAAAACTGGAAAGGCTGCGGGATACAGCTTACCTGGGGTTTGAAAGGCATCGCCGCGTTTATGCAGAAGCTCTTGGGAGGCCCACTGCAGCGGGCGGGGCTGGGCCAAGACGCCTACCGCCATTGCTGCTCCCCGACCATCTGCTGGCTTGCTTGCCACATACACTGGGGACAGCCCAGGGTGAAACTGACAAAGCATCCCATTATTTAAAAACTCATCACATGGAATTTTTGCATGCGTGTTTTCTTCTGCTTGTGCCCAGAGGAGCAATTAATGGTCTTGAACTCCACTTACTGAGCCTCAGTGAGACAGGACACTGCCAAATGTAGGGGTATGCAGAGCACAGCACCTTTTGTTGTGCTTTTGCTGCCAAGCAGATTAATGCCTGTTATGGGGACTTCTCACTGGTGATTAAAGCCTGAGCTTCCGCATACTTAAACGTGACTTGATTGAATATTTTCTGCCCCTTAATGTCTCAAGTTTCAAAGCAAATATTTCAGTGGCAACCTTCTTACAACAAGTTTAAAAAAATTATGTTTCCTCTCTGGGAAGAAAATTCTTTGTAGATCTTTTTTAAAAAAATTTTTTTTTAATTTCTCTTCTCCAATATTGCAGGGTTTAGGGTGGAGTCAAAAGTTGAAATCCAAATTTTTCATTCAGATTGGGGGTAATCTGTTGGGATATGTTTTATAGGTGTTTAAAACAGAAACTTGAGCTTTAAAAATCAGGAAGACAATAGATTTCAGGGTTTTATCCGAAAAAAATGATTTAAAATGGGTGTCAACAGACCATAGTGTGGTGATAGCCAGAGAGAAAGGGGGTGCGAGTAGTGGAGATGGGCAAAGAGGGGGTGTCGTGAGACAGAAGGAGACTTTGCTTGGGGTAGTGGGTGCACAACACAGTGTGCAGATGATATTCTGTTGAGTTGTACACTTGAAACCTGTGTGGTTTTGCGAACCAATGTTACCCCAATAAATTCAATAAAAAAATGTGTCAAAATTGAAGTGCAAGGCTGATCATAATATTGTTTATGAGAGAGAAAAATTCAAAGCCATGAAAAATTCAAAGTCCAACAATGAAAAGCTGACTGAATAATTCATGTTATCTCACTATAATGGGATATTGTGCAGCTATTACAAATGGAAAAAAAAACTAAAGTTAAGAGATTAAGAAAAAAAACAAAACACCACAAAAAAACAAAACAAATCTTATAGATAGAAAACAGTATGGTGAATGACCAGAGGGAAATGGGGGGTGAGGGGAGGTAGAAGAGGGTAAAAGCAGATAAATGGTGATGATGGTAGGAGACTTGACTTGGGTGGTGAACACACAATACAATATGTAGATAATGTATTACAGAACTGTACACTTGAAACCTATATAATTTTATTAACCAACTAGAGGCACGGTGCACGAATATTAATGCACTCTGCAGGGAGGAGGTGGAGGGGATGGTGGGTTCCTCAGCCTTGCCTGCGCCCTCTCACAGTCTGGGACCCCTCTGGGGGATGTCCACCTGCCAGCTTAGGCCTGCTCCCCAGGGATTGGGCCTAAGCTGGCAGTCAGACATCCCTCTGGCAGCCCAGGAGCCCTCACGGAATGTCCGACTAATGGCTTAAGCCATTAGTCGGACATCCTTAGCACTGCTTCGGAGGCGGGAGAGGCTCCCGCCACCACTGCTGTGCTGGCCAGCCATGAGCCAGCTTCTGGCTGAGTGGCGCTCCCCCTGTAGAAGCGCATTGAGCATCTGCCCCCTGGTGGTCAGTGCGCATCATAGCGACCAGACATTCTGCCATTAGGGTCAATTTGCATATTACTCTTTTATTATATAGGATGTCACCCCAATAAATTCAATAAAAAGAAAAAGCTAGTGTTAAATAATAACGAATATAGAAGTACTACCAGACTACCAGTATTTTATCTTATTCTCTCTTGGTCTTATGAATAAATAAACTATTATTAAGCATTTACTATGTGCCTTAGCACCTAACAACAATCATACTAGAGAACTGTTATTGAATATCAATAACTATCTTTTGATATATGGGTTCTTATAACTTTTTTACAAAGAAGTAGAAATGATGTATTGATGACAATCATTTCATTTGGCAAGTATTAGAAACCCAATCAAACAAGCAAGCACAAAGAGAAATTCAGTAGCTCATGTAACTGGAAAGTCTAGAGTGTGTGTGGCTTCAGGTATGGCCAAATCCACGTGCTTATTTTTATCTTTATTTTTGTTGTTATTGGTGTGTTTTTCTCTCTCTCCACCTTTTTTCTCTCCATATCTAGGAGCTGTGTATCTCTGCTTAGCTTTATTATTTACAGAGTCCTTCCACACTGTGCACAATGTGGCCACCATTTAGACTCACATCTTCTACCTAGCAGTTTCAGAGGAGGAAGAACTTCACTCCAGAGATAAACCCCAGAGGAGACTTTGATGGCCTGGCTTGAGTCATTTGACCTCTTATGTTACTGATCGACAGTCCAGCAAGGCTATGTGAGAGGGAGAGGGCTGGTTATCCTAGAGAAGGAAGCCAGCAGGCCAAACTAATGTCTGCTATTACATTATACACCCATATTTTTAAGATGTTCAAAACACTCTCCTTTCCATCCAGCTAGTTGCTATTCTTTGTCAAGTCTCATGGACCCCATCAACTTTCTTTGACCTCACAAGTCAATCATACACGCTCTTTCCTGTGGGTTCCTACATGATGTCTCTATACTGGTAATAACAAACACACTTCTATTGTAGTTTTATATCCTGCTATGTCTTGTCTTGTCTTATTGATTTGACTTGTAGCTCCAGGGTGGACGTTCTTGGATTTTCATTTTCCTCCTCCCAGGTAAAGATGAGGTGGCGGCATAGCACAGTGGGGACGAGCATGTCTGGAGGCTCACTCACTGTGCATCATCGAACAAGTTACTCAGTCTCTGTAAATCTGATCCAACATCTGTAAAATGGGCACCTTAACGGTGTTTGGAAAAATGAAACAAGATTACTTTTGTTTTATTTACTTTCTGGCCCATGAAAAGCACTCAAAAAATAAATGGCAGCTGAAACAATGACATTTAAGCTCTGTTTCCTCTAGCCTCGACTGAAATTTTGCTAAGTTCTTTTTCCACTATAATATATACTTTTTGTCTTTTAATTTCTAGGTTGTCAATATCTACATAGTTTTCTGTCCATAGGTGTGGCTAGTCAATTTGCCAGTGGACACCTAGGCCTCAAATAAAACCCATGGCAATTCAGGCTTAGCTGGTTATTTCTTGAGATAATATAGGAATCAATTCGATATTTCTTAGACAGTTGAGAACAACATGGAGGCGGATGCAAAGTTCCAGGTCTCAGAGGTAGGTGGTTGAGGGAAGGTGAGATCATATCTTGGCCAAGTTCTCAGGTATTTCCAGAAACCATTTTCCTTCATAAGGGATCCAAGCCAGTTTTACTAGAGTCACTTTCTCATCACTTCCTCCATGTTACCTGGGCAAATTTTTTTAAAAAAAATTTTCAGAGAGAAACATCGATTGGTTGCTTCCTGCAAGCCCCCTACCCTGGGACCAGGAATTGAACTGGCAACCTTTCAGTGCACAGGACAACGCCCAACCAACTGAGCCACACCAGTGAGGGCACACCTGAGCAAATTTTGGAGTACTTCCTTGTGTGGCTTCATAGCTTTGATTTGGGTCCTGCTAATAAGCAATGGATGTGAAGATGCCCAGCTGGGAGAAAGAATGCAAAATGATTCAAGCTCTGGACTTCATGCCCATTATTTGAAAGTTTAATGAACCAGGGGTCTTAGAGCAAGGCACCCTTAAACTGCTGAGGAGCCCCAGCGATCCAAAGCTGCTGTGTGAGAGTCTGCTTGTTCCGAAATCAAAGACATAAACTTAGCAAAGAGAAAGGGTATTTTTGCCATCCTGGGTGGGGGAAGTGGAGTGGGAAATATCTCACCACTTTCAAAACCTGATAGGAGGAGGGTGAACGTCTGACCCAGTTTCTCAGTTGGATGCCTCCAAACAATCACATTTTCCAGTTTCTTCCTGTTACACAATTGTGCTCTTCACACTCTCCTGCTATTTTCAGCTTTGCCAGTTGATAAGGGACTCAAGTTCCTGTTCTCTGGAGCCTGGTTACTTTAATGAAGCTGTGTTCATTCCCCTCCTTCCCTCAAGTATGAGGCCCGAGTACCAGCACGCCGAAGGGGGAGCTAAAGGGAGGACACTGAGTGGTTGGGGACAGGGTGAGATCATGGGACTGATTGCATTTGTATGTCATGACAGCAGTTTATGCTGAATTTGGAGCTCAAAGAATCAAAAATAATAAGAAAGAGTGTTTGATGTTAACCGTGCAACAAGAAACCCTCCAAAGCATTTCTCAAGATGAGAAAGTCAATGGAGTTTGTACTTCTCCACTTATTTTTCAGCCAATCATTTCACGGAGACTAATAGACACCAGCTACATGAAAGCACAGTATGGACCAGGGTAATAATAATACCAGGCTGGTGGAAATAATGGCTCAAATTAATGAGCACCTGCTGTGTACCTGATGTTGTTCTAATGCTTTAGGTACAATAATCCTTTAATCTGACTAACACGTTCATGTTAGCAATCATTGTTATCTCTATTTCCCAGGCAACCCCGCCGCCCCTCCCCCCCGCAAAAAAAAAAAAAAAAAAGGAAGCACAGAGAAGTTTTATAACCTGTCTAGGGTCACACAGATGATACAAGGTGGTACTCAGATTCGGGCCCAGGCGGTCTGGATACAGAACCTGAGCTCTTAAGCAGTGGCCCCTGACTCTCCATGGCAGATTTTGGTGATGACGATGGGAATGAGGCAGGTCTGATGAGGCTGGGAGCCAGGTCTCATTCAGCTGTGTGTCCCCAGGCCGAGCACCAGGCGTGGGCCCAGGGGCCTAACCAGGTGTGGCTACTTTTGAGTCCAAGGCAGAGCTTTGTCTTCTGAGGAAAACGGAAGCACCACGTAAACTTGTTTCATTGAAAAGCAAAAACTAAAAGCCAGTAATGTCTAAGGGAACTAGAAAAAATATAAGACAAATTAAAAACATATAGATAGCTATTCATTAAGTAATGAAATGCCTTTGCCCCTATCCTTGTTGTTGAAATGACTGGCAGCCCCGAGTTTTCACTAGTTCCCTGAATTGCTTGGAAACCTTCGCGTTGGCTCACATTTCCTAGTTGAAGATGGAGCCGGGAGCAGTGTAGAAGTTCTCAAAGTCTTCTGGGAAAACAGAAATGTTCTTTCAGGGGTAACACCTAAAATTGGTTGAAAAACTGGGGTAGCACCATTTCCCTTCAGCTAGAACAGAAGGCAGAGCTTTGAATAAAGGCTACAAAACTGAAGTTTCAATTTTGTGTGTGTGGTGGAGGGGGGTAGGGAAGGAGTAGACTTAGAGAGGGGAAAAAGGAGACAGGGAGCCTAAGGGTGGGTAGCCCAGACTCAGATGTGAGGTCCATAGACCAAGAGAAATGAACTCAGTGAGGGGTAGGGAGTTCCACAACAGTGGAAGAATTCAGGGAAAAAAAATGAAGCAATTTCTGAGGCGAGGTCAGATAGACCTGAATTGCCTCTGGGGCAAGTAACCTGAGGCAAGACTTTTAAATGCCTTCAGCCTCATTTGCTTCATCTCAGAAATGGGAATTAAAATACCAAATTCAAAAGGTTAGCTTAAGGATTTAAAAAGAAGACAAGTACAAAGTGCTGTGCGGTGCCTGGCACACAGTGGGTACTCAATGACTGCTGGCTGTTGCTGTAGACCACGCTTCTCATCCTCAGCACTGTTGACATTTGGGGCCGGGTAATTCTTTGCTGTGGTGGGTGCTCCTGTGCTCTGTGGAGGCTTAGCCACATCTCTGGCCTCTACCAATAGATGCCAGCAACACCAGGAGTGACAGCAAACATGTCTCCAGACATTGCCTACCAAGTGCCACTGCCCCCAGCTGAGAACCCTGGTCTCCATCAGAAAGGGGCATGGTTTCTCCTGGGGGTGTTTGGCATGGAATAGGCGCATTTTGCATTTCTTTCTTTCTTTTTTTTCTTTGTTTCTTTCTTTTTTTTTTACATTTCACATTTTATGGTTCTTTAAATGAAAAAAGAAACATACAGGAAAGACACATGTGGGCTTTGCTAAGTTTCCACCAGGTCCTGAATTTTCTAACTGAATGATGAATTCCCTGGAATAAGAGGGAATCTGACAAAAACGAATGGGGCTTAGACAGAAATTCTCCACTATCCTCTGACCCACTGGCTCCAATAAACTCAATAAAAATTAAAAAATAGAATCTGCTAAACATAAAGAAGCTGAGGATGTAAAATCCGATAAAATGTGTTGATGGTGTGCTGGGAACACTTTAAACAGATTAATTTATTTGCCTTCATTTGTGGTGCCAATTCTGCAAAAAATGTATTTGTTGATGCGAAATGTATAGATTATATTTAGACTAGAGGCCCAGTGCACGAAATTCGTGCACGGAGGGGGGTTGTCCCTCAGTCCAGCCTGTACCCTCTCCAATCTCGGACCCCTCAAAGGATGTCCGACTGCCCGTTTAGGCCCGATCCCTGGGATCGGGCCTAAACGGGCAGTCGGACATCCCTCTCATAATCCAGGACTGCTGGCTCCCAACTGCTTGCCTGCCTGCCTTCCTGATTGCCCCTAACCGCTTCTGCCTGCCAGCCTGATCACCCCCTAATCACTCCCATGGCCAGCCTGTTTGCCTCCAACTTCCCTCCTCTGCTGGCCTGGTCACCCCTAACTGCCCTCTCCTGCAGGGTTGATCACCTCCAACTGCCCTTCCTTGCAGGCCTGAACCCTCTCAACTGCCCTCCCTTGAAAGCCTGGTCCCTCTCAATTGCCCTCCCTTGCAGGCCGGGTGCCTCCCAACTGCCCTCTCCTGCTGGCCATCTTGTGGTGGCCATCTTGTGTCCACATGGGGGCAGGATCTTTGACCACATGGGGGCAGCTATATTGTGTGTTGCAGTGATGATCAATCTGCATAGTTCTCTTTTATTAGATAGGTACAGGGGTGGGGGCCAGCTGGTTTGCCCTGAAGGGTGTCCCTGATCAGGGTGGGGTTCCCTTGGGGCGTGGGGCGGCCTGAGCGAGGGGCCTGTGGTGGTTTGCAGGCCGGCCACACCCCCTGGGATGCAAGCGGAGACCCTGGTATCTGGAATTTATTTTCCTTCTACAACTGAAACTTTGTAGCCTGGAGCAGTGCCAAGCCTGGGGCTCCCTCCGAGGCCCGAATCCATTTGTGTTGGGGTTATAATTGAAACTTTGTTGCCTTAAGCGGGTAGGCCCTGCCAGGGTGTGCGGAAAGCTTTGCTACCCCTGTTGCTGGCGGCAACCCTGGCCTGCTCTCTCAAGCTCCATTCTGCCGCCATTTGTTTGAATTTGTTTACCTTCTATAATTGAAACTTTGTAGCTTGAGTGGAGGCTTAGGCCTGCAACGGCTGGCAGAAAGCTTGGCTTCCTCTGTTACCTAGGGAACCTTGCTCTCTGTGGCTGTAGCCATCTTGGCTTGGGTTAATTTGCATACTCGCTCTGATTGGATGGTGGGCGTGGCTTGTGGGCGTGGCTTCTGGGTGTGTCGGAGGTATGGTCAATTTGCATATTTGTCTATTATTAGATTAGATTAACAATCAGTTAAGGTTAGGTCCATACCCTTTTGTAATGTCAATAGTTCTTGTTTCAAAGAGTGAGGAGGTAGAAACACACACACACACACACACACACCACTAGAGTGTCAGATTCCAACAGGCGTGCTTATGACTGACAAGATGTATACTTTGGGGGCTTCAAATGATGTTATTATTTTTGGCATCAGACACAGTGTACCTGGGCAGAACTTCAAGTCCAGTCTCCTCCACTCATCCTCTCGCCAACCATCAGATGCTCTGGAGCTGTCTTTAGTATCAGC
Source organism: Eptesicus fuscus (assembly GCF_027574615.1). Lineage (NCBI taxonomy): Eukaryota > Metazoa > Chordata > Mammalia > Chiroptera > Vespertilionidae > Eptesicus > Eptesicus fuscus. Next base: position 50,610,720 of record NC_072490.1, on the reverse strand, counting down.
ATTCCCACTGGGACCTGGGGAGGGAGTGCCTGGCTTCTAGCAGGGTACGCTTCCTCCCTAGATTACCAAAGCCCAGCTACTTGCTTCCTGTCACTCATTTGTGGCAGAGCCATAATTTCTAATCCACCAATACTAGTATATACTCGCTGCTTGGCCTGTGGAAACATACTTACTACCAATTAAAATAAAATACACTTAGACATGAAGTAAAACTGACATGATGATGATGAGAGAGAGAGTGGAGGGGGAGATTTGAGAGGGAAGGTCTGATTTCCATCTGATGCAAAGTCTGATTTCCATCTCTGCTGACAGCCAGGTAAAGATGCAGTTGATAGAAATTAGCATTCGATTCTCTGAGCACCTCTCTCGGCGCCTGCCACCAGTTTTCCTCCGTTGGTGATGGTCTTAGCCTGGACTTGAGAATGAGGAGCCTTATTTTGTTTGGGGTGTAAAGATCCACCTTCCAGTGACCTGATGGAGTGGGGCTCCAGGAACAGAAAGGTCAATTGGATGCTCAACCTATCAACTGGGGTCTTAGAAGTCGTCCTGAGTCAAGCTCTACCCTTGGGGGACATGGGGGAGGCATTGCCTGGGGTGGAGAGACCAGGGGAAAGCAGAACTGTGAGGCCTGCTGACAGTCACAGGAGGGTGGCTGCAATTTCCCTCCAAAAAAAGGGACCACCCAGTGACAGGCAGGAGAATAATTAACATTAACGACAACAATAGTGTTACAATAGATGCTGCTAATTTATCACTTCCGGTGCCTTTCCCTGTGCAGAGTGCTTTGCAGACGCGAGCTCTTCCTTTGCTGTCGGCAGCCCTGTGAGTGTGCACCGTTATCAACTTCATTCTACAGATGAAGTAACAGGCTCCCATTGTTCCACAGTTGTCATGCAGGGGGATTACAACCCAGGACTCGGAGTTGAGCCCCTGCCCTTAAGGTCGTTAGCCTCAGAGTCGGAGCCCTCGCTCTGCCATTCACTTGTCCTCTGACCACAGGCGAGCTTCTCATCTCCAAGGGCCTCGTTTCCAACGCTGGGCTCAATGAAGGTGAGTTAAAGGAAACTGCAGAAGGGGGCTGATTCTGGCTGCTGTCCTGCTCTCTCAAGATTGTGTTGAGGCTGATGGGAAACATGGAAAACTGGGGATGCACTGGGCATGAGCGAATGTGGGCCGCTGTGTACTGCGCACCTGCATGGCAAATGCTGCTTGTCCATGAAATGCCTTCTCTCGGCCCGCTCTCCTTTCAGGGAAAAGCAGTTGGGAGTAACAGCTCCTTCCTTTGCTACTGTATCTTAAGGTAGGCATTGATTCTCCGTAACTCCTAGAGCCGTTGCTTTAAACCAAACTTGCCGTGACAAGGATCCACCAAAATGTGGGTTGGTGTTTACTAGATACTCCTTAGAGCATTCTGTCAGCTCTGTTAAGATATTTTTAAAAACCTACTTTACATTAATATGAAGAAGAGTAACGCCTCACAGTGTCACTATTTGACGCGAGATCTGAGAATGGCTCAGCATCCTTCCACAGAGATCCAGGCAGGAGATTGGCTTTAAAACTGTACTCAGAGGAACGTGACACCATGGTGTCACCAGGTGTGACATCTCAGTTCCACAATCCTGCACCATCCAGGTGGCCTTTCTGCCTCTGGCAACTGGCATGCATTCATCTGCACAAGGAGGCACTTAGGCAGCTTTTGTTTGACCTGATTTTCTTGCTATTGTGTCATTCAGCATCATTAACATTAAGTTATTCCTAAGGACATTCAGATTTTCACTTAAAAGTGTACAATCTTGTCAAGAATATTCAGTAGAAAGAGATATTTTTAAAAATAGCCATTGATAAGCTTGGCCCCAGTCTGTCTGTACTTGCTCACAACTGCTTGCAAATGGTTGGGAGTCACCACAACATGAGGAACTGTATTAAAGGGTCGCGGCATTAGAAAGGTTGAGAACCACTGTGTTAGGCAGTGTGCTATGAAGTTAGAGGGTGGAGGTGGCTGAGACAGATTGGCTTAGATTCCTGGACAACTCCTATACTGTCTATCTCTGGCTATGGAGAAACCAAGCCCTATAACCCTAGACTTCTCTTCATTTTCAGATCTCGTGTCGCGGCCCACAGGTTGAGAACCACTGCTGTAGAGCCTAAGACCATCGGAAAACACAGATATTTACATTACGATTCATTAACAGTAGCAAAATTGCAGTTATGAAGTAGCAACAAAAATAATTTTATGGTTGGGGTCACCACAACATGAGGAACTGTATTAAAGGGTCGTGGCATTAGAAAGGTTGAGAACCACTGGAACAGGATTTTGGACCTTCTTGCATGGTGGTTATGAATTTGGGTCCTGGATTTGGAGAGACCTGGGTTCTAGTTCTTTACCCTTTGGCTATTAGTGATGGATATGACCTGGGAGAGTTGGGTAACTGAGCCTCACTTTTCTAATCCAAAAATGTGAATAATAATATGTTATGGTTGTTATATTAAACTAGAGGCCTGGTGCACAAAATTCATGCATGGGGTGTGTGTCCCTCAGCCCAGCCTGCACCCTCTCCAATCTGGGACCCCTCGAGGGATGTCCAACTGCCTGTTTAGGCCCGATCCTCCTACTAGGATCGGGCCTAAACGGGCAGTCGGACATTCCTCTCACAATCCAGGACTGCTGGCTCCCAACTGCTCGCCTGCCTGCCTTCCTGATTGCCCCTAACCACTTCTGCCTGCCAGCCTGATCACCCCCTAACCACTCCCCTGCTATCCTGATTGATGCCTAACTGCTCCCCTGCAAGCCCGATTGCCCCCAACTGCCCTCCCCTGCAGGCTTGATTGCCCCCAACTGCCCTCCATTACAGGCCTGGTCCCTCCCAACTGCCCTCCCCTGCTGGCCTGATCGCTCACAACTGCCCTCCCTTGCAGGCCTGGTCCCTCCCAACTGCCCTCCCCTGCTGGCCATCTTGTGTCCACATGGGGGCAGTCATTGTGTATGTTGGAGTGACAGTCAATTTCCATATTACTCTTTTATTAGATAGGACTAGAGGCCCGAAGCATGAAATTTGTGCAAGGGCCTTGGCTCCGCCCACCGCTGCCATGGTGGGGGACCTCTGCCACCTCTGCTTCGGCCCCCACCTCCTGTGGCTTTGTCTGGAAGGAAGGCCGTCTTGTCTAACGATACCTGACTTCTTTAAACTGCTTGAGTTAGTTTATGTCAGCATCATATGGTAACTTTGTTGTTTCAAACTAAGGTTATTTGACTTGGAGAATCCTAAATCACAGAACGAAGAAAAATGAGTGTTTTGTTAAAAACAAAACAACAGCCCTGACTGGTTTGGCTCTGTGGAAAGAGCATTGGCCTGCAGACTGAGGGGTCCTGGGTTCGATTCCAGTCAAGGGCATGTACCTTGGTTGCAGGCGCATCCCCAGTGGGGGGTGTGCAGGAGACAGCTGATCTATGTTTCTCTCTCATTGATGTTTTTAACTCTCTATCCCTCTCCCTTCCTCTCTGTAAAAAATCAATAAAATATATTTAAAAAACAAACAAACAACAAAACACAAAACAACAACAAAAAAGAATAGATGATAACAAGAACAGAAATGCACAAGTAATGATCAGTAGCCCTCTTTCTGAATAAATAGGATTGGTTCAAATTGTTAACATATGAACCAATGTTTTTCTAGATTTAAAAAAAAATTGATTTTAGAGAAAGAAAGGAGTGACAGAGAGCAACATCAATCAATTGCCTCCCACATGTGCCCCGAATGGGAATCAAACCTGCCATCTTTTGGTGTTAAGGGACGACGTTCCAACCAGCTGAATCACACTGGCCAGGGCAGTTGTTCTAGTTTTTAAGAGTTTTCTCAGGTATAAGCCACCTTGTGGAGATCTGCTCACACTATGGATTTGCTTTAACCTGCTAACTCATAATGAAAGGTGAGTCTAATAGCCCTCTCTTCTGCCCCCAATCACAGACCGTCATGGTGGGATTGGAATTGTCAAGGCTTGCCCTGCGCAGCTGCAATGGCATCACGTTGGTCCTCACCACCTCTGTGACTTTTAGGACGCAGGCTCATTTTTAAATTACCTGTTATCTGCTAAGTAAGTTTCATCGAGGAGCCCGTCCTTTTTTATGACTAGACCTAGAGGCCCAATGTACGAAATTCATGCAGGAGTAGACCTTCCTTCCCCTCTGCTGCCAGCACCGGCTTCTCTCTGGCACCAGGGACCCAGGCTTCCCTCTGGCACCTGGGATCTGGGCTTCCCCCAGCTTTGTCCAGAAGGTCATCCGGTCTAATTAGCATATTATGCTTTTATTATTATAGACTAATCGCCCAGTGCACGAAATTCGTGCATGGGGGGGTGGGTGTCCCTCAGCCCGGCCTGCACCCTCTCCAATCTGGGACCTCTCGAAGGATGTCCTACTGCCGGTTTACAGGAATCAGGCCTAAACCAGCAGTCAGACATCCCTCTTGCAATCGGACTGCTGGCTCCTAACTGCTCACGTGCCTACCTGCCTGATTGCCCCTAACCACTCTGTCTGCCGGCCTGCTTGCCCCCAGCTGCCCCCCCTGCCAGCCTTCTCACCCCCAACTTCCCCTCCCACCAGCCTGATCACCCCCAATGGCCCCCCTCACTGGCCTGATCACCCACAACTGCCGTCCCATCCTGGCCTGATCACCCACAACTCCCCTCCCCTCTTGGCCCCTAACTGCCTCTACCTTGGCCCCGCCACCATGGCTTTGTCCAGAAGAATATCTAGAAGGTCTCCTGGAAGGTCTCCCAGTCTAATTAGCATATTACCCTTTTATTAGTATAGATAGAGCCTGGTGCACAGGTGGAGGCTGGCTGGTTTGCCCTGAAGGGTGTCCCGGATCAGGGTGGGAGTTCCCTTGGGGGGTGGGATGGCCTGGGCAAGGGGCCTGTGGTGGTTTGCAGGCCAGCCATGCCTCCATTGGGGTGGGGGTCCCCACTGGGGATGGTGCTGGCCTGGGCGAGGGGCTGGGGCAGTTTGCAGGTCAGCCACACCTCCATGGGGTGAGGGTCCCTGCTGGGGGGGCATGGCCAGCTTGGGTGAGGGGCTGAAGGCCATTTTCAGGCTGGCCACACCCCCTTCAGGGTCGGGGGTCCCTGCTGGGGTGCCTCGCCAGCCTGGGTGAGGGGCTGATGGCTGTTTGCAGGCTGGCCACGTCCCCCAGCGGTGGACCCTAACCCCATGGGGGTGTGGCCAGCCTGGGTAAGTGGCTGAGGGCCGTTTTCAGGCTGGCCACACCCCCTCAGGTTGGGGTTTCCCACTGGGGGGCCTGTCCAGACTGGGTGAGGGGTTGAGGGCTTTTTGCAGGCCCCTCCCTCGGTGGCTGGCCTGGACGAACCAACCCTCCCGCTGGCTCCTGCCTGCTCTGTGCCCACCACCCACAGGCCCCTCCTTCAGCAGCTGGCCCAGGTGGGCGGGAAGCTTGGCTTCCTCTGTCGCTGGGGGTGACCCAAGCTTCCCGCCCGCTCCAGCTGGCTCCGTGGCCACCGCCATCTTTGTCCCACTAATTTGCATATTCCCTCCTGATTGGCTGTGTGCATTGTGAGGTGATGGTCAATATTTCTCTCTTATTAATATAGATATGGAAGGCTTTTAATCAGTCACCCTATTATATTTCTTTGTAACAAAAATATATATCTAAATTTGCTTGACTTTTTATTTACCAGTGACCCTAATGCTTTAAGTATCAAAATTTTCTTTTGGGTTGGTGATCATTACAAATATTATGAATGTATTCTTGTCCAAAACAACATAAATGTATTATAAATTTTAATAAATAATTTTAAATTTAAAAGTTAAATTGTTATTAGAAATGTATGTGTTGAATTAACTTCATTTATATTTGAGAGAGAAAAATATTATTTATGTCTGCAATGAGACATGATTCAACATAAATTCTATTCCCATTTTTCATTTTCTATATGTCTTGAGAATGCTTGCTCACATAAATGAGTAGATGAGAATAACTGAAATTTTGTTATAGTAATATCATTAATTGCTTTGAATTCCATCTGAGTGACATGCCTCAGCCCACCAAAAATTATTTGTAATGATCTATCAGCTGAAAACTAGATTGGGACTTTCATTTTTACTGAAAGAAAAAAAATGGAAACCTTCTTATATCAAAACAGTACATTACCCAGGCGTTATAATCACTCACTTTTGTCAACACCAACACTAATACCGATATTTCAAATGGTACTTTCTTTAGTGCCTCAAAGGTTTTGCACCCTGGCAATCTGCTGTGTGGTAATATTTGCGATTTAAAAAAAAGAAAGATGCTTTCCTTTCTTAAAATGGGAGTAGTTAATTAAGAAAGCAAACAGCAAGATGTTTTTTAATGTAGGGAATTCTCAGTAAGATACATTTTAGGTAAACATACATGTGAAGGTTGAGAAATTTAAATTTTATTTTCTAAAATTATCCATGACCATGTACCTCTGAGAGTTGTGTCCTCCTAAGTCTATGTGTGTCCCTGTTCCATATGCTGGTTTCACCCATGTGAGTTCATGAACCATTGTGTAAGAAAAAGCAAATAGGAAAGAGTTGGTGGTGGGGAAGGAGAGAGAGAGGGAGAACTAAACAGCTCTGTGCCCAGTATGCCACATACTAAGGGAATATGCAATGAAAATAAGCAGAAGTCACAACATCTAAATAACCAGCGAGAAAAATGGTCTACCACCTCCATAATGCTGGAATTATAAATACACCTGCAGCAAGCCTCGCTACCCTTTCCTTGATCTCATGAGACTTCCAATTATTTATTTCAGATGAGTTGGTAGCAAGTCTTGTAATACTTTCAGGGGCACAAAAGAATGACAGACATTATGTTTTAGTTTAGATCCAGGAGATTTGGATGAAAAAGAAAGTGATTCCCTTTAAAATGCCTGCCCTGAGGGCTCAGGTAACCCCGAAGCCCCTCAAGCACTGGAAAGGGAAATTAGAGGGGACAGAAACACGTTATTGCAGAAAGCAAACCACTTACAATGAGCGGACCCCGGTTGTTCTCCCGATACTTGTTCTGGAAGAAAATGTAAACGACGGTGGCGGCCAAGGAGTAGAGGAAGGCAAAGACGGCCACGGTGACGAAGAACTCTGCGGAAGACGAGGAGTCCCCAGTCAGCGCCAGCTTCTCCCGCTCCTTTCCCTCGCAGGTCGGCACCTCGAATGCCACCTGGTGCAACCTAGGGACAGATTTAAGCACACTGTCTAAGATGCTGTGGCGAGAAAACCAGAGCCGTGTCTGTTAGGCATACTCCGTGCCTTTCCCCTGCGCTCAGCACTTTTCATTGTGCCCATGGGGCTCCTGCCCTCTCTGTGGCTTTCACATTTCAGATGTCACAAGAGACAGCTAAGCGGCCAAGGAGAGCAGCTCTAGACCCGGCTTCCTGCAACTGCCTGCACCTGGTTCCACCTAACTATTTGCCCCAACCCGCATAAGAGACATATAAACACCCCGCCCTCCCTACTCTTGCTGGCTGACACCAATATACTGGTCTCAGGCCACTGGGAGAGAATCCTATATAATAAAAGGCTAATATGCAAATAGACCTAACAGCAGAATGACAGGTCTCTATAACACGCACTGACCACCAGGGGGCAGACGCCCAACATGGGAGCTGCCCCCTGGTGGTCAGTGCGCTCCCACAGGGGGAGCGCCACTCAGCCAGAAGCCCAGCTCAGCACTGGTGAATGGAGTGGCGGTGGCGGGAGCCTCTCCTGCCTCTGAGCAGCGCTGAGGATGGGCTCCTGGACTGCAAGAGGGTGCAGGCCAGGCTGAGGGACCTCTCCCACTCCCACCTCCCCCACCCCTGCCACGAGCACACGAATTTCGTGTACCGGGCCTTCATAGTTCTTAAACTCTCACAAAGTCTCTTGGCCTGGCTCCTGTGGGCGCAGACCTAACCATATCTACATGTTCTAAAGCAAAGTGGGGAGTGACTGGGGAGTTGTGTGGCCTGCCTATGAGACAAGTTCGCTAATGAAATGACAGAGGTCATAGCTGCAAACGTGGAAGTCAATGCTGCAGTTAAACACCTTGCCATCGGGTTTCACAACAGCTGTCCCTGGAGAGAGAGGGGAGGGGGGAAAGGAGGGGCACCTGAAATGATGACAAATTAGACTATTGACATCTCCTCCTTAAATCCTGCTGGGCTTTCTCATCTGAACTTGGACTCAAAACCTGACTCCTGAACTCGATCCTACCTCATGGTCATGGTCTTGGCTTAGGGTCTTTTCTCTGACAGTTCCCTTTCCCTACATTACTCTGCGCCCTGTTATTGCCATTCAGGTGTGAGCTCAAATGCCTTCTCCTGGGACAGCCTTTTCCTGTCCATTAATCTGAAATAGCTCCCTTTCCTCAGACATTTCTGTCACATCACCCGGTTTAATGTCACTCAGAGCACTCCTCACCAGCCTCACTGTCTTGGTAACATATTTAATTACTCATTTTTTTTCTGTCTCCACTGCCCCCTGCATTATCATGAGGATCTTAATATTCTTCTCTGTGTATCCAAAGTCCTGACACTTGTTAGCCACTCACTAATTAGGACTTGGATAAGTCAATGAACACTTCTGATTCTGTAAGATAACTGATAGAGCCTAATTGACTGAACTTCTGGTTTAGACAGTAAATTCTATCGGGATAAGATTGAAGGGTGGGGAACGTGTGCAATACTTCCTGCTCAATAGATGACACCTAAGGAAGAAGTGTGAACTAGACAGTAAACTGTAATTCAATACAGGACCCCACATTCTGCTTCTTCGGAAATGACCTAATTACCCCTTGATTGTGGAAGGTGCTCTGAAATAGGCATAAACGAAGTTTAACAATCTCAGTAAAGTAAGTTCCACCTGGAAAATTATCTCTAAAAGTAACAATGATGATACTTTTGTATAACTGATGAACCTTTTAAATTCCTAACTTATGCCTAGGAAGTATTTTTCTTACCAAGCAAAACGTGAGCCCTTTGGAAAAGATTGGCTGTGCACATTCTCTTATAGTTTAGAAATAATATACTGTAGTGATGAAATACAGCAAATAACATATTGGAGCATTTCACAATTGTCAGATACCGTGCTTTATAGGCATTCATTGATTTAATTTCCATGGCAACTGTATAATGTAGGTACTTTATTGCTCCCTCCCCCTTTGCAGATAAAGAATTAGGCTTAGAAAGATTAAGTAATTTGTCTAAGACACATGACTTTTGGGGCCAGGGATTAAATTGTGTCAGACTTAAGAGCTTGATTTTTTAACTCCGGCGTTAACTGTTTCTGTTAAATAATGAGAATATTAACTGGATGAATGTTGTTGTTTTCAAAGCGAAGCCCATGCACCACTGGCATCAGAACCATCAGAGTCTTGGTAAAAGCATATATTCCAGGGCCTTGTCCAGACCCACTGAGTGGAAATCTCCAGGGGTGTAGCCCTGTTAATGGCCAAGCAGAACAGCCCAGTCCTCCCTCCCCCGAGCTCCTCCGTCTCAGAAACCTGTTCTTTTCCATTCGCTGCTTGATTTGAGAGAGGACTGTTATGTTACACAGTCCACTTGACTTTGCCTGTGTCCCTCAGCCTCCTCTTGTTTCTCATCAAACAGAAGTGTGTGCACCTTCAGTAAAGACCAGGGAAATAGAAGCATTCATCATCGTTTTGTTGTAGAACCCCTTTCCACCCCTAGCAGAGATATTGAAATATTTGTTTCTCAATAGTTTGGTCTGTGGGAAGTCAGAGAAATGAAATTGATTTAAAAAGTAATCATGCCAACTGTTCTGATAGAGGTGATTCTCAGATAATGTATACTTTTTTTTCTCATTGTTTTGTAATATGATGTCATTCACTCAACAAATGTTTAACAAGCAGATATGTAGTTCACAGGATGGCTGGATGCTGGGAAAGAGTGGAAAACAAAGATGAGACAGGATGGTCCCTGCCCATGTTGAACTTCAAGTTTAGAGGGTAAAGAAAGGTCTGAAAGGAGCATTGGCCAGTGGGGGTGGGATGGTCAAGACAAATTCCTTACAGAAGTGATTTTTCAGCTGCAGCTTGAAAAATGAGTAGAAATTATCCCAATGTTGGTGACTTCACATCTCCTAGAATGGCTATATTCCAAAAGATTATAAAATTGGAATAAAAGTGTTAGTGAGATTAGATTGGAGTAATAAGAATAATTAGAATAACACGAAAATGGGAATTTTCAAACAAATTCAGCAGGTGGAAATGAAAATGAGGCAGCCACTTCGGAAAACAGTCTGGCAGTTTTTTAGATAGTTTAACGTAGAGCCATCCTATGATCCAACAATTCCTCGCCTAGATCCACACCCAAGAGAAATAACACTTTTCTGCACAAAAAAACTTGCACAAGAATGTGCACGGCAGCCCCGAAGTGGAAAGAGCCAGATGTCTATCAGCTGGTGAATGGCTAAGCGACATGTGGCACAGACACAGGATGGAATATTATTTCATGCATCAGCATTAATGAGCCTTGAAAACCTTACGCTAGTGAACGAACCAGACACAAAGGACCCTTTGTCTGATTACATGCATAGGAAATGTTCAGAATAGGCAAATTTATGGAGATAAACAGAGGTTAGGGCTCGGGGCTGGGGAGGATGGGAGAATTGGGGAGGGTGGCTGAGTGTTAGAGGATTTCCTTTGGGGTAATGAAAATGCCCTAGAACTGATTGTGATGATGGATGCACAACTCCACAAATATACTTGAATTGTACATTTAAAATGAATGGATTGTATGGTATGTGAACTACATCTCATAAAGCTGTTAACAAATAGGCAGGAAATAGTATGTACCAAGGTCCTGCAGAGGCAAGTTGCAGGGCACCTGGGAGGAGAGAACTATGGGGTGGGAACTGGAAAATTGCAGGAAAGGGGGTGGTGCAGGGTGAGATGGAGAAGTAGCCAGGAGTCCCCCTTGTGGGGTCCTGTGGGCCAGGTTATAGATCTGCGTCTTTATCTTAAGACAAACATTGGGAAAACTTTCTTATAATAAACAATGTCTAAAACAAAAACAGCAAGCAGAGCAGTGCCACCTGCCACAACCATTCAGCTGCATACACACCTGCTTTCCAGGTGCTAGGACGCACTTCAGATCAGCCATGCCCCCAGCGGCCAGCTCCCTCAGCTAGCCCTACAGACTAGGTCTGCAGTCGTGTGTGCTGGGGGCAGCGTGGAGGGGTAGAATAAAACAATTGTTTATTTTCCTATGCAATCAGCTGAATAGCAACGTTTCCCCCGTTGCTAACTAATTATATTGATTTACAGTAAATGTTAATTGTGCTTATCGGCACAAGGAGAAAAAAATCACTGACAAATCTGCTCTGCTTGTGAACACCAATGATCTACAGCTTGGTATTTGGCCCCCGAGCCACACTGGGCTGCAAGCAGGAGAAAGAGGAGAAATGAGAGTGAAGCTGTAAGCTCGTTCCTACTGTGTGGAAGGAAGGAGGGGTCATTTATAAAGAAAAAGCACGTCAGCTCAAAGTAGTCTGAGCATGATAATTCATATCACTGAATATTTGAATGCTGTATGAAGGTACATATTAATATACATATAACAGAAAGGTTCCTTTAAGTAACAGTTGCATACATATGGATAAATACATATGTCTTACTTTGGAGGGAGAGATTTTATAGCCAGCATGTGTCTAGCAGCTGTACTAACTTTGGAAGCAAATATCATTCATTTAGAACCTAAACAAGGAAAAAAACTGTTATGTACAGAGAGAGCATGTCCGTTGGTAGCATCCGGAAGCCAGCAGGGCCGCCTCGGATCTTGTGAGGAGCTAAGTAAGGGAGCAATTGCTGAGCCTGCAAAAGAGACCAAATCCAATTTGTTGATTTCAAATGCCTAACTCCCTTCTTGGCTGGCCTGGCTCAATCAAGGGGTAATTGAATGTCGCTGGGTTTTATTGCATAATGTCAATCAATGAAAAGACTCCATGTTATAGTTATTTTTCCAGTTTTTACCAGTGCTGAAACACAGCCCTTTAAACAGTTCACTGCTGCTTCATTTAAACTGAAGGAACTACTTGGTACCCCACAAACCTTAGTTCTGTTGGTAGGGCCTAGAAAAATATGAAGCAAGTTGATGTTGTTTTGTTAATAAAAATATTTACAAGAACGACGGCCCTCATTTTTCAATCCCCAGGCATTGTGCTAGGTTCTTTACCGACTGCTTCTCACTTAATGTTCATAGCAACTTTCTTAAGTAGGTGCTGTTGCCACCATCATTATACAGATGAGGAAACTGAGGCTTGGGTGGGTGCTGAACTTGCCTGACGTCACGTGGCCAGGGGAGGGCCGAGATGCATCTGGAATGCAAGCAGACTGGGAGGAGCCTACACGAGTAACCACTTCTTCTTCTGTTTCAAAAGTTACAGCATCTCTAGGTTTTCAGCTGAATGTATGCATGAAAACGACCAAGCCAGCTTTCCCAGGCCATCTGATCTAAGGGGAGACTGACAGTTTATGCTGAATAGGATTCTAAACCAATACTCACCCCACTTCCACCTGGGAATTTGTGCATCGGGCATTGTACAAGGTGCCCAGCAATGACAAGGTTGAATCTCTGTGTAGACCAACCAACAGGAAGTCATTAAGAGCTTCTTATTTTCCAAATGTTGTCATGGATTACTCTAACATCTGCCTCAGAAGCGAGCAGAGGGCAGATGACCTGACTGCAGCAGGTACTGAAACTGTGGTCATCATAGTGTCCATAGTTCTGTTTAGAGAGTGAGATTCTGGGGTAAAGGAAAGCACAGATTCACCCTCAGTAGCACTGTGCCATTATGGGCATCTGCCAATAACACTTTTGAAATTATTGACAATACTAGAGGCCCGGTGCATGAAAATTCATGCACTGGAGGGGGGTCCCTCAGCCCGGCCTGCCCCTTCTCACAGTCCAGGAGCCCTCAGGGGTGGGAGGTGATGCCCCCATCACATCTCTGCTGCTGCCACTGCTGGCAGTGCAAGCCTTGGCCATCCCTGGTTACCAAGCCTTGGGTGGCCCTGGGCAGCTGGGCAGCCACCACCTGAGGCTTGCCTGCTCCTGGGGCCAGCCCTGGACGGCTGGGCAGCCACCATCCAAGGCTTGCCTGCACCTTGGGTATCAGCTGGGCAGCCGCCATCCGAGGCTTGCCTGTGCCTCGGGCCAGCTCTGGGTGGCTAGGGGGTTGAGGGGACTGGGCGCAGCCATCTTGTGGCTCTGGTCACTGCCACCTTTGAGGGCATGGCAGTCAATTAGCATATTTTATCCTTATTAGCTGTGGGCGCTGCCATCTTTGTGAGGGCATGATGGTCAATTAGCATATTCCCTCCTTATTAGATATGATCTTTTACCAGATGTGGAAGAAAACAGGACTAAAGCTGCCAACAGTACATCTGGGGGAGGCTCAGTGCAGGACAGTAAGGACATGTCCCAAGGGGGTTATCCTGACCAGGAGCAAGTGTGCAGAGCATTCAGGGTGCTGGGGAGCAGGCTGCTGCCACTGAATTCTGAGAGCCAGGGTTCGAGTGGCCAAGGGAAGATCAGACAGCAGACTGTTGGGAGCACATTTCTCTCGACTATTTTCTACAGCCCCTGTTCAATCCTTTGTACCAGGTGACAGATGTTAATCCTCCCGCTCCATTTTCTTCTCTCTCTTCCCAATATGAAATATTGGCATTTATCTTGTTTTAGATGGCTGTTTCTTTGGCTAGCCATATGTGTGTACATATTAAATGTGTTTATGTGTGCATTTACACACTCACACACACATCCTACTTGCTCAGCCTATGTGATTCACAACACACAAATCACTACAAAATCTTGGGAGTTTATAAACACTTTCTGTCACTGCTTTTTATTTTTTATTTTTTTCCCAGCAAACACCCCCATTTTACAGAGGAGGATGTTGGAGCTCAGTCATCGTGAAAGAATCATAAAAGATCACCCAGTTAGCCCTGGCTGGAATTTTCCAGTGGTTAGAGCATCAACCTTCACACTGAAGGGCCACAGGTTCGATTCCCCATCAAGGGCATGTACCTGGCCCCAGTTGAGGTGCGTGTGGGAGACAACTAATCGATGTGTCTCTCTCACATTGATGATTCTCTCTCTCCCTCCGGCCCTTCAACTCTCTCTAAAAATCAATGGGAAAAGATATCCTCAGGTGAGGATTAACAAAAAAATCACACAATTGGCAGAGAAGAGGCAAACTTAGAACCCAGGCTTTCTGATACCCAGCTGTTAAGATTTTTACTTATGACCCAAATTCCATTTCTAAGTTTTCCCGACCACCAAGTTCTACATTATGATCAAGTCCTTCATTCATTCCAAAGGGATTTATTGGGCCCAAGTGCCAGTCATCAGAGACGCTGACAGGAAGGCAATGAGCTGTGAGAAACAGAAATAGAGATCATCGAGGAGGTTGAAAAGGACACCCCCCCTCTGTCTGTCATTTCCCTGGTTTTCTGACTGTACCTGGAGCATGGCATTTGCTGATGCTCTTTAGGATAATGAGAGTGATTCCACTTCTACTCCTGGCTGCCAATCACCAACTGGCGTTTATTGAGCACATTGTAGGCCAGGCACCCTGCCAACTGTTTTCACATATTATCTCATTAGATTTTCACTCTTGTTCAGGTGGGCAGTATTACCCTTGTTTAGGGACAAGGAAAGTGAGGAGCAGAGCAGGTAAGTGACTTGTTGAAGTTAGAGCCTTGAGACAGTCTCCATGGCCCCAAAGCTCTTACTTATAACCTCTCATGTGAAAAATTTCCCCCACTTTAAATATTTTTTTCTTTATCATAATAATTTTCACAATTTTTTTCCTTTATATGCATACTTTTTTCACATATTAGAATTTTGTGACTAAAGAGTTTTAGGTTAAAATGTAGGGAAATAGCGCAAAGATTGAGACTAATAGTGAACTTTGAAAATTGAGCTAAAATTCACATGAAAGGTAAATTTATAGAAGACTTTTTATTATTTATTTATGAATTTATTTTCTTAATCCTCACCTGAGGATATTTTTTCCATTGGTTTATTTTAGGGAGTGGAAGAGAGGGCAGGAGGGGGATTGAAAGAGAGAGAGAAACATTGATGTGAGAGAGACATTGATTGGTTGCCTCATGCATGCAGCCTGGCCCCGACCTGGGCCAGGGATCGAACCTGCAACCAAGTTAGGTGCACGGGCTGACATTCCAACCACTGAGCAACACTGGTCAGGGCCAGTCGTGTTTTACTTAACCTTGGTTGAATCAAAACCAGCTTCATTTCTCAGGCTTGCAGCAACATGTATTCACTGAAAACACTTTCTTAAAAAAGTAAAATAAAACTAAGTGAAAGACAAAATGCTGTACTTCTGCTCTTAAACATAATAGGGGCATTTCTCCCTGATGCGATTATGCACTAAATACATTAAAGTTTATTGTCTCCCAAAGGAATTTTCCATTGCGTTTTTGTGCTCCCTACTTTACCATAAGAAACGATCATTTTTCAAAGGAGAGGAATAATAAATATCAAGCAGAGGGAACTGAGTTAGACTGGAAAATGCAGTCAAGGTTTCTGCCAACAATATCCTTCCACAGGATTCACTGTGAGTGCACACGTGAGGATAGGCTGGGAAGGGGCTGCCCCTCCCCCAGCCCGCCACTTTCATCCCCATGGGCCAGAAAGACATTTATCCAATTGTTGAAAACTGTATTATGCTAAGAAGGATCTTATCAAATTTCAGCTTCCCCCACACAAGTTTGTAATTATGTAGATAAACATCTCTTATATAAAAGGCCTGTGGCCGTGATGCCGTAACACCGTCACGACCAAACGAGCAGCGGCTCTCTCGGTGGGCGGGGCGGGGTGCGAGCTACTAGTGGTGGAGAGCTATGAGCAGGGGAGGGCTATGAGCTGCGATGGGTGGGGTGGCCAGCTGTGGCAAGCGGAAGCGAGCTACTTGTGCACACTGTGACTCTAGTTTTAAAATAAAAAAGTAGACTTCCATGCGATTCAAAAGGAGTGGTTGGTGGAGACCAGGGCTTGAAGGGAACCTGAGAGAAGAAGGGAAACTCTATAGAACCCATGCAATGGCTGCAAAGAAGCCTGACCCTTCTCACCATGCTGTCACTTGTGACTCTCAGGTTCTTCAAATAGAACTTGAGTCATCGAGAACTCAGCCTGCCCCCACATTGTCAAATTAAAATAGATAATGAGGTCATTATCTGTTGTTTTAGAGAATATCCATTTCTCTCTCTTGTTCATCTTCCCTGAACTGTACTCTACTCAAGTGAATCATGAAAACAAAACCAATCCCAGAGCTTTTTTTTTCTTAAACTTGAATGTCTAGATAACTGCCTGTCTGTCCATTTTATTTGATATGTATAGAAATGCTTCATAAATAAACAACATAAAATATTTGAACAGAAGTTATTTTTACCATTCAAAAAACATAGGTAGGTAGCAAGAGAGAGGGCAGCAAAAATCTGAACTGACCTTTGCTTAGAATTTAGATCAAATTGACTCATTAATTCAGTCAAAATACGCTAATTGTAAAAATTCAGTCAATAGAAAAATGTCTAGAGGAAGCAAATGTAAGTTTCCTTATAATTCCATCTCCAGTATTAATAACTTAAAAAATGGAAATCAAGCAGGGTCTTCACTCTGCTGATTATTACCTAACTAGGGGCCCAGTGCACAAAATTCGTGCACTGGGGAGGGGTTCCTCAGTCCAGCCTGCCCCCTCTCACATACTGGGAGCCTTCAGGGGATTTCCTACTGATGCCTTTGCGGGAGGCGACCGAGCTCATCAAGGGAAGGTGCCGGCCCCATCACCCCGTTGCTGCAGCCACTGTCAGTCACCGAAGCCGCAAGGTATTTTCATCAACACAAACTCCAGTCCCTTCACCATGAAAAAATGACAACTTTCTTTAAGCATTTTCAAGATGTCTTTCATAGGATATGACACTTCTTTCTTTATTTTTCTTTTTATCCTCACCTGAGGATATGTTTCCATTGATTTTATCCCCTTCCCTCTGATCCCAGGCTTGACCCCTGCCCAAGCCTAAAGCCTCCACCCCAGGCTTTAGGCTTGGGAAGGGATTCCCCCCCGCCCCAGCCCCTGCACCTCCAATCGCAGGCTCGGCCCCTTCCCAAACCTAAAGTCTTTGTCCGATGGCCGGCTGGGAGTGACCTGGGTGCCGAGGAGGTTACGGGACCCAAGTATGTATGCAAATTAACCGCCATATTTGTTGTGTTAATTTGCATACTCACTCTGATTGGCTGTGGGCATAGCGGAGGTATGGTCAATTTACATGTTTCTCTATTATTAGGTAAGACTAGAGGCCTGGTGCACGAATTCGTGCACGGGTGGGGTCCCTTGGCCTGCCCTGTGGGATCCTGCTGAAACTGTCTCTCTGATATCCCCTGAGGGGTCCCAGATTGCGAGAGGATGCAGGCCAGGCCGAGGGACCCCAACAGTGCATGATCAGAACCGGGGAGGGATGCGGGAGGTTGGCCAGCCAGAGAGGGACCATGGGAGGGTTCCAGGACATGTCTGGCCCATCTTGCTCAGTCCCGATCAGCCAAACCCCAGCAGCAAGCTAACCTACCAGTCAGAACATATGCCCCCTGGTGGTCAGTGCACATCATAGCGACTGGTTGACCAGTTGACTGTCTGCCCCCTGGTGGTCAGTGCATGTCTTAGCGAGTGGTTGAGCAGCCTTAGCATATCATTAGCATATTATACTTTGATTGGTTGAACGGCCGACTAGTTGACCGCACACTTAGCATATTAGGCTTTTATTACATAGGATAATATGACTACTATACATCTCATTATTTTAGGAAGATCTACCTTATTCCTTTTAACACTCCGCAGGATGTATGAATTATCATGTTGTGCAGAATGTTCTGTGGAGCCACACAGTCCACTGGTGGGCTTTTGCTTGTTTCCCATCTTTACCTATTAAAACAATGGCTTGAACATGTGTCTTTGGCTATTTGTGTGATAACTTTCTTCGGGTAAATTTCTAGAAGCAGAACTCCTGGGTAAAGGAATGTATTAGTCAGGGTTCTCCAGAAAAGCAGAGCTCATAGGATCTACATTTTAAGGAATTTCTTTTGAGGACTTGGCTCATATAACTGTAGGGCTGGAAAGTCTGAATGGCATAGGGCAAACCAGTGGCTGGAGATTCAGGTAAGAGTTTATGTTACAGTCTTGAGTCCAAAGCCTGGAAAACCAGAATTTCTATGGTGCAGACTGAAGGCAGAATTCCCTCCTTTATAGGAAACTTCATCAGACCTTCACCGGGCTGGTTCCACTTTGTGGAATAATGGAATACACTGCATTTACATATCGTAGTGCTTGCATGAAAGTGGCAATTACAGTTACTATTATTAGGTGAACTGTAAACAGCTTCCCACGTTCAAAATTCAAGTTGTAAGTCTAATAACTAAAGTAGATTTTAAAAAATCCAAATGCTTTCAAAAAGTAGGTTTCAAAGACCTGGAAACCTGGCATCATCTATTAGCACATTGCTCTGTGAAAAGTCCACCCTATTAGCAGTTATTTGGTCATTTTCTGTTGCTGCTTGCTGTCATTTCATTTTTCACATAATAACAGGTCTCGTGGAATGTTCAATATAAAGAACCTAACAGAACCCTTGTTGGCTAAGAAACGCAATTTATCTGAATTTCAATATACCAAATTATAATGAAATCAGCAATAATCACACATATAGAACAAAATGCAATCTCCTTTAAACCATTAAAAAGCTGTTGCCCTATCAAGTGGCTATGGAATTGTAAATTTCTAATTTTTAGTTATTAATATCATCATAAATACAGAAATCCTTCTTGTAAAAAAGTCTAAGACACAAGGAAATATTGTTCATTTCAGTTAACTAGGAACAGCTTCTTTAACATATTTATAGCTCCGGATAGGAAAAGTGCCCTTTATTGTCAGCAGATATAATGTCACCCATGTTCCCAGTGACTTGTCAGCAACCAGGGGATTAATCATACGATCTTCAAATTGTATTCAGAACATGACATGTAAGATTTCATTTTCCACACAGCAACCAGAAATCACTTAAAAACCTAAATCAGAGCATGTCACTCACCTGCATAAAATTCCCTTCCAGTGTTCCCCCTGGCACTCAGGGCCAAGTCTGACCCTGGCCCACAGGACCGACATCTCTGGATCTTGCCTAATTGCTTGTTATTATCATACTTGCTACTTGATGCTTTCTCTTTCTAGAACTCAACTTTCCCCTGCCCCCAGGGCCTTCAAACCTGCTTCCATGTTGCCCATGGTCCACTTCATCTTTTCATTCAGGTCTCAGTCCAAATGTGACCACCTCTGGGAGGCCTCCTTTGACCAACTAATCTAAAAGGCATGTCCCACCCATAGTCACATGTTGCTTTGTTTTATTTATTGTTCCTATTGCCTGTCTGAAGTTATTCTATTTGTGAACCTCTGCTTTGCCCACCGTAAGCAGCATGAAGGCAGGGATCCTGTTAATTTTGTCTACTTCTCTATTATTGAACATTAGGTCAAATCTGGAGCACAGTAAATACCCAATACTTATCTGTTGAATAGAAAAATAAACAAGGGAGGGAAATAGGGAGAAAAAACGAATAGAAAGAGAATGGATAGATCTCAGTGAGTTCTTAGAAGTTTTCTGGAAGCTGAGCCTGCTGTTACCTCATGGGATTGTGGAAAGAGATGCCTCACTGTCCTGTCAGAAGAAACAAGACTCAGAGAGGTGAAGGCCTTGACCAAAGTCACATAGTGCGAGGGTCACAACTCAAGCCTTCTGCTCCTAGACCAGGGGACCTTCCTCTGCTCAGCAATTCCTACGAGAAAGAAACTCCCTGGTAACCCAGAGAGGCCATACCTGGAAGCTGGAATGACCAAAGGGACAAGGAGTCAAAAATGGAAGTCACCCTTCTGGGGCCTGCTAGAGAAGCTCAACAAAGAGCCCTCCCCCCAGGCCTTCTCAGTCGGGCATTGCTCATAGACCCATGTCTCTAAGCCACAGCTGTGCATCTGGGTGCAGGCTTTGCCCCAGTGTCAGGGCCAGGCCCATGCCTCACCCATTCATTCATCCCGTCATCTCCGGCAAGCCAAGCACTGTGCTCTGGATTATGGATGTCAGAGTAAATGACACGGAGATGGTCTCTGCTCTCAGAATCTTTGCTCTAATACAGTGGTCGGCAAACTGCGGCTCACGAGCCACCTGTGGCTCTTTGGCCCCTTGAGTGTGGCTCTTCCACAAAATACCACGTGCGGGCGTGCATGTACAGTGCGATTGAAACTTCGTGGCCCATGCGCAGAAGTTGGTTTTTGGCCTGGGCGAGTCTATTTTGAAGAAGTGGCGTTAGAACACTCAAGGGGCCAAAGAGCCGCATGTGGATCGCGAGCTGCGGTTTGCCAACCACTGCTCTAATAAAAAGCAGACAACTGAACAATCTGTTTCAATAAATGGCAATGAGAGTTAAGACCAGGACATGGAGGGTTCTAAGCTGGTCTAGGGCCGTGGTCGGCAAACTGTGGCTCGTGAGCCACATGCGGCTCTTTGGCCTCTTGAGTGTGGCTCTTCCACAAAATACCACGGCCTGGGCGAGTCTATTTTGAAGAAGCGGCGTTAGAAGAAGTTTAAGTTTAAAAAATTTGGCTCTCAAAGAAATTTCAATCGTTGTACTGTTGATATTTGGCTCCGTTGACTAATGAGTTTGCCGATCACTGGTCTAGGGGACCAGGGAAGACAGGAAGGGAGGGGAGGAGGACTCCAGGCCTGAAGGTGAGAAAGTGTGTAACTTGAGGAAGTTTTCTTTTAGGAAGTGGGAAAAAATGGCATAACTTCTGTCAATAATAATGATAACAGCAGCAAGATAGCTGGTAGGTATTGATCCCTGACTTTGTGCTTCCCATGCCGTGTTTCCTTTGGTGCTTGCCAGAGCCCGGAGAGGTATAATGAAACAATCCCTGTTCTACAGATGGGGAGACGGAGGCTGGACATAGGCTCATAGAGGAATGAGATGGCTTCCTTCCCTCGCCCATTCTAGTCTGATACAACCGCTGCATTGGAGATTCCAGCTGTACAGCACTCTCTTCTTCCGTTTGCCTCCCCCATGCATGCTTCATGCCGCCCCTGCAGACTGGATGTTCCCTCGGCCGCTCTCAGGTGCTCATCGAAGCCAGCTGCCTACACACCGCAGAGGGGAGGAGCGGTGCACATTTTCAGAATGGTCGATACAGGAGAAACTAGCTTGTTAAAAATTAATTGGCTAAAAACCAATTTGCCAAAAAATCAATTAGCCTGAAACTGTCAAGGAGATTTTTATCACAACTGTTTTGCCACCATGTGTGAAGTTGAAGTTGCTCCTCAATTTGAAGGCCAATTTGAGAATATAGATGAGTGTGTGCAGTGTGTGTGTGTGTGTGTGTGTGTGTGTGTGTGTGTGTGTTTGTGTGTGTGTGTGTGTGTGTGTGTTGGGTTGTAGAGGGTTTGGCCCAGTGCAGCTAATACATTGGATATAATTTAGAATAGAAAAACATCGTTCAGAAAAATGATTATTTGGAAAATGGCCTTGAGGGAAACTGCTTTCCTGCATGTTTACTTTGGGTAGGAATTAACCTAGAGACCCTCAGGGACACCCACACTTGCCTGGAAAAGAATCCTTAGGGAATAACTTGGTGCCTTTGAAATCAGTGTCATCTTCCTCTTGCCAACAGAGGTGAAGCATTGAGAATGAGACTTTGTCCTTTAAGGAATGAGATGGCTCTGTCCCTCGCCCATTCGAACCTACATACTAGAACATGTTTCAGGCGATCTTCCAGCTCAACCACTTCTTCCTTGTCCATGCCAGCCTCCTGAACTCTGTTTCCAAATAAATCACCCCAATGTGGACCAATCCGAGTGAAAGGCAATTTTATGCAATGTCTACCAGGGATTTGATTGGAAAGACTTTGACTTTTTTAAGGAGGCCAGTGACACCAACCTATTCATAGGAGGATCAAGAAAGTCTTCTGAGACTTGTGAGTATATTTGAAACCCTCCCACAAGGTCCACAAGATCAAAATTATTTCCATAATAATACTAATACATTACTTATCATTTTCACTCTCATTCTCGCACAAGTTCATAGTCAGATTTTCCGGAGATACATGTTGTGGGATGAAGCCATTTTTCTGAGGGCTAATGGGTATGTACTTGCCTAGTCTTATATTTTATACATTTTATGACTTTGCTTTCTAATATGGTAAATGTTCATAGACCTAGTCCACATAAATAAAAAGTTGGTCCTCAATCATTTTTAGGATTGTGGAGGGGCCACGGGACTTAATATCTGAGAACTACTGTTCTAGATGATGATTTCTTACTTCTCCAAATTACTTTTTTCTTATGTCCATTTTTTATAATTCAAGTAATATGGGCATACAAGGCATAATTCACCACTTTACACAGGTTTTCCTTTTATTCAACAGATATTTACTGAGTACCTATTACATGCAAGTCATCCCACTAAGCAATCGTTGTATAGTCATCAGTCAGAGTGTATCAGCTCCCTGTCCTTGGAAAATGCTGAATAAAGGTCTCTTGTATTTGAACTGTAAGTATTCTCTACCCAGCTGATCATCCATGCTTGCCCAGAAGGATAAGCCTTCATACCAGGTTGATGGATGCTCCCTGGTCTTTGACATTTCACTTCTTCAGGTATCTCAGGATAGAGGTAGGAAAAGGGAGGTTAGACTTAGATGTTCCATTATTATGATTATCTAATGTACTCATTAACTCTCCAACCTTTATCTTATTCCTGCAAGAAAGTCACAGACTGAGGCCTAAAGATGAGGGCATTTGCAAAATGAGAGCAAAGCTTCTTAATCTTAGCATCCCCATGTAATGGACATCTGTTGTTTTGGTTACCTGGCATTTAATTTTCTTTTCTGAATGTTTCCTTGATTTCAGGTTTGAACATCAGATCTAGACCTGATTAATTGCCATGTTTCATCCCCTAGGCTTAAAAATCAAAGATAGGCATATTGGGTCTTACTCTAGGATAATGAGGCCTATATAGAAGATAACACGAGAAGAAAGAGAGAGAGATTCTAGTCCCTTGTTGTGTCTCTAGCATGCAGCACAGTGCCTGGCACATAGCAGATGCTCAGAAATATTTATTGATTCATTTAACTTTAAGTTGGCATCTTTACAAATGATTGGAGCATCTCAGATAAAAATGGAGGCCCATTAATCCTTTATCTCCACTGGGCATCACCACAGAAATACCCATTAGCATCTCCAAGTTTAATAAAATCCATTTTCTCCTCCCTTTTATTTACCCTCTATTTTGTTGCTACCTTGTATCACTTCTTTAGCTTTTTATTTTTACCTCAAGTGCCCTCTTGAGAAGGTAGTTGTCTTATATCAGGACACTGAATATGTTGCATGATTCAAAATCATTCTTTTCTGAAAGTATTTTTAGCTTTGCATTTCTCTATTTTGGCTTCTCTGGCTCCTAAATCTTGTGAAAAAATTTCACATGTGGCTAATATATGCCAACATTCACAGTCTGGATATCAAGCCAAGGCATGTGAACAAAAGTGGATTAGGAGAGTGAATGAGGAGAGACAGGGTTTCAAAAAAGGAGGATTATAATTAGCAGGATTTTATACTCAGCTTTGGCTCCTTCAATCAAGAAAAAATTAACCGAAAGTTTAAATTCCTATCTGAAATCTATACCACTATTCCAGAACCCCACCTACATAAATATTCTGTGGTTTCAAATGACTCAGGTCAGTAGAAAAAACAAGTGCATTCTGGTGTCCTGAAGACCAACGAGGCCAATAGAATGTAATTCAGCATTTTGGTTGGTTAAGTTTTATAAAGAGCCATGTTAAAAAAAAAATTACCTAACCAACCTTTCTTCCCTCCATCTACACTAAAGGGGTTTCTTCTAAGAAATTTAAGATAAGATTTATCTCTTGTTTACTGACAAGACTGAACCCAAGAGCTAAAAAAAAGGTCAGGACACTGCATTTCCATTTCTCAAATCTGCTTGCCTCTTTTTGGCTTTATGCTTTCTCTATGTGGTAGGCAAAGTGGCAGCCTCACACCTACATCTCACCAGCTCAGAAGCCCTAATCATCCAAGGCCAACTTCCCTCCCAACTCCTGTAGAATATTAGGTCACGTGTCCACCTCTGAAACAATCACTGCAGACAAGGGACTCAGTTCTCTAAATGGCCAGGTTATGGCCAGGTGTTCAGTGTGTGAAAGTGTATGTGTATATGTGTGCATGTGTGTGCATGTGTATATACTAATATGTGTGGTATGTGTAGAGGGTTTGAGTCTGTGGAACTTCATATGAATTTCACTGAATGGGCTCTTCACTAAAAGAAAGACTTCCAGTACCAGAAAACAGAAACCACACATGTTTATTCCATGGGTCTTTTCCCTAGAAGATCATGTCTAGGTTTTTGTTTTTTTTTAAACTCTATGCCTCCATGCTGAGTAAGAAGTAGATTCATATTTGTTGAATGAACATTGAGTTAACAGCAATATGACATGTGTTACTCTGTACAAGGACCGACTCTGTGCTGTCCAATGTGGATATTTTGCTGAATTCATGGCTGTTATGGTACAGCCTCCTCCCATCCGCTTCCTTCCCCATCCATACCATGCACAGGCTCATTTCTTTTTCTGTAGTTTTCCACATAATTAATCTGAAAATACTATTCAAGTATAATTTCTCCATAAAGCTTTCCCTGAGCATGATCAGCTTCATTATCTTCATTAACCCATCTTTGAGTTACTGATGCCATTGTGTTAAGCACTTACCCCTCCATGAGTTAAGTGTTGTTTAGACCATGGCTCTAGAGTCAGACTACCCACATTCAAATCTCCATTTACTTTTTCCATTACCTCCAATTTCTTAATTTTATGTCTGTAGAGGATGACAATAACAGTATCTACCTCACAGGGTTGTTGCAAGGATTAAATAATACGGTATCTGTAAATGTATAGCATTGTGCCTGGCACAGAGTAAGTGTCCAGTAAATATTGACTACTGTTACTAAGTGTGTTCCTGTAGCAGACACAGATGCTGCCAGCACCATGTTTCCTTGGCCCACCTGAGTTCGTCAGGTGCTGTATATGTTGATCAACCCCCCACCTTACACTCTCCGCTCTGTCCGAGGAAGCTTGCTCTGCTGCAAGAATGCCCAGCTGGAAGGGTAGGGAGTTGATCCTCTTGAATGCAGCCTTCCAACCCTGGGAGTGACAGCCAGTGGGTAAAATGCCCAGCCTTCCTGCCCACTGGTCCTAAGATTCTTGGGTGTGTTCCACAATTTCTCAGAGGAGCCCCAGCAGTTGTCCGCCAGTTGACCCTAGTGATAATTGCTCATTAATAAATATGGAATTGGCTTTTCTCCCTTCTCTGTCCCAGTTCCCCCACTTCTTGGCTTGAGCTTCATGGAATCACCTCACACATAAGCTCCCTGTGCCAAAGTCTTTGTCTCAAGGTCCGCCTTGGGGGAACCCCAAATTAAGACAGGTTCCAATAGTTTCAATCGTTCGAGTCATTCCTCAGGATGCATTTTTTTAGGAGAGGGCTCATGTCCAGTTTTGGCAGCTCTGTATTGCAGGCCAGTTTTGTGGACTGACACCAATAACCACTTGCTGAATAAATGATTTATTCTGAGAAAATTTTCAGTATTCAGGTTCAAGAGAAGGAAGTCCTATGATATATCTCACCACAGCTGATGAGATTAATTTTCCATTTGCATTCTTAAAAGGTTCAGGTTGGGATACTCGAGCATGAATACCTGAACTCTTTTGAAAAATTTAGCCTAGGAACGATTACTTGTGAAAATTAGCACAAATTGAGTTTATTTGTAAAAATAACTTCATACTTCACTTGGTGGATTTCACTTGATTGAGGAATCACATCTATTAAATGACTCACACTGACACACAAAGATGCCAAACTATCAACTACAAGCTACAGCGCTGTGTGTTTTTTTCAGTAACGCAAAAGCTCCAAACTATGGAACTGGAAGAACAGATGTCCCGGTGCAGAGGAGGAAACAGAAGTGGGAAAGGGAAAGAGCCTTTGCTTTCTGTCCACTAAACAAATGGCTAGAACCTATCAGAATCCGGTCAGATGAGACTTCTTCTTTCCACACGTAGATAGCTAGGCTCAGGTTTATTTTATTGATAGTTTACAAACAACCTGCTACTTCCAGAAATGATTTGGCAAGTGGAGACTGTATAAACAATAAAATATTATTTAAAAGGTGAAAAAAGAGAAAGGTAGACAAATATTGTGTGAGATTAGTGTTGAAGACCACCAGTTAACTACTGTCATGATAAGGCAGCATAATAAACCCCCTCCAAACTCATGGCTTAAAACAGTTGCATCCATTCTTGCACTTGAGTCTGTAGGTTGGTCTGAGTAGCTCTGTTTCATGCATGTTCACTCTGGGCTCAGGATAGAGCAGGTAGATGTACATGGATGAGGCCTTTTCTTGATGATAGCAGAGGTACAGGAAGGCAAACAGGACCAGCCATGCCCATCAAAGGCCTCCTCCGGGAAATGACATGCTATCATGTCTGCCCACCATCCATTGACCAAAACAAGTCATCTGCCAAGCCCATCACCGGGGCTGGGAAATGTACTCTGCCTCTGTTTGACCATGACCAAGTTGGCTTTGCAAACTATGAGTTGAGGGAAGGAGATGAAGAATTGTGGCCAATACGTGTGTCTACCACAGGAATTATTAAACTGCTGTCTAATGTTCGTTATGCTCCAGTCACCCTGGGCCCCTTCAATTCACCAAATATATTCTCTGCTTTACACTATTTTCTCTGCTTGAAATTATTTTCCTATATATCTCTTCCTCTTCTGTAATATAAAGTATATAATTCACTGTAAATACTTAATCTTTCTCTCCATGTGACAATCTTGTTCAGATGTTTCAAACCACAGTGTGCTTAAGAGAGGAGGACAATCTCATTGGATTCTTATAAATATTAAACAAAAATGCATGTAAAGATCTTAGCAGAGCATTTGATACACAGGAGCACTGAAAAAGCTTAGACTATTAGTAGGATATATGCAATGAGCATCTACTGACAATATGTAATTTTCACGGCTAATTAAAGTAAGAAACTAGAAATGGACAATAGTGTAATTTTTAGAGTTCTATTTCACTAAATAAACTCAGTGTTCGTTTTTCCTCCTAGCTATAAGTAAAGGTTCCACACCCACATGAGAAAGTATAAAAGGATTGACAGAAATTCAGTTAACTTAGTGTTCTCATTAATTCTAATTTCTAATTTAAGTCATTATTATATGATATCTTCCAGGATTGGTTCTTTCATCTTTTTCTTAGAAAGATGACTTTCTAAGCAACTTAACAGTATAAAAAAATCTCTTGATGTATGTGGGCAACATTAATGGTGGATAAACTATTTTCTAGCACTGGTCCAAATGTGTTATACTTGAATTTCAAGTCTAATATACTAGTACTTAATAAATAAAATTTATAGTATCTCTACTTTCCCATTAGCTATAACAGTAGTTTTCTCATTTGGATATTTTCTAAAATAAGACTATAATAGACATTTTCTGTGTCTTGGTTGCCAAGCACCCATTTTCCCTTCTCTTGATTTCTTTTGGGGAATTGCATCTCTCAGGAAATTGCATCCCTTCTATAGAAGGGACATTCTCAAGCCTAGAGGTAGGTGTGTGACCCAACCTAGACCAACTAGATTATTTTTCTGGTTTTTGGACCTTTGAGGGGTATAATGGAATGATGGAATGAGGGGTTGAGTTGAATCATTCCTATGGAATGCATGTATTTAACTATGAGTTGAAGCCATTCTTTAGTTTCTACTGTATATGTGCCTTGGGCTTCCCCATTTCCTGTATTATTTGGAGTTCAGTTCTTCATTGTTCCTTTTCATTATGTGAACATCCCTATATCCTTCCAATACGTTACTTCACTTTTGTTACTTGCAGCGTCAAGAACTCTTAGCGATACAAAGTCTGCCTCCATCCTTGCCCATTCCCAGACCCTCCAAAAGAAGTAGGGCTGTGTTAAGTGAGTTTTCCCTATGCATTTGTTTGTTGACTCATTTAACCTCCTAAGAGGTTTAACCCTAAATTTCTTACTCATTTTAGGTTCCAGAATTTAAGTGTTTCAGAACTCTCTTTCAAAAAATTTTATTGAGACCATGTATGATAGGAGAAAGTGACATTTGATAATGACAGAGAAAACCACAACATTTTTCTTTCATTTCCATCCTTCAGATCTTCAGTAAATATCTATTGAGGTCATACCATGCTCTGTCCTAGATTCTAGAAATACAAAAATGACTAGGACAGAGTCTTGTTGCTTAGAGAGCCTGGAGTCTAGCAGGGGAGATAAGACACGCAGAAATAACAGGAATGTCACTAAGACGGTGATAAGAACTATAATTGAGGTACAGATCAAGTGCTATAGGAGCACAAAGGAGGGGAGATTAATTCAGGCTGGAAGGATTGGGGAAGATTTCAGGGGAGGAGATGAAACTTCAAGAACACTAATCATCCTGTAAGTGCCCAGTGGCCAATTATCTCCAGGAAATGGAGTTTGCAAAATTAAGCCTGACCTGTAAAGAATAGTTTATCTTCTCTTAGCACGACATCTCACAGTTTCTAAGGTTTCTGCCTTCTTGGGCAATGTACTAAATTGCTTAGGACAGGACTGAGAAAATAGAGCTGTCAAACCTTGCTGGCCTGTGCCTAATATGTCTGGGGCTTGGTGTTTGCATCCTTTTAGTCAGTGGGACTAAGAGACAACTGACTGTGGCTTGGATTGAGGCCAGTGTGTTTCTTAGCAGTCTTTAAATATGGTTTAAAATGAACTACCAGATCCAACTAGCCTCTTGAGCTTATTTTATTCAACTGGAGACAGCAGCCTGGGCAGAGCCTGTGACTGGCTCTCAGACATCTTGAAAATAGATACTCATTTCATGTTCTTTTATTTCCACATCCTCCTTTTTTCTGCCCACACAGGGCAGCCAACTTACTTCTTCATTTTAGCAGAATGAAGAATGCTCTGAATTAATCTGGGATGGACAATCAGTCTGACAGAATGGGCTTGAAAAGCTTATTATTGCTCATGGCCATCCTTGCAGGGTTTTGCGTAAAATGCCTCTTTCATGTCCGTGACCTTTAAGACATTAAGAATCAACGTTATTTGGCACATAAGACGTTGTGTACCTAGGTGACAATGAATTTATCTGTCTATCCAGAGAGCATATAATTGAAAGAGAGAACGCTGATTATTTTTTAAAAGTTCCATTTTTTTCTAAGAGGATAGTTTAATTTGATAAAATAGTAGCCCAATGTCCCCTCCACCACCTACAAAATTCACATTCTGGACAGTGTTTCCACTCATCGTCCACTGGGCAAGAACAAAGGGAAGAATGGAAGGTTGTGGCTTCTCATAGAGTCTGGGAAGGAAGACACTGTAAGTCATCATTTTACTGACCCCTGCTGTGTGAACACATTAGGGGGAGCTGTTGGGGCTCACATTCCCAGAGGCTCTTGGGCAATAACATAATGTCCCTATAGAAGTTGGTGGAAAGGAGAGAAGGCTTCAGTGGGAAGTCTAATGCTGCCCTGTTTTCCCCAGTATCAGCGTCCTCAATGTCCAACTTGGGTCGGTGACCTCCAGAATGTCCTACAGATCCTTTTATATTTGGAAAGGGGCGAATATAGAGAAAGCAGAGGGTCTTCAGACCGATGGCCCTTCATTCGCTCCCAGTGCTCACTGGGAAAAGGCTACTTCCCAAGTTCATTGGATAGGGCACGTGAGATTGCTTCGGCCCAATGAGTGCAAACAGATTGCTGTTATGGGCTGAACTGTATTCCACAAAAAAGATGTGCTGAAGTCCTAACACCTGCTTCCTCAGAATGTGACCTTGTTTGGAAATAGGGTCACTGCAGATGTAACTAGTTAAGATGAGGTCATACTGGAGTAGGGTGGGCCCACAACCCAATATGACTGGTGCCCTCATAAGAAGATGGTCATGTAAAAACAGAGACGCACAGAGAGAATGCCTTGTGAAGACGAAGGTAGAGACTGGAGCTATGCAGCTGCAAGCCCAGGAATACCAAGGACTGCTGGCAATCCACCAGAAACTGGAGAGAGGCAAGAAAGGTCACCCCTGCAGTTTCCAGAGGGAGCATGACCCTGCTAACACTCTGAAGTCAGACTCTGGCCTCCAGAATTGTGAGACCAAACAATTCTGCTGCTTTAATCCACCCCGTTGGTGGTAGTTTATCATGACAGTTTGTGGCAGCCCTAAGAAACTGATACTTTTGCTTAAAACTACTCTAGACTGCTTTGTTGATACCTGTGACAGACGTCCAGGTTCCTGGTCCACTATATACCTACCCCCTCCTCATCACCACATCTTAGCCTTTGGGCTCTCTAGGACTCTGAGCATTGCCTACGTTCCCCATCTCCTTTCTCACTTCGGTGAATGTGTTTCCTTCCTGGCATAGCCAGAACCCTGGGTTACAGTCTGCTCCAAGTCTACTCCTCATTCAAAGTGAAAACTCCCCCATAAAACCGAGGTGAGAATGACTGTCTTCTAAAGTGGTTTGTTTGTACAGCACTCTGCTTGCCACTAGGCTAACTGCATGCGTAGTTGCTCTCCATATCTTAGCACTCTTTAAAAGTGGAGACTGTGTTTTGTTCATTTTGCATCTCTGAGAGTCTTGCTTCTCAAAGTACCATTCTCAAAGTAGAAGCGTAAGATCACAGACTCTCAGTCTCCATCCCAGCTCTTCTGAATCAGAATCTGCATTGTCACCAGGAAGCTCCCGTGGGATCCTATACACAGTAAAATTTGAGAAGCACTACGAGTACCTTAAAATACCAGCCACTATTACTTCAATGCACGCTTCACCTCTACTACTTCGCATTTTTACTTAGGTTATTTGAAATTAGTCATCTCGAAGAGTCTAAGCATTCCACAAGGTAGGAATTATTTCTCTCCATTATACAGATGAGAAAACTGGAGCAAAGCTAGCCTGGAAACTGCAGGGAATCCTCCTACTTCACCTCCCAGTCGAACACAACTCCCATGACTGGCCTGTGACTGGCCCATGACCCAGTATCTGTTCAGGCTGCCACGGGAAGTACGCTGGGAGCCAGGATTTCAGGGGGACATTTGAGCTTCTATTGCAGAGCTAACCTCTTTTTCTTTTTAAGATTTATTTGTGCTATTTTAACACTAGTTGATGAACTTATGTCTCTCCAGATACCACATCAAAACAGGGCTCTCCTTAGAAACACTAAATTTGGGAAATAACACAGCCCTCTTGAATATTAACAGTGCAGAGCCACCTATTATTAGCGGTCTCACTACAGGACCTCATGACCTAAGTAGGTAAGTATACCTACTTAATACTGTTTAACTCAGTTTTCCCTGAAGTTTATTTGACTCCAAATTGAGTTGCATACGAGCAATTAAAATTCTGTGAAACACACTTTGGTTTAAAATGAGATGTTAATGACAAAGAGCGATCAAGAGGGAGAGGGGGAGGGAGAGGGAGAGGGAGAGGGAGAGAGAGAAGCACTCTCTCCTGTAGTTATGTTTCAAGTAGAAATTTTCTCAAAATCAGATATTAGCGTGTGGGAAGGGACTAGGGACCAGCAGGAGCTTCTGAGCCACTGGGAAGAGTGGCACATTTCTCTATGCATTATTAAATGTCATTATATCCTCCCTAGAATCGTCTGTTCCATGCTGTAGCTCAAGACAAAGACCTATGATAAAATTAAGTAGGATGTTAACTGAAGCACGTTGGGAAGACAAAGTGCCCCATTAAATCATACTAATTTTAATAAATGAACACCGAGGTCATAAGCTTGACACGTGGGGGCACGGCATTGCAAAGTCGCAGGATAAAGCCATGCACAGGACATTAATTACCCATCAGGGGGCTGCTGTGGAGAGGGAGCAGGGAGGCTCACATGCTCAGCTGTCTGTCGGGGGAAATCTCTTTTCAAGATGAAGAACTTCTTTAAGAGATTTTTTGCTTGTGCTGGACTCTTGATAGTGCTGAGGGCAGATTTATTTGGTTGGATTCCTGGTGCTGATGGAAAGCAGCTCTCAGTCCACAGAACTAATCAGGGTGCTGGCAAGCAATGCCACCATTCCCCAGGTTGTTTTTTTAAAATCTAGGTTTGGCATCCCTTTCATGCAAAACCAGGGCATCAGTGGATTGCTGCCTGCTTGTTTACAAAGGAAATGACAAGATGGGGCTTTCCAGCTGTTTTCTTTACAGAAGAAGAAGGAAGGTTTGAGGTTGGTTTTTTGGAAGCAGAGACACCTTCTTGAAGCCCAGTGAGGACAGGGACACAGTAATCTGGAATCAGAATGCTGTTTATATGAAGAAGCCAGGGAGGGGATCTCTGAGGCGGTGATAGGAGCAGAGACTCTGAAGAGCAAATTGTGTGATCGTCTGGAGGCAGGGGTTTATGGTTTACAGGCTCTGGGAATGGCAGGGGGCAGGGCCTAGAGAAGAGACTTGCTCTTTTTTTTCCCTTTTCTTTTAAAAATTTATCTTTATTGTTGAAAGTATTACAGATGTCTCCCTTTCCCCCCACCATTGACCCCTTATTGTCTGTATCCATGCGTTATGCATATGTGCATGTAAGTTCTAATTCCTCTCCAGGTCTTTGCCCTGCTTCATTTGCTTGATAGCATTTGTCATACATACACTTGTTCAGCCATTCATGTCTATGACTGCACTATTGTCTGTGTCCAGTGGTTATGCATATATGCATATCAGTTCTTCGGTTAATCTCAGGAATACTACACAGCTGACACTTGCTCTTGGTGTTGTCTAAGACCTGTGAGGAGGCCAGTGAGGCTGGCGTATACTGAGCGAAGGGAGGAGCTCGAGGAAACAAAGTCTGAGTAAGAAGCAAGAGCAAGATCATGCCAAGGCTCATGGATTAAGGCAATGCCTCTCATAATCTAAAAGGGGTGCAATTCTAGAATGTACTATCGCACTTGGGGAAATAACTTCATTGGTTAAGTGAAGATCTGAGGAAAGTCTCCTTTGGGCTTCTAATTAGAACATCCTACTTGGTTCATGACCAAACCCTACAGTCAAGCAGTCTTATCTCTATGAGATGAACGTATTTCAGGGGTCCAAAGGGTACAATGCCAAACATTCTTTGTGTTTCCCTAAACTCAGAACTCTTTTGGAGAGTGGCTGGCACAGAGTAGGCACGCCTTAATCCTTCATGGAATGAAGAAATGCATATTGCTTCTGCATTCCACACTGTATCTTGTGGTTTTGAGCTTGGCTAATCCTGTGCCCCCAATCCTGTTACTCACCACCACTCTGAGAGCAAGCAAGGAGGGGATAATGCCCTTGCCTTCTTCTAAAGCATCCTTCTCAACCAGGGCTGCCCATGAGACAGATCTGAGGGGCTTTGTAAAGACCCGACACTGCCTGGGCCCCACCCACAGATGTCACCCACCCGGGGTAAGGCCTGGGCATCCGTGGTTTCCAAAGCTCCACAGGTGATTCTAATGTGAGCCAGGCTGAAAACCATTGCTTGAAGGTAAGTAAGCATTTTCACAGAAAAAGAAATCAAGAGTTTTATTTTCCAGAATCACATGAAAACTAGTATTTTGATGTGATGTAGATAAATGGATGGACATGGCACAGAAATAAACCGAGGTGAGATTCTCTGTGGTAGGCATAGATATTGAACAAGGCAGTAGGCAATGTGCTATCACACAGACCAACAAGGATGCGATCACAGTGAGCAACTGCTGAGCAGGTGTATATGTGGGGGTGGCTGCGGTGGCATGGATGGGGCAGTTGGGGCGAGAACCGCACTAGAGAGGTCAGACTATCTGTAAGAGGGGTTATTTGAACTGAAAGGTAAAAGACAATCAGAACCAGCTAAGGAAAGATTTTGGTTTATAACACACCTGGGTCTAGAGACATCAGAATTCTTCTTCTATTTATTATTATTATTATTATTATTATTATTAATCTTTATTGTTGAAAGTATTTCATATGTCCCCTTTTTCCCCCCATTGACCCCTTCTAGCCCACCCCCACTCCCCACCTCACCGCACCCCACCGCCTCCACAACCTATTATCTGTGTCCATGGCTTATGCAAATATGCATACGAGTTCTTTGGTTGATCTCTTCCCCCCCTTCCACCCACTCCTGCCTTCCCTCTGAGATTTGACAGTCTGTTCCATGCTTCTAGAGATGTCAAAATTCTTCCTAATCATTTAGTCGATACCATGTGTAGAGGGATCACTCTGAGGCCCACAGGTTATATTCCCTTTAAGTCAGAATATTAATGTCCCTGAACAAGCAAGTCTTGCTTTTGTAAACAAAATTTGCAAGGCAGATTAAATGACATACTATATACACCATTCAAAGGCTTCCTGAATATATATTTCATTCTTAGGTAAAGAGAGAAGAGAATACTTTAATACATCAAAGATTCTAATGAAAACATGAACATGTAAAACAAGAGAAGTTGCTTTCTAACACTTGGAAAGGCAAATGCATGTCAAGAAATGTTAAAGGGACTGCTTTCAGAAGAAGACATAGAGAGAGGGGGGAACATAGGTATTTAAAAATGGCTATAAACAAGTACCTATCAAGAATAACCTTAAATATAAATGGACAAAACACTCTAATCAAAGCACATAGGGTAGCTGAATGGACAAGAAGACATGATTCATATATGTGCTATTCTACAAGAGTCACCTCAGAACAAAAGATACATACACAATGCGAGTGAAGGGAGAGAAAAAAATATTCTATGGAAATGGAAACAAAAAAAAAGCAGGGGTAGCAATACTCATATCTGACAAAATAGACTTCAAAACAAAGGCTATAACAAAAGACAAAGAAGGTCACTACATAATACTAAAGGGATCGATCCTAGAAGAGGACATAACATATATGTAAACATATATGCATACAATATGGAAGCACCTAACTATATATTAAAATACTCAAATTAAAATTTAAAAAGAAAGAAAAAGTTGACAGAAGATAAATAGAGCTAAGTTAGATGCAGATGCATATTAGCTTTGGAACTGGGCTCTGAGAAGTTAAACTGCAAAGCTAAGCTCTAGAGGAAATGGAAGGCCAGGGTCTTTGGCTTAAGTAGACATGAATTTGACTCTAGCTCAACTAAAATGAAGATGAGGCTTCACATATCTTTCCAGATTGTCAAGAGAATACTAAAGCTTATATAGGTGGTCAATAAGCTTTAGTATTTTTCCTTCCTTAGAATTTCTCTTCTAATTTGGCATAAAACCAGTCACTGTTTCCAGTGGACAGTTCTTTTAACATGAAGAACTTGCTCCAGATACAAACTGATGTCCCCAAAATACAGGACCTTGCTGACAAGTCACACAGAGCCCCATGGCATCCTTCAGAACCACTCTAAAAACCCAACTGGCCTTTCCAAAGCATGCCCAGGCAGAAAGAAGATGAATACAGTGTTGTCCAAGATGAGCAAAGACCGGGAAAGAGCCTCTTCTGATCCAAACCAAGATGGGAGGAATGAGTTAGTCCATGCTTCTGACTGACTGAATACCCAGTGCTCACTAACATCTAATATCTTTGAACAGCAAATCTAACTTCAGGAATTTTTGTTGAAGAAGTAATTTGTTTAAAAAAACGATTGTAGCTATATGGAAAGAATATTGATTGCAGTGTTGCTTATATTATTAGTCCAATTAATTGTTGGACCAGTTGTTAATTGTTTAACTGTATCAAACTGGTTAGATAATTTGTGGTCCATCTGTGTAAGAGGGGCTCTGTAGTCATGATAATGTGAGGAAAATTTAATTTAAATGTCCAGATTGTATTACGTTTAAGTTGTAAGTTAGAAAACATCATGTTTAAGTTCCGACTAGATTAATATGAATATATCTACATACACAAAATTTGAAGGTGAAAACACATGTGATGTATCTTTTCATCTTTGTACTTTTCTGAATTCTCTAAATTCTTGACAACAATTTTGTATTGGTTTGGTAATAAAAACGGAAGTCATTCACAGTACGCATTGTCATACCTTCACATCCCCTGTTCCTTTTCCCAGGCCTAAAGCACAGGGGTATGCCTCAGCTTCCATTAACAAGAAATCAACAATATTTCTATTTTCCATTTAAGGAAAGACTGTTTCCATTATTCATACCCATCGAACTAGGAGAGAGAAAAGAATAAGAGAGAAGCTGATTATGGTGACATGAGGCTTTGAGATCACAATTACAGCAATCCTATTTAGCTGTAGTGAAGACACCTAGTGTCTTCAAAGCTGTCTCAGATATTATCTAATTAAGCAACGTGAGGAGGACAAGGACAAGAGGGGAGATCTAATCTAAGAGGCATTAGGAGGCCTTTAGAAACTGAGGAGATGAAAACAGCTGGACAGAAGCAAGAGTGGCCAAATGGTAAATTCAGTGTAAAGTCTGAGATAGCATAAGCTCACGGAGGTTTTGAGGGCTGAAAGCAAAAATCAGAAATTGAAAAGACAAAGAAGGGGGAAAAAGAATAATGAAACTAGTAGAAATGGAGGAAAGGTTTGCTGCTGGAGAATTTAACAAAACTATATTTTTTTCTAGAACCCACATCACTAATCCCTTCAATTCTACTTTGTAAATATTTGACTATAGAACCACTCTTGTGACCCTGGGACTCACTTAATTCCAAAGCCTTAAATGTTGGGCCTGCCCATCAGAATTACTGATGGTATTTATCGCTGTAACAGAGGAAAATATTAAACATACATCACAGAGGCAGGTTCTTCAGGGAAGGCTTAGAGGACAGCCTGATTCTGCCCGTGACCACATTTAAATGCACGAGAAAACAAGCACATGAGAGGCAATCGAAAGAGCTGGTTACAGACATCCTAAGAGTAGAAGGTTATTTATCAGGAGCTCAGAGGAAACACGATTTTTTTTAAACAAATGCTAACTTGAGAACCTGAAGTTCTTGGTTGATCCAATTCTTGTTAACACTGGTTTACTTCCTCACTCAATTATTGGCCTCAAGTGTCCTTATCCTATAATACATATTAATTATTGCAATTTAGCCAGATCTGTGATCTGTGCCATTGAAGATCTTCCCAGGGTAGAAAAAGAGAAGGTGGCTTTGGCCATGTGCCTTGATGAAGGGCAGGGAATCCAGGAGAGGGAGTGGCAGGAGCCAAGGCCATCTGGGCCAAAAGCCGAAAGCTGGACACAGGCTTTGTACTCTGCGCCTGTGCTGGCAGGTGCAGCATGCAGACATTTCTTAGAGTTCTCCACTTTCCAGGACTTTCCTCGACTTGCGTCATCTCCTTCAGCAGGTTTAAGGACGTACAGTGATATACTACCCATCCCGAAAACAAGAAATTCAACATCTGGTCTTTTTTTCAAAACATTCAAGCCTGCAGTAAAAATACAGCTGCCAATTACCAAGCAACGCTTCCTGGCCCGATGGTGAGTCACATGTGCTAGAAGCCAGATGAGGAAAAGCCCAGAGCAGTCAGCACACCTGTGTACTTTGATTATACCTGCATGCCTCATGGGCTTGTTTTTTCTTTTTTTTCTTTTGGTCCTTACTGATCAAAAAGGATCAGATTCCTGGTCTCTGCTTGGCATATTGCTCACCACATTTCTGATCTGTGACTGGTGGTGTGGTTGGTGAGATGGGGGGATGGCCAGCTTGTGTCATTGTACTGCACACCAAGCACATTTATGAATATTCCCAGTCATGTTTATGAATTAAATATAAAGGCTTCATTTTCTCAAGATTCCCTACTGGGCACTCAGTTTCCTCACTTGCATAATCACAGTCTATTTCATCTGTCTTCCCTCCCTCTCTCCTTCATTTGTTTCTTTACTCATTCCTCTAATGCACACCCACCGAAGATCTTGATGCATGAATCACTAGAGAGGAATATTCCACTCAGCCTTTACTTTGCCTTGCTCCTCGGGTCACACTTGTTCTGCTTCTCTTCCATATGGCCCTTGGGAGCTGCCCTGAAGTATAAACTAATTGTGTCATTTGTTTGTGCAAAATGGCACTAGAAAATAAAAACCACAACGTGCATTCACAAGTCAATCAGAAATGACTCCTGCATGCCACATGGCTTTACACGGCCTGACCACCATGTCTCTGGCTTCCCAGGTGAGTAGGCCACAAGCCAAACGGAGAAGTACAGGGAAACCAGTTGTTTTGCATAACCTGCTGGACTGGTTTCCTAGGGCTGCCATAGCACAGTAGCTTAAAACGAATGAAGTTTATTGTCCCAATTCTGGAGGTCAGAACTCAGAAATCAAGGTGTCAGCAGGGTTGATTGCTTCTAGAGGCTCTGAGAATCCATTCCGTGCTTCTCCCCTGGCTTCCGGTGGCTGCCAGCCATCCCTAGCGTTCCATGCCTTGTAGGGGCGTCATTCCAACCTCTGCCTTTGTCCTCACGTGGTCCTCCCCTGTGCCTCCCTCTATGTCCCGTTTTCTGTATCTTACAAGGACACTCGTTGGATTTAGGACCCATCCTAAGTCCAGGATTATTTCAAGACCCTTAACTTGATTACATCTGAAAAGACTCTATTTCCAATAAGGTCACATTCACAGCTACCAGGGGATTTAACATATTTTGTTGAGGGGGGGGGGGGAACAGGGGAGGTTATTCAACTACACTTGTCATTTTTTGTTCTATTTTCCCTCATATTACCAATGCTGAGAAAAAATCAAAAGTAAGTACTATAACATGCAGAGATACAATCTTCTTTGTTTGTTTTTTGTTAATCCTCGCCTGAGGATATTTTTTCCATTGATTTTTAGAGATAGTAAAAGGGAGGTTGGTTGGGAGGGAGGGAGAGGAGGAGAGAGAGAGAGAGAGAGAGAGAGAGAGAGAGAGAGAGATTGGTTGCCTTCTGAATATGCCCCGACCAGGGTGGATATCAAACCTGCAACCCAGGTATGTGCCCTTGACTGTGAATGGAACCCATGACCCTTTGGTGATTGGCTGGACACTCTAACCACTGAGCACACTGGCCAGGGCCAATCTTCTTGATAAGCAAAGACTAGAAACATCCTAAATGTCTACCAACAGGAGACTTGATTAAATTAATTTGGTTCATCTACATAATGGAATACCAAGCAGCTACTAAATAAACAAACTAGGCTCTATATGAGTTGAAATGAAAATATCTCCAAAATAAGTTGTAAAGAGGATTTAGCAAATTTTAGAACAAAATATATGCCACAAAACCATTAAAATAAAAAGTATGAACAATAAACCAACACAATCTTCCTTTTGGGGAATTTCTCTTTTCTCATGCCAGTTACGTGATTCTGGGGAGAGGGCTGCCAATCACTGTCTCCTGACCCCTTCCCCTGCCATAATGACTACTTAGGGTACAGTATCCCTTTCTGTCAACCATTGTACCGAAATGCGATTGAGTTAAAACCCAGCTAGGCTAGTCAGAAGCCTCCTAGGGGTTTTTAAAATTTGGATTGGGAGGAGAAAAGGTGTCTTGCCTTTTATGCTCTGATTAGTTTACTATGGCTGCTTGAACAAATGATCACAAATTTGGTGGCTGAAAGGAACACAAATTTATTACCTTATGTTGTATGTCAAAAATGTGACATATCTCAAAGTGCTGGAGCTTCCATAGGAGAATCCATTTCCTTGCCTTTTCAAAATTCGAGGGCCAGGCACATTCCTTGGATTGTGGCCTCTTCCTCCATCTTTAAATCCAACAACAGCGGTTTAGGTCTTTCTCACATTCTCTCTCTGACCTTGCTTGTATCACCACATCTCTTTCCTACTTTAACTCTTCTGCCTATTTTGTTCATCTTTAAGGGCACTTGTGATTACCGTGGGCCCATCCAGATAATCCAGGACAGTATCCCTATTTTAAGGTCAGTTGATTAACAATTTTAATTCCATCTGCAATCTTAATTCTCCATGCCAAGCAACTTATTTATAGGTTCTGGGGATTACAACGTAGACATTGGGGGGCATTATTCTGTCTTGAATCTGGAGTGAATCCAGGACTGTGGGTAGCCATCCTCTCTAACACATGGAGAAAGTCTACTGAGGAGAGACCATGGGGCAGTGCCAAGGGATAGAGAGAGGAGAGAAAGAGAAGCTATGCTGTTGGAGCCCCTGGATCCAGCCATTCCTGATGCTAGGCACCTCACTTCAGAATGATTATGAAACCCAATTGATTCTTCCCACTTGTTTTAAAAAAATTGAATTGGGTTTCTCTTGTTTACAATTTAAAGAGTCCTAATTACTTGTGTGTGTGTGTGTGTGTGTGTGTGTGTGTGTGTTTATCTGTCTAGAAAAATCTAGAAAAAAAATAGCAGGGAATACAATTAGAATGGCTGATATGAAGTAGCTTTCATTTTGACTTAATTGTATTATGTGAATATTGTACGATGGCATGGGTTACTTTTGTAATTTGAAAATGAAGAAAAAATAAGAGACCATAACATAAAAAGTAAGTTCATCCAGGGCTCCAAGGTCTAGTTTAAGTGGCGAAACCTCATATGTTTCCTTTTATTTGGTATGTTTAAATAGTACATGAGTCCATTTGAGAGTCTATAACTACAAGTTGCTTCTTAGGCCCTGGTAAGAGGCTTATGCTTTAAGAAAAGCTATTTAGATGGGACCACAGATGATAAAAGGCCTCTGCTCAGAGGGACAAGGAAGTGGCTGGCTCCTGGTCTCTGCTCAGGTTCCCGAGGCAGGCGGTGGCAGCACAAGCTTGTCCCAGCTCCTTTTCCTGCCACCTTGTACTAAAAATACACACGTCATAGGAATCCAAGTCAAAAGGAAAGAAGCAAAACACACGCCTGCATTTCCCTTAGTGAAACAAAAGATAAAAGCAGCCTCGACTCCCACTGCATTAGGAAATGGGAGCAGAACGCTGTGGAAATGTCACAGGAAGAGCTCTGAAGCATCCTCTGCTGAGCGCGGCACAGGGGGATGCAGTGGCTGGATCGGAATTCCAAGTTTTCTCCTTGTTGCAAGGCCTGATAGGCAGAGAACCCGCCACCAGGCAGGGGGCGCTCAGTGTCACTTCCTCAGGGAGAGCCTCTGAGCCCCCCCCCTGCCAGTGAGCAGAGGCAACAGGATTCAAACCTGGGCCTTTCTGGGGTCAGGGTCCGCGGTTCTTGATACCCAAAGAGCATAAGATTCACTCAGGTACCTTATTAACCTCCCAGGTTCTCAGGCTCCACCTCCCGCCCTAAAGATCTGGA
Source organism: Eptesicus fuscus (assembly GCF_027574615.1). Taxonomy (NCBI): domain Eukaryota; kingdom Metazoa; phylum Chordata; class Mammalia; order Chiroptera; family Vespertilionidae; genus Eptesicus; species Eptesicus fuscus. The sequence continues at coordinate 50,569,382 of NC_072490.1, read as the reverse complement.
CTCTGGAGATTTGGGGCTAAGCCCGAGAATCTGCATTCCAACAAGTACTTAGCATAATCAGATACAGGACAGATGCACACACACACACACACACACACACACACACACACACACACACTTTGTACTTCCTCTATTTTAACTTGTTTAAGGTATCTCAGACTCCGAAAAGCAGAGGTGCAAAATTACTCACACATATTTCTGGCTGCTACTCTTTTCTCACATCCCAGAGCATAAGGAACTGGGATTGGGAGGTATTTCAATATGAAGAGCTATTCTTGAGCTGAAGTTTAAAAAAACAAATAAGAAAACTCATACTCTATTACAATCCTCTAGAGAGTAATCAATTTTTAAAATATGTTAAATCCACCAGGCTGTAGATAAATTATTCAAATCTCAGGGAAATAAAACAATTAAGCCTTTCTGGGCCCTGTCAAGAAACTGCAGTGGCTGCATAAACCAAAACCCTGTGTGATGGCCTTGTCCTCACAGGTGCCTCGTCCCTGTTTTTGCTTTGCTCAGCGGGAGGAGGGCTGGCCGCTGAGTGCTGCCACCTCCTGCAAACCAGAGCTTGAAACGGCAGTCAAGTCTCTGCCCGGGCCTGGGCTCCGTTAAGTGCTAAATAAGTCCAAGCAGAGCATTGTCTTTGCTTTCCCATTGTTCTCTCCATCCAAAAGAGCCTGTTGAAACTGAAGTATGGAAAGAACCGGAATGAAGGCACTGGTGACCTGGGCTTGGATTCAGGTCCTGCCTCTTTTAGCTTTCTTACCCCCAGCATTGCTGAGTCACCTCCCCAGCTCTGTGCCCTACCCATCCCACCCCATCTCACCCCACCCCACAGCACATACTATTTCCCACTTACTGTATTATCTACTTATTTACTATAGCTACTGCTTATGTCAATCACTCTCTATTCAGAGTGGGAGCTCAAGGAGTTGAGGATTTTTGTCAGTTTTGTGCAGAAAACACCTGGAACACTGAAATGCTCACAAGTGAATAAAGGAAGGAGAGTGGAGTCTATAGTTAAAAAGAACAAAACTGTCTTAGAAAGAAGCAGAAAGAAAAGATGCAGAGAGAATGTGTCTTGGCCGTGGGTGGGGGTGGGGTTGGGGTTTAGCGGCCAAATATGGTAGCCACCAGCCACTCATGGCAACTGAGAAGTGGAAAAGTGGCTAGTCCAAATTGAGACTGGATTTTGAAGACTTAGGACAAAAAAATATAAAAGATCCATGGACTCGATATCGAGTCCATGTTGAAATGGTAATATTTTGGATATTATTAAAATTAATTTTACCCATTTCATTTGGCTACTAGAAAATTTTAAATGATGTATGTGACTCATGTGCACGTATTTCTATCAGCTAGTGCTGTGCTGGAGTTTCTTAACCTCATTATTTCTTTTTCTTTGTTTTTCTACCATCTTTATTTTTTTAACTTTTGATTTTGAACTAATTTTAGACTGACAGAAAATTTGCAAAAAACCTAGTATAGAGAGTTCATGTATATCCTTTGCCCAACTTCTCCTAATGTTAATATCTCATTATACTTTAAACTATAGATCATATTCAAATTTCAACAGTTTTCCTTTTAATGTCCTTTTTCTGTCCCAGAATCCACATTGCATTTAAGTTGTTATGCCTCTTTGGTCTCCTTCAATTGTGACAGTTCCTAGTTTTCCTTGGCTGTGGCACTTCAGATAAGTACCTAGTTAGTTTCACAGAATATCTCATTTTGGATTTGTCTGATTTTTTTCTCATTATTAAAGTTATGCATTTGTACCAAGAAGACCACAGAAGACTTTTGTGATCACAATGCATCACATCAAGGGTTCCATGATGTCAATATGCCTTAATCCTGGTGACATCAACTTTGATCACTTGGTTAAGGTGGTGTCTGCTGGGTTCTCCACTGTAAAGTTAGTTTTCCTTTTTAAATTATAAATATCTTCGGAGAGATACTTTGAAATTATACAAATATCCAGTTTCTCCTATAATTTCCCTGCACTGTTGTTGGCATCTGAGGCCAGTTCCTCATGGAGCTGAGTGGCAGTGGCTGTCAACCATTCCCTTTGCTCTGTGGCATTTTCCCACCCTGCCTGCTTCGTCAGCAATGTCAGTGGCATGGCCCTGCTGGTATTTGAGTTTGCAGGCTCCTTGGAATTGGCTCATTATCTATCAAGCCAGGGTTCTCATAGCCCAGTGATCATGAACTGTCATATACAGGGTGGGACAAAAGTAGATTTACAGTTGTGAGTATGCAAAAACAGTTTATTCTTATATTACTATTTATTAATTAGTGTGCTATTTTCCATACAAACAACTATTATTCTACTTTTTCCCCACATGGTGTAATAGAGTGAAGCTTACTTTAAATCCCAGTCATTACACTTGATTCTCTTAAACATCAAATGGGTTCTACAACAGTAACTCTTAATACAGCTTCCAATTCTCTCTCACCCTTGGGAGACATTCATTTGACTGCCTCGGAAGAGCTCAAGTTCATCCATGTTGTTTTGTCTGCACCATCTTGGTCACTATCCAGATTCTGTACTTTTTCTCTTCAGTGAGCAGGAGAGGGGAGCAAGCAAAACAGGCAATGCCTAGTGGGTGAGGTGCTAGGGCATAAGACTGAGAAATCCACTCATTAATAAATTTCGCCTAGCCACATATTCATGAATGATCTGTTTACAATTAAGAAAAAATGGAGCATAATTAAGACACACATTCAATTTATAATCTGCTAATTACTTAGTCACCCAAGATAAAATTATAGGAGTCATTCTTGACCCTTTCCTCCCATCCATTTTCATATGATCAACACTGCTATCTCATTAGACACTAACTCTTAGATCTTTATCTCAGCATTAGATTGTCTAAGTTAAGATATCAGCCCTCGCCGGTTTGGCTGAGTGGATAGAGTGTTGGCCTGTGGACTGGAGGGTCCTGAGTTTCGTTCCAGTCAAGGGCACGTGCCTGAGTTGCAGGCTCGGTCCCTAGTGGGGGGTCTGCAGGAGGCAGCTGATCAGTGGTTCTCTCTCATCATTGATGTTTCTATCTCTCTCCCTTCCTCTCTGAAATAAAGAAAAATATATTTTTAAAAAAGATATCATAGTGATCAATATATAGGAGCTCAACTGATGTTTCTTTTCAGATTTAACCCATTGGAATTAATAATTATTCAAAAGGTATGTATACATTTTTCTGGGACTACCTGTACACTATATGTATATATGCACACACACATACATACAGTGTTTATTAGAATGCATTTCATTTTCAAAATGGAGCTATCAGCTGTTAAAGTGTGTATACATTTTTGAGGACACCCTGTATATATACTGACTGATGAATGGACATAATACATTTGAATGTCTTAACTCATAAAACATCATTTCTACCCCTGTCAAAGACTGGTCCATGAATTAAAAAAAAAAAAGTGATGGAAGCAGCATGAAAGGTTTTAATTTTTATTTTTAAATGATCCTTTTAAGAGATAGAGTTCTTCTTTTGCAGTTAGAATGAAAATATTCTAGTGTCAAATTCAACATTTCCAAAATGTGTTCTATGGAAGACTAATATGTGATGTTAGTAAATGTTAGATTTTAAGAAAGGTTTTATGATCAAATGACTATGGGAAATGGGAAATTAACAGATTTATCTATCTATGTATGACTGCTCAGAGCATTTACTATTACAAAGTACATTGTAAAGGTGGCCAATAAATGGTATTTCTCAACAGCATTTAAATTCTTTTTTCAGTCTCTCATAATGTATTTATTTTTCAGATTTATTGAGATATAATTGACTTATAACACTGTAAGTTTAAGATGTATAACATGATAATTTGATATATTGTAAAAATAATTACCACCATTAGGTAAGTTAATACCTTCATCATCTCATGTATTTTTTTGGGGGGTGTGTTTGTGGTGATAATATTTAAGATGCACTTTATTAGCAACTTCGAAGTATAAAATACAATATTGTTGACTATAATCACCATGATGTACATTAGACCCCCATAACTTATTCATTTATAACTGGAAGTTTATACCTTTGATCAACATCTCTCCATTTGCCCAACCCTAGCCTCTGAAAAGCACTATTCTATTCTGCTTTTATGAATTCCACTTTTTTCGATTCCACATAAAAATGAAATCATACCTATTATATATTCTGTCTGATTTATTTAACTTTCCTTAATCCCTTCAAAATCCATTCATGTTGCTGCAAATGGTTGGATTTTCTTCTCTGGCTAAGTAATATTCCATCACACACACATTTTCTTTATCCATTCATCTGTTGATGTCTTAGCTATTGGGAATAATGCTGCAACAAACATAGGAATGCAGATGTCTCTTTGAAATAGTATGAATACTCTCTTTAAAGCCAGAAGGAAGGGGGCCAGGTAGAAGAGGGTAAAGGTGGGTAAATGGTGATGGAAAAAGACTAGACTTTGGGTGGTGAACACACAATACAATATTCAGATGCATTATAGAATTGTACACTAGAAACCCATATAATTTTATTAACCAATGTAACCCCAATAAAGTCAATAAAAAAGAAATGTTAATAAATAGAATATATGTAAAATAATAAAAAATAAGAAGTATTTCATAAGACTAATGTTTCTCAAAAACCATTTTGAGGCTCACTGACCTAACTCATCCACCTAATGGAGACAAAACAGTTTTTCTCAAAATATTTGAGAAAGGACATAGGGATATTTGTAGAATGCAATTGGTAAATTTTGTTTTTGTGGCACACTGCTGAGAAGTAGGAATTACAAACTTGAAGCATACTTCCTCCACCAGCACCCCCAGGCCTATCCTACTGCCAATTTAGGGTACAAAGGCCTGTTCCATCGACAATTCCTCTCAGAATTGCTCTACAAGGCTGAATCCTGAAGGAAAAAAGAAAGGAGGGAGGGAGGGAAGAGTAAAGGGAAGAAGGAAGGAAAAAAATGGAAGGAAGAAAGGAAGGAAGGAAGGAAGGAAGGAAGGAAGGAAGGAAGGAAGGAAGGAAGGAAGGAAGAAGGGTCTAAGATTGAGGGCAACAATGTGCACAGGAATAATGTCTGTGTTGTCTTAATATCCAGCAAGAATGAAAAATAAGTCCAGGACAGCAGAGGGAGGTGCATTTATTGATGGGAAAAGGTTTCAGCTCAGGGATGAAATCTTCAGGGACATGAAAATATAAAAACTAATAAAAGGATCTACAGGGGCCCTCTACAGGGCATCAATGTCATCGATTGAACTCATCTCGCTGTTAGAATGCTGTTGACAACATAGAACAGATTGGAATGGTGCAATAGACACAGCTATTCATAAGCGATAAAATCATGCTCTTACAGAGTGAGGGTGGTTAAATGTCTATGGTGTATCTAAATCACATTATAGCATACACGCATGTTATTGTAGACATGGCCTTCACTATATGAATAAACGTTTTTATACATATCGAGTATTTAATATAGGCAACTTTTGAGCTACAAATAGCAGACATGGAAAACAACCTGTATATTCAAATGAGTGTCCTGCTCCATACACTGACCTCTACAATGCTCTGAAAAGCTGGCCACCATTTCTTCCCTGTGGCCACTGCGTAATTACATGGGGTCCTGTCAATGCAAGTGTCTGCCCTAACATGTGGATTTTTTTTCTTCCCTGCAGTATTGTGTGAATAAGTGTGGAAAGAATTCGTGTTGTGGAGCCAGGTACAGATGCATTTGAAACCTCATTTCAAAATGTGCTCTTTCTGTGTCCTTGAGCAAGATTTTACTTCGAACCACATGAAATTACTGATATTCACGTACTGTTGTTTAATAAAAATGGCAATTTCATATGGTTCAACCTCAACTTCTGAGCCTTGGTTTTCTCATTTATAAATGGGACTAATAGTGCCTTTAATTGTGACAATGACATGTGTATGTAAAGAATGTGGCCTGGTCCTGGGACAGAATGGGGGCTCAGTAAATGGGAGCTGTTATCAGGGATCACTTATCGCATGCCCCACACTCTCTCTTCCCCTCTGTTCCCAGTTCATTACTGGCTTTCACTCAGCCTAAATCTCTTCAACCATCTATCTCCTTTTTCCACCTTTCACCTCTTTCTCAGTCATCTCAGAAATCTCTCTATGCTGTCTCACTCTGTCTCTTCCCCCACAAACTTCTGTCCACAGGAGCCCCAAAAGGACTCCTACCCCTTCCCCCCACCCTTGGCTGCCTGTACAGGTGATGAGGACAGGCTCCTGTCAACGAAAAGACAAACATACAGAAAGCCAATGAGATGCTCTACAGAACTTTTCCATTGACTTCTATGGTCCTACACATTCCCAAAGCAGCTTTCAGGATGCACACCGAAGCCCTTGTCTCTGTTGCGAATGAAAAACTGCTTTTCTTCAAGCTTCGATAGTCAAGACACACTGTAAAGATTCCATTCAGCTTTGTGGCAGTCTCTGTTAATTACTAACCTCGCATCTGTGCTGTTCATTTCAAACAGATGCCATGTTAGCAGGACGTGGAGTTCACGGGCCAGTCTTTGAATCTAACACTGTTTACACTTCAAGAGGAAAATGAATTTTGGAGAAGGCCCTTTATTATCTTCTCAAAGGCCTAAATACTCAGACTGACACACAGCCAAAATACATGCATGCATGTAAGATTTAAAACATTGCCAACACATTATTTTGTAAAATAGTTTTGAACAAAAATAACTTGTTGAAAGGTCACCTTGTTAGACATACTGTCTGTTCTACAGAGGTCTGGGATAGTACATGTTATATAAGAATATAGTTTAGGACGTGATAATCTACAATCTACATTATTGCTGGACATACTGGAGTTATTGGATGCAATATTCTACTCATATAAATTAATCAAAATACTATTGATATCTAAACAATCCATTATTGTTTTCAGACTTGTCACCTGATTTGAGCCACCGACTTCCCTTTAAGATTATTTATAGAATTAAAACATTATTGGTTTGTGTCAGGCACCATGATAAGCAATTAACTGCCACTGCTTCACTAAATTTCACAAACAAACTTACTAAATAGGGGTTATTAGGTCCATTTCCCAAATTAGGAAGTAGATGCAGAGAGTTGACTTATCTTAGACGAAACTGCAGTCCATAAGGGGCACTAACCTTTGCTCATGCCACCCTGCCATCATGCACAGTCTGTTTCCTAATTCACACATTTGACGAAAAGGTGCCTTCCCTGGGGATGCCATTATACACTTTCTATAAATAATTGGAAATTATTCCGAGCACAGTCTAACTTGTGTGTTTTCTGATAATAAGGGAAGGCACGCTTAGAGAAGATTAAAAGGCAAGCTTAGAGAAGCATTCTGGAACACAGTTTAGAGGAGAAAATATTTCTTTTGGCTTTTAAATGCCAGCATTGCCCAACAGTCACCCATAGAGCTTTCTGCAACAGGTGGTTCATGCATTTGTTTAAAAAATAAACAACTAATACATCTATTAAGTATCTCAACTTTATATGTCCCATTGATCCTTGCCCCACAAACCTCCCACCATACTTATCCCAGTTCTTAATTTGCTTTACCTTCTCTCCATAATCCTTTCTGTCAGCCAATTCTATGGACCATACCTTTAAGTATATCCCAAATCTTTCCAGGTTTCTCCCTCTCAACCACTGAAACCCTTATTTAAGGCATTATCATCTTTTGCCTGGATTAACTCATAGTCATTTAACTGTTCTCCTTGTTCCACTAAAAAAATATTTTTCACAGAGTAGCTAAAATAATTCTTAAAATATGTAAATCAGACCTTGTCACTTTCCTACTTTTAGGTAAAGAATTTCCATTGCATCTAGAATAAAACTCAAGGGTCTTAGATAGCTCCTGAAGCCCTATCTGCTACTGGCTCCTACCTGCCTGCTGCATCCCACTCTTCTCCTTATTCTGTGTTCTTGTTGTGCTATTCCTCCATCTATTTCTTTACCACAGCTGGTTCCCCTCCCTTCCCCCCCACCCTGCCCATCTTTGCACCTGCTGTTCTGTCTGCACAAATCTCTTTCCAGATCTTTGCATGGTTCATCTTTCAGGTCTGAGATCAAATGTCTCCTCCTGCAAGGGACTTCCATGCATACCCCTTCCCAGTTATTCTCCATCATGTCACTGTTTAATTTTTGTTATTGCCTCAGTTTTCTGACATGATCTTGGTCTTTTGCTTGTTTACTTGTTTCTTTCCTCTCTTCCTTCCCCTCATTACCACCAATTTATCTTGTCCTCCACTGGATCTCCAGCACCAAGAACAGTCCCTTGCACAAGGCAGGCATTCTAAAAAAAATATGCTAAATGAATGAATGAGTCTTTTTCCCAGCACCATTCATAGATTGTTGACCAATTAACTAATGTGGCCCAATTAACTAAGATGGGTGGGGCCGCAAGGTCCCAAGCGTGGCTGAGTATGGACTAGAGTTGTAGCAGAGGGCCAGCACCCTATGCTCTTCTGGTCACATGCTCAGCACATTTACTGATCAGATGGGTAAATGGTTAAGTCAAAAGTTCAACAAGTCTGAGGACTCCTGGTGATGTTCAGTGGTACTTAGAAAAGACAGCTGCGTGTGCTTTGCTTTTTTTCAGACTGTCCATATTTCTCTTCCTGAAAGCATTATAAAAAGTGCTAGATACACACTGTTTATTGGCTAGAGGCATTTAGTTGAAAATTGAGATGATTTTTAAAAATATAGAAACACAGTCATCTGGGCGCTAGTGATGAGCCTGAGCAAGAAAGTAATTCACTTTACGTTTTCATTTAGTCTTGCACAACATAAGGCATTTATGTTCATTTTCTTCTATGGCACTTGTTCTTCCAATATGGGATCTTCATGCTTCACTTTTTTTTTGTCTGAAAAAAGGGAACATTAAACTTTATCATTTTTTAGACAACGCTCACTCTGTGGAGAGACTGAATTCCATCTTAGAGACCATGGTAATCAGAGTAGTAATTTCAGGTTTGAAAATGGTAAAGGCCACGTCAGTCTAAGATGATGGCAAAAAATCCTATTTAATTGTGCATTCTCTATAGTATTTACTCTTAAAAATTGCTTGTGGTGACTTGCGAAAAGATGGGAGAAAGCAGCCCCTTCTCATTTTGGTGAGGAATAAACTAAGCATAGAGATAAATAAAAATAAATTATTGAAAATTAACCCAAAGACAAGCTCTTTCATGATATTTTGTATCTGTGAGAGAACAGGGGTTGGCAAGTGAGTTCTCTTTGCAACCACTATTGAGCAATGTCAACATTTAATGAGGGCTTATTGAGCACCATGATGTAAATTAATTTGGTATATGAATTCCTCAAATGTCCTATCATACTGTGTAAACATTCATTTGTTAATTTAGGCAATTTGTTATAGGCCTCCTTTTCAGTAGTAGAGATTATTAAGTCTTCATTCCAATTATCTGCATTGTGACTCTGTGTGATGGTCATATTGGATAAGGATTTCAGGGACATTAGTGCAAAATTCTGCATAACCAAGGACTTGCTGTGGGTCCTGGATGAGCCATATTACCTCTCTGTGTCTCAGTTTCATCAGTGTTTAGTATTCTTTTATTTTGCTTTGATGGGTGACTCAAAAGAAGGAATTTCCTTCTGCTTTTTTGTGAGAATGTGATGATTAGAGCTGTTATCTTACTCTTTTTTAGTCCTCACTGGAAGATATTTTTTCCCATTGATTTTTAGAAAGTGGAGGGGAGAGAGGGAGCGTGAAAGATAGATAGGTAGGTAGGTAGATAGATAAAGAAACATTGATGTGAGAAAGACACATTCGTTGCCTCCCGCACATTCCCCGACCAGTGCCAGGGATTGAACCTGCAACCCTGCCCTTGACCAGGAATCAAACTTGAGACCCTTCAGTGTGGCAGGCTTATGCTCTAACCACTGCACACATTGGCCAGAGTGTGTATTAGTATTATTTTAAAAGACTAAGCTCCATGAAAAGATAGCCTATTCTTTTTTCATTTTTAAATTTCAGTCATTGCCAAGCACAGTACCTGGCACCATACTGAATATTTGTTGCATTAATTAATAAATCTCAAAGGAGTGTATTGAATAATGTTGATTTAATAAAGGAACTGGGGTGGGAGAAAGTGATAAGGTTCATATGCCAGAAATCAGATATAAAGAAAAGTGGATCCAGATGGCATTGCTCAGTGGTTGAATGTCAACCTATAAACCATGAAGTCACCATTCAGTTCCCAGGCTGGGCACTTGCCCGGGTTGCAGGCTCAATCTCCAGTAGGATGCATGCAGGAGGCAGCCTGTGTTCTCTCTCATCATTGATGTTTCTATCTCTTTCTCCCTCTCCCTTCTTCTCTCTGAAATCAATAAAAACAAATATATTTTTAAAATGGGCATACTGTTTTTAAAATTTTTTTGCCAGGAATATAAATGTTTAATAATTATATTATAAAACATGTTCATTCTCACTGATAAATAAATGCACTTATAGTATTCCATTTTGGGAAGATTGTGGATAACTAGGCACCTTTATACCTCGATGGTGGGCATATAAATTGCTTTCTGGGGAGGAATTTGACAAATTCTATAAAAATTTAAGACTTATATACCTTTTGCCCCAGAAACTTATCTTAGAATGAAATTATGAAACGAAGTTAGTTGTAGCATTGTTTATAAGTGAAAAAACTGAGCCTAAATTTCCACCAGCAGGTGATTGGCTTAGTAAATTACGGTCTTTCTATGCAATAAGTTATAGTCTAGCTATGAGGCCAAAAAATGTGGTGGATCTATAAGGCTGGCATGGAAAGATATCTACAATTTTGTAAAATTAAGAATTTGAAAAATCGTGTTTACACCAGAAACAGTTTGCATTAAAAAATGAGTACATGCAAAGAAAATGTCTAAAATGGTAGACCTCAAAACTTTAGATAGTGATTATCTCTGAGAAATTACATTAATGGGGATTCTGGTATTTTACTTCATTCATTTCTGCATAATGGGATTTTTAGAACAAAAATGTGTTCTTTTTTTCTAATAAAAATATATTCTAAGAAGTGTAACTATTTTAGATGATGGGATGTAAGGTGGTGAAAGAAATGATGGAAAATGAAACCCTTGGTGGGTACGCTAAAATAAAACATAAATGTAGGTTGTTAAGCTTAATTCTCAGCTAGCTTCTAACGAGTCCAAGAGCTGATTGAGTACAGGGAAGTCTCAACTCTGCAATTAGGAAAAGTGGTTCTCTGTACCGTCCACTGATTTCTGATATCTCAGAGTCAGACGGGCATTTTAACTAAAGCTCCTTCATAGTAATGAAGGATGTTCAAGACTCCTGATTAGTCTGAGTCCTCTTGACTCCAATTCCTGCTTCCCTCTCCATTCACCCCCTTGCCAGGGAACTGAGAACCGACAGCAGCACTAAACCCTTTGGAAGAACTTTATTCTTTGAAAACCCTGTCATTTATGTGACTCCTTAAACACTCAGTTTCCAAGTCACAGCTGCTGCTTTAGCACAGAATCTTTTAAAATAAAAAGTAAAGAGTTCTACAAACTGTATCAGCAACAGGTAATTTATTTCAAATTCTAAATAGCTGCAAGAAGGAAAATGGGTGATCATAACAGATGCAGTCTGGAATTACTTTTCCTTCAGGGTTTATTGCTGGACTTGGGAAATCAACTAGAAAAGCAATTCTGAGTCCCAAGGAACACGATGTCCCTGAGAACCATTCCCTAAATCCCTCCGCCTGCCCAGCTCGCCTGTCTGTGGGGTGCAGGCTATACATGTAGGAGTAATGAAAGGAGACTCTGCAATTGTGGGGGTTTGTCAACTCGAAGACCTCACTGCCGCTGGTGAAGAGCCTGGTGTTAGCCAAGCACAGATATTCAAAGTCCAGCCTTGCCACTTGGCAGATGCATGACCTTGGGCAAGTCACTCGACCTCCATGAGCTTTAGTTTGTCACCTGTCAGGTGGAGTTCAGAGAAGCTATTTCATAGAGATGTTGTCTCATATGGATGATATCCTATATAATAAAAGTCCAGCGACCATAACGGCAGAATGACCAGAACGACCGCTTGACCAGTCACTATGAGATGCACTAACCATCTCTCAGTCACTCCTCCACCCCCCCACCCCCCCACCCCCCCCCACCCCCGCCGCCAGCCGGCTCCGATCACCAGATGGTGAATGGGGAACCGGGGTGAGTGGCGGGGGATGAAGGTGGCACCAGGCCAAGGCCCCCGCCCTGAGAGTCACCCCACACACAGAGGCTGACCTGCGGCGGGGGTGGGGCTGGCAAGCGGGTGGGACAGCTGGCCTCTTGTCCCTCCCCCTGGCCCGCAGGCTCCGATCACCACATGGTGAATGGGGAACCGGGGTGGGTGGTGGGAGATGTGGGAGGCGCCAGGTCAAGGCCCCCACCCCGCTGGTCACTGGTCACCCCACACACAGAGGGCAACCTACGGCAGGGTAGGGCCATAAGCAGGCAGGACCAGTCGACCTCTTGGTCCCTCCCCCCCCCCCATCAGGCTCCCATCACCAGATGGCAAACTGGGAACCCAGGTGGTTGGCACGGGGGGGGGGGGGCAAGGCCAGCTGCCGGCAGCTGGAGAAGATGGCTCTGATCACAGGCTAGGCCTAGGGATCGTACCCACACACGATTTCGGGCGCTGGGCCTCTAGTGATATAATAATGTGTGATATGCTTTGCACAATTCTTCTTAGATGGTAAAATTATCAATAAATAATGGCTTTTACTTGATGATGATGATAATGATTATTGTCATCACCTTCATCATCATCTTCTTCATGATTTTCACTATTGTTAGAAGAGAGTTTGGGATGGGAGTGAACAACTCCATCGACACACCCATGGAAGCCAGAAGATGTGGATAGGTTCCAGGTTGAAATTTACTAGCTGTATGATCTTGAGTAAAGTTTAAGCCTCTGTGCTGCTCCATATAAAGGGAAATAAAATAGTCTGGCTCTGTCTGTTACAGTGTTGTTGTGACAAGGGGATAATGACCATAACAATAACTGTCAATCATTACACACACACACACACACACACACACATACACACACATACACACACACACACACGATGAAAGAATTGACATATTTATCCCACTTTCTGATTTCTACCTTCATTTCTACTTGGTCTGGGGGGAAAGACCACTACCATTTCCACCTTTTTGAGGGGGACATGCTCAAAAGCTGTTGGGGGAGGTAGTAAAATTGATGTAGGTTTCTCATTACTATTCAGTTTAAATTACCATTTGCTTTTTTTTTTTTTTGCAGTTTTTTATTTTCCATTCCAAGAGTAACATATGCCCCAACTAGTAATCTGGGAATAACAGAAAATAGAAACATCCATTTGCTATTCACACATTTGTCTTTTATCAGACAATTGTAGCTTGAAGTTGTACCTATTTCTCCTTAAGTCACCAGTTCTCCAATTTCCGTGTGTCTAAGGATCATTTGGGGACGTCGGTAAATGCCAATCCTGGGCCCCAGGGCAGTAATGCTGACCGGGTAGATCTGGGGCAGGATACTGGCATCTCCATTTTTCACAAGCGTTCTCTCTACGTAATACAAATGCAGGTAGGGGCACATGGAGAGTCTCAAATCCTGACTCCCGTGCAGGCCCCTGAGTGCCCACAGCTGGATCCTGGGCGGGGAATCAGGAATGTGAATCCCAGCCTTACAGACATCACTTCTTGAATCCCAGGCTCTGAGGCTTTTACTTTTCAGTTCTGACTGGTAAGCATCTGGCAAGCCACCAGCTTGAGCTCTTGCCTCCTTTTTGTTTGACATGTAGCCCCGAGAGACGCCATTCTCTCAGGGATGGTGGGATGGGGAAGGAGAGGGAACATAGGTCTCTGCCACTCAACTGACACCTGCTTGAGAAGCTCCAGGGGCCACAAAGAATGTTCCAACATTTCTCCGGTTCTGGAAGAGAAGGAAACAGAAGGGGGTTCATGGGACCAGGGATCAGGCATCTAATAGTTTCAAGGGATTGGACATACATGTAGCTGTGAGTGGGATGCTTCCTTCTGGGCTGTTCAAATAGCCAAATCCCTTTGTCCTTTGCTAGGAAACTCACAGTCAGTCTCTCTTTCTCTCTCTCCCGCCCCCATTCTAGAAATGATAACAGATGTAAGGAAGAATGGATTTTTATGCCTTTCAAAAAGGTATACAATTTTGCATTCTAGGGTGTGGAGCCTCTCCTGGGTAATGAGGTGCTGCCCACCATGCTTGGCCAGGCCCGCCCTGTAACACTGCAGAGTGTGACTGAGAACTGCAGTGAGGCTCATTCAGCATCCACTGATTTCATCTCTGCCGCTTGCCACCTCCCCAGGAGAGCTCCACAAACAACCGCTTCGGTTACATAACCTACAATCATCTTCAAGACGTGCCCCAACCCTGGTCTTTAGAAGCCTGTCCAGATTTTATGCAAATAGAACAAATATCAGAGCAAGCCCTATGAAGCTGAAAGAAAGAGACCTGTATAAAGTACTTCTGTTGAATTTTTACATTTCTTTCTGTTCTCTCTGAAGTAGCAGTGGCTGGGGCATTACCAGTCTCTCTGGCCGAGGGCAAGTACAACTGTGCTTCTAGTTTCATGTAGTTAGAGGTCTCATTCTCTCTTAAGAAAGCTTCAACCCATTTTTCTCATTTTGTAGATGAAGACACTGAGGTTCTGAGAGGAACTCTGTGCTAGCCATTGCTTGTCTGTTCTCAATTCCATGCTTTGCTCCTCTCCTGCTCTGCTCTGCATATCTGGAGCCTGATTGCCTTAACAACTGCTTTCCAGTTAGGTTTGCCCAGTGGGAGCTCTGGTGGGACATGGAGGGAAGGAGCAAGGGAGAAGCCAGGGTGTTTCTCCGCCTCTTGCTCTTGCTCTTGCTCTTTGGGCAGCATCTCCAGCAGTGGCTGCATCTTTTCCGTGGTTCCTACTCCTCCTGGAAGCCTCTGTGGTCCCAGCTTCTACCACACGGGCCCATCTGTGCTTCCAATGAGACCATCTTCTCTCTTTATGTGTCTTGCCCAGAAGTCAGTAAACTTATTTTTTAAAGGGCTTTATGAGCCAGCAGACAAAACCGAGGATATTGTGTTGGTAGTTATGTAGTATTTACAATGTAATCACTTGAAAATTCTTAGCTTGTGAACTATAAAACCAGGCAGTGGGCTGGCTGAATTTGGCTCATGGTCGGTACTTGCCAAGCGCTGCGCTAGCCATCAGGGTGTGGGCGGCTCCCCACAGGTGCTAACCTCTGGATTGCCTCTTGGTCCCCTTTTCGATCATCAAAGCTCTGTCTACCTAGTTCCTTCTTTGTATTACTTTAAAAAACTGAGCCACCTAACATGAGCTCTCTTTTAAATGGACCCTGACTGATACAGATATGACTTGTTTACATCCCCAAACTCAGACATTGGGCCTCTGCACCTGCCCTCTCCTCTGGAATATTCCGCCCCGATATCTCCCAGGCACCACTCTCTGGCTCTCCCGCTCTTACTTCTTGCAGGTCTGCACTGCAATGTCACTTTCCCCAGCAGCTCATCTAAAACGGGCTTTGCCTGCTGGCCCCTTCCTGTCCTCTCGACTTGTCCATGTCGCTCCCTTTGTTCGGGACTTTCTTTCCACTTCTCTTTTGAATGGCTTAGATGCCATCTCCTCAGGGAAGCCCTGCTGGAGCGTTTATATAGCCGGGTGTCCTTTAACCCTCAACACCCAGCAACACCCACTTTCCATCTCTGAACTATGTTCACCCTCTTCTTAGAAATGACCACTACCGTGTGTGTGTGTGTGTGTGTGTGTGTGTGTGTGTGTGTGTCTTCACTGTCTTTCTCTCATCCCCATATAATTATAAATCTCACCAGGAAAGGGTCCTGTACACTTTACCAACCAATATAAACCAAGCCTTACATAGTTCAGGGCCTTGTACACTGTAGGTGCTCAATAAATATTTATTGAGAGAATGAATAAATGATCCAACATGGGATCACTCAGTGATGTAGGAAAAATGATTAGAGAATCTCCCCATTGTATTAGAGGCCATCGGTCGACCACCCGGATCTCTCTGGCACCCACCATTTTTGTATATGATGGTCTTAGGTGAGCATCCAAGATCTCTGCCTGAAGGCTTTCTTGGGCTGCAAGCACATGCTTGGTTGGCCATTGGTCAGAAGCAACTTTTGACCAATGGCCAACAGGAGTAGGTAGATAATCACCACAGCTTCATCGCCTGCCTAATAGAATTACTGTAAAGCATGTTACCCCCAGTTTCGAGAAGTCTCGGTTTCCCCAGTTGCCCATGGTGGTACCTTGCCCATTAATCCACTCTTTATTGGCTTTCTTCCTTTCCCTGTCTCACTCCCCACACTTTACTGGTATTTCAAGAAAATTACAAATGTCTGTATCAGGGTGAGCTTCTGGGAGAACCCAAACCAAGACACCCTTCTATCTAATTCTCCACCACCACTCTTTTTCGGGGGAAGTATTGCAACAAAAGAGTTCCAAACTAGCAGTTACATATGTTGGGCGGCAAACAGTAGAGTGGAGTGAAAGTAGAATAATTTGCCATTTATTATTTTTTTCATTGGACCCATATCACGCCAGCAGCCATGTTGCCCCATTTTCTGTGATCTCTGCAGACATTCCCTACAAATGATAGCTCCTCTCTTCACTGCAGAAATGGCTGTCCTTGTCTTTGGCCACAGCTGTCGTCTGGTGCCAGCTCCCTTCGCTAGGTGCTATTAACAATGTCAACAACCAGGATAATATAACTGATGAACTCTTGATGTGTGCCAGACTCTGGGTCACACAATTAACTTAGATGACTTATTTGAACCGTCACAATCATACTCTGAGGAAAGTGATACTATCTTCTTCTTATAATAAGGGAATCTAAAGCCAGGGAGGTTATCATTTGCTCATCTGCTGAATGGCAGAACTGGGATTTGAAGCCAGAGGTTTGGCTAGAGTTCCACCATTAGCCCTTTAGCTGCTCTACCTTCAAATCTCCCCACCTCTGGGCCCCATGGAATCACCGGGTCTCATCACACACAAAATTTACTTTAAAGCACATGGAAATGAGATACTGTGGTAATGAAGTTTCTAAAACTTTAGCCAAAAAGAATGAAATCCTTTGGTTATGAGAAACAATAAAGGAATGCTTAAATGTAATTGCTAATGAAGCATTTTCTGGACACAATATATATAAAAAAAATTGCAGCCCTTAACATATTTACTTTCCCCGAATTGGCCTTTATGGTAAAATAAAAAAATATTGTTCATTATCACCGCTGTAGGGCGTGGATCTTAAGGAAAAAATGCTTCCCCCCGACAGAGCCAGCATTTCTAGATAATGGCCCGAACTCCACAGCTCGTCTGGTGTCAACCTCCACCTGTGCCCACGTTCCAAACAGGTGGAGGGGGATTCTGACTCAGGACAGGTAGCAGGAGTCATAAAAGAAGAACTTTGCACAGTGGTGCCCAGATAAGCAGACCCAGCTCATCTTTCCCCTCAACATGGAGGCTCATCCTTCGGATTTTCTGTTTCAAGAATCACAAGACTCACAGTTTCATTCTTCCATCCCACTCATTCCAACAACCAACCAGGATCACGCTGACGGCACCCAGCACCCTCAGTCCTGTCACTTTGGGAGGTTTCCATTCTCCCAATAGTTTAATGAGAAAAAAACAAAAACAAAACTAACAATGAGCCTGATAATAATACCTTCAAGGACCCAAATAAGCTTTAAATATAAGAACTAAGAGCAAGTTAATAAATGTAAGACAGTTAAATATGTACACACCTTTCAATGTCTGCATATTGGGACAGAGAGGGTTGGGAAGCTCCCATTCTGGGTGAAATATCACATAATAAAGGGATTATTTATGTTGTCTTCAGAGTAATTTTGCTATTTAAGTAGAATAATGATCTCTTTTAGTTCTCTAATTTTAATTACCCTTTCTTGATTATGAAAGTAATAATAATATACTAAAAGAGACCTTATTGAATGCTATACCTTGGGTTAAGCATTTTGCATATATATTGCTCATTTACTACAACACTACTATGAAATAGGTGACATTGTATCTGTTTTACAGATAAGGAACAGAAACGGTAAGCAATTTTCTTAATATCATATAGCTATGCCAGCAAATAGTAGCTCCATGGGGATTTGAACCCAGGCAGTTTGTCTCTATAGTTCAAGTTATACTATGTTGCTTCAGTACATTCACAGTGTGAAAAATCTCAAAAACTTATTGTAGAATATCTGCAAAAACTAGACAAATGTAAAAACAATATTTGATTCACTCATAATCTCACCACCTAGAAATCCAGAAGTCCTCCCCAATAACTTTTTGGTCAAAAAGTTTTTACCAGATTAGTACATTTTAGTAGATGAGAAAACATCTAATGTTACTTGTTCATTTAACCACAAATCAAAAGGAAGGTCAGGTGAGAAATATTTCATTCCCATAATAAAATGATATATTGCTGAGTGTAAATTCCTTTTGATATGAGTACATGTAGTGGTGTAAAGGAGTCACATAGTTTGGCATATTTATCGGAAGCAGCACATATTTATAAAAATTACCTAGCATTCACTAAATTGACATTATCCTACATGTGATCATCTGATAAAAAAGTTAAGTAGCTTCCTTTGATGTCATTTACAAGCTATCACCATCCCCCCCATCTGAAATTTTGCTTTCTACTTTTCAGTTCCCTGTGGCCAACCAAGGTCGGAAAATATTAAATGGGAAATTCCAGGAATAAATAATTCATAGGCTTTAAGCTGTGTGCTGCTCCAGGTAGCGTGGTGCAATCTCATGCCATCGGTCTCCGTCCTGCTCAGGATGTGAATCATAACTTTGTCCAGCGTCTCCACGCTGTAGATGCTCCCAGCTACCTAGCAGCCGACTCGGTTATTAGATTGACTGCAGCAATATGGCAGTGGCTGTATTCAGGCCAGCCTTACTTTACTCAATAAAGCCTCATTCACCTCAGTTCATCTCATCACATGGGCATTGTGTCATCTCACATCCTCACAAGAAGCGGGAGTACAGTGCAACTCATGCAACTTTTATCACACCACATTGTTAAAATCATTCCATTTTATTGTTGTTAATCTCTTACTGTGCCTCAATTAAATCTTCTCATAGGTATTTATGTATAGGAAAAACATAGTATTTATAGGGCCTGGTACTCTCTGAAGTTTCATGCATCTACCGGTGTCTTGGAATGTATCCCTTGAGGGAGAACTACTGTAATTGTTTTGGTTCCAATGGCTTGGCATTAGAGTTTATTGTGTTCCTTATGTTTGCAATAAACTGAATAGTTTGAAGCAGCTGAATGCTCTTATTTTATTTCAAGATTATGATCAAATAATTGACAATGGCTTATGAAGTTTGAGGAGAAAATAAACTTTTTTATGATTTACCTCACTACCATCTTGCTAACCTAAATTTCTTCTGAAACTAATGACTTCAAAATAATCTGCATAAATTCCAGATGCCGTTGCTTACTACTCAGATCTTCTCCAAGAAGATAATGGCACAACATTTTAAAATGTCCAAATGTATAATTGAAATTGCACCTCTAGTGAAACCTAGCCTCTTTGGACTGATATGTGTATTTCCTAGATGGGCATTAATTGGACAAAACTGCAAGGCACTCTGTGGGCTGAGTAGGTTCCTGAATAGTGGACAGTAAATGTTGTACAGTTGTGGTAAGCATAGTGGCAAACATTTTCTTGCTTTTTAGAACAGTGGTTTAAATTACTTCTAGGAGACCTAGGGTTCTGAGGAGATTTCATAGGAATAGCACAGCAGGGTAGGGATGGGTGGAGGGTGAGGGAGTGTACTGGGGGAGGGTGCTCTGTGTGTGGCAGGAAGAAGGCTGAGAAAGAATAGCTGGATGCTTCAAGCCCCTTTCTTCCCCTGCTCCAACTTTCTCAATAACTCATTTCTGTTCTCTATGTAAAGCTTCTAAGCAAGGTAATGTTTGGAAGAAAAGTTCTGATACTGGAAAAAACCCCACACAAAAACAATGGTTGATCATCTTTGTTTCAGAACCCAAGTAAAATTCTTTCAAATGAGTGGGCCACTATACTTACAAATAGTAATAAACATTTTCATACAATTTCTTCAGTTGCCTTTAATTGTAATTTGTCCTTGGAAGAAAATGAAGAAGCCCAGTGCTGGAAAGTGTTACCTTGAAGGGTCTTTTCAAATGGTGCACTTAGCCAGGGATTGCATGAAATTAAATATCACCTTGCCCTCTCTCCATCCCAACCCAGGCACTGGCCTCCTGCCTTGACAGGTCTTTTGATTAGTCTCTTCCAGTTTGAGAGACAGACAGAGAGGCCTGTGCTCCATGTTTAGTGACCTGCTGCTCTTTATATCTTAAGGGTTTGACTTTCAAATCATCTGTTCCTTTCACATCACTTGGTGGGAAATCACTGTAGAAGGCAATGCAGACCTCACAACTTCATGAGGAATGTTACTAAGCATCCCACCTCAGCAGCCCAGCCATTGGCGATTCTTATCTCCTATGCTAGATTCTGCATGCAGACCAGTGAGCTTGCATTGACTTGGCCATTCTCCACTTAAGTCAAGGAGTTCATGAAGGACTCCAGTGTCAAGCACTCCTATTCCCCCTTCTAGCAGTGCAGGAAGCTCTTCTTACCATATTACCAGGGGTTCTTTGCTTAATATTTGCTTAATTTATTTTCATTTGCTTAATTAATTAATCTGAACTTTGGATTCTCTTATTATGTTAGGAGAGCATCTACTTGAGTAGAGATGTTTGCAGTTTTTATCAGCTTTACTCTTAAAAACTATTAAGTACAAACTGTTTGGTATAAATGCCACTTTCCTGTGGTTTGTTGCCTATGAACTAAGGCACTTTTGCTGGGATTAGGAGAAGTCCCTGGATCAGTATATTAAGGGGTGTTCATGAGATACAAATCTCCTGGATGCTCCGTTAGAAAGGTTTTCTGTGGTCAGACACATTTGGGAAGCACGGTGCTTCTCTCGGTGACTCAAAGTGTGCATCAGAAGTGCTAAGAAGTCTTCTTAAACTTATTTGATTAAATAATTTTTAAATTCTCCTTCCCTCCCACTTGGTCGCCCTCCTTCTTTTATTCCTTCCTTAGAAACATGAAGTGTCCAGGGCTCCATAGAGAGACTTGGGAAAGTGCTGCACTTGCCCGAGTAAGAAAAGTGTTGAGGGTCACTCTTTACCCTTCTCTGCAATTCCAGGGCCAGTGCCGTGTCTGGCTCAGTGTGGTTACTCCATGCATGTTTGTTAAATTGAAGTAAGCAAGAGAGTGCGTTAATAAGATGCAAACAATGTGTTGAGAGTTGTTTTAAAAAGATCACACTACTTATCTGGTGCCAAAAATTTGTGAGTAAATTATTTCAAAATTAAATTTAATTAATCCCCATTGGATCTGGATTGGAATCACAACATGTCTGATTCAAGACAAGCCCTGGCACATATTTTATTAGTAAGGCATTAACTTCAGACTAAATTTATAAAGATATTGAAGAAATTATCTCAAGCTAAGTATAGAAATAGATACATGAGCTCTGGTCTCAACCCAGGTGGGCTCAAACCCTGACTCTGCCATTTACTGGCAGAGGGAATGTGAGCAAACATCTCTGTGCCTCAGTTTCCTCATTTTATTTTATTTTTATTTTTATTTTAAATATATTTTACTGATTTTTTACAGAGAGGAAGGGAAAGGGATAGAGGGTTAGAAACATCGATGGGAGAGAAACATCGATCAGCTGCCTCCTGCACACCTCCTACCGGGGATGTGCCTGAAACCAAGGTACATGCCCTTGACCGAAATCGAACCTGGGACCTTTCAGTCCGCAGGCCGATGCTACATCCACTGAGCCAAACCAGTTAGGGCATCCTCATTTTAAATGGTGATGGTAATTGTGCTCCTCTCAAAGGTCATTGTGATGACCAAATGAACTTAACAAGTAAACAGCAAGTGAAGTGACTGACACGTGGAAATAATATTAGATATTAATCTTATTAGATACATTATCAGCCAATATTGCATAGTCAATATGAAGTTAGAGATGACCTTAATCCTATTTAGAACTTGGGAGGCCTTAAGATTGGGACTATGGATGGGAGAAAGGATTGTATAACTGAGGTCTCCATGTTGATAATCCCCAATACTGGACTACTTGTAGCAGTTTTTTTGGAGGAGAATCAGTTTTGGTTTGAAGGTACAACTCACACATCCTCTCAGGGTAGTAGGTGGGCATTTTACTTGTTTGGGTATTTTATAGGCTCAGGCAGAATTCTTTCTGTTTACCCAGAATTCCCTGGGAGATTGCATTACTTTTTGAGAAACGATGAAAGGAAAATAGTGCCCTCTCTGCATGGCCAGCGGGCACGAGCCACCATGCCTTACCTGAATGGGTAGGCAAACGCTATGTCAATGCTGAGGTCACTGTCCGTCTTGTTGACACAGTCCACACTCAGCCGCAGGCCTCCAGAATAGCCACCGCATGTTGAAAATGCAAAGATTGCAAAAAGCTGTGAAAAACAAAATAAAAACCATTAGAGTGATGCTGATCCAATGAGAAATACCAACAGGAGCTTCGTGGTGGATTGAGAGAGGTTATGGTTCTGCTAACGTTTGGTTCAGACTGGAAGATGAAGACAATGATGGTGGAGAACAGGGAGGTGGCATCTGCAGAAACAGTCTGGCAAGCTGGAGCCACTTCACCTGGAGATAAACTGAACACAAGGACAAACATGTGTGTTTGAGTGTGTAAAGGCTGCCAGACCTCAGAAGGTGGAGATATCATTTCACACCAAAGAGTGTGGAAAGCTTTGCACACCACGGGGTTAATGATGGACGCCTCCAGGTGGGAAGAATTTGGGGTGTCCCCTGGCTTTCTTCTTTTTGTTTATCTGTATTTTTCTACAATAAACATGTTTATCTTTTGAAAAGAATAATTATTAAAAAGACATGATCAAAATTGTTTTGTTATGATAGTTTTAATCATGATAAAGCATGTGAAAACAATGCTTTGCATTATTTTGACAATAACTCATAATCCTATATAATAAAAGCCTAATATGCAAATCAACTGAATGGTGGAACCACTGGCAGAACGACTGGTTGCTATGCCATGCACTTACTACCAGGGGGCAGACGCTCAACGCAGGAGCTGCCCCCAGCTCGCAGGCCCAAGGCCAGCCAAGGCAGGTGCCAGCGGGGGCCCCTTGATCGCCCCACCGTTGACCCACAGAGGGAGGTGACCGGCGGCGGCGGAGGGCAGTGCTGGTGAGCAGGCGGTGCCAGGCCAGCCCATGCGGGTGCCAATAGGGGCCCCCCCAATTGCCCCGCCATGCCTAGGGACCCTACCCATGTACAAATTTTGTGCACTGGGCCTCCTAGTCCTATATAATAAAAGGCTAATATGTAAATTGACCAAACGGCAGAAAGACTGGTCACTATGACATACACTGACCATCAGGGGGCAGATGCTCAATGCAGGAGCTGCCCCCGGTGGTCAGTGCGCTCCCACAGGAGAGCACCACTCAGCCAGAAGCCCTGAGCCGGGCTCACAGCTGGCAAGCATAGCAGCGGTGGCAGGAGCCTCTCCTGCCTCCACAGCAGCACTAAGGCTGTCCATAGCGGGCCTAAGCCATCAGTTGGACATCCCCCGAGGACTCATGGACTGCGAGAGGGTATAGGCCTGGCTGAGGGACCCCCTGAGTGCACGAATCTCATGCACTGGGCCTCTAGTTTATAATAAGAATGGATCTTTTCCAGTTGTCCAGAAAACAAACTCAGTGTATGCATTTAAGAGCAATTACCATAATATACTTATAACTGCAGCTTACTTATGACTTACATCATCAGTTTGTTTTAATCCTTAAAAGCACCAACACCAGAAACAACTTGATCAGTATTTACTGTTGACATGTTTTTGTTTACTGATTTTAAATAGAAAAATATTTTTTAATCCTTCTTTCTCTCCACATCTTTAATATAAAGCCTTTTAGAGATGTGTTATTGGTTTGTTTGTTTTTCATTATACCCTTCCATTCAGACATTTCATATCACTGCTAGAAAGTATGAAGAAAAAGAAAGGCTAGTGAAAGTATTAAGTGAAAAATATTGAGTTTGTAGACTGTTCAGATGCTCAGGATGATGTTTATATATAGATTTAAATATAGATTTTTCAACAATACCACTAAAAGCTTTGAGAGCCAAGAAAGTAATACGTGCAGCCTCCCTGGGTGTTTCCTCTAACAAATGCATTAGTTCTTCCATTGCATCTGCCCACTCCATTTCGGTTTGCACTTCACTCCTGCATGTGCCTCAGGTGTAAGTGAGATGCCCGGTCTACACGTGTGGTGAGGACACACTCACAGAGCTGGGGCTGAGGTGATGAGCACTGATAATCCACTTGGACCATGTGGGCTATTGCAGAACCCTTTAAGAAGTGCACAAATCTTGTGGGGGCTTCCAAGTCATTATGATTTGTACTGAGACAAAAAAAATTTTTTTTTGCCTCAACTTGATAGTTTGACAAAGCTTTCAGTTCCCAATATACACTGAGTGGCCAGATTATTATGATCTCTGAACGCATAATAATCTGGCCACTCAGTATATATCTTATATAATAAAAGGCTAATATGCAAATTGTCCCCTCGACCAGGAGTTCGACCAGCAGGCAGGCCAGCCAACTGCCCATATCCCCTCTCCCTGGCCAGGCTGGCTGGACCCCACCCATACACGAATTCATGCACTGGGTATATATATATATATATATATATATATATACACACACACACACACATACATACACACACTAAGTGGCCAGATTATTATACATTCAGAGATCATAATAATCTGGCCACTCAGTGTATAAATCATAAGTCAATCCTTTAGCTGGGTTCAACATTAGCTGTAAAAAGAATAGGAATTCTGAATTAATAAATATTTGAATTTGTCTCATGATCAGAGAATTTTAGAGCTAAAGAGTTGGGGATGAGTAGGTGAGTATTTGAGAAGTGCCATTTCAGAGCACCAGGTCTCCGTGTGTGTGAGACTCATCCCTAGCCAATCTATACAACCACCAGCCACAGTGAAGCAAGACCCAGGCGCTCCAAGAAAAACTGATCAGCCCTGACTGGTTTGGCTCAGTGGATGGAGTGTTGGCATGTACCTTGGTTGTGGGCACAGCCCCAGTGGGGGGTGTGCAGAAGGCAGCTGATAGATGTTTCTCTCTCGTTGATGTTTCTAGCTCTCTATCCCTCTCCCTTCCTCTCTGTAAAAAATTAATAAAATATATTTAAAAAAGAAAGAAAAACTGATCAGTTTTGCTTTTACTGCCTTTCTTCCTAGTTTGACTCACCGGTGGACTTGGGAGGTATTCAGAAGCTACTGCAACCCACTCCGCACTCTGGGGACGATGCCCGTGAATGTCAGGGCCACAGGGACCCTGATCTCTTGTCACTGTGGCATGCATGTGCTTACTTCTCATGACCAAGTGCTCCTCTGGCAGCTCTTTGCATTGGTAGGAATAAAGGGGAAGGGAGTTTAATTGTTCAATGCTTAAGCCTAGACTTCATCAGATAATACTGGGTGTCTCGGCCCTTGGTGCTGTGTCAGGATGGCACCTCTGGCATGTCTTCCAGAGGTGGGAATGGAGTGGGGGAACCCAAGCCCTGCGGTGTGGCTGTGGAGAAAGTGCTCCCTGTCCAAGCTTCTTCACCTCAAAACAGGGAAACCCTCTGTCTCCCTGAATCAAGGAGAGAATGAAATGAGATGGAGTAGGTACTCATGTGCAGCCCCCTCTCAATTCATGCAGAGATTCATGTGGTATTTACACACGTGTAAGGGTTGTGTGTGTGATTAGTATTATATTCCTCTATTAAAGATGTGGCCCAATAAATAGTATAATGTCTTTCAACAGCTTCATGTTTTAAAAATTCCTTGAAATACTGAAGTGTAGTGAGTTAGAGTAGAGGGTAGAAAGACAAATCCTGGTCATTTCAGCACTTAATGGCTACCAAAAAAATCGCCCTTACCATTCTGCCTTATTTTAAAGTGCTTTATATATAGTAAGATATTATTAATACCACCATCTAATGAACTTAAGATGGAATGATAATTATGTATTTAATTAGTTCAAAATGTTAAATGCATAAAGGCAGGCATCAGACTGTTGAAACCACACACATCACTGTGGTTTTATTTTTAACTTCTATTGAGTTCTGAGAACAAGACGTCATACGGAAGTTAAATATGATGCCCGTGGGATTTCTGGTTAACTTTCTCCTTTCCCCACAGTCCTCACTGATTAAAGAGAAACCATACTGTGTGACCAATACCAAATTCAATAATATCATGAGGTGAGGATTAAACAGATAATATCTGTACAACACGGCAGAGTCAGGTCCTGCTGAGTGAGGAACATATTACAAGGATGGTTGATTCCGTACTTGGGAATGTGAAATCAACTCCTTCAGAGTATATCAGCCAAGCCTGGTCTGGTAACTAGAATACATTAAGACAGAGTGGGGAGAGGGAACTGCAAATTCTTTGGGGGTCAACATTCTCTTGGTGTTGAATGGAAACCTAGAGTGGAATGGACCTTTGGAAATCCTCCCACCAATTTCCCTGCCCAGCCACCCACCCCAGGTGGTGACACGAGAAGTCCTGGCATCAGGCAGACCGGAGCTCGGGTCCAATTCCTGGCTGTCTACACTGAGTGAGTTCACTTCTCCACCCTCACCTCTCACATCTGCCAAGTCAGGTCCCAGGTCACACTCACTGCTTCATTCAGCACCTGGGTTTTGGTTTGTTTGCTTGTTTTATTTTTAGAGAGGAAGGAAGGGAGAGGAGAGAGAGGGAAACATCAATGTGAGAGAAACACTGATCCATTGCCTCCAGCATGCACCCTTCAGTAGGGCCATTCAGTAGATGTCTAATGGTGGACATACTACGTGCCAGCTGATCGGAAACAGAAGCATACAAAGGTAGAGAAAAGACAAAGCAGGTCCCTGCCCACTATGGAGCCTAATGCTGGATGCAGGAGACAGAACCAAAAAGAGCATACAAATGAAGTAATTACAAACTGTGTTACACATTTTGAGGGGAAGCTCATCTAACAGGGTGTTACACCTGCAGATGTCGCATTAAATTAGAACTTGAGGTTGAAGGAGAGGGAGCTTTGGGGAAAGGGGCTGGGGTGGAGGAAAGTGCTCTGGGCAGAGGGAACAGCGTGAGTGAAACCTGGGGAGGAAAAGCCCAAGAGGTTGAGAATAATAGTATTTTATGTCACGTGCCTGTATATCCGTCAGCTGGGAGAACACATGTAAAGCAGCAGGCTAGTGGTCTTCCATACATGTTAAAACTCCTACACTATTGAAGAAGCTGAGAACTAGAGAGGAACGTTCATTTGTCCTGACTCAACTAGAGCACAGTTGGAACTAGAATCCTCTCCAGATTCCCTGTGTTAGCATTCTTCTAATCTGCTCTAAAACAACAGAAAGAATACTTGTTGGCCATGTGGGCAGAAGGCAGGTCAAATGGTGCAGCCTTCTCTGTCCAGAAGCACACCATGTGGCCTGAGGCTCTCCACACTTCTGCGTGTCTCCCAAGCACATCCCTGGGAGCTCACCAGCCACGCAGAGTGGCTGCTTTGCCTTCTTTCTCTTTTTCCTTTCCTTCCTTCCCTCCCTCCCTCCCCTTTCTCCCTCCCTCCCCTTTCTCCCTCCCTCCCTCCCTCCCTTCCTTCCTTCCTCCTTCCTTCCTTCCTTCCTTCCTTCCTTCCTTCCTTCCTTCCTTCCTTCCTTCCTTCCTTCCTTCCTTCCTTCCTTCCTTCCTTCCTTCCTTCTCTCCTCTTTTCACCCTTGACTGGTCGAGGATTTTAGAAGGAAAACCTTGGAAGTTGTTACAAAGGGAACCTTCCTTAGCTTGACAATTCTTCTGAGAGATTGTTACTATTGGCAAGGTTTGCGTGTCCTCCAGGTGTTTGGTTCTGCAAGAGGAATGCTTTTCCTATGACAGACAGTATCCCTCTCTGGGAGATGGAGAGATGGGAACACTGTTGTGCAGCCAGGATGCAGGGAGAAATGGGTGTGGGTCCTGGGAGGCCAGGCGGACAGGCACCTGAGGGGACCGAGTGTGTGAGTGGAGGATTCCGTTTGAGGCTGACTCTAAACACCCCAATGAGACCTGTAAAGACATGGTGTTTGTGTGTGCACAGGCGTCATTTTCTCTAAATTCTGGGCTCCCTGTGCTTGTCCTCAGCCAATCCTGCCTTCTTTCTGGCAATGCAGTGTCCTCGCCCAACTTGCTAGATTTTGAAGGCACAACCTAGGGGCAAAGCTCGTTTGCCCTACCCGGTGAAATTGAAAACCTCTGCATTCCCATCTTCCCTAAAACTCCCAATTCCCCTCAGACAAAGCAGATTCCAAGGTATCTAGCACATTCCAAGGTATCAATACTGTAACCACTGGCCCAATCACTCACTTCCCTTCAGTTCAGGAGACCAAAATAAATCTCCCGCAATAAACTCTCATTTTACTACTGTCTTGAATGATGTATGGCTCCGTTCCTAACAAACTATTACTCTCTAAATGGACAGAATTGGCTGGTGAAGACTCTCCTTGCTTGTAGCCTGATTAGAAATACACTCAGGTGGATAAGAACAGAAGAATTGCCTTGCATTTTCTGGCTTAATAAGTATCCACAAGTCAAAATTGCCCACAGCAGGAATATCTTTGCACAGTTAATGAAACTAAAGATTTTCCCCTGGAAAGAGAGCAAGCAGCTCCCTCCTTGGAACTGATTGACCCACATAAGGAAAATCAATGACAGCTGCTATTACTACTTCTGGTTAATTTGCAAGGCATAGTTGAAAGCAACAGGTTGGAGGAGGACAGGCAATCAAGCTGATTAATGGCTCTCCTAGGAATCTGTGGTCTGCAGTGATGTCAAGGAGGGGACATCTTCCAAGGCCTGATACACCACCTCAGGCATGAGAGATGTCTTGGAAGAAGTAAGTGGGAGTAAGGAGACTGGTTATAAAAGGTGTTGGGAGATTGGGACTAAGTACTGGTAGTCATATTACCACCAAGCAGTGTGTGCTAAGAATCAGATATCCAGAGAGCAAAGCTTTTATTTATAGCATTTACCAATTGCCATGGTGTAAATATACCCACCATGGCCAATTCCCAACATAATACTTCTGAACCTTGATTGGGAAGAGAGCTGCACAATCCACTGGGTTCCAACACACTACTGCCACCAGGGGACTTTCCCTGACTCTCCTCTGTGGACAAGAACTCTGGGCTGTTTCATTGAGTCACTCCTATTATGTCATACTAGAGGCCCAGTGCATGAAATTCGTGCATGGGGTGGGGGGTCCCCTCAGCCCAGCCTGCACCCTTTCCAATCTGGGACCCCTTGGAGGATGTCTGACTGCTGGTTAAACCAGCAGTTGGACATCCCTCTCATAATCCTGGACTGCTGGCTCCTAATTGCTCACCTGCCTGCCTGCCTGGTCACTCCTAACTGCCCCCTGCCCCCCGCTGGCCTGATCACTCCTCACTGCCTCTGTGTGCTGGCCTGATTGCCCCCAACAGCCCCCCCCTGCTGGCCTAGTCACCCCTAACTGCCCCCCGCTGCTGGCCTGGTTGCCCACACTTCCTGCTTGTTCAGTCATTTGGTCGTCCCTCACAAACCCCCTGCCAGCCTGGTTGTAGGCAGCCATCTTGTGAGGGTGTGAGGGTCAATTTGCATATTACCTCTTTATTATATAGGATACTCACCTTGGGCTGATTTCATTGAGGTACAATTATTCATTCTTTGACCCCTTTACCCACTCAATCCCTCATTCACTTCTTTATTGCAGCAGAGGTTGTTAATGTTTCACCTAAACCCCCTTGCCCACCCTAGAGGCCACCTGCAGCCTTAGGGGGACAGTCCTTATACACATCAAAGAGTTTCCCTTCAAACACCCAAGTCTCTCTACTGAGGGCTTTCTCGGGGAGCAGGAATGTGCTCAGCCTGTGACTGAGACATCAGGGAAGTTCCTGGGAGTTAAGTCCATGGCAGCTTCCAACTAATGTGTCATGAAAATTGGTGGATAAACTCCAGCACCCTTGCACCTCTATGGGGAAATTTTCAGGTGTGTTCAATAGTTTCTCATAGGATTCCCCCGAGGTTGAGCAACAGTTGTCTGCAGCAACATCTGCTCATTTACATGCCCTTGTTTGGCTTCCCTTCTTTCTCTGTCCCATTTCTCCACTCAGGGTCAAGCTTCCTGGCATCGCCTCTCCAATATGGCTCTTGAGCCAAAGTTCTCATCTCAGGATCTGCTTTTGGAAAATCCATCTGAGACAGTCATTGAACATTGACTGACTACCTGTTACTTTGCAGGCATTGCAATGGGCTTTAAGATATATTTATAAAGGGAGCAGTATCTATCTCCTTATCTCACCTCTCTCAGCACCTAACTTCACTAGTAGCACTCTCTCAGCTCTTTCTAAATAAGCTGCTCTCCTTGTAAATAGGAAGTCTTCTTTGACTACACTGTCTGGAGTGGACCCTCTGACTCCAGCCCACCCCTACTCTGGTCCCATTATTTCCTGTTTTGTTTTGTTTTGTTTTGTTTGTTTGTGTTTTGTGTGTGTGTGTTGTTGTTTTTTTACATGAGCAGACTTCCTAATATCTCTGTTTGTTTGGCATTATTTCTTCTCCTGTTTGTTTTGTTTGACCACTTCCCTGAAGAAAGGTAATACACTTGTCTTTATTTCTTGCTGACTCTGTCGGTATGAAGTAGATGTTCCCTAAATACTTGTTGACTAAATAAGTAAATACATCCTCCCCACACCTCCAAGGAACTTGCTGTCTTATTTGGGGATACAGACAAGGGAATGAATAGGCAGTAATTGGAGCATGTTAGAGGAAAACATGGTACATATTTGCAGAGGATTAGAGGAGACATGAAGAATAGCTGTCTGGAGAAATGGATAGCTAAGCAGAAACCAGGAAAGCATGTAGGTTCTATCCAGGTAAGAGGGAGAAGAAGAGTATTCTAGGCAGAGAGAGTAGCAAGTCAAGTTATACTCAAGTAAACAAGTAAGGCACATTTGGACTATGCATTTAGTATCACTGAAGCAGACATCTGTAGGGTAGAAAGAAGGGAGTGACTGCTCAAGATGCAGGCAGGGACCCGTCAGGTATGATCTAAACTATGGCCCCTTTGCCATATCCAGCCACATCCAATCATCTATGGCTGCTTTCATGCTACACAAAGCCAAGCATATTTACTGTCTGCCCCTTACAGAAAGTTTGTCAATGTGAAGAAACCTGGGTCTCATGGAGGCACTGAATTTTCAGCAGGGGAGGGGCAAGACCAAATACTAGTATGCATTTCAGAAAGGCCACACTAGTTGCAGTGGAGAATGGACTGAGAGGAGGGGTGCGAGATACTGGAAGAGCAAGTGTCTGACTTCCCCAGATGGTCTGCAAACCTTTTGCCAACACGACCACATCGCAGGCATCTTTGTGTTCTCAAAACATCATAGGTGATTCATAAATTTTAATCAAGTAAATGAATATAGGGTGGGGCAAACTTAGTTTACAGTTGACCACATAGAAAATAATACAATAATTAATAAATGATAATACAAGGATAAACTCTGTGTTTAGCATACTCACAATTGTAAACCTATTTTTTGCCACACCTGCATATGCATGAAGGTGAGATGAAGTGCTTGGAAAAGTATATTCTGGCACTGGAGAACAAAATAAAAAACATTGTGTGATAGTGATGATGATGATGATGATGATGATGATGATGATGATAGTAATAATAAATAACCACATTTGGTTTTCTGTACCAGTCACTTCAGTAAGTACATTATTTACATGAACTCAGTCTTCTCAACACTCCCTTAAAACATAAACACATCCTTTTGTTTTACAATTGAGGAAACTGAATTCAAACAGCATGCCAAGGTCACAGGGTTTATTGGTACATAAAGTAGTCATGGTTTGAACATGGATCTGCCTTTCTCTAAAGTTTATCTTCCTTATTCCCAACTCTCCCAGGGCTGTGAAGGGGTCCCTCTTGGCTGCAGCATGTATGGAAAGACTAATACAGAAACACCGATCATGGGCTTGTTAAGGTTTCTCTGTCACATCAATGCTCCGAAAGCCAGGTGAGCACTAAATGAAGCATCTGTAAGAGAAAGCCCTGATCATAACTGGATGTTAGTGGCAGCTTTTGTATTTTGAATCAGCAACACTAGCCTTTATCCTGCAGCCTCACAGGCCTTCAGAGGGGGGAGTTAGGGTCTGACATGATAGGAACATTGAAAGAGCCTGATGTGAGTTGGTTATGCCAATTACACGTGACAAGTCCCTCCTGTCAGCCACTCACAGTGGGGGTGGGGTGGCTTTCTCATTTTCAGACATCTCAAACATTCAACAGTTTATAGGCTAATGAGACCCAGTTTCCATCCCTTACCTCCTGTGATGAGCCCCCCTGTCCCTTCTCCTTGCTTGGGGCTGATGAACCATTTGTCCTCAGCACCCCTGAAGGCCATTTCTGGAAGCACAGTTGTTTATAGACGCTGATTACCTCAATTATCCTCGGAAAAGTGAGGAATGCCTCCTGTCAGGATATTTTCTGGTGCAGAAAGAGTTTTTTTATTAACTGTGGCTTCCCTCATACCCCACTTACTCCCTAGGAGGCCCCCAGCCGACTGACAAACACCCCTAAAACTTAATGTTCCATTTCTACTCATCTTTGTCCAATTCTTCTCTCCCTTAGTGTTTCTACTCCTGCTGATAATTGGATTTTTCCAAGGAAATTGACCAAGCACCTTCTTGACCATCAGTTTATGGCTATTGCAACACTGACCCAGAAGGCTTTGTGAACAATCCTATGAAACCTGGGGTGGGACCTTCATGTGAAGATTTAAAACTGCAAGTTGTCCCTGGAAGGCAATAGAATTGTATCTGATTGGGAACCACTGAAAACCATTGTCCAAAGCTCTCCCCATAGAGCCGTGTGTTCTTTCCTGTCATTGTATATACCTATCTGTGTTCTTAACTAGCGCCAGTGCCCTCCACACTGCATTCCATCTCCTGCTGCCTGTTAAAACTGGGATACTGTGCACTTCTGTCTGCCTTATGATTTGTGTGAAATCTTCCCAGACAAAAGCAGCCTTACAGAATTGGTACTTCACCCCATCACCTGAGGAATTCTAACCAAGCACAGCAGAAAAAGAATTCCA
Source organism: Eptesicus fuscus (assembly GCF_027574615.1). NCBI lineage: Eukaryota > Metazoa > Chordata > Mammalia > Chiroptera > Vespertilionidae > Eptesicus > Eptesicus fuscus. The sequence goes on along the minus strand of NC_072490.1, from coordinate 50,536,077 downwards.
ATTACTTACATAACAAAAGTTCCATTTTCATTTTCTTAAACCTGCAGCTTGGAGACAGAGCGTTTGACCCACAGTGGCTTGAATAAGGGGTTTGTGCTTCATACACACCGAGAAATCCAGAACCAAGAGGCTGCTGTATGGATGATGACTAGGCCACCATCTCTTTGGTCGTTATGGTTTTTGCCTCATAATCACCAAAGGGCTGCTGTGTCCATGGACAGCCTTAGCTGCATGGGAGGCTGGGAAGGAAACATTCGGCTTTCCTGGGCTCTATAGGGGAGGCAGACAAGAGCACAAGGCCCAGGGATGATTGTTGAGTCACTCAGTCCCCAGAGTTTGCCACAGACACTTGTGGGAGAAAGGGGCAGATGTGAAATAAGCATCCATGACATTTTACAAAGTCAAGACAGGGTCATCAAGCCCATTCAATATATGGCCATTTCATTTTCCCTGGAGGGTAGTATCTAGAAACTCCTGTGCCTTAACACTTGTCCATAAGTTGAAATGTAAATTTCTGCTCAAATTTTATTTTCCAGCATAAGCCTGACACAAATCTTTAAAGTAAAATGGATGGTTGAAATAATAAAAATAGCCTGACTGGTGTGGCTCTGTGGTTGAGCATCAACCTATGAACCAGGAGGTCAAGGTTCGATTCCAGGTCAGGGCACATGATCTGGCTGTGGGCTTGATCCCCAGTACGGATGCAGGAGGCAGCCGATCAATGATTTTCTCTCATCATTGATGTTTCTATCTCTCTCTTCCTCTCCCTTCCTCTCTGAAATCAATAAAAAATATAAAAAAAAGAAATAGTAAAAATAAATTTATAACAATCTTCATATCTATAGAAAATATAGAGTAATCAAATGAATTCTGAGGCAACCAATGGAATATTATGCAACAGTTAAAGAATAAATAGCAATCTAGAAAGTTGTTATCTTTTACAAAGCAAAAAAAAAAAAAAAAGCAAATTGCCAAGTATCACATACATGCATTGCATTTCTGTAAAAGGAATATTTATACATATACATAAACACATTTTTTATAGACTTGAAAAGGTCTACAGAGGTAGCATTGAAGAATTATCAGTTATTATGATCAAAGAAAAAAAATTCCAGGTAGAATTTCAGTTTATAATTATTTTCTATATTATTTCAATTCCTTCCAGTAAGCATGAATAACTCAAAAGAGGTTTTCTTAAAATTGCCAATTTAGACAACCTCTGAGTGACTTGAGCAAAGTAAATTCAGATCTGCCAATAGATGGTGTGCTGTTTTTAACTTTCTTTTGGATAAAATACGTAAAATCAAAGAAACTCCACTCACTTCCAGAATTATCTTCAATAGTATCTTTGAATTATTTATATTTGCAGAGAATGTAAACAGAGTAATATTTTTGCCCTGCTTATTTATTAAAGTATTTTGGCAAAGTCACTCTTTAGAATCAAGGTAAAAATATTTCACAATGTGCCATGGCACATATGTCAATCATAAGTCGAGTAAAAAGTATGACTAATTTTTCATCAGATTCAATGACAGTAACTTTTTAAAGGAATCAGCTCCAACTCTCAATTCTTCCTATCTGTCATAATGCAATAATGAGAAAAACTAAAAATTCAATAGGGCTGACACCTGATTAGAGAGTCTTGTGAATTAATTTCTTGCTTATTATACTGTTTTTGAACTTGCCATTTTTCAAGGGTAAACTGATGATATGGACTTTCTGAATTTTCTTACCTACCATAACCATCTCTTAGAGCACTAAGAAAATCACTGGTGATAGATATCTTACTAACATACTTCTGTTTGAAAGAAAAATTAGAGCAAGACACGCTCATGTACCAGAGCCATGCTCTACACCTCAGTAATATACATTGAGTAAGCTGGCATGAATTATTTCTTTCCAGAAGCAATGTTTTCATGATAATGTAGATGATTAGATTTTTTACCTGAAGCTAAGTTACAACTCTAAACCCCATTAAAATATATAGATAGATAGATAGATAGATAGATATAGATATAGATATATAGTTTGCAGATGAAAGAGAATCATTGATTGGCTGCCTCCTGCAGGCCCCCTACTGGGGATTGAGCCTGCAACCCGGGCATGTGCCCTGACCATGACCTCTTGGTTCATGGTTTGACACTCAAGCACTGAGCCACACTGGCCAAGCTAAACCCCCCTTTTTAAAAAAAGAGTAGGCCTCAGAATACCACATCCAATGTTCTTTGAATAGATAAAAAAGTCAAATTGGGATTGTATTATGATGGAATTTCAATATACTTGGTATGTTTCCTTTAAGATTTAAATATTTCATGAACTAGAGTTGTAGTTATATCCATAAAGCAAATTAGAATAACATAAGATTCCTTTGGAAAAAATACTGATCAACAACAAATGGACCACATTCAATTAATGTCTTTTTACTAGATGGCCAGGGTCACTAAACAGAGAATCTTATTTCATTCTCCATTCTTTTTTTCTAAGATTTGTTTTGCTTAAAATTTAGCATCGCCTTGATGAAAGACTAGCTCTAGATCCTATGAAAAGAACAGTAGGAATTAGTCATAACTATTTATTGTCGGAAGAATTTTTAAATATGCAATAGCTATGTATAGGGAATTGAAGGCCTTTTGAACACTGCACTGGCAAGCTGAAGATCTGCACTGCTCATACTCCAAGACGTTCATGAAGTTGCTTTGATCATTCTGATTCTTGATCTGGAAATCAATGCCTGAATCTCTCAAACATGAAGATTGGTCATCTATTCACCTCTGTAATGACAGGGAACTTACTACCATCTATTATTTGATTATGTAGTAAAGAAAGAAGCAAACCTCAAACAGGCAGTTATAGGTAGCATATCATTCATATTGAAAAATACTCAAAGTACTAGAGGAAGTTCTACAGGAACATTTTCAGTATATGCTAAAGTAATCTTTTCTGATTACAATTCTAATCATAATAATAACAAACAATTGCTGCTACTTAGTGAGATTTACTTGTGTCCCACAATGCAGTAGCTGTTTTACAGATATTATCCCTTTGAAATCTCATTGCTCTTTGAGGTTGGGACCATAACCATCACCATTTCAGAGCCATAGAAAACTATGGCTTAGAGGGGTTGAATGATTTGTCCAAGGCAACACAGACAAAGAATGATAGCTTAAATTCATGACTATACTAAACATCCTATATAATAAAGAGGTAATATGCAAATTGACCCTCACACCCTTGCACAAGATGGCCGCCCCATGTGGTCAAAGATGGCCGCTACAAAATGGGCAGCAGGGGAGGGTAGTTGTGGGTGATCAGGTCAGCAGGGGAGGGCAGTTAGGGGCGACCAGGCCAGCAGGGGAGGGCAGTTAGGGGTGACCTGGCTGGCAGGGGAGGAAAGTTGGGGGTGACTGGGCCAGCAGGGGAGGGCAGTTGGGGGTGACCAGGTCGGCAGGGGAGGGCAGTTGGGGGTGACTGGGCTGGCAGGGGAGGGCAGTTAGGGGCAACTGGACCAGCAGGGGAGGCAGTTAGGGGCAACTGGGCCAGCAGGGGAGGACAGTTGGGGGCGACGAAGCCGACAGGGGAGGGCAGTTGGGGTCAACCGGGCCAGCAAGGGAGGGCAATTGGGGGTGATCAGGCCAGCAGGGGAGGGTAGTTGGGGGTGATTGTGCTGGCAGGGGAGCAATTAGGCATCCATCAGGCTGGCAGGGGAGTGGTCAGGGGGTGATCATGCAGGCAGGCAGGTGAGCAGTTGGGAGCCAGCAGTCCCAGATTGTGAGAGGGATGTCTGACTGCCGGTTTAGGCCCGATTCCACAGGGATCAGGCCTAAACCGGCAGTCGGACATCCCTCGAGGGATCCTAGATTGGAAAGGGTGCAGGCTGGGCTGAGGGACACCCCGCCCCAAGTGCACAAAATTTGTGCACCGGGCCTCTAGAAAATCATAAAAAATCTATTGGTAACTGTTAGAGAATATGAGTAAACAAACCCATTATTTTAACAATCTAATCTAATAATAGACAAATATGCAAATTGACCGCACCTTCGCTACACCTAAGCCACGCCCACCAGCCAAGCCACGCCCACCAACCAATCAGGACGAGTATGCAAATTACCCCAACAAAGATGGAGGCTAATTTGCATATCAAGACAGCGTCCAAAGAAGCCAAGAGCTGCAGAAGGGAGTAAAGCTTTGAAGAAGCAAGCAAGCCAGGGGGGAGGAGAAGGGCGGGGCGGAGGCGGGGCCAGGGGCGAAGGGAAACCCAGGCGGGTTGGAGGAGAAGGCGGGGCGGGTGACAAGGGCGGGGTGGAGGTGGGGCTGGGGGCGAAGGGAAACCCAGGCGGGTTGGAGGAGAAGGTGGGGCGGGTGACAAGGGCGGGGTGGAGGCGGGGCTGGGGGCGAAGCGAAAGCGGGCGGGCTGGAGGAGAAGGTGGGGCGGGGGACAAGGGCGGGGCGGAGGCGGGGCTGGGGGCGAAGCGAAAGCGGGCGGGCTGGAGGAGAAGGCGGGGCGGGGGACAAGGGCGGGGCGGAGGTGGGGCCGGGGCTGGGGCCGAAGGGAAACGCGGGCGGGCTGGATGGCGGCCCACATAGCACCAAAGATGGCGGCCCACATAGCACCAGGGTGGGAAGCTAGCGTCGTCACCATGGTGACGACGCTAGTGTCCCACTCACAGGCTGCTGAGGGAGGAAGAGCTGCAGACAGATCGCTGGGCTGCTGGGCTGGGGGCACGCTCAGAGCCGCCACCCGCGCAGCTTGGAACACCCCCTGGCCCAGCAGACAGAAGCCCAGCTGACAGAAAGTGGGCGGTGGGCCGGGGTTGAGCTCTGAGCCACCGCAGCACGACTTGGGACACGCCAAGCAGACAGAGGCTGGGCCGGGGGCTGCGGACAGACGCTGGGCCGGGGGCTGCTCAGAGCCGGGGCTGCTCAGAGCCACCGCTGCGTGGCTTGGGACACGCCCCCGGCCCAGCAGATAGAAGCCCAGCTGACAGAAAGCGGGCGGTGGGCTGGGGGTGAGCTCTGAGCCGCCGCAGCGCAACTTGGGACACGCCAAGCGGACAGACGCTGGGCCGGGGAGCGATGCTGCGCAGCTTGGGACATGCCTCTGGCCCAGCAGACAGAAGCGCAGCTGACAGAAAGCAGGGCCGCTGGGCTGGGGGGGCGCAGCTTGGGGCATGCCCCCAGCCCAGTGGACGGAAGCCCTGCAGACACAATGAAGGGGGTCCTCTGTGCATGAGCTGCAGAAGAAACACCTTTTCTGAAGGCTCATTGGCTAAGCTCCCTGTAAGCTGCCTCTCACAGTGTTCTTGGTAACTTGAGTAATAAGAACCTAAGAAGGTGTTCTAAGGTTTTTCCACCTCACTCCTGGAGGAAAAACAAAGGTCCGCTGCTGGAGGACTAAGAAATGTCATAACCTGCCCTAGCCAGTTTGGCTCAGTGAATAGAGGCTTGGTCTGCCCACCACAGGGTCCAGGTTTGATTCTAATCAAGGGCATGTACCTAGGTTGCAGGCTCCTCCCTAGCCAGGGCCCAGGTCAGGGCTCATGCAGGAGGCAACCAATCAAAGTGTCCCTCTCACATTGATGTTTCTCTCTGTCTTTCCCTCTCTCTTCCAAGCTCGGTAAAAATCAATGGAAACATATCCTCAGGTGAGGATAAAAAAGAAAGAAAGAAAAGAAATGTCATATCCTATGAAAGACACATCTTAAAAGTGCCTAAAGAAAGCTGTCATTTTTTCAAGGTGAAGGGACTGGAGTCCATGTTGGTGAAAACATCTTGGCGGCTGTGACAGTGGCAGCAGCAGCGGGGTGATGGGGCTGGTGCCTTCCCCTGATCAACCCAGTCACCTCCCGCAGGGGAAGGCCAGACTGAGGCTTAGGCCCGCTCCCCATCAGTAGGACATCTCCTGAGGGCTCCCAGTCTGTCAGAGGGGGCAGGCTTGGCTGAAGGACTCCTCCTCCCCACCCCCCGCCAGTGCATGAATTTCGTGCACTGGGCCTCTAGTTATAAAATAAAAAGGAAGAATCAATCATTTGCCTTGCCTTTTCTTTACAAGTGCTACCAGTAAGTGACCAAACAGTGGAGAGAAAGTGCTCCTTTGTTGAACTTCTCAATAATAAAGAAGAAATTATAGAATTTAAACCTGTTATGGACTGAATACCTGCTCCTCCAATTCATTTGTTAAGGCCCTAACCCCCAGTGTGGCTATATTTGGAGATGTTGCCTCTATAAGGAAGTAATTAAAGTTAAGCAAGGTCATAAAGGTAGGTCCCCAATCCCATAAGACTAGTATCCTCATAAGAAGAAAGAGCAGAGTGCTCCTCCCTTCCCCCCTCCATGTGCACCCCCTAAGGAAAAGCCGTGTGAACACACAGCAAGGTGGTGGTCTCCTACAAGCCAAGAGGAGAGGCCTCAGAAAGGAACTGTTGACATCCTGAACTTGAACTTCTCAGCCTTCAGACTGTGAGAAATAAATTTCCGTTGTGTAAGCCACTCAGTCTGTTGTACTTTGTTATGGAAGCCCAAACTGACTAAATCCACAAAAAGAGTGACAACCAGATATTATGTGCTTCTAAGGGGAGAAGACCTCACAAAATGTTAAGTATTCTTGGCCAATAGAAAAAAAATAATTTTTAAAAAATTGATCAAGCCTCTATGTCCAACTGCAGATTTACAAAATATACAAAAGAGAGAGGATGATGTAAAATGATGGCACAAGGAAGAAATCAGCAAAATTCAAACCATGAGAAACTCTCCAGAGAAAACCTTTGTTTATTCAAGAGCAACAACAAAAACATCAAAAATATACAGGAGAGAGAAAGACAGAGAGAAGAAAATAAGGGGATATTGAAAGATAAGCGCTTACAGATTAAAAGGTTTTTAAAGATGTATCGATTCAATGATAAACTTTTTAAAAAATCCAGATTCAAGAAAACTAAAAAATATCATGAGATTGAATGAAACATTTGAAAATTTGTAGATATTTGATGGCACTAAATTATTGCTAATTTCTGAATGTGTGATATAATATTGTAGTGTTTTTTCTCTCAATACCTTTCAGAGATACATACGAATTTATGGGAGAAATATATAGTATGATGCTAGGGGAGAGGTTAACATGGGATAACAGGAGCAGCATTGGTTAGGAGTCGATTATCGTTGGAGCCAGGCAATAAGGAAACAGAGGCTCATTATATTATTTAGTGTTTCTTTCTAAATGTTTGAAATTTTCTATTACTAAAAGTTTTTAAAAATTGAGATCATATTATAAACCAATGTAGATATGAGTGTATATGTATAAACAAAATTAAATAGTTTTTTTTCATTTAATAAATATGTAAACAATTTCCATGTTTTTTAAATAGATATTAAAAAGATGTCTTAATCAAAATTCCTGAGAGGAACATTCTTTTTTCTTTTTAAATTCTCACTCAAGGATATATTCTTACTGATATTTTTCTTTATCTTTCTTTCTTTCTTTTTTTTTTTTTCTTTAGAGAGAGGAAGGGAGAGAGAGAGAGAGAGAGATGAGAAAGAAACATTGATCAGTTGCCTCTCAAACTCATCCCTACTGGAGATCAGACGTGCAACCTAGGTGTGTGCCCTGACAGGGAATCAAACCTGCAACCTTCTATGGTGTGCAGGATGATGCTCACACCAACTGAGCCACCTGGCCAGGGCCTGAGAGGAACACCTTTTAAAGTGAGAAAGTCTCATTCTGTTCTATTAATATTGCAGGACTAAGAAGAAAATGTATTCTCTCTTCTTTAACAAAAAATTTCTTTCTTAATAATCTATTGATTGTTCGAAGGATCCATTTAGTTCTGCCTCATTACGAGAGAGAAGCCTTTTCTCGTTATGTTGTAATGAGATGAAAAATCACTATAGCCTAAAGGACTATACATTCCATGTAAAAGGACATTATTTCCTAGACAATAAGACAAAAATCCCCACCATCATTCGATAATGTCTTCCTATTGATTCACTTCAAGGAGTGATCAAATGCGTCAAATTACTTAATATTTAATATATTGGTTTCCATTTCTGAGTATAATGCTGTCAAGTGCAGTGCAGATACACTATACTGATAAACACAGACATAAAAATGACGCCATCAACTCTAGCACCACAGAAGAGACCAAAAATAGGGAGCCATCTAGTGATTTGAAACTAAAAGCAGAATGACCTTTTAGCTTCTGGCTCTCAAATTAAACCTACCCCTGTCTTTAAACATCTAGTTGATGTGTTAAAATACTATCAGAGTCACCTTATTTGTTCACGGGAATCAGAGACAATCATTCAAGAAACAGTGACATCCCTTCCCTCTCTGTCTCATCTTGTATGGTCTCCAGTGAATAACAAACTATTTACAACCCTCCCCTCCCCCAAACAATCTTGGCCATTCTTTGCCTATAAGCCCTCACACATGCTTCTGCCTTCTGCTGGAGAGTGCCTTCTCCGTCTCCGTGTTTTAAGACTCGGTGCTATTGCCACTTTCTCTATGAGATTATTCTTATATCATTCCTTTATAATTTTGTGGCAGGCAGAATAATGACCTGCCCAAAGATGCCCATGAACTAATCTCCTTCCATGTAAATACCATGTAAAATAAACATTTGATTTTACAGAGCTTGATTTAACAGACAAAATTTCCAGTCTGTATGTTATATGTTAAAATTAACACCCTGTTAATTAAAAAAATGCTTTTAACCAAGATTTGCTTATAACTAAATTAACAGGTTATTTTTTGTTATGAATTCACTAGAATTTTTTGGTGGTTTTTTTTTTTTCTTCCAGTTAATCCTTATCTGAGGATATTTTCCCATTGATTTTTAGAGACAGTGGAAAAGAGGGGGAGAGATAGACAGTGAGACATCAGTGTGAGAGAGACACATCGACTGGTTGCAGGCTCACTCCCTGGCCTTAGCTACGTGTCCTTGACCAGAATTAAACTCAGAACCCTTCAGTCCACGGGCTGACGCTCTATCCACTGAGGCAAACTGGCTAGGATTCACTGTAATTTTTAACAAGTTTTAGTGAATAGGCCACATGTTGGAAAGACATTGTAGTAATTTCACGACATAAACAGATATTACATATCTACAAATATAATCTACATATTTAAATCCAAGAGTCACCACTGGTAAACAATGTTCAGTGAATGACTAGCATATATCACATCGATTCACTTGCAGTACTTGGTTCTGTTGTTGTGTGGCATGACTTTCTGCAGCAGTTCTAAGGCCTTCTCACCCATGTTCCCACATGCACTAAGTCACGCCCAAACGTGTGCATTTGTTTATTTGCAGTGACTGGTGAATGCATGCATTTACTAGACCTAGTCAGTATGAATTTAAAATTACAGTAATACATATAGAAAACCTTCCTGTGAAATTAGACTTTCTATACATACTTAATTTTAATTATACAAACAAGTCCACATAAGTTAAAACAGGTTAACTAATTTGTCAAATTTTTAACATATGCATTCAGAAAACCTACTTTATTATATAACAGGCTTTCTGCTTTGGAAACCCCCTCACCTGAATTAGCCATTACAATCGAGTTTTTGCTGTCTGGTGAAAATGACCTGGCAGAATAATTACATTAAGGACCTGGAGCTGGGGAGATTAACTGGGTGGATCCAATGCGATCACAAGGGTCCTTAAAAGAGGGAGATAGATAGGTCAGAGTCAGAGCCATAGAAAGAGACTTGATGACAGAAGTTCCAGGAGAGAGCCCTGGCCCGTGTGGCTTGGTTGGTTGGAGCATTGTCCCTTACACCAGAAGGTGGCGGTTCAGTTGCCTGTCAGGATGCACTGTGTATGGGAGGCAACTGATAAATGTTTCTCTCCCTCCCTTCCTCTCTCTAAAAATCCAATTTAAAAAAGTACAGGAGAGAAAGGATATCAAGAAATAGAAAAGCAGAGGGCAGTGCTAAATGAATCACATGAATTCAGAGAAGAATCAACCTAGTTAGCAGATTTTGCGAGACATTATTAATGCAGCAATTAAAGTACCTGATCATATATAGAAACAAATTTCAGTGCCCTAAATAGTCTGTTTTTTCACAAAAGCTGCATGCATAGCTAAAATTAGGAGGAGACAGGTAAGAAAAAGATGAATTGAGGTTCTTAAGAGGAGAAAATGGTTCATAAGAAGTAGGTTGAAAAGTCCACCATTCGGAGTGAACAAAGGCAAGAGGAGAAAGTCAGTAAGTACCAAGTGCATCATGTCTGGTGTTATCAGTAATGCTGGTACCCACAGCATCGTCCAGGAGTAAGGGAGGTGTGGAACCTTCCACGCGCCAGGCACGGACCCAGTGCAGGCAGTGGAGACTTCCGCCTTCCTGGACCGATGCTCGCCAAACATCCAGTGTGTCCCTGATGAGGTCTGAGCTCTGCGGGCCTGTGCATCTCTCCAGGGGACCTCTTCCCTCTTTCTTAGGTTGCACAAATTAGAAATTGCTCCACTGAGACTTTTGACCGTTATTAAGTACAGGAGTTTAATGACTTTCTTATTCTGCAGCTTTTTCTCGCTTCTTCCTGTTTTCTAGCTCATAAAGCCCATTTGTTAGATGTGGAAGCACGGGGAGCTCCCTTCAATCTGATTGTGACCTAATTTATTTTAGAAGATGTAAGGAACATCACCGAAGAGCTCATTAAAGTGTTCCTTCTGTGCTTCTCATGCTCTGCCTGTTGGTGAGTTCCTAGATGTCCTTAAGTTCCAGGGGAAAGACAATGACCTGTTAGGACCTTAAGGAAGAAAAATGAAATAATAAAAAGAATCATTCTAAGTGGAAATATCAATTCAATGGAATAAGAACATAACTAATTGGAATTGAAAACTATCCTTGGAAAGTCAGAATTGACTCAAAGAGAAAGCACCAAATTTGCCAGAAAGCTAATTCTTACCTTGGGAAAGGGGACAGGCGGTGAGCGAGCCTCCAAGTGCTACTCCTCAGCTAATTCCCCGGAGGCAAATTAGAGAAGGTATTCTTAGCTTGGAAAGTGATGAGTGCTCATAGGGAGAAACAAGCAAAGGCCCAGAGCTTTTAAGGCTCCCTCCCCTCCCCACCCCCCGCCCCCGCCATTAACACCCAGCTGAGCTGCCCTGGCAAGATAGTCCAGGGGACTGCATTGTTGAGGGGGTGACTCAGCAGACAGGGGAGTTTCCAGGGCCTACCAATTCTGGCAGAAGATAAAAGGCAGTTTTTGTTGGTATTGAGTGTTCATTTGAGGTGGATGGTTCCAATTTTTATAAAAGCTGAGAGGTGTCCTAGGATGGATCTGAGGAAAAGGACTTCAAGGCCGGTGGCGGGGCAGGGGGGGGGGGGGGGGGAATGAACAACAACAACAACAAAAGAGAAATTGGCCAGATGGAGAGTGGGCTCCCCAAGAGGATGGGGAACAGCAGCAACACTTTAGGGAGTAAGCCATAATCATGAATGAGATCTCCTTCCCCAACAGCATGTGCAGAAGTTAAGGGCAAAGGCTGTGGATTCAGGCCAACCTGTAGGTGATGCTCATACTTTTACTTCCTAGTTCTTTGTCCTGGAACAAATTCCCAAACCTGTCAAGCCTTGCATTTTCTTCTCTGTAAACAGAGGGTGATGTCCCCCACCTTACAGGACTGCTGTGAGATCCAGAGATTAAATGTATCTAATACAGCCTGCCTCCTGCCTAGTCCTCAGTAAGGGCTTGAAAAAAGAGGAGTTATAATTCTAACCCCCATCTCCCATTCTTATATCCTTCATGAAATTTCCTGAAACGATTTACTCTTCATCTGGCAGGTTGGCCTGAGGGGCCTAACGGGACTGATTTAACAGAATGCCTCTGCTAGAAAAGCAAATTCTACATGGCTGTTATTTATTCATTCAACAAACATTTACTGAGGGTCCATTCCATGCCAAGCACCGTGACTTAGACACTGGGAGTGACAGCAAAAGGAGGAGGGCTTGATATTTGAGTTCTTTTTCAGAGTCAACAATTTACTAGTAATGGGAATAGGATAAAATAATTGATATTAGGCATTGAGAACATTTGAATATACACACACACACAACAAAGGCAAAATGTGAGGGGAATGGGAGCATGCTTTTGAAGTTTCATATAACTAGGACCTTATGAGCAAATATTCAACTGGTAAAATCAGCAGGGTTGGAATAACAACTTTCCATAGCCATTCAATATGCTCTGGGTATTGACAATTTTTTTAAAAAACTGAGTGACTAAAGAACAGTGATTAATCCAACAAGTACAATGAGTAAGGTTTTATAAAGAGCTTCAATTATGTTTGCAAATAATAAAATAGTAATATTTCTTAATGTCATCAGGTCCCTCTGGACTTTTTTAAAAGAAAGTTGTGGAGTCTGGCCAGCATGGCTCTGTGGTTGAGGTTCGACCTATGAACCAGGAGGACACTATTCAATTCCCAGTCAGGGTACATGCTGGTTGTGGGTTCCATCCCCAGTGTGGGGTGTGCAGGAGGCAGCCAATCAATGAATGATTCTCTCTTATCATTGATGTTTCTATCTCTCTTTCCCTCTCCCTTCCTCTCTGAAAAAACATTTTTTTAAAAAAAGTTGTGGAAAGAGCTTTCAATTTGAGATCTACCCACTTTAAAAAATATTTTTAAAAATTTAAATTGATTTGAGAGAAACATTGATTTACTGTTACATTTAATTATGCATTCATTGGTTGCTTCTTGTATGTGCCCTGACCGGAGATCGAACCCCAAACCTTAGCATATCTGAGCTAACCAGCCAGGACTACCCAATTAACAAAATTTTAAGTGTATACTATATTATTATTGATGGTAAGTACAATGTGGTACAGCAACTCTCTAGAGCTTATTCACTTCACGTGACTGAAACTTTATGCTCAGGTCCCTCTACTCTTGATTCTGGCTCCAACCCATCTGCACCCCTGATGAACTACAGCTTTGAGAACCGGGAAGATGAGGCTACAGAGAGATGCTTTCAGAATGTTATTACTTTAAGTAATCACAAAGGGAAACTGCCCTTTGACTGTGCTGTTTTATTTATGAACTAATTTTTTTAACTGACAATCTTTTTTTTCCAAAAGGAGCTATATTTTATTATCAAATAGAATAAAAACATTTTAAGTCATAGGCAGATGTTACACCTATGTGTACCAAACAGTTAAACTGTCAGGAACAAATCTGTAGGTGGAGGTTTTAAAAAATTTATCTTTATTGTTGAAACTATTATGGATGTCCTCCCTTTTTTTTCCCATTGACCCCCTCCACCCTACCCCCACCCCTCCCAGGCCTTCACCACACTATTGTCTGTGTCCATGAAGGCCAAAAGACATATGAAAAAATGCTCAATGTCAGTGAGCATCAGAGAGATGCGAATTAAAACTACAATGAGGTCACACCTCACTCCTGTCAGAATGGCTACTATCAACAAATCTACATATGACAAGTGCTGGTGAGGATGTGGAGAAAAGGGAACCCTCGTGCACTGTTGGTGGGAACACAGACTGGTGCAGCCACTATGGAAAACACTATGGAGTTTCCTCAAAAATTAAATATGAAACTGCCATTTGACCCAGTGATCCCACTTTTAGGAATATATCCTAAGAAATCCAAAACATCAATCAGAAAGAATACAGGACAAGATCTAAATGCTAAATTAAATGAAAAATTACATCTAAAACATTCAGACAAAGTAGCTTTCTATTTATAACAACTGATCTATAATTTCATGATTATGTCATGATAGTGATAATTTGAGAGTAATGATTTTGTAAGATTCCATTCTGTTTAATAATCAATCATACTGTTATGATTGATTTAATATAATACTATATGCAATATATGTATATACACTATTGAGAACCTTACAACAGACCCACCCTCCCCTCAATGGTGAGAATTCTTTCCTTTTTAGCAAATAAGAAAATTGAGGTTCAAAATGTAAATCACTTAATTAAAAGTCACACAGCTAGTGGGGAATGGAAGTCAGAATTGGAATCCAAGGTACACAATCCACAGTGATAGTCCATCCTTAAAATGGGATTAGTTAAATGTTAAAAATTAAATGTGACTTAATGTTTGTCTAAAAATGTTTTTATTGCATCCTTGTTCTGACAAATACCTTAGGAGAAATATTTCAATTTTAGTCTGACAGTCATTTTCTATTAATGTTTGAAAACATACTATAATATATTTTGGCTTTTAGTGGCATTTTCCAAGAAGTCTGCTTTTAATCTGAACATCACTTTTAATAAATTCCCCCAGGTGATTCTGATATAGGTGGTCCATGGACAACACTAGGAGAAACGGATTCTGGTGGCAAAAGAGACTGAGAGCTTCTACATAACCTCCCTCCCCAACAGCTCTAGGGTCTTTTCGGGGGGTGGGGGAGAGGGGAGGGGACTCGATTGCACCAGGCGGAGGTTGAGGTCATCACCACTGAAGAAGCTGAGCAGAGACAATCTGGAGAGACTAAACAACCTGTCAATTAGCATTACCACCAGAGCTGGGAGCCCAATCTTTTAACTTGTTCTGAGCTTAGCTTCTAAAACTTGACTGTGCGTGTGAGTCAGCTGGAGATCATCTAAATGTAGCGCAGATATTCAGTAGGTCTGGCTGGGACCAGAGATTCTGCATCTCTAACGAGCTCCCAAGTGATGCCCACCCGCTGGTCCTCAGCCCTCCCTTTGACGAGGAAGCTGGAGAAGCCGGTTGTCTCCCTTGACATATGCTTGAAGGCTAAGAACTCGGCACTCCCAGTCCCACAAAGTTCCATTTTACTCAACAGGGATCACTGTAGTTCTTACTCAGATACACATTCAAATGATCCTCTTTTCCTCCACGCTACCAGTACTTTCCAGAAAATAAACCAAATAAGAAGCCTTCTACTCAACTTTTCACAGGTTAACAGCATGTAAGAGCCTGGGCCTGCATCATTCACGCCAATGCTACAGTGTCAGAATGTGTGACTTACAAAATGTGTGGCCCTGGACAGGTGGCTCCGGCTCTACACCTCCCTTCCCCATCTTTAAAATAGTAATAGTGACGCCTCATGGTGCTGCTGGGAAGGAACCGACGCTGTGAGGTGCAGAACACAGTGCCCGGTAAACAGTGAGTGCCACATAAATGTCAGCTACCTGACCTTTTAGCAACTTGTCCTGTTGGATGACCCTCATTCCAGTATTTCTAAAGTTATTAATAGACCTCCCCATGACCTTCAGGATTGTATGGGCTCCCATCCTTTCTCTTCTAAATCCCTCAAAGGGTTGTTAGGATTAAGCGAATTAATATGCTTCAAACACTTGGAACAGTGCCTGTCACATAATGAGGACCCAAGATGGCTTGGCTTTTATCTTCAGCACTTACTACAATAATAATTAAATCACTTTTGAGGGATTTTTAAATTGACTGTTCCCTTATTAGGCTGCAGGGACTATATCTGGTTCAGCCACCTCTAGATGCCCAATCTTTCCGCCGGGCCTGGGACACTTGCTGCTCAATAACCCGGTGGAAAGCGTGATGGACGAACGTATGAACAAATCAGCGACTGACCGAGTGAGAAAACAAGCTTGCCTTCAGAAGAGAGCCTCGGAAGTGAGAGTCAGAGAGCAGAGTCAGAGGAGAGGGAGAGAAAGATGCTCTCAGGGAGCTGACAGGCTTGGGGAAGTTCAGAGGGGGCGTCCTCCAAATTTGCCAGCACCAGGAGTTTATAAATACCCGTGGGAGTGAGCGGGAGCGAAGTCTGGGAGAGAATTGCCAGTTGATAACAGTCTTGGAAAAAATATAAGCTAACCAAGTTTTCTGAACAGATGTGTCAGGAAATGCTTGGAGGTAAATAAAACATGAGAAATGAGAAACCTTTGAATTTCCTGCACCAGAGCTAATGAGGAATCCGGGGCTTTCCCGAGCTTCAGTCCCCAGCGAGGAGAACAGCAGGGTTTGCCAAGAGAGGAGAGGGTGAGGGTTGCACAGTTTTAGAATGTGATGGGCCCAGGTCAGAGGTCATGTCAATCCCACATCCCACCCCCTACCGCCACAAATAGGTTATGCCTGGACAGCTGAGGGAGGGAAGGTTCCAAGGAGCAGAACTCAAAGTTGAGATGCACTCCTGAAGATGAGCTGATCATAGGGAATTGCTTTATCCGTACTGCATTTTTTTTTTATTATAGTTGCTCTTCAGTGATGACACTCTGTCTCTGAAATTTATAATATTGACTTAATTCTCCCCTGGAGATGGAATTAACCATCAAAGCATTTCCAGGCTACTTTAGATCCATCTCATAACGACAGTCATTTTCCTGGTAGATGGGGAAACATTCCCCCTGACCTGGTGCACTCATCGAGGACGCAGAATGAAAACCGGTAGCAGAATGGACTTTAACTCCATAGGGAAGAAAATAATAATACTGTTGTCTAGGCTGGCATGGTCTCTAAAGGATTTTCCCATGTCTTCTAGGACAGCAATCCTCTCTGTAACTCTGGGGTGGAGATTCATCATTTCCATTTTGCTGATGAAGAGATTGAGATCCAAAGAGGGCAAATGACATGTTTAAGGCCATGCATACTTGTAAGTGGCAGAGTCAGGATTTGGACCTATTTCCTCTCATTCCAATTCAGTTCTTCAAGACAATGCAGACAGAAAATAATTTTCTTAATGAGCATTCTGCCAGGGCAATGTGCTTGGAAGGTCTTTTATCTTGGCCAATGCACCAAGGGTTTAAATAGTTACATGTAGCCCTGGCCAGGGTTGCTCAATTGGTTGAGGGTTGTCCCATGCACTAAAAGGTCGCCAGTTCGATTCCCAGTCAGGGCACATACTGAGGTTGCAGGTTCACTCCGTAGTTAGGGTGTATATGGGAGGCAACCAATTGATGTTTCTCTCTCACATTGATATTTCTTTCTCTCTCTCTCTCTCTCTCTCTCTCTCTCTCTCTCTCTCTTTCTAAAATCAATAGAAACATATTTTTTAAAAATTAAAATTTAATAAAAGTTACATATAACTTTTAATAGCTCACCAGATGATCAAGGGTAGGCATAGTGTGAGCATCTCTCCTGGGAAAGCCCTGCATCTTTCCAAGCTCAGAGGCACATGAGATGAGTGACATTCAAACCACCACCTTTGACGTGTTCTCCATGTCTACCACTCTTCCAGGACCCATCTAGGAGCCCATGTCTCTGTAGCGTCCAATGAGGCTGAAATTTGGCTAAACTAACACCAAAGATTCTTGCATGTATCCAATTAAAAACCAGGGGCCTATCTCAGGCCCCTACACATCTGGTAATAACCTGAAACATGTGCATTTCTGGCATGTGCCGGACCCATAGTTGGCCTTTCTCCATTTGAAGTAATTCCTCAGCTCATTGGGCTTGAAGAACATTGAGCCCTGCTTGTCTCCCTTCTGCACGGAATTCGTCATAAGGACTTGGGAAACTCAACTCACCTCGAGGGGCTTCAATTTTCTGACTTACAGAAATTAAGTTTTAATGTTTTATAGTCACCAGCAAGAGGTCAAATGGGTTGAGGGTGTCATTGGTTCCTGCTGATGCTGATTCATGCAGTAAGTTCATCTGACTTCAAAACCTGTGCTCTCTCCACTCTACTCGACTCATCTCTAGGGCTTCCTGTGGCTTTTGCAATGTATCTCTCAACTACTGAGGAAACTCTAAGATTCTACGTGAACTGTCCAAACCCACCCGGCTAGTAAGTACTGAGTAAGAAGCCTAGTCAGTGGACCTCCTGTGCCCTGGCCTCCATCCACCGCTACGCTGCCTTCATTTCCAAAACAGCTCCTAGAGAAAAAGTACCCTTCAAACATACATTTTTTTCTTCATTCAACATAATTTTGTAGAAAAATACTGCATATTTTAATCAGGACATATGAGCGTGAATCAGTTTCTATCCATTATTACTTTCAAGAATTTAGACATGTAACCATTCTAAATGTCTATTTATTCACGGGTTAAAAGGTTTAATAGTGTAATATTGTTTCATTTGTTGATTGCTGGAGTAAAATAAGACACTGGGAGCCACGTGAATGTGGTCAAGTATTATACAGAAGTAAGGAATAATAATAGCATAAAAACAACAAGACCCTTGTATTTGGAGAAAGAAGCTTAAAAGTCCTTGGATCAGAGTATCTGAAAGTAAGAAAAGTAGAAATACAATGGGGATATTTGGTCAAAGCTGGTGTTATTACTAAATTGATCACAGTGGCTCTAAACCAGGAGTTATCTGGCATTGTCTAGAGAGAATTTTGGTTGTTACAACTTGGGGGGAGGTTGCTACTGACATCTAGTGGGTAGAGGCCAGGGATGCTGCTAAACACCCTACAGTACATAAAACAGTCCCCTACATAATGAACTATCTGGGCCAAAATTGTAATAGTGTTGAGGCTGAAAAATCATGAGTTCAGAAATTAGTATCTTTGTGTATTCCAGTGCCTTGGCATCTAGCATTGTACTTGGATTAAAATGGACACCCAATGTATTCTCAGCAAATCTGAGAATGCTTGGGAGCAATACATAATGTTTGTTGAATAGATGAACAAGTGAACGAACACCCACAGATAATCAGATAATGGGAGTCAGATCTAATTCAGATTGCCAGTGGAAAGCTTAGGCCCTCTCAGTTTACTCTTCTATCTTCTTTTCTGTCCTGTTGAAGCAAGCGTCTTCCCTTTCTTTCCTCACCCAACATCCAGCAAGAATGAGACTAGCCCAGCAAATCTGAGAATGCTTGGGAGCAATACATAATGCTTATAAGATGCAAGCACTGCAATGGCTCTTCCAGCTGCTCCTTCAAACCATTCCATGTCAGCTAGACAGTCATCACAGTAAATAAATGGGTTCGAGCTTATTCCTTCACTGAGCATGAATAGTTAGGACATAAAGCACATATTTCCCGTAAATCTTACTAGAACAGTTCATTATGTGTTTAAGAAGAGACACCCTGGGCCATGAGAAAGAAGCTAGGTTTAGGTGAGAAAATGGAAATTGAAGGCATTTAGTTCGGGAAGTGCAGCTATGATCTGTTCATCACTGTGTCTCCCATGCCTAACATGGTGCCTGGCACATGGTCAGCATCCTTAAATCTTTAATGGATAAAGGAACAGCCTGGTGACGTCAGTGCGCTAACCCTTTTCTCAAATGTAGCCCCAATAGAAATGTTTTGTCTCAACCATTCAATTTCATAGGAAGGCAATTTGAATGCATACGATTTGAAAAATTGTATACATTTTCCTCCCTTATGGAGATCCAAAGCCAGATAAAGATATATGGGTTCATCATTGAGAAGTGGATGTAAACATAGTGAGATAAAATGTCCTCGTAGTAATAATTCAGATGCAAGCATCCTTAAAGCCACATTTTACCAGAAATAAAATAAGTCTAAAATATTTGTCATATCTTTTGCCAGCAGATCTACACTGAGATAATGTGTGGTAATTTGGGTGGAATTAAAAATTCTGTAAGAAGGACTAAAGAAGTCACATGGGGACTATCAATAGAAGTCTTTTATGCTCCACACGCCAGTCTCCAAAGGACCACAATGACATGACTATACCCATGTATTGGCCATCCCGCAGTCCCACGGTGCATTGATGGCCCTGTGTTGGGAATAAGCTTTCCAGAAACTATAGTGGGATGTGTTTGAAGTTGACCCAGGATAATTTTCCATTACTACTTTTGGCTACAATCTGTGTTAAAAAATGATCACTGTAAAATATATTAATCATGCAGATGCATTAGTCTGCAGAGTAGAGAGACTGAGGTGTTTCCATTTTCAACTCATCGCTATTTAAACATTTAAGGACACGCCAATGACCAAGAGCCTCTTCTGAAGGAGTTAATACTTCATGTGCCCTTCCTGGCTCAAACCCTCACTGATTCCATTTTCTTAGACAAATACGGAATGGGACACCAGCTCTATGTGTACACCAGTTGAGAATGTTTGATAACAAACTCAAGACTAGTCCAACACTCATTATGTCTTAACACCAGCTGCTTTCTCCATAGTTAATAGACCATTTTTAAGCTCTTAATAACCAGCACATCTACAGCCAACAAAAGGGCGAAGGAAACATAGGTAAAACGAAGTACAATCTCTACTATTTACTAGTACTTTGGATTTGGCCCACCGCTCTGAAGAAAGCCGTGTTGTGTGGGTAGAGACTGAAGTATGATGTCATTTATAAAATTATCTCTAACTTTAGTTTTATGGAATAGCCTGTATTTGATGCACTGTGGCTGAGCACAACATATATCATTAAAATAAAGTGCTCATTTTATGACTCAATGCTTCTAGAACTCTCATAAATGCTTATGGGAAAAGCAGATTGATTTAACTTCCTTATCCTGACTGGCTCTAATATCACACTTTCTGATTAAACCACCCAATTATTTTTTTAAGAGCAAGAAAAAGGGGCAATAGAGAATCAATTGCCTCTGATAAGTATGACTACCATTTTGGAAACATATTTTATTGTGTACTGCCTTTGAACTCTTTTTAATTAACTGGGTGTCTACACCGGGGGTAGCTCAAAAGCTATTGCTTCTTGGACAGAAAAGATCACGCCAAGAAATCAATATTGTGTCAACACTTCAAAACTTGCCTCTTAGTGCTCCCAATTTGTGGAGGGCTGTTTTTGCTTTTTGGTCATTCGTCCTTCTGCTGTTTGGTGCAACGCAAGGCTGTCCTGAGCTAAGTCTACCACCCAGCAGCATGTCCATCACTCAGAATCCTTTCCCCCACTGGAGGGAAGCAAAGGCAGCATTTCACACACTCGCCTCCGGACTGGTGTGCCCTGCCTCTCTTCTGAAACTGCTAGCCGAGGAGAAATTGCAAGCATATTGATTCTGTGTCAAGTGCATTTTCTCTCTATAAGACTCATCTGAATTTTATTCGTTTAAATGGATTTCAAATAGGGAGCTCGGTGCTCAGGTGCAAACGAATGCATCGGGGGCTCTGGATTTCCACTTGGCCACGCTGCTCAGCACACTCACCCGCAGCAATGCTCATACTTTAACTACCCAGGTGCTGTCGGTGCTTTGCACTAGTCCACCTGAAGTGCACCTGAGCCCTTCCAGCTAGTCCAATGGTGAAAGGAAATCAGGCTGGGGCGGGAGGTTGCGGGGGCGGGTGGCGGGGGGAGAACGGAGGAGGGGGCGCGGGGACGGGTGGTGGCACAAGGAAGGTGAGAATTCTACAAAGTTCTCCACAAATATATCAATTCAGTTGCAACTGCTTTTTATATTTTGCATCAGTGACAAACCAGATCCCTTGAGATATTGGTATTTCTAAGTTATGGTCACCTCTTTATTTTTACTCTATGTTCAACACATTGAAAGTTAAAGAGATGAATTTCTTTTCATCAATTGAAAAAGCTACCTTAATTTAGCCACTTCTGCATACATCTCTCCCCAGGCTGGCTCCCTTTGGTCATTGCCACATCTTTGTAGCTGCAAAGTTGAGTGGAGATAAAGCACACATTCTCCAGTTTCAAACACATAATTAGCTTGGTGTCACAAAAGCAGTCTGAGAAGAAGTGGGGTATGTAGTGTCAGCAGGGAGAAAAACTAACGAAGATCTGCTGTGTTACTGTAAGGCCCTGATATCATCCCAACCTAGGCGTTGGTTGTAGATTGTAGACCAGTGGTTCTCAACCTTTCTAATGCCGCGGACCCTTTAATACAGTTCCTCATGTTGTGGTGACCCCCAACCATAAAATTATTTTCGTTGCTACCTCATAATTGTAATTTTGCTACTGTTAATGAATCATAATGTAAATATCTGTGTTTTCTGATGGTCTTAGGCGACCCTGCTAGCGGTTCTCAACCTGTGGGTCGTGATGTAGACGAACTGACACCCTGACAGAGGGCAGAGAGAAACACATGGCTGGGAAGGAGCCTGCCTGGTTGAGTGTCACTGCATACATACTACATACTTGCCGTAGGCCTCCACTGTCTCACCTGTAAACTGGGAGGTAATGTTACTGCTCTCATGGAATGGTTGTGAAGATGGGAGGAAATAAGCCATGTAAACGCTGAGCACAGTGCCAGGCACATAGAAGGTACTTACTCAATGAACACGCGTCACTGTTGCCATCTTCATTTTGCTAAAAATAATCAATAATCTCATTATGAAATAAAAGTTCCTTTCATTATTCCCCCCACCTTGGCACAGAATTTTATTCCTTGAACCAGATTACAGCAGTGTTTTGGCTATGACGTTCTGGACTTTTCCCAAGTGATGCTTTTAAAGGCAGCTGTGCACACTCACCCTAAGTCAATCTAAAGGTCCTGACCTTTTTCAGATACAAATGCCCCATTGTCCTTCCTGTGTCACTGGGTCTGAACACTCTGGGAGCACTAACACTTTTGTGAGCTGGCGACCTGTTCACCCACAGGATGTCATCCTCACATCTTCATTAATTTATGTTACTGAACAGCCTCTGGTGATCATAAACTCCCTCACGACTCAACATAACCTGTTACAATAGCCGTGAAAGGAGAATGATGACAAAAACATTAAGGGATGTTGGGGAGAAAGAGGGATGCTTACTGCTGTTGAGTTTACTCTGCAGTAATTGCCAACAGCCAAACAGTAAAGTTTCATTTGTTTTTCCAACAAACTCTCTGCTAAGGAACTCTTTGTTCCAGGAGGGTTTATGGCATTGAAGGCTGTTATAGGAACACTAGAAGCCCGGTGCACAAAATTTGTGCACAGGTGGGGTCCCTAGGCCTGGCCGGTGATCAGGGCTGATCAGGGCCTTCTGGCTGCCAGCTGGAGCCTTCCTTCCCTGGTTACCGGCTGCCAGCCACTGGCCAGTGCCTTCCTTCATTCCACGCTGCCCCCTGGTGTTCAGCGCACATCATAGCGAGCGTTCAAACTCCCAGTAGGTCCAACTCCCAAGGGGACACTTTGCATATTAGGCTTTTATATATATAGATGCTTATTGTGACACAGAATGAGGCAACATAATAAGTTCCTGTGAGTTTGGAGGATTTGTCTATTTTTGAGGCTGAACTAGATTAATCAAAATTCAGAATTCTGTTTGTCAGAATGAAGAGTTTCATTCCAGCGTGCAAAGAATGTGTGAAGGGTGGGATGCCTGAAAGCAAGCAGACACAGGATCATGGGAGCATTGGGAAGCTCATTACTGTCTCTAGGAGCTGCCCTTAGCCCGCCTCGGGATCTGAAGAATTGTTATTCTGGGAAAGATTCCATGCCCGAGAGGTCTAGACATGTGTGATGTTCCCAACTTTCAAAATCTCTGAAAAATACAGTCATTTCTCCTCTTACTTCTCATCAACGATGCCTTTAACTCCCATTATAAATAAATATATGATATGTAGGGTGTCCCAAAAAATATATACACACTTTGAATAATTATTAATTCCAATGTTTCTTTCTTTTCAGATTTAACCCATTGGAATTAATAATTATTTAAAGTATGCATACATTTTTTGGGACACCGTGTATATTCTTTAGTTCATTTCATGAAAAAGATTATGCAGATTTGTTGATTGTGTGACAAAAGAAAGAAGATATTAAAGCAAATATCAGTTTTTTTTCCATTAGAGCAATTACTTAATCATCATCTTTGTCTAGGATAATTATATTAATAGACTGTCTCTCAGACTTCTGAATTAACAACAAAGAACTCAGACCCTCTCAATACTGTCTAGAAAAGAAGCACTAGCAGTTAACCAGGTAATGCACTTAAAAATCATCACTAGCAGTGGTGGCTCGATAGTCATTTTGCACTGTTTTGAATTTAATCACAGCAACTTTTCTCTTCGTCAGCTTCCGATACAGAAACACGAGAGCCAGGGCTGGGTATCTGACAGATGGTGACACAAATGAAAAGAAAGGCAGAGGAGAAGTGGCAGCCACTGGAGACACTGGGGATCGCATCTCTTCACGGAATGCTAGCGATTGACTTTAATGACCTCAATACTGCTCATAAATTCCTATCTTTTAAAGGTGCATGCACCCAGTCTCAGAGAAGACCCATTCGTTCACCCTGCCCTGGGAGAGGACCTCCTGAGATCAGCACACCCCTGTCGGCACAGCACACAGTATTTGGCACTACCTATGGAGTTTAAGAAATTCCTGCTCTGACACCGACGAAGAAACTTTAATGGAAACAGTAAGCAGGTTGTAGCACAATGAACATACTCGGGATGTTAAACTCTCCGAAGGGAGTGGGGGAGAACGACATTACATTTTTATACAGCCAAATATAAGTTCGCTTAGTTTCCTTACTATGTTAAAAGAAAACCGTCACATCCTCCAACAACTAAGGTAGGCATCACACTATCGCAGCACAGCCTCTCCAGTTTACACAGAGGCATACAAGAAAGCAAAGTGAACAAAAAAGACGTTATCACCAAAGATTTGAAAATGCTATTGGAAAGAAAAGTGACTGTTCAGCCCAAATGTATCTATCACACACACACACACACACACACACACACACACACACACACACACACACAGCTGTAAATCAAAAGAGATAGGAACTTACCGGAGCAAATATCACCATACACATTTACAAAAGAATTGATAATCCAACTTCCCTCTCCTGAAAGAAAATAGAGGCTGTCTCATACTAAAAATAAAGCTTCTCCGTCCACAGCACCAGCCACTTGTCCCTCTTTTTTTATGAAGCAGAGGAGGGGAACAGGAAAATCAATGAGGAGGGAAAGTGAGATGCTATACCAATCAGGTAGCAGCTTCTGTCTTATTTGCAGAGAGATGGCAAAACGGTCATATTATTAGACAGTGACAACCACAGGCGAAGTACAGCAACCTGATACCTCCCTCTGGGGAGGCTGCCTGCTTGTGGGGAGGAGGTTGCCCTCCGTCCGGGGGAGCGCCCACCCTGGGCTCTGCTCACCACGGCTGCTCTGCGCAGAGGCTGCATGTGAAGAGAGCCCACCTCCCCGTTTCTCTGGGAGCCCCTTCCTCCCTCAAACAGGCGCTGAAAAACAAACTGGGAAAGAAGAGAGAGCTGGGGTTCTGTGTGCTGGATGTGCGAGTGGGAAGTGGTGGTTTTATAAAATCCTTAGGAATCGATTTGCATAGATTAGGTCAATGTTTATATGTTTGTTTTTAAAAAACTGCCCTCGTTTTTATGGAGATGCCTGGGTGTTATGCCTGACCCCCATTCGGGAAATGTGTACACCCCATGCATAACCTGGTTAGGGTGATGGGAAGGAAGAGGGGCTGTGGGGGCTGTGGCAACTGTGGGAGGAACAGGTCACAACTGGGTTGCTCGTTCCTTGCAGGAGTGTCACTGAGAGCCTTCTCCTGCACAGTCGGAAACGGAACCGGTTTCTAGGTGTGAGGTGCCCCGGCTCTGCTGCAAATGGGCCTCCTCGGGAAGGAGCTGAGCTCAACTCACTCAAGGGGTTGACATCTGGCAACCGAGCAACCTGGTTTGAGTGACTGACACTGAATTCATGCAGAGGCTGCGTAAGGCTCCGCGCCCTCCTCACACTGGCTTCCTGAGGGCAAGCCCTCACCCTGTGCCACAGCCAAGGAGGGAGAATGCTGTGTGCCTCTTCTCCCCGGGGTCCCCCCTCCAAGACCTCACCGCGTACAGGAACAGCACAGGGGGGGCTCAGGCGTGTCTGTTTTGTCTCCTAGGCAGGTGGTGATGGCCCAGCTGAAAGCTCACGTTGGCTGGCCATGGTTTTTTGTTTGTGGTTATTAATTCAGCATCGGCCCTGAGTCTGTTTTGGGGACTCTCTCTCTGTCTCTAACATGCATACACATACACCACCACCACCACCACCCAATCATTATTATCACCATCTCCCTTTCTTCCTTGTCCCTTTTGTCCCTCTCTCCACACACGTAGCAACCGCTCAGTGGAGGTGAAGGGGAGGGGATGAGTCAGACCACCTGGGGTCTAACCTGGCTCTTCACTTACCAGCCATGGGACATGGAACGTCCCTTAAGGTCTCTGAGCCATAGTTTGTCCTCTGTGAAATGGGCATACTAACACCTCATAGAGCTGCCGGTGGGGAGGCGTGGGGAACAAAAGAAAGATGACTAAGGCAGTGTTTTCAAAGCCACAGTAGGCACATGCACCCGGGCTCCCTCCTCAGCTGCCTTCCTCCTGCTCCTGTTCCTCCTCCTCCTCCTCTTCTTCCTCTTGCTCCTCCTGCTCCCTCTCTTCCTCTCCCCTTCCTCCTCCTCCCCCCACTGTGATCCGCTTGTTCCTTACACATAACCCTTCAGGGTACTTATGGAAGCTTCATACTCTTCACACACACACACACACCTGCCGATTGAAAATTCACTGCATTTCAAGGAGAGCAGTTACTCAAGGAAGTAAATTAAGCAACTGAACAAGCACAGTTCAAGCAGGGGGAAAGGCTCTGCCAGCACTCAGGAAGCACTTGCTGAATAAATACGCGAAGGACTGGCTGAGGCCACGCTCGGGCGCAGGGCTGACGAGGAGCAGAGTCAAGGCAGAGTCAGAGGTGCTGTCCCAGCCACGCACCCACAGAGGGGCCGTATTAATAGTTTCTCCAGGGCGGAGAGTGACTCATGCTCGTCAGCCTTGGATACTCAGAGCCCCATTTCAAGTAAAAGAAAAAAAGTTATGTCTTCCACATAATAACAGGGAACATTCCTGAACCTGTGCTCCGTGCCAGGTGCTGGGCTAGGTGTGTTTATGTGTCATTAAGTGAATTACCTTAGGTGGGACTCACAATATTAGGAAGAGTTGCTATTTTTACTCCAGTTCACCCAGGAGGGAACCAAGGCCCAAAGAGTGCAGCAACTTATCCAAAGGTACATGGTCGATAATTGATAAAACCAAGACGTGAACTTAGATGGATGCCAGGCTCCAGGATGCTGCCGACTCCGCTCCAGATGTCACATGATGGTACTTCCATTTGCATGTATCCAGCCTCCAGGGCACGAGTAATCCACCCAGGGATATACAGAGGCTGCCATAACCTGACAGCTCTCCCCACTGCTTGGATTCACACACAGAGACGGGAACCCCTGGATCGACCGAGGGTTTACCAGACCCACAAGGCCCATGCCTGGGCTCTACTGCATTTCTATGGACTTGTACACCTTATTGAGCCCCCTGAAGGTAGGGGGTGTGAGGTTCAGTCTTGGGATGTCAAACAGTCTGCTCCAGGACATCCCTTAATTTGTCCTTGACTCAGTTTCTCCCATGTTTAAATTGAAGGGTTTCCACCGAATGATCTCTAACGGACATTTTGGATCAACTTTGACTAAATAAGGTTCTAAGATCAGTTTGATTCTAACCTGCTGGTTGGATTAGCTTTCCCTGCCTCACATTTCAATCCAGATACAGTGTTTACATCTCTACGTCTCCTGCTATCACCCCACCCCTGTCATCTCCCACCCGCACCCTGAATTTATCCCAACAGGTCTCCCTGCGTTTACCCTTATCTTATCCCTAGAAGTCATTTTCCATATATTATCTGAATTGAGCTGGTTAACGTATAAATTAGACCATATCACTTACCTGAGAAATACATTTCAATAGCTGTCCAGTAGGTTTAAAGTAAAACTCAAACTCTTTACCATGCCTTCAAAGCCTGACCTCACCTGACTCCTATCTACCGCTTTGTTTTTATCGAATTCCAACCCTCTCCCTCCTCCTCTTCAGCCACAGGGGCCGTTCGTGCCTTTGCACTTGCTTTCCCTTCTGCCCAAAACTGTTTCCTCTGACCTTTGCCTACTGTCTCTTCCTTTGTCATTGAATTCTCAGTGCTACTGTGTGCTCTTCCCAGACCACCCAACCTGATAAAAACCCTTTCTCTGCCCCGTTACTGTTACTCCCTTTCACATTGGCCTGTGTTTACTTGTTATTGATGGTGGCGGTGCTGTGTGTGTGTGATGTGGGGTTTTTGTACTTCTCATTGCCTGATTTGTTCTCGCTTATTCACTCGTTTATTTAATTATTGCTTATCTTCCTTCCCTGGGAGATAACCTCTCGGAAAGTAGGAATTTTGTTTGTTTTGCACATCACCAAATCTTTAGTGTTTAAGACTACTTGGCACACAGTAGATGCTTAATCATATCTCACGAATGAATGAATACATCAAATAAATCAACAGAAAACAAATTAGGCTTCAAACAAAGGCACAAAAACCTAAGTTTATCACAGGAACTTAGCCTTGAAATGCAGGGCAGGTGAACAAGGGTGATTGATTCACTCATATTAATGGACACAGACTATTTTCACTTCCTTACTCGGGGGATGTCCTTGAAATGCTGCATCATATTGATTTAAGTGGAGGACATGTCAGAGAGAGTGGGGAGCTCCTGTTGTAGATCGTACTGACCAAATACTGTACCGGAGCTTGGGTTCCTAGGGTCCAGTTCACCGGGGCCCACAAAGAGCAGCTGATCCTTGGACACTTGACTGTACATTTGTCATTACAGAGCAAATGGTCTTGTCAGCTAGCCACTTAGACTGTCTGACCTTCCAATTTATCAGACAGCTCAGAAAGGTGGCTACCACTCTCTAACATGCTACTGGAACTGACAAAAATAAAGCAATAATATGCCATTATTTGATGGTTCTTGTTTGAAAAAATGATATAACCTTGAACCTTAAAAATAGCATTTGTCCATTATTAGATTATTAAAAATAGAAGTACAGTGTTTTCTAAATTGAGTATTTATAGAGGCTCAGTAGATTAGAATAATCTATGAGTCTCTGCAAACCTCATTAGCAATGCTAATGTCCAGTATGGTCAGATCTTCAACTCTGACCTTTCAACTGAGCATGGCCTTCAGACAACTTCAAATGAGGTTTTTTTTTTCTCTGTAGTACAAAGCTTATCTCCCCTTGAACACACCTCCTCCTGTAAATGCCGTAGTTCCTTTCCCTTACAGCTTCTATTCCTAAACATGTGGCTTCTCATGAGGGGTCCTTTTAGGCCTGCCTGCTCAGGGGCTGAACAGTGGGAGGCCCAGCTTTCTAAGCATTTGGCAAAGACTGAGAGGAAAATTCCAGTGCCCTGAGATCTCTCCATTGCTGTGGGAGAAGGGAAGTTTTGAAGACAAGATTACTCTGGTCACACTAATAAATGACCAATGGAGTTAGCTAAGGTTCTTCCATTTTGCTGCAAAAACAATTTCAACTCTTTCAAGCTCTAGCAATGAGAGCACTTACATCCAATCCACTCAGGCACAAGCTGCATCTGTAACGGTGCTTTCCTGCTCTGGCTGGGCTCAGCTCTTAGCAGGGCGAAAATGCAATTTAGTTTGATTTGGGTGGGTAGGAGATATTGAGTCAGGGCAGAACTTTCGAGACCTCTTGTTTTCTATTTCACTCATAGGGGAAATACGTCTTTTTCCAACTCTGTCTCTTTTTCTTTTCAAATACATTGCACTACCTCTTGGTGCTTTACTTAAATCCTGCCCCCTTTCATCTGTCCCTCTTTATACCCCCTCCATTATCCAGGTTGGAATGTGCCAGCTCTTTCCTACCTAACCGTCCAACAGGTGGACTTGAGTTCTACTTTGTCCTTTGCTACTTATGTAGTCTTGTCACACTCACGTGCCCTCACCTATAGAACTGGGTAGTTGGAAAGTAATGATTGCTAAATACACAGCAAACATTGATGAATAACAGTAACAGTGATCATTCTAATCTTGATAGCGATGCTCTTCACCAGCTCATGTTTGCTTTACAGAGATAAAAAGTGGCTCTTTTATTTCTCCTTTAGAGGGAAGAGTCTCTTGTGTCTTGGAAAAGAAAGGAAAACCCACATCCTATTCAGAAAGATTTAGTAGTTTTTCCCACTGGAATATGAGGGAGTATAGAAAAGACCAAACTGAGGCATCTGACTGAAAGCAAATATTTGTTGAAAGTGGTTTTGAGTGTTGGCATTTCTGAATATTCATAGTTCACTGGTTGATGGACTCAGAGCAGGTCTGTGAGAAGTTGCTTCTTGCTGACACCTGATGGAGGGCAGTTGACAGGTTCTTGGGGTCTACCCAGGACCCCCTGGGCCTCAGGCCACAGCTGATTAACCTTTTGCTTTCATATCTGCTCTAAATAAATACTGCAAACAACAGAGGACCGAGTGCCTTTAGAATCTCCCTCAGTATCCCAGAAAGACTTTGACTCTGGAAGGAAGGACACTTGGGTTTTCTATATCACAGCAAAAGCCTATTCAGGGCTCATGTTCTCAACAAGGAAGAGCAGTTCTCAAATCCATGAGAACTTTGTTATTATCCTACATGAAAAGCCAATTGTTCATGAGCCTTAATTTCAGTTTAGTAATTGTTTAGGGAGTGTGTGCTGTATGCCAGGCACATGCTAACTTCTGTGGATACCGCAGAGAAAGAGATAAACATGGTCCCTGTCCAAAAGGAACTTAGGATGCTTCTGATTTATTTGCACAAGTCAGAAACATGCTAGCACCTACTGTATAAATAATGCTCATTATATATTTGTTGAATTATTGGATGAAGTAAACATGTGAACATGTTGTAGCCTCACAATTTTTAAAATGTAAAATAGAACCATCCTATCTAATAAAGAGGGAATATGCTAATTGACCATCATACTCTCACAAAGATAGTGGCACACACAGCCAATAGGAGAGAATATGCTAATTGACTGTCACGCCCTCAAAGATGGCGGTGCCCACAGCCACAAGATGGCGGCGCCCAGTCCCTTCAGCCCCGCCGGGGCACCTGCCTCTGGAGTCCCCCAGTCCCAACCCCCCAGCCACCCAGGGCTGGCCAGAGGCACAGGCAAGCCTTGGATGGCGGCTGCCCAGCCAATGCCCGAGGTGCAGGCAAGCCTCAGATGGCAGCTGCCTAGCCGCCTAGGGTTGCCCGAGACTCAGGTAACCAAGGCCGACTGAGGTTTGCACTGCCGGCAGTGGTAGCAGCAGAGGTGTGATGGGGCGTTGCCTTCCCCTGATCGCTGGGTCGCCTCCTGCCCCTGCGGGTTCCTGGACTGTGAAAGGGGCAGGCCAGGCTGAGAGATCCCCCCTCCAGTGCATGAATTTTCATGCACTGGGCCTCTAATAAAACAAATATTTGGGTAAAATTCTTATACATATATGTACTAGAGTATACATGGCACATTCAAATGACCAAATCATCTCAGGTCCTAATCTAATTAAAAATGATCTTTACTATCCTAGCATTTAAGCTGAGCACCAGGAATTCCATGGAAATGCTCCTTGGCACAAAAAGGAGATGGTGCTTGGGCCGCATACCCTCTCTGCTCCATCCTACTCCCCACCACTGTTTTTTGTCCTATATTCCAGGCTTCTGTGCCAGGTTTCACTTGAACAGAAAGTTTTAAGTCTTAAATGAAAAGGAATGGCAAACCACTGATCTAACAGACGAATGTGGCAATTGCCATTTTCTGCAGAGGATCTTCCTGTTACCAATAACGGTGCTAATATTTTTTCCTGGGTATTATTACTAGCCTAAGCTCTGTTGATGCATTATCTCATTTGATTAATATTCAACCCAATCATCTATAATCTATTGTTACATTCATTTTACAAGTGAGGAAGCTAAGCTATTGTGTGGTTCAGTAAGTTGCCCAAATTTTCACAGCTAAAAAGAAAGAGAGCTGGGTTTTGAACCAGGTTGTCAGATGCAAAAGTCCACTCTGTAAGGCTCCATATTGCCAGCCTTGCTACTGTGTGCAAGTCTCGCATTTACCAGGTAGGCAACTGGACGTGGCCTTGGACTGACCTTATAGTTACTGGAAAGCAAAAGACATGTGTATTTCAACTGCGTAATTTTTGGTGATTACATCTGCTGTTCTGGTGTAGGGAGTTAAAAGTGGTCCTACCATAAGCTTCTGAGCAATAGAATCATTCTTCCTGCTATTTTGCACAGTACCCAAAGTTGCTTTGCATGTAGTAAGTACTAAATAAGTCTTTGCTAAATAATTAAAGAAGAGAAAATAAATTACCTTTATTAAGCTCACTCACATTCATAATTCTAATAAGAAATAGCAAAGACACAGCTCTCTGTTTTCCACCTATCCTATCTAATAAAGAGGGAATATGCAAATTGACTATCATGCCGTGACAAAGATGGCAGCGCCCATAGCCACAAGATGGCAGCACCTACTCCCCTCAGCCCCGCCAGAGTCCCACAGTCCTTTCAGCCCAGCCGGAGGGGCGGGGGGGCGACAGGCACACAGTGTGGCTGGATCTGCCCTCAGCCCCCCAGCCACCCTGGGCCATCCCAAGGTGCAGGCAAGCTTCGGATGTTGGCTGCCCAGCCGCCCAGGGCCGCCCGAGGCTCAGGTAACCACGGCCAGCTGACGCTTGTGCTGCCAGCAGTGGCAACAGCAGAGGTGTGATGGGGGCATCACCCTCCCCTGATCGCTGGGTTGCCTCCTGCCCCTGAGGGCTCCTGGACTGTGAGAGGGGGCAGGCCAGGTTGAGGGACCCCCCCTCCCCCGCCTCCAGTGCATGGAGTCTCTTTATAATAGAGAGTTCCATCAGCAAGTAGATGGCTTATAAGTTGGCTGTTTCTGACATATGTCTTTCTTAAAGACTGGTGTGAAATCGGAGATGAGTAGTTGTTATTATGATTAATGATGAAGACTTTATGTCAGAAAGAATCCATAAGGTCTATTTTTACATGAATCTTGTTAGTGCTGTAATGAGAGGGAGAAAAGGAAAACATAGAGACCATTTTCAACAACCTAGTACACAGAAATGAACAGTAAGTTAGCCCAAGAGCTGTGTGACTTTTTCATTGATCATTTCCCCATGAAGGGCCCTGTCATATCCAACTATAGATACTGCGTGACTCTGTTAGCCTTTCTAAACTTCTGTTTTTTCACCAGTAAAATGGGAATGATAATGCTGCGCTTTACAAATAACACGCAGTTGCCTAGTGCGTATTGTAACAACACAAGTGACACTGCGTTCTCTCTCCCTGCTGATGCTCAAGGCAAGATAGGTTTAAGAATCAAACGCTCGCAAAATGGCTTTCTGGTTTGCCTTTTCTTCCTGGCAAATAGTGTTAAAAATTCTTCTGTTACACAAACATGCCTCCAAAACCCAGACCAAATTATGGCTCTTAATAAACCAGGACGTAGGTGGAGAAAAGGATGAAAGTCTGTTTCCTCCCATGTAGCTCACAAACTGTAGAATTTTTATAACGTTCGAGTGCTTTCATGGTGCTCCAAGGACTCTAGCCCTGGTCTATGTGGTTATGATTCCGTCTGAAGGCATTCTGCCCACTGGGCTCCCAGCCCAGTCTTAGGAATGCGTATGGTTATGATGCTGTGCCCCAAGAGAATGGAGTGGGTCAAAAGGACCTGCGGCATTATTTTCATTCGAGGGCTTATGAAATCTTTGTAAAACCTCTCTCTTTTGCCTGAGTATGTCTTATGCCAGAGGCGTCTCTGGATCCCTCTGATAAGGGATTTGGCCATTTGGCTTAAAGCAAACAAACCTTTGTTGGCCAATGAAATCCATTTAGCTCATCTATTTGGCCAATAAGTTCTCTATAGTTTAACTAACCAAAAAAATCCCTCCTACCTGTGGGATGCTTCCTGCATCCTTAATTTACATTTTCCCCAAACCCTTGGATTCAGGGCTACAAGGAGAGATGCTGCAGCCTTGGCCATCTCACAGGGCAGCTGTGATGCCAACCAGAGCCAGCTCCTGCGAAGGTACTTGGAGAAGTGAAATTTGCAATCTAAACAGAGTTCCTGTTGGTTTCTGTGCTCAGCGTCTCCCCCCACAAACATAACATAGAACTATTCTTCCTCGGATAGTTGGTTATTTATCACTGCAGGCCTGCTTAGAAGTTCAAAATGCCATGTGCACTCACACGGAGAGAAACCAGTTTTCCTGTTCAGCTGTGCATCTATTTTTAAAATAGAATCCTTTACCAGTGTCTTCCTTAAAATGTTAGTTCCTTCTTCAACCATCCCCAAGTTGTTAAATGATACGAATTAAGAGAGTGAATCTGAAGAACAGGACATTCTGATATTTGCAGAATGTCACTTATCTCAATGCCAAGAGCAACCCTTTTCCTCTCATCTCCATGGAAGTGTGGAGACAGGCACTCCCTATAAAAGGCCAAAACAAGACGTGAATTGCAGTCTGAGGAGAGTGAGCCTTGGATTCTGTTTCGAGGGAAAAAGTCCACCCTTCTGTTATGGCACCACAATCAATTCTCTGTGGATCAAAGCCACTTCCCAGTGTCGGTAAACCTGGCTGCAAATCCTGGGGATCAAAGCCACTTGGCAACATGCTTCTCAAACCTGACTGCACACCTGAGTCCTCTGGGCAGCTTATAAGAACCCCGAATTGCCTGTTTCAAACCCAGACCACCCGAATGATAGGCCAGGAGGGTCCTCAAACCCCTCTTCTCACTGTGAATTTGCCAAGGCCCGGGGCGAGGGAACCTCTGCACGGTGCACGAGGGCAGCACTTGGATTAAGTTGTACTCAACAAGGCCACCGTGGCTGGTCACACAAAGGGAGGTCCATAGTCAACAAAGTCTCTGAGTAAGAAGAGGAGTCTCATCCAAAGGGAGAAAGGCTGCCTCCTGGAATCTGTGCCACGAGGTAGATGATAATGCGCCCCCATGCCCACCTCCCCTTCTCACACCTCTGCTGTGTCTTGGGTCTTCCTCTTCTAGTAAGCATGCTCCCACTCACAAAAACAAGAGGGAAAGCAATGAAAATATGATATCAGCAATGACCTTAGCTGATATTTACACGACAGGCTCTTGTCTAAACACTTTATAGGAACTAACTCATTTCATCCTCCTTAAAATACAACTCACTGAAAAATCAAAGCCCAAAGACCTACAGAAAGGCACCTCGAACCATTTCTAGAATCAGCTTGGATTCTGCTCTCTTGCCTCAAACCAGCGCCGCCTCTTCCCAAGTCAGCTCATTACCTCTGCTGCTCTGACAGTGTGTTCTCGGTTGTCCTCTCCAACCAGTTCCCCTTGAGACAAGGATTTAAGTGCCAGTAGTTTATCTGAAATGTGATTCCAGGAAAGGAAGTGGGGGATTGCAGTAGGGAAGCAAAGGATGCTAGCATAAGATGTCTGGATGCACAGGTTACCGAGGTGCAGGGAGCTGGTTCATTTATGCTCCAACTTCCTTCCCTTCTTGGCTCCGGGAAGCATTAAATCTGCACGTCCTGCCTATACTGCTTGACAGCCTAAGGTCTTCAGGCTGAGAGACCCAGTCCCAACAGAAGGACGCTGAAGGCCTGTGCTGGAGCCCTGAGTGCTGGGGGATACGCACACCACTGGCATTAAAAGCTGCGATGCCTCAGGCGCCTTGGAATGGCCTAAGTCACAGCAGAGAAGGGAACATGGAAAGGAAACCATAAACTTTTTTTAACTATGACTTTTTAATGAGGGCTCCAAGGAAAGATGGTGTTGGTCGGGCTCTACCTCTCCGGTGTGACGTTTACTTTGTGCTTGATTTGTTTTTAATGGGCTTGGTGATTCATGTAACAGCTCAGGCTTCTCTCTCCAGCCATTGGCTTTACTGCCTTGGCCCCTTTGCTTCCGCTGTTCCCGCCAATAGACCCTACTGGCTCTCCAAGACCAAGTGAATTGTCACCGCCATCCATTTTTGGTTTTTCTTGTATTAACCCTATCTCCTTCTCTTTGGGTCATCGTTAGCCATCTTTATGTTTGTCTCCCCCTTTAACCCAATATTTTGCAAGTGGCAGGTGCTCAATAAATGGATGGATAGAGAGAGCACTTCTAAACACAGCAGTTCTCTCTTATCCATGATTTCACTTTCTGCAGTTTCAGTTACCCATGGTCAGCCACAGTTCAAAAATATTGTATGGAAAATTCCAGAAATAAACAATTCATCAATTTTAAGCTGTGTGCCATTCTGAGTAGTGTGAAGAAATCTCGAGAGAACTGCTCTGTCTCCCCCGGCCCCATACCTCCCCAGGACACGAATCATCTTCTTTTCCAGTGTATCCACACTTGTATACGCCACCTGCCCATTAGTCACTTAACAGCCCCTCGGTTATCAGATTGACTGTGGTGGTATCAAGAGTGCTTGTGTTCAAGAACGCTTATTGTACTTAGCAATGGCCACAAAGCACAAGAAAAGTGATGGCAATTCAGACGTGCCAAAGAGAAGCCACAAAGTGCTCCCTTTCATTAAAAAGGTGAGTGCAGTGCAATATTTTCAGAGAGGCCACATTCACATATTTTTTATTACAATACATTGTTATAACTGTTCTATGTTACTATTAGTTATTGTTGTCAATCCCTCAATGTGCCTAATGTATAAATTAAACCTTATCATAGGTATGTACTAGTATGTATGGAAAAAACATAGTACTATCTGTGGTTTCAGGCATCCACTGGGGGTCTTGGAAGGTCCCCTGTGGGTAAGAGGGGACTAGTATAAAGGTATGTCAAGCTTCTTCCATATGATTTTCAAATGGCTGTGGATATGAAAGAGAAACATTAATCAGCTGCCTCCGGCACATCCTCTACTGGGGATCGAGTTTGCAACCCCAGCATATGCCCTGACTAGGAATTGAACCTGTGACCTTTCGGTGCATGGGATGACGCTTAACCAACTGAGCCACACTGGTCAGGGCTCATTCAGTATTATTGACTTCTACTGTTTTCCTCTCCTTCATAAGTGCCATATCATAGTTTGATTTTAATAAGGGCTCAAATATATTTTATTAGTGAGGTGGTACCGGTAAGTTGACAAATCCACCAGAAATTAGCATTATTGAAGACAAAAAAAAGAGAGAAGGTATATTGGGTCTGCTGGGCAGGGTCAACAGCTTCACAAATCATCTTTCATTTTTGGAAGCAAATCTCCACGTTTTCTTTGTCAAAGTCTCTTTCTCTGTTAGGGATTTATTATTTGGTTTTTGAACTACTACTCATCTTCCAAAACCCATCGCATGCATCGCCTCTGTAAAAAGATGGAGCACCTACTCTTTTGCAGGCACTATATGAGGCACTCTAATTATATTCTTTTATTTTCTTCCCCCAGCAATGCAGCAAGGCAGGAATTAACCCCAGGAAAAAAAAGTGGAGCTAAGTAAAATCCTAGCTAATATGTGATGGAATCAAGATTTGAATCCAAGTCTCTTAGATAGTAGAGTGCACATACTTTCTGTCAGTCCTTATATATAATTATTTATATAATAAACTTTTAAAATATACATATCATTATTCAGGGTCCTAATAAATCCTTATAATAAACCTGTTAGTGGAATATTATCAACCACATTTTACATGGATAGAGAGGTCTAGGGGTGTCTTTTTCTGCCTCCATTTTTGTTCTTCCATAATGGCTGACATAATCTCACTTATAGTATTTGTGTTAATATTTTACAATTATGTGCTTATATTTCTATCTTCTAAATATGAATATAATTTCCATGAGGACAGGTTTTCTATCACTATGTGTGTGTTTGTGTACACGCATGTGCATCCTCAGTGTATGAGCAAATGAATGAAGGTGTGGAATGAATGAACAAATAAATTCATCCTGCACTCTAAAATATATTGTAAAAATAAGTCAGTACTTTGAAAAAGTCGATAATTTATTTGAACAATCTAACCTTTGACAAAATAAGGTTATGGAATGCTTAACCCCCTGAGCACAGTGAGCCCATCTGTAATGTATTTATTCTATTTATTAATTCAGGTCACTCATACCTTTACCTCCTTGACACCTGGTAATGAGCCAAGGCTTTGGATTCCCAACAAGCTGGCTCTGGCTCTGGATATTGGCAAGAATCAGGAAATAATCAGATAAAGGATGTGAAACCAAGCTTCATACACTAAAGGTTATGCACCTAACTCAGATTAGAGGTTTCCTGAACTGTATTCAGAGAATAATTACTCTTACTTTCCAAATAATCCTAATATAGTTGGTTTTTCTAAGATGACAACATATGAGAAGAAGCCAAGTTAAACAGATCAGACTGTCAGAGGCAGACATAACTTCGAGCCCATGGGAGAAGCAAGAGCACAGAAACAATAAAAAGGACATAAATAAGAACTTGAAAGCATACCATTCTCAGAAAATGTAATGTAAGCGGGGGGGGGGGGGGCGAGGGGGGCGGGGAATAAAACCTGCTTTGCTCCCTGGGCTCTGAGGAGACCATTGTATTATGGCAAAGAACAATACGGTCAAAAGTGATTAAAATGTTTTCTATCAATTCAATTTTAAAACACAAGGAGATGAACAACTTTTACTTTTAAAGAATGACTTTTATTAAAAATAGTTATAATACTTTTTAAAAAAAAACACACTAAGATTTTGGTTCTTAAATGGGCAATTCAACTATTGAAAATCGTGGCTATTAAGTAGGAATTGTTCCCTAGAGATTCCTGAGATTGCTGAAGTGTTACAGCCCTGAGACGGTGCCAGCCCTCATAATATGCAGAGTGTGCAGAAGTGCTAAGAATTAGTGGGTATCTTACAGTTAAAGTCCACTTGAGATCCAAGGACAGTGGATCTATCTTAGAGAGCTATAGCTTTAGCAATTTGAGAATCCTTCCATTGTTATCCATCTGCATGCACTACAGATCAGAAGGCTATGTTGGTTTATGATATGCAAATTATTGATACAATTCTTTCAGTATAGTGAGTAATGGAGTTGTTGATCTTATTCTCACCATGGCTTAATTATTATTATTATTATTATTATTATTAATAATATTATTACTACTTTCAATCTGTTTATTGCACAATGTTACAGCTACCTACATGAAATAATAAAGGTAAAAAGGAAAAAGAAAAGAATACCCACAGCTCTAAGACCCCTTGTCTTGACAATACATGAACTCTTTGCATTTCTATATGCCTTCCAGTTCTTGTTCATCTACATGGTACATTAATTGCAAAAAGAAAAAAGAGAGAGAGAGAGACCTTCTTATTCCTTTTCCTGTATCTACCTTCACTCAGTGTGACTTTGCAGCTCTTCTTATGCAAGAAGTAGAGTCCACTTCTGTACTCTTGAACCTGGGCTCACCTTGTATCTTGCTTTGGCCATAAGAATGTGACAGAAGTGAACATGTGCCTATTCTGAGTCTAGGTCCCAAGTTTCCTTGCAGTTTCTGCTCTTTCTTGCAACTTTTCCAAGCAAGTGTGAGAATAAGCTGGCTAGCCTGCTGAATGAACTAAAAGACACATGGTGTACTCCCATCACCCAACCAACAGCCAACAGACCACTAACCATGCTGATGAGGTCATCTAGGTTAGTCAGTATCTGGCTGACTTGACAGCTGACTACAGACAAAAGAGCAAGCCCAGCTGATCAACAAGCCTGTTTACCCATAGAGCAATGAGAAATAATAAGTGCCTATTGTTGGAAGCTCTGAGTTTTATGTGGTTTGTTATGCAGCAATAGCTGACACAATGTGCATGCATACAGTTGACCTAGTGGAACGTCTGCTATAAATCATGCTGTTTAGTGGCTATCTAATACGTCATAGAGTGGGTATTGCAATAACTTATTTAAATGTTCCCTCTATTGTTGGATATTTAAATTGTCTATAGTTTTTAAGAGGAGCAATGATGCAATGTAACAAGCACAAGTTATCTCTCTTCTCATTTGTCATAATGGCTCACAGAACTTTTTTACTTACTATAACCGGATTATTATAAAGGGTTCAAATGAACAGTCACATGAAGGGATAACATAGGTAGAGGTTGGAAATGTCCTGAGCACAGGAGTTTCTATCCCTGTGGAATTGGGGTGTGACACTCTTCTAACATGTGGATGGGTTCATAAATCCAGAAGCTCCTAGAACCCCACCATTTAGGAGTTTTATGGAGTATTTCATCACTCAGGTATGATGGATTATTAACTCAATCTTCAGCCCCTTTCCACTTCCCAGAGGTTGGGGGTGGGCTGAAAGTTCCAACCTTCTAATCAAGGTTTGTTCTTTCTGGTGACCAGTACCAGCCCCCATCCTGAATCTACCTCAGGACCTGCCAAGAGTTACCTAATAAGAGCAAAAGACATGCTTATCGCCCAGGACATTCCGACAGATTTAATAGCTCTGTGTAAGATGCCATCACCTCCATCACTCGGGAATTTACAAGGTTTTAGGATCTCTGTATAAGGAACTGGGAATGAAGAAGAAATATATATATCTTGTGAGATCACAGTGTCACAGGCTATATATAAATACACAGACAGACAACAATAGATCTGAAGAAACCAATGCTTAGAAGCAATTATGGATTTACTCAGCTTCCATTTCTTGAGGTGAGAAGCACTGAATCAGTGCCCTAAACAGTAGAATTGACTTCGACCTTGGATATCAGAAATCATCAGTCTAGTGCGAGTGTGTGTGTGTGTGTGTGTGGGGGGGGGGGGGGTTTGAAGGGGACCTAATATATGGTGACAGAAGATTTGACTTGGGGTGGTGGGCACACAGTGCAATATACACATCTTGTATCATAGAAATCTACATCTAAAACCTACATGATCCTATAAGTCACCCTAATAAATTTAATTTAAAAAGGAAAGAAAAAGAAAACATCAGTCTGGTTGTTACCACACACCAGTGCATGGCAAAAATTAAACGGCTGTACATGAATGAGCTAATGAGCATGATTAATATACAGATTCTCAAGCCACAAAGCCTGGAGTTCTGATTCAGTAGATCTGGAGTTGGGCCCAAGAATCTGTACGGTTTAAGACTTCCCGAAGGAGATTCTGATGTAGTCAGTTTGGGGAACCACTGCCTTATTATCTGCGCCCCCAACCCCCTCTCACTTTTCAGGTGGGAGAGCAAGACTAAGCTGGATTAAATAAGAAGCTCAAATCTCCTCAGGGAGTCCATTAATGGTTGAGCTGAGACTAGAACCCAATTCTTGAGATTTCTGAGACATGACTCCATATGGCTTCCAACTGGGAGAGTTATGCTGAGTTCATCAAAGGAAAGAAATCTGCTAGGACTTTTGTTCTAAGTACTTACTTTTCTTCCCAAGGCCAGCCTTCACCTCATCCCAGTCAATACACACACTATACACTGGGACATGATTAATGTGAATGCATCTTTTATTCTTCACTGAGAACATGTCCTCTGAAGTGTAACCAAAGAAACTGACTTTCAGACAAGTTGAAATACACCAAGAAATGGCTTATCTTGTATGTCAATATAAAGCTCAGTGTTAGCTTTCAAAAAAAAAAAAAAGCAGTAAATAAAATCAGAGTAATAGATTCTTTTAAATTGTATTGTTTCCTTGAGGCTTTGGAATATGTATTTTAAGACAAAAAATTTATCACTCTATATAACTTATCCTTTCAAACAAATAGCATAAGACTCTTTTTTTTTTTTTGGCTTCCAAATTCAAGATTTGGGAGGACACTTTTCTCTCGTATGATTTCTTCAAGAAATGTTGCCATCAAGGTAGATATATACCCAGCAGGTATATTTATTTTGGTAGACCTGGATGGCTTATTAGAGTTACTTAAAAGTTATCTTAAATAAATTGGGAAGTTGAATTCCAGCTCAAAGCAGCTGAATATTTTTTATGGAGACAAAAAGAAAAAATTTCAGCTCAAGTTAATTGTCTGTAAAGTATTAAGCTGCATGTGGTTTAGTGATAAAAGTATTCCTGGTATAATGATTGAAAGCTTGACTCTTGAGTGAGACAGGGGTTTGAATGCTTTCCCACTTACAGACCTGTGACCTTAGACAGTAACAGCCTTAACATATTCCTCCACATGATGGGGATAATTATAGCACAATTTTGTTGAACATTAAACATTTACTACACACCAAGATATTTTAAGGACTCTGTTTCCATTATCTCATTTAGTACTTATAATAACTCCACTTCACAGAGGCAGACACTGAGGCTCAGAGGGGTTAAATAACTTGCTCAGGTCACATAGACAGTCAGGGATAAAGCCTGAATGTGAACCAGGGCAGGCTGATCCCAGAGCCCAAGCTTGTAGCAACTAGGCTGGAGTACAAAGGTCTTTATGCAGTTGCTGGATTAAATAAAATATTAAATAAGGATTAAATAAAATATTCTCTGCCAAGTGCTTAGAAATATGCTTAGAAATGGTGAGAGCTCAAAAAACGGTGGCTCTAATGCCATGTTTTGGCAGAGGATCACCTTGAGGCACATACTTATGCGAGGCATCCTCTGCTGGGCTTTAAACTCCTTTCATATCTTCATTGCCTTTCATGATTCCTAGGGCCTGTACCCATAATAATAAGTTAACTTATACCTGCTTTATTTCCTTTTGTTCTCCCTTAAATAATGTCAATTATGGTCTGGAAGATACAGAAAAGTATAAAGACCAAAGTAAAGAATTCTCCCATTCAGAAGACCATTCTCTGTGTAAAGTATATTTTTCTAGTCTTTTCTATATGCAAGCGAGTATTTGCTCATCCCCCCCTCCAATTTGAATTACACTATAAATAAGGTTTAATCCTGCCTTTCCCCCTGCTGACTGTACCATGAGCATTTTACCCATCCTATGTACTATTCTGTGAAAACAGGATTTCTTATGTCAGCACAGCATTCCAGGTTATAAACTGTAGGCAGGCTCTGCCCTTTCCCTTTCCTCCCCCTGAGAGGATGGATCTCATGTGACTGGATCAGGCACAGACACTAGTAAGATTACGAGGTTAAAAACTTTACACACAGGGGGCTTGCTTTCTCTTTGGCCGCCTCCCTTAATTTGGCTGAAGGAGAAGAAGATCATCATTATATACACTTTTTCCTTTGTGTTCTCTCTTTTAATTGGACAGAAAGGGGTGTGCTGAGATTTTGGTTGGGACTTATGAAGAGTGGGAAAGAAAATTCTCCTACATAATAATAATCTTCACTATAACTTATTAATATGCCCCCCTTTTCCAAAGTGCCCCATATTGTCCAAGAAACTGTTAACGTCATGCACATTTTTTAATGTTTGTTAATAAAGTGATTATAAACCTGTGCTGGGGCACTGATAGATTAAAATCAGACAACTCAAACTTGCTTTTTAAAAACTAAATAAATACAGATGCTGGATCTCATGCTGTTCTTATCTGACACAAAGACATCCTAGGTAATAGTAATATAAAAATTATAATGGTAGTGATAAGTAATTGTTATTCAGCCATTACTGTACACTAAATGCTTTACACAGTAGCCTCCTTCAATGTCTCAATGAATCTGTAAGTTGGGGATTATTCATATTTTGCAAAAGAGAAAATGAAAGCTGGAAGTAGTCATATGACTGATCAAAGGCAACAAGGCTAGTGGGTAGTAGAGCCAGGATTTCAATGCAAACTCATTGGCCTTCAGAGCAGCACTTCTCCAACAAACCCCCATCCCATGCTGTTTCCTTGGTGCTATAGGTGATACTTAAAAAAACGACAAGGTTTCATTTTAGAATAGTTTTAGACTTACAGAAAAGTTGCAAGAATATTATAGAGAGTTCTGTACACCTTGTACTTGGCTTCCCGTATTGTTGATATCACTAGGATACATTTGTCAAAACTAATGAATCAATATTGATATATTATTACTAAGTAAAGTTCATTCTTTATTCCCATTTCCTTCGTTTTTAACCTAATGTCCTTTTATATAGATATTATCATAATGAACAATCATTCTGCAACTTGCTTTCTTTAAACAACATTAGACGTTTGGGGTCTACGTTGATATATATATGGACCTAATTCATTCATTTATAAAAACTCCTTCATGGTGTTTCATTTTATGAATAGGCTATGTTTATCCATTTTTCTGATTATGGACACTTGAGTTGTTTTCCATTTTTGTTATTAAAACAGTGCACAATGAACAGTGTATTCTTGGTGGAGATAGGTGAGTTGCTTTAGAGTACCTATCTAGCAGAGCAATTCCAGGGTCTTGAAATATGGTCATATTAATCTTCTTTTCCTCTCTAGTTTACACTCCCCTATCCCAGCACTGTATGTGTGTCTCAATTATGCCACATTAGTGCTTATACTTGTTACTTTTAGATTTTCAATAATTTAGCAATCTGATGAATGAAAATGTTTTTTTCTTAATTTACAAATTTATTGAGGCATAATGGACATATAATAATTTGCACATATTTAATGGTACAAGTTGATGAATTGTGAGAGGTGTATATACCCTTGATACCAGCACCACAATCAAGATAT
Organism: Eptesicus fuscus; assembly: GCF_027574615.1. Taxonomy (NCBI): domain Eukaryota; kingdom Metazoa; phylum Chordata; class Mammalia; order Chiroptera; family Vespertilionidae; genus Eptesicus; species Eptesicus fuscus. The sequence goes on along the minus strand of NC_072490.1, from coordinate 50,491,940 downwards.
TGAATATTTCCATTACCACCAATACTTTCCTCACACTTCTTTGCAAATCATCTGACCCCTGTTGTGGTATACTACCATGACTAAATTACATTATGTGGCAAAGATGAAGGGATTTCATAAATGTAATTAAGTTGACTTAAGGTCCCTAATCAAGTTATTTTGATTAAGTTAATTAAAGGGAGGTCAATAAGATGGGGCCTGATCTAAATTCATTAGTGCCCTTTAATAGAGGTTCTAAAGGTCAGAGAAAAAAGCCATAAAGATTTGAAAAAGCAGACCAACTCACCTGTTGGCCTTGAAGAACCAAACTGACATGCTGTGGGTAGGGCGTGCAGCAGAGAATAAGAGGTGCCTGAAAAGTTTAGGGCCTTAACCCTACAATTGCAAGGAACTGAATATTGCCAGCAACTCAAGAGCTTGAAAGAGGACCCAGAGCCTCAGAAGAGTTTGAAGCCCAGATTTCAACCTGAGCAGATACTCCAGCTAACCCTGCCTCATGGAAACTGTGAGATCATGGATGTGTATTGCTTTAGGTCTTTAAGTATGTTGTAATTTTCCATGTAGCAATAGGAAATTAATACACCAGAAATAATCTGCTATCTTTCACCATAGATTAGATTTTTAAAAGAAATGTCATATATTTGATTTGGGGGCCAAATTTTTTCATTCAGCATAATGATAAGATTCATCCATGTTGTTGTGTATCAGTACTTAGTTTCTGTCTATTCAGTGCATGGATATACCACATATTGTCTATACATTGTCCAATGTTAATGGACTTTTAGGTGGTTTCCAGGTTTTTTGGCAATTACAAATAAAAACAGTGTTTGTATGGCATATCTTTTCATTTCTCTTAATTTAAATTTTCTGAGTACTAGTAAGATTGGTTATATTTTCATATTTTATTGCCTACTTGGGTTATCCTCTTCCGTCTTAGTATTTATCTCCTGCCCATTTCTTTATTGAGTTATTTGTATTTTCCCCCTCACTGAATGTAGAGGTCTTTCTATATTCTGAATACAACTTATTTGCCTGTTATTGTTTTTTAACTTTTTCTAAGATATCTTTTGCCATATGAAAATTTACATTTCAATAAAGTCTAAGTAATTTATCTTTTTAAAAAATGTTTGCTTTTATTACTTGTTTTAAGAAACCACTTCAAGACCTGAGATTATAAAGATATTTTCCTATTTTTTATCATAGCTTAAGCATTTTGTTTTTTCCTGGAGAGAAGTAGCAATACAATTAGTTTTTCTATAAAGAAAGCAAATTTACTTAACTCTACATATCAAATAATTCATCCTTATTCCACTGATTTTCAATGTCAGGAATAGAAATTCCCATAGATACACGGATCTGTTTCTCAGCTTTCTATTATGATTCACTGGTGTATTTGATTATTACTGAACCAATATCATGCGGTTTTAATTATAATATACTAGGGGCCCGGTGCACGAAATTCGTGCACTGGGGAGGGTGTCCCTCAGCCCAGCTTGCACCCTCTCTAATATGGGACCCCTCGGGGGATGTCCAACTGCAGGATTAGGCCCGATTCCACACAGGAATCGGGCCTAATCCTGCAGTTGGACATTCTTCTCACAATCCGGGACTGCTGGCTCCTAACCGCTCACCTACCTGCCTGATTGACCCCTAACTGCTCCTCTGCGGGCCTGATTGCCCCCAAATACCCTCCCCTGCTGGCCTGATCACCCCCAAGGCTTTTATTAGTATAGATATGACCCTGCACAGAAAATTTTACTAACCCTGCTTTACAATAAGGGCTTGACGATTGAATCATTAGGACCAGACACCAAGATTTCCTTTCTTTGAATAGTGGAGGGAATACTTACCTTGTCTTTAAGTTGCCCGGAAATTAAAATGAGATAATGACTTAGAAAAGTATAAAAGCATCACATAAAGACAACTGTCTTTTTAATGAAGTGGCAAAATGAAAAACACTTTTTATTCTCCCCTTCCTTCCTTTACAGCTTTTATTTAAACTTTGAAATTTATAAAAATTTCACTCCAATTTTCATTTCTTTACATTCAACATTATTTTGTATTGGTTTCAGGTTTTATATTAGTTACAGAATAGTGGTTAGACAATCATATACTTTACAAAGTGTTCCCCGATATTTCTAGTACCCACCTGGCATCATACCATCATTACAACACTATTGACTATATTCCCTATTTAAGTGACAATGGGTTTACAGGTTCCTTTCAGTCTTTCTTTTGTGTTTTTTTGTCCGTCCTTTTCTTTCTCACTTCTTCCCTCATTTTCTTTATATAGTATCTCAATTGGCCATCAAAGCTCAGTGAAGGCACTGGGACAGGCTTCATCCATTTTACAGACCAGGAAACTGAGGCCAATTCCAGTTGGCTGTGGAACTTGACTCAGGAAGCCCTCAGAGCACACAGGAAGCCCTCAGAGCCATGCTCTTTGCGCTTCCTAAGGGGCAGCGGCCCAGCAAACAGAACAAACCTTCCAGTCAGGCTTCCCAGCCTCTTTCTCAAGCACCTCTTCATTGCAGATGCTCCACATTCTTTCCTCTCCCCCCATTCTTTACTGCCCCGCCTTCTCCGAAGCAGGTGGAAGGCGTCCCACTCACTGCCTAGGCATGCTCTGCTATGGGGCAGGGTGTAGCGAGCTTGCTTTTGGGTGAAGGCAGGAGCAGTAGTCACTGCCTCTGAAGTGTGAAGGCCTCCTGAGCGAGGCCCATTAGCACTGGGAGCTTCTCTGAATCACCTCAGTCAGTCCAGTACCCTGCAGTGCAGCACCCCTCCACTGAGGTGGCTCCATCCCTCAACCCCCGCCTCAGGAGTGAGGGTCCTTGCCTCTCTGCCAGGAGTCCTTCCATGCCCGGACCCGCCCCCCCCCCGGTGGCGATCGCCATGCTGACACCCCCGGGGAGCGCCGGGCTCGGCCCGGACCCGCCCCCCCGGGTGGCGATCGCCATGCTGACACCCCGGGGAGCGCCGGACTCGGCCCGGACCCGCCCCCCCCGGGTGGCGATCGCCATGCTGACACCCCGGGGAGCGCCGGGCTCGGCCCGGACCCGCCCCCCCGGGTGGCGATCGCCATGCTGACACCCCGGGGAGCGCCGGGCTCGGCCCGGACCCGCCCCCCCGGGTGGTGATCGCCATGCTGACACCCCGGGGAGCGCCGGGCTCGGCCCGGACCCGCCCCCCCGGGTGGCGATCGCCATGCTGACACCCCGGGGAGCGCCGGGCTCGGCTCGGACCCGCCCCCCAGGGTGGCGATCGCCATGCTGATTCCCCGGGGAGCGCCGGGCTCGGCCCTGACCCGCCCCCCAGGGTGGCGATCGCCATGCTGACACCCCGGGGAGCGCCGGGCTCAGCCCGACCCGCCCCCCAGGGTGGCGATGGCCACTCGGCCCGGACCCGCCCCCCAAGGGTGGCGATCGCCATGCTGACACCCCGGGGAGCGCCGGGCTCGGCCCGACCCGCCCCCCAGGGTGGCGATCGCCATGCTGATTCCCCGGGGAGCGCCGGGCTCGGCCCGGACCTGCCCCCCAGGGTGGCGATCGCCATGCTGACACCCCGGGGAGCGCCGGGCAGAGCGATCGCCATTCAGACCCCCGGAACTTACTGGATTGCCCGCAGCCATCTTGGTCTTCCAAACGGCCGGATGGGCCACCTGGAGTCCCGCCCCCAGCCTCTGGCAGGCCCAATCATGGGCATAGCGGAGGTGCGGTCAATTTGCATGTTTCTCTATTATAAGGTAAGATTTGCAATGAGTCTAATATGCGTGATGACATTTCTTCTTCTTCTGTCTTCTCTTTCAGAATTACCTTGGCCTTTCCTGGATTTTACTCCTTTATATAAAATTGAGAGTAAATATACCTGCAAATCGGTGATGCTTTTTAAAATTAGAATTGCATTACATTTGTAGACTAATTTGGAAGAAAATTTACATCTGTCTTCTCATCCACAAGTGCATTATATATACGTATATCTAACCATTTTTCTTGTCTTCTTTTAGATATCATGACATTTTACCATTATTTTTTCTCATAAAGAGCTTGCACTTCCTTTGTTAGATTTATTCCTAGGTAGTTATGGTCTTGAAATTTATGCAAACCATCATAGCTATTTCGGAAAGTGATAATGTGAAGAAATTGGAATCTCACCAAGTGGACTCTTTCAATAGAGAAAATAAGCCTATTTCTACTATTGTTTATGAGCTGATGTCTACAGTGGTGTTTTATCTATTCTGTGATTAGAAAGCAGAGTTCACTATGGTCCCTCACAGGAGAGTGTCATGTGCCTTTCCTGGAAAATCGTCTGTATTCAAGGTACGGATATTCTACCAGCTTTATGTGGATGCGGCTACTCAGCTCCAGATCATTGCAATGAGGAAATGTGGGGTCCTAGACAAAAGCTGACAATCCAAATTTTATGACATTTTATGACTTTTAAATATTAAGAAGTAATTTTTAAGAACTAACATTTTATGGGCCCAATTAAACAGGCCTGAGACCTGATGTGCCACAAGGGCTGCCAGTGCCCACTCTGTGGGGTGATCTGTCCCCACAAGGCTTTCCGTTCAGGTTCTCTGCCTCATGCCACGCTCCGTCAGCCCAAAGTGTGAGCAGGACAGTAACGCTGTGCCTGGGATGTACTTTCTAGCTCTAAATATCTGGTATCACAAAATATGAGCTATAAGGGAGGTTAGAGTTAGTCTAATTCTTATGCAGTTTTGACTTTTGGGGTGATTCAGGGAAGCAGCTACCCCAGAGACAAGGTCAGGCCTGGAATGCAGGTGGGCTGAGGCCATGTCCAGCAACTTTGGCATCAGGCCACTGTGGGACTATTTACAGAGCCTTCAGGGACAGGTGGGATCCTCCCACAAGGCCTGAAATGAGTGAGAATCTGACAGGTGAGCTTCTATTGAAGGACTGCTCCTTTTCAGGGTGCATGTGGAGGAGCAGCACTAGAGCAAGTGGAAAGAATGTATCCAGGCACATACATGTTGCCTTCCGAGAAGAAATTAATATACATACAAACTATTAATGCTCATTTAAACTGACTACTATACATTTATGTGCTGCATAAACATGTTTTGGTCAACAGCAGACCACATATACTATGGTGGTAGAGCTGAAAAATCTTCAGCCTAGTGACACTGAAGCCATCATAAAGTTCTGTGCATGGCATTACTCAGGTTTTTATGGTGATGCTGGTGTAAACAAACCTACTGTGCTGGCAGACATACAAAAGTACAGCACAGCCCGGCCGGTGTGGCCCAGTGGTTGAATGTCGATCTATGAACTAGTCACTGGCAGCCCTTGTGTCACAGGTTAATTCCTGGTCAGGATGCATGCCCAGACTATGGGCTCAATCCCCAGTAGGGGGCATGCAGGAGGCAGCCAATCAATGATTCTCTCTCATCATTGATGTTTCTATCTCTCTGTCCCTCTCCCTTACTCTCTGAAATCAATTAAAAATATATATATGTATCCTATATAATAAGAGAGGAATATGCTAATTATCTATTACACGGTAACGTGAAGGCCAATCTACAAGTGGTGGAGAGCTACAGGAGGGCGGGGCAGTGAGCTACAAGTGGAGAGAGCTAGGGCGACCTACAAGCAGCGGCTAGCGGTGAGCAGGTGGCCAGCTGAGGCAAGCGGCAGCAAGTTACTCATGCATGGATTCATGCGCAGGGCTACTCATATATAATGATAATAATAAGCGACTATGTTACTGGCTTATGTATTTACTACACTTCTAATTATTATTTTAGAGTGTACTCTTACTACTTATAAAAAAAGGTTTGCTGTAAAATAGTACACAGTGTTACACCACAGTTGCCTCATCTTGTGTTTGCTGAGTCTCTGGATTGCATCATTTTCTCTTGTGCTTGTTTTAATCTTGTGTTGTTCCGTACAGGCTTGCAGCTTAGGGGTCCAGGCTATACCATTTAGTCCAGGAGCTTACTAGGCTATCCCACCTAAGTCTGTGTAAGTTCACACAACAGAATCACCTAAATATGCAGTTCTCTAACATATTCCCATGATTAAGCAGCACATGACTGTATTCTATTAATTCTTAGTGGCTCATGGACCTAAAATCTGGGCAACTGTGACCGATTATTGGAAGAGATTGGACACAGCAATAACAGTTGTGCTTTAGGCATGTTTAATACAGATCCTGTGTATGGGTATGTGTATGTGGCTACACATCAGCACACTCATATACAGTAGAATGAAATACCACCATCTATAAGGCCAACATTCCTACTGCAGATAGCCCTGTAAAATGAAATGTAATGTCCAATAGTTCAACAGGAAAGAGGCTCAGTAAAGTTAAGTGCACACCCCAAACATTTGCCTTCAGCTCACTTACAAGATCAGTGGTTTGAATGAGTGTATCTGTGTCTTACTTGTAAACTTCAAGTGCTTCCTGTGTGGCTTAGTGAATCAGGCAAATTTAAAGGGCTTTAAACCATAAAGCTTCATTTCACAACAGTCATTTCATAATTGACCAATGAGCCTTCAGAGATGGAATTTTCCCTTAATGGAAATGTGGAGTAAATCAAACTAACTGTGTTGCAAGTTGCTGCAGCAAAAGATCACTGATACTTTAATTCCTTAAGGGCATTACCTAGATTCAAATATTATTATCACAGTTATTATTTGTTGATTAGAAGGACACTTGCAGAACATGAATTTAATTATTCCTGTTTAGAACTTACACCAGTGGTTGAAAAGCTATGGCCTATGAGTCAAATCAGGCCACACACTGTTTTTGTGAATACATTTTTATTGGATTACAGCCATGTCCATTTGTTTACATACTGCCTGTGGCTGCTTCTGTGCTAGAATGGCAGAATTGAGTAGTTCTGACAGAGGCTCGCTGGCCCTCAAAACCTAATACACTTACTACCAGCCCTTTACAGAAAAAGCTTGCCACTTATAGTCTGTCACATATTTTTCCTTTTTTTAAAAAAAAACAAACCAAAAAAAAAACACAACTCTTGAGAACCAAGATGGCAGCATTGGTAAATGCCAGTACTCACCACCTCCCACAAACACATCAAAATTACAACTAAAATACAAAACAGCCATCATTCAGAACCGCCTGAAATCTGGCTGAGTGGAAATCCTACAACTAGGAAAGTAAAGATGAAAGCACCCTGAAACTGGTAGGAGGAGTGGAGAGCAGGGCATGGAACAGATTGATCTGCCATCCACATGTGTCATTTTTTTAAAAAATCAGCAGAAGTCCCCAATGAGGAGCAAAGGTTCACAGCCCCACACCAGATCCCCCAGCACAGGGCTCCAGAGCTTGGAAGAGAAGTCCCTATATCTTCGGGTTGTAAGAGCCAGTGGGGATTGTGGCTGAGTGACCTGGAGGCTGCTGGAGATCCAGGCAGTTCCTCTTAAAGGGACTGTGCATGATCATCTGAGCTCCAGCGCTGGGGCACTGGCTTTGGGGAATCCAGGGACATATAGGGAGAAACTGGATTATATGACATTAGAGCAAGAACTTGGAGGCGGCTTTCTCCCAGACAGGGGTACTTGCAGGGGTAGTTGTTCCTATGCTGAGACCCATCACAGAGCTGACTGGCAGCCATACATGAGCTTCCATCAGTGTGGATCACACTGTTTGCTCTGCCCTGGTGATTCCCTAAGACCTTGCTCCACTCAATCCGTTTGCAGCAGTTTTTCCATAGAAATGGCCCGTCCTGGCTCAGGCTTCAGACTTTGCTAAAATCTCTCTAACAAGCAGCAGCTTGCATCAGTGTATGCCAAACCTATCAATAAAAAGCACAAGAACAGGCACTAGCACCAGCCTGCCTTGCTTCACAGCTGGACCTTGCATGGGCTTTTCCAAGCCCAATACAAGTAGCAGCCATCTGCAGACCTCTCTGTAGCTCCTGCTGGGTGGCCCCAGGCAGTGGCTGACTTTGCAAAGCCCAGAAGGCCCCAGAGCCAATGCACCCAGTGGACAGCTTCAGATCATGCCAAATTATAACTCTACACATCCGCAAGTGACACACTCAAGGGGCAGAATAAGTAATCTAATGAACAAAATAAACTGGTGAATAAAATAGAATCAGAGGCATGGGGATATGGAACAGATTGACAAATCTCAAAAGGAAGGGGGAAGAAATTAACCAAAGAACTTATACGCATACATGTATTACTTATGGACACAGGCAATAGAGAGTGAAGGCCTGGGAACCAGGTGGAGGGGGCAAATGGGAGGCGGGGGGTGGGGTGGGAAGGCAGATATCTGTAATACTCTCCACAATAAAGATTTAAAAAACAACAACAAAAACTTTTAAAATGTATAAAACATTCTTAATTCTTTGGGACACAATTTGTCTTTTAGGATGTAGTTTGCCAATCTCCGATCTAGACAATCAAGAAAACAATAAATCAAACTCTCATGTCTAGCATTTGCCTATTTCCATGGTGTAAATACTGACCAATTTCAAGCTACCAACATGCATCTTCAAACACTGTGCTGGGAAGAGATGTGTATTGGCATGCCATTTCAGAGTATTTTCTCCACACAGATACAATATACCCTAATAACCTCAGGGGCACAAATACCAGTAAAATGTAGTAAACTAATTAGAAGATGATGTATTTTAAGTGTTTATCATTATTTTTAAATATAACTTATTCAATTATAAGTTTGTATGTTTTAATTTTCAATAATGACCACGTTTAACAACCAGCACACAAAATATTTGAAAATTTAAAAACTGGTTCTAGTGAGCCAGTACAAACCTCCTACAGCACATCACTGAATTTAAGGAAACTTTTCCCCACTTAGAGATAAAGAGAAAGTACTTTACTACCATACTGTAAGTTCAAAAGTGGTAAGCTTCAAAGTATGCACATATACTTGAGGGGAAGACTTAAGCAAGGTATATCTACACAATGGAATACTATATTGTAAAAAAAAAAAAAAAGAAGGAACTCTTACCAGTTGCAACAGCATGAATGGAACTGGAGAGCATTATGCTAAGCGAAATAAGCCAGTCAGAGAAAGATAAATATCGCATGATCTCACTCATTTGTGGAATATAATGAACAATATAAACTGATGAACAAAAGTAGATCCATAGACATAGAAACATGGAACAGACTGTCCAACCTCAGAATGGGTGGGGGCAGGGTTGGGGGGGTAAGAGATCAACCAAAGGACTTGTATGCATGCATATAAGCATAACCCTTGGACACAGACAGTGGAGGGATGAGGGCATGTGCTGGGGGGTGGGAACAGCTGGGGAGAGGTCAACGGGGGAAAAAGGAGACATGTAATACTTTAAGCAATAAAGAATTTAAATTTAAAAAAAAGAACATATTAGCTAATTAACGTCATTGTATGTGCAAACATTGTACATACATTGTATGTATTTAGATATTGGTTGTAATTAGGATATATCTAAGCAGAAAAGTTGCAGGTCATGAGGTCCTTTGACAATCAGACTCACATACTCTCCACCCTCAAATTTTCTTTTAACTTCAAGAAAATAAACTCAGTAGCAGGTGGATTAGATCTTGATTGTGTCAAAATATTTAGTGGATAAAATTTCCAGTCTTTTCATTAGTGCAGGTTGGTTTTTAAAGTTTTTGTGATCAATGTGAATATGCACAATATATCTGGATTGCAGTAATGAAGAGGCAGGGGCAGTGTTTTTGGTTTTGTTCTTTTTGCAGCATCTCACTATCACTGTTCCCATGGAGAAGGCTCTTGGCTGATTTGCTATGCAAAGTCTCTTTTCCCATTTCTTCCAGTTCAATAGACTTGGAACCGGGGCTAAGGTGAAACACTCACAGCCTCATAAAACTCCAAAGAACAAGGAATTCATCAAATGGGTCTCTACTGTGTATGGGTATTTTTAAAAAGATGTTTTATGTTTTTAAGAAAAAAGAAACACAAAACTAATTACTGTCAACTAGATTTTAAGTTTTCAGCTATCCAGCCAGCAGAAAGCCATTATTAAACCACTGTAAGCCTGCTTTGCTGTTGTTCCCACTTGAGAACCATTATTCTATCCACATATTGGCTTCATAACAGAGATTGTCAATCAAGACACACAAGCTACTGCCTGAAAAAGAAATGACCAAGATTCTTTGTTTTTGTTTCAAGTATATATATATTTCTCTTAGGGTTTCTTAGTCTCACCTCCATTGTTACTAAGAAAATAAATGGAGAAAGGCTCCTGACTTAATGATATGGCGGCTCCTAGCTTTCAGGTCATTTCTTTTGTTAATGTTCAACTCCCCATTATAGTATTCTTCCAGAGCACTAGAAAGTTTACCATCTGGGAAGCATTGAAGACACAGTTGGTGGGGGATTTTTCTTCCCAATCCCTCTTCCCCAAGCAGCCATTACCATTAACAGAGACTGCCAGCAACTTACACATAGCAGACAATAGCTCACAGTGATTTTGAATGGGGTAAGCCAAAAGCATCCCATAGCATTGCTATGTAAAGTTCTAGCTTAGTATAGCTTTCCCTGCTGAAGTGGTACTTAGCACTCTGTTTGTTCTAAGGGCCTTGTCTTGATTTCTTGTCCTCATCATCTTTGTTAATGAAGGAAAATAAAATGGCTTTAGTCTAATTAGCAAAACTTACTTTTCTATCTTGCTTTATTTGTGGACCAAATAAGCCATTTTTATAAGCCTTCAGGGACACCTTCTTAGAATTCAATTATTTACTCATTATTTAAATTAACACCAAGTAAACCCAAACTTTTACCTCAATATTCTCATTGACAGCTTCCTTCTGAGCCTTTGGAAATAGTGGCAGAAAGATAAAAGACCATTGTAGCTCAAGTCACCTATAGTTAAGGCATGGTGAGCCATGGAATGTGATTGAAGGTAATGCACATCAATTAAAGAGAGATTAAAGATACACTGTACCTGGTTCAAATTTGCTTTGTGATAGGAAAATGTTTCTTAATGGGGAAGGTTATTTGACAGCTTCTAACAAGTGAGCAAACCAACACCGCTTGAGCTCATTATCTAATCTAACCATGAAAAGGATCAAGTATAACAGCACAGTGATTTGTAGCATTTCCCAGGGCAGTACTTCAAATGAGATAAGATAATGACATGAACACCTGGAACCCTCAGGGCACTAACAAATGTAAAGTCCACCTACTAAAACTCTGCAGATAGCAAGCCTGGATACTGGATATTGATCCTCATTAAAGCCATCCACCAGGATTCCAGCAGAGTTATCTAATCTGCATGAAACACAAATCTGACTCCATTCTCCCACTGCATAAAATGCTTCAGTGATTCCAGGCAATCTTTTTTTTTTTTTAAATTTTAAAAATTTTCAACTACAGTTGACATTCAACATTATATAAAATTCAGGAGCCCTAACCGGTTTGGCTCAGTGGATAGAGCGTCAGCCTGTGGACTGAGGGGTCCTGGGTTCTATTCCTGTCAAGGGCATGTACCTTGTTTGCGGGCACATCCCCAGTAGGGGGTGTGTAGGAGGCGGCTGATCAATGTTTCTCTCTCATTGATGTTTCTAACTCTCTATCCCTCTCCCTTCCTCTCTGTAAAAATATCAATAAAAATATAAATATATATATATATATATATATATATATATATATATTTAAAATTCAGGAGTACAGCATAGTGGGTTAGATATTTATACAACTTACAAAGTGATTCCCTGAGAAGTCTAGTACCCACCTGTCACCATACATAGTTATTACAATATTATTGACTAGATTCCCTATGTTGTACTTTACATTATAGAGGTACCAGAAAGAGAAGAGAGAGCACAAGGAATTGCAAACATGTTTGACAAAATAACGACTGAAAAATTCCCCAACCTGGTGAAGGAAATAGACATACAAGTCCAGGAAGCACAGGGAGTTCCAAACAAGATGAATGCAAAGAGGCCCACAGCAAGACACATCATAATTAAAATGCCAAAGGTTAAAGACAAAGAGAACATCTTAAAAGCAGCAAGAGAAAAGCAGTTAGTTACCTACAAGGGAGGTTGTTGTATGACTGTCAGCTGATTTCTCAATAGTAATTTTGCAGGCCAGAAGGGATTGGTACAAAATATTCCTGGTTAAAGTTCAAAGTGCTTATAGGATTACTAATATCAGCCTTCTGCTTAAATCTGCAGCCCCATCAACTACTGCCCAGTCCCCAATTTCCTGCTCCAGCCATATCTGATATTGGTGATTCCTTCTGAACGATGTAGTGTTCCATATTATCCCTAAGCCTTGGCAGTACTATCCCCCTTCCTAGAACACAGCTCATATCTATACCTCCATTCTAAAAAACACTCCAAATGTGCCTTTTAAAGGAAGCCTATACATGGTTCCATTACTAACGATGTATTGTTTGTGTGTTCCTCTGCACCATAAGCTCCTCCTGGTCAGTGTCCCCTTCTTGACTCTGTACCCCCAGGGCTTGTTGCAATATAATTGATAGAACTGAATTGAATAAATGGATGAATGTACCAAACTTAGGTTTCTTCAGTCTGGATTTAGTCAGATCCCAGCTTCACAAGATTCATTTTTAAGATCAATGGAGAGACATCTCTAGCACAAAACTCCCCATAGAGCTTTAGGCCCTCATATCCAACTGTCTACTTATTGTCTTCTCTTAAATGCCATAGAGACACCCTAATCTCAGTATGTACAAGACCGAAGATACCATCCCAACTCTTTTGCTGCCCCGTTTGATGTTATCCCAATGGCCCTGGCATACGTGGCCCAAGTCAGAAAAGTGGAAGTCACCACACATTCCATATTTCACTTGTGAAGTTCATTGACTTTCCTCGTCTCCATTTCTCCTATTGCCCTACCCCCCTTTATCTCTTCTGCCAATGCTCTAGCCCCGTGGTCAGCAAACTGCGGCTCGCGAGCCACATGCGGCTCTTTGGCCCCTTGAGTGTGGCTCTTCCACAAAATACCATGGCCTGGGCGAGTCTATTTTGAAGAAGTGTCATTAGAAGAAGTTTAAGTTTTAAAAAATTTGGCTCTCAAAAGAAATTTCAATCGTTGTACTGTTGATATTTGGCTCTGTTGACTAATGAGTTTGCCGACCACTGCTCTAGCCTGATCTAGTAACCCAACTGTGCCTGGACTATTGCAATAGCCCCCTAATCCACTTTTTTGTATTCATTCCACTCTCCTACCCCATCCTTTGACCCCACTGTAGTCAGCATGGCATTTCGGAATGCAAATCTAACAGTGAAATTGCCAAGCTTAAAATTCCTCAATGATCTATTGATTTTAGGGGGAAAAAAAAAATCAGAATCCTTAATAGAGCTCCCAGGCTCTGCATGAGCTTCCCTGACTCCCCACTACCATTGCAGCCTTATGTCACTCCATTTTCACCTTTCCCTTCACTTCAATCTCATCAGCTCTACCCATTCTTCAAATGTGCCGCGTTCAGTCTCCAGTCTTTGCACATGCTTTCACGTCTCTGGAATGCTCTTCTGCTCGCTCCTGTCCCCTGCTTCTCTTACCCTTCAGTCATCAGCTCCAAACCACTTCCTAGGAAGGCTTCCTGATCTTCCACACTTGGTCATGTCATTCTATCATAGGCACTTAGAGTACAGCTTCTTTTACTATCAATTCATCATTATGTATTTGTTCATTGTGGTGATCATTTGATTATGATAAGCCTTTCCATTACATAAAACTACTGGAAGTATTGTCTAGCTTACTCATCATTACATGCCCCATTGGCTAGGCATGTCATAGGCGCTCTGTAAAGAATCTGTTATGACTGAGCGACCACATCTAATAGGACAAGGGCCTGAAGATGGATGCTGCCACACCAATATGTCCAAGGTGGATCTGAAGCTCAATTCATTTTTAGCCCTTACCACCTTTGATTTCAGGTTCCTCAGACTTGAATTCTCCACCCACCCACCCACTAGGTTAGACATTTGCTGTTCTCTTTTCCCAAGATCTGGGCTCAAAACTTTTCTGACTCAGACTCCACATTCCATCAGTTGGGGTTCTTACTTGCAAGAAGCAGAACTGACTGGGGGTGGTTAAGCAGAAAACACATTCATTAAAGGAGAGCAGGTAGCTCACAGATTTATTGGGAGGTTTAGAGAACTGGGCTAATGCCAGATTTCAGAAATAATCCCCAAACCATGTTCCCGAACTAGCCTGATAAGAAGACCGCTGCTCCCTCCCACCACTGGTACTATTGAATGAGCTCCTTGTAACACTGCAGCCTCATTACAGACGCCCCTGCGTGCCAGGCACTCAGCTCTGCCATCGCTGTCCTTACAGCCAGGGGCCCCTGCTTCCCCAGCACACGGCACTCGACAGCAAGCCTTTTCCCTCAGATTGCTCACTTCTGAACTGGAGTCTAGAGGGTGAATTTGATCAGTGAAGAATGCACACTTGCCTATTTAGCTGCAAAGAAGGGTGGAAGTGAGTTTTCAGGTTCCGGCATTGAGGAAGGGGAACCCATCAAATGGAAAAATCCAGCGAACAACGGTGTTTAATAATGCTGGTCATCAGAAAACATGACAGATGCCCACCCCATAAATCACTGTCAACATTTTGGCATCTTGTTCAACCTCTCTTTGGTGGTGAGGCTTGGCCAGTTTACATTGCCCATCACAACTGAACTGACAACTCATAAGGAATTTAGCCTGCTATGCTGTCTGAGATAGATCAGACCCAGAACCTGGAAGACTGTTAAAACCAATTTCAACTATTCTAGAAATCTCTATTTGAGATCAAAGAATGCAGCACTTCAGAGCACAAACTCTGAAATATGAAGGTCTGAGTTTGAAACCTGAGTCCATCATTTACGTAAGTGCATGACTTTGGCAGACAAATTACAGAGGCTTTAAAAGCAGGTATAATGACTTGCACTAAGATATGGTAGCACCTAGCCCACATCTGGCATACAATAATTATTAGTTGACTAAATAAATGGATAAATAATTGCATGAATGAGTGACTTCTGTATTAATTGGGGTGAGCAAGGTTAAGCTGTGCTTACAAACAACTATCCCAACCTGGTGGCTTAAAACAACAAAGTTGTCCTTCTTACATGTTGTTACCTGTCCACTAAGGGGGGGCAGGGCTCTTTCCATGTCACCCTATTCCAGGTTGCAAGCAAATGGAGTTTTCAGTACCTGGGACATCACTGAGACTCGGGACAGAGAGCATGCTGAACTGTGCAGTGGCTCCTAGAGCTTCCACCCGGAAGGGACATGTGCCACTTCTACCACTTCTCCCCACTTTTTATTTAGCAAAACAAATGGGCACACTTAACTCCAAAGGGGCATCAGTGCTCAAAGAGGGATCTGACATTACATGACAAACAGCAAAAATGATGGCCTCCACTTTTCTGAATCTCAGTTCCCTCATCTGTAAAATAAAGACAATAATAGCATCTACCTCCCAGGGTCATTGTGAAGACTAAATGAGACACACATAGTAAGCACCCAATACATATCTTAGGAACGGTATTTAAACATTGGAAAATTCTTACAATAAACGATATGAAGAAGGAGTGTGAATTTCAGGAGAACCTCACCATCAGTCGTCACTTTACATCTTCTTAGGGGCATGCCAGAAAGCCCAGGGATCAGTGTCAGCAATGTGTCCAAGACGGAGCCAACTTGCTGACCCTTGAAAATAGGATTCACGCGTGGATGTGATACAGCAAGATAGGATCCTGAGGCATCACCTCTGCCTTTTTGTCCCCTCCTTGACCCGCAGCCTCCTCCTGTCAATCAGAAGCATCACATTGCTTCAAGAAGAACTGGAGTGGTTAGAGCAGAAATGTAAGGAGACCCAAAAAAGTGAATTCCAAAACACATTGTTGAAGCCCACATCAGAAACAATGGCTTTGATAGCGATGGCCTTTGATGTACCAGGAGTTTTATCCAGAGAAGAAGGGGCTTTTGAGAATCAAATTGGAGGCCCTGAGGAATAAATAAGAGATTTAGGGTTTATGCTGTGATTCTATGAGCTCAAGAAGAAAGAGGGCTGTAGGCAGAAAAGACCTGCTCTGTGGGGTAGATAAGAGAGGAAGAGAGTAGGGAGCTCAGAATCTTGGGGGAGGTGGGTTGGGTCAGAGTGAGAGCCCTCATGAAGAGGAGTGGAGGTAGAGCCAGCGTGGTGATGAGGGCTCTCTGTGAGCAGCCCCAGGGAAGCCAGGCCAGAACCTGAGGCCTCCCACTGCCACCTGAGTGAGCACTACATGTCCACATACTGAGGAGCCATGTTGGTCAGTTTTCTAAAGACACCTGAGAGCTAATCAATACAGCGATGCCTTCAGTATGTCTAGGATTTTTGCTGAGCCCCACCCAAGTGGGCATTCTCACCCTTCAAACGTACCTGGGCACTCTAACCTTCTGAAAGGCAGGCCATCAGTGCCAATAGGTGGTGTGTGGGGGGGGGGGGGGGGAAAGCCCTAGCAACTGTACTTGGATGGGGAAGTGGAGACACTGCTCTGGGTTACAGCCCACCTTCTCGTACCCTTTCTACTCACTCCACTATTTGTCTTGCTCCCAAACAAGACTGGATTGCACCTCTGGATCCACCTCTCAAATGAATGATTTCTGGGTGTGTATTTCTTTTTCTCTTGAGCAAAGGTATCTTTGGGAAATGATATAAGATTACAAAGTAAGGCACTTTGCTTGTAAGTTATTAATGCTGATAAATAAGTACAGCTAACACTTATCGAGTACTTCCTATACATCAGTCCCTATTAAGCACTTTAAGTGGAATGAATACCTTACAACAGTATTTTCTCCATTTGATATATGGGAAAATTGAAGGTGAGAGAGCTAAATGTCAAAGATGTAGCCAGAGTGCTTTTAACCCAGGCAGACTGTGCTCAACATTCATAGGCTTGGCCACTATTCTATGTCGCCCCTTTATTATACATAAATTAGAGGCCCAGTGCAAGAAATGCATGCACTGGTAGGGTCCCTAGCAGCTACTGGCTGCCAAACAGAGCCTCCCTCCCTTCCCCTGGCTGGCCCCACCCCCTGGTCGAACTCCTGGACAACTCCCGATCGAGGGGACAATTTGCATACTACACTTTTATTATATAGGATACGTTGCTCATAACTCTTGCTATCCTACATTCCTTTAGGCATTTTTTTGAGAGTTTACTATAAATTAGGTACTACTGTGTTAATCATAGAGATAAAGAAGTCAGTTGGACCCAGCAGTACTCTGGAACCACTCCTGGTCTATCCTGCAGTGGTTCATTACTGCCACAGTCCTGGACTCTTAGTGTGATTTCTTTATGAGCAACCAAGATGCAATGGAAATAACTCTGTAAGCTTCGCCACCAGGTAGATGTGGAACTCTCAGCAAGTAAATAAACCATTTAAACTGCCTGAGCTTTGTTACCTGTTAGACATTTTCAGTCCTCCAATTACATGGTCCTGGGATAGGACAGATAGACTGTGAGTCCAAGTTATCATCTATTCCAAGAAAATTCAGATGCTAACTAACATTCCTAGGAGTCTCAGTTACTCAGCCTGGCCTGATCTGTGACACTCCAAAGGGCACCAAGTCACTTCTACCAGCAGTAAAAGTATCTAGATTGGAACTTACGTTCTGATCATGCCTTCTAATTGTTGTGGAGTCAAAGTGGGGCACTAAAGTTAAGAACCCATTCCCGCTATCAAGGAACTTGGCAAAATGAAGAGAGGAGACTCCTGTTATTCTAATGAGAACTGCTTGTAAGACTGCCCAGATCCAAATTCTACACTCGATAATCTTTCTTTCTTCTTTCCCGCTTTTGTAAACCTTGTTTCTTTGTGCCTAAATGTCTACCTGCCTCAGGCATCTCTGTCTTCCTCCTCTCTGTGAGAAGCAGCAGTACTCTCTGGAAAGAGAGCAGGAGCCAGGTGGGGCTCTGCCCTGTCCTCACGGATGACCTTGGGCATAAAGCTAAACCTCTCTCCATCTCAGGTTCTGAATTCATCAAACGGAACTATACCACCTGCCTCCGAGATGCTTGGAAGATTAAAAATAACACATCCTCTGCACACAGCACAGTGAGGAATAAAAATAGGGAAGTGCCTGGTATAGAGAAGGTACAGGATACCTAGCCCATGATTTTCTATTAATTATTTAATTTCTTCCTTCCTTTTTCTCTTTCTTACCCTAAACCTATGTTTTCTCTATAGCAAAAGGAACAAGTCTCACTGAAAATACAAGCATGTTGGTCCAAGTACACATTATATTGGTGGTAAAAAGCTGCACTCTTATCCTACACACCCCAAGACTAAGATTTACATAAATCCCATTATTGTTCTCCAACATTCATTCACAGCAGGAAAATGGGCCCTGAGGTCAACTGCCGATTCCTGGCTCTGCCAACTACCAGCAGGGTGATCCCGGTTAAGAAATTCAACTTCTCTGATTCCCAGTTTTCTCTCTATGGGGCAGGAAGAACAACATACGGTACATATGTCTAATTCGTGGTGGTGCTAGGAAGATGAAATGAGAAGCGTAATCAAGTGCCTACCATAGAGCAAATGCCCAATAAGTGCTATTATTTGATTGCTGTTATTATTGCATTGTTATTAAAACCTGCATATTAAAATATTCTCCACTAACACAGAATTCAAGCTACAAAAACAACAAGTTCTACAGATTCTATTACTTCATCTTCAGTTCAATTGCATTTATTTGTTTCCATCTCCTAGCACAAGCCACCCCTATCTCTTTCCTTGACTCTTACAGCAGGTAGACTCCCAACTGCTCTCCCTGTGGCCAACTTTGGTCTCACCAACCACTCTCCACATGACAGCCTAAGGGATCCTTCTCAAAGGTAATCTAATCATTTCACTCTCTCGCTCCACACCCTTTATCTGCTTCTGATTGCTCTGAAGTCCTGTCTTTAACATGGTCCACAGGCCCAGAACTGATCTAGATTCAATACCAATCCAGCTTCAACACTACACACAGCCTTCTCCAAGCTTTATGACCTGGCCATCCACAACTATTTTCCCTTCCTTGAATGTGTGCAGCACTCCTTTGCCTTCAGGACTCTGTGTTTGCTCTCCACAACAGGGGGGTGGGGGCATGTGTGGGGAGGGGGATGGGATGGGAATGGGGGGACGAGGACAAATATGTGATACCTTAATCAATAAAGAAATTTAAAAAATAATAAAAAAATAAAGAGGATTAGAAACCAAGCAATAGTTTTCACTGCTGCAGTGGGACCCAGCATGGGACCCAGCTGCTCTTCACTTGTACCTTATCTCTGCATTTGCTACACCTTCCTAGCAGATTATATAATATTTCTTACAAAAGTTTTCTAAGTTGTGCTGTATGCTTCCCTAAGGAATATGATCTCACAGCTTTATGTATTTATCATGTTAGAGGATCTATCACATTGCTTACTGTTTGCCCACTGAACACTGAAGACCTCCCATAGGAAGCTATGAACAGGGACTGAGCCTGTCATGTTCATCATTGTATGTCAGTCACATTTCTCAGCTGGGAGGGGGTGGGACAGAGACCACTTGGGTTGTAGTAATTGAGGTAGGAGCCCCTAAAACTGATGGAAATATGTTCTTTCCCTTAGGAAGGTCACCAGATACTGGTGTGGATTACTGCCCACTCATCTCATGGTGACACGTGGTAAGTACTCAACAAATATTTGTTGAATAAATGATTAAATAAATGCTAGTATGCTCATGTCCACTGCAGGCTTGTAATTTGTGATTACAAAGAGTTAGGGTAGTGCCTCTCCCTTCTGTAGATTTCTCAATTCTGGCTTGAGAGGGCAGGTTAATCTTGCCTTAGCCCTGAGATTTCTATTAAATATGTTAAATGCATATTTAAAAGAATCATATGACTTTTTTTATATAAAAAAAAAGGCTCAGAGGGGGGGGGTGGAAAGGTAATGGGGGGATGAGGACACATATGTAATACCTTAATCAATAAAGAAATTTAAAAAAAGAAAGGCTCCTTCAGTATAAAAATAGGATGTCTGCCTTCAATATCAATACTCCAAATTGTGATTCTTATTGAAAATAAATTAATTCAATAAAAATGTCTCATGAAGTAGATGATCATACAAGTTATTACAGTACCAGAGTCTCTGTAATAGATGAAAAGCATGTAATTAAAATATCATTAAAATGATGTTTATAAAAACTGTTATCTGACCCAATTCTAAGAAAGCTCAGAAAGATATTTACATCCTAAAACATGGCAGTGAAACCTTGAGGCAAAGATTTAAAACAATTGGTTTTCTTTTAAATAAGGGATCCTGTCCCAAAAACATTTTTCCATGATTTCCCTCAATATGTAGTATACATACAGGTGTGGCTATTATTGTTCTTGTTCTTTGTTAAGAAATCTATTTTACTATACTTTTATTCACTGTAATTTTCTTAGTAACAGGCTGCTCTGATTTTTTTCTTTTAAAAACTATTAAAATGTCATTCACATCACATTCTAGATGGGAATCCAGCCATTCCCAATAGCTATTCAAAAAACATAATCACCATAATTACTGTTGACATCTAATTAACATTCAGCTTCCTTTCTACAGCATCTACAGCTGGACAAACCATCTATTCCCGGATCAAAACTAATGCTCTGTTGCCTTTTCTTCAAAATAAAATAAACCAGGATGCTAAACACCTGGGCTCAGTGTTTTTGTTCTCCCTGTAAGTGGTGATTGGAGATAGAACAGCTACTAGGAACACTTTCTAAATATTACCAACTGATGAATTGGACCAGGTCACAAGAAATTAAATCTATCCTATAGTTTACAGGATTACCAATGTAAGAACTGTGGTCAATTATGGATCCATCCCAGAGCTTGCTCATGCTTGGTTTTTTGATGAGCTCTTCCCTGATCTGGCTCCTTTCTATCTTACTTACTACATCACCCGCCCCACCCTCTTCTTTGTTCTCTCTGTATAATACATCCTGGACTCCTTCTAGCTTCCTGGCCTCACTCTCCTCTGGGACATTAACCATGCTACTTCTCTGTCTTTCTTCATTAGTGTAATGGTTAGGTGTGTGGGCTCTCAAACTAGAACACCCAATTCCATAACTGGGCTCTCCAAACTGCACACAGTCTGACCTTGAGCAAGTTAGCTTAGCCTCTGGGTACCTGTTTTCCCATTTGTTAAATAGTGATGGTGATGGTGGTAAATGGTGATCCAACAAATGTACCCACTTCATGGGATTATTGTAAGGATTAAATATGTTAATATACACATTGATAAAGTATATATACAGGGTGTCCCCAAAAAGTATATACACACTTTAATAGCTGATAGATCAATTGATGTTTCTTTTCAGATTTAACCCATGGGAATTAATAATTGTTTAATTGTTCAAAGTGTGTATATATATATAAAGAGTGGCCAGATTATTATGCTCTCTGAATGCATAATAATCTGGCCACTCCGTGTATATCCTATGTAATAAAAGGCTAATATGCAAATTGTCCCCTCGACCAGGAGTTTGACCAGCAGGCAGGCCGGCCAACCAGAGGGGCCAACCATGTCCCTTCCCCCTGGCCAGGCTGGCCGAATCCCACCCATGCATGAATTCATGCACCAGGCCTCTAATTAATACACACACACACACACACACACACACACACACACACACACACACTGAGTGGCCAGATTATTATGTGTTCAGAGATCATAATAATCTGTCCACTCAGTGTATATATATCTCCCATGTTTTGGTCTCTTCTCCCAGCCAGAGAATTATGGTCTCATATTTGAGGCCACTTTTCTAGAAAAGCTTCCTTCCTTCATGTAATGGGACATGTAGGTCTCCATGCTGTGTGCTCCCACAAGCCCCCTGTACTTCCACATTTGTGTTACCATCACAATTGTAAATTGTAATGAATATGTCAAGTACACCATGTTTTTGTGCAACAAATATCCCTTGAGCTGCCACTCGGTAGCAGGCAGGAGGATACAGCAATAAGTGAAAAAGATTAGATCCTTGCTCCAGTTGAGCTCATACTCTGGTGAGTGTCTAGAGATATAAAATATGCATATCCTAAAACTAAGAAAGCAAATTCAGAGATTAATTATTATAAGGAAAATGCAACAGTATAATGGGATAAGCATGACTGAAGGGGCGCACTATCTTTAGTTAGGTGGTCTATGAAATGGTGACATTTGAACTGAGCGCTGTTTGATAAAAATAAATAAATAAAAAATAAAAACCTAGCCGTACCCAGATCTGAGGGAAGACAGCTCCAGGCAGAGGCATTGCTAGAGCAAAGACTTGTAGGTGTGACTGACCTAAGCCTGTGGCCCACTTCTTCCCCTCTCCTTCAGTGAGTGCACAACCCATACCCCACCTGCGTCCGCTCTCTCGCAGTTACAATGGGAAGGTGTCTCCCCAGATAGGCCCACAAAGAGACTGGCTCTTTTTCCTGTTGCCATAAAAAGGGGTGGTGTTATATATAAAATGGATAAAAGGACAGAATTTTCATAATTCCTCCGGGTTCTTATCATCATGGCCACTGAGTTATAAAATATCATTTTGTTTTATTGATTGATTTTAGAGAGAAAAAGTAAAGGGGGGGAAGACAGAGAGACATTGATTTTGTTGTTCCACTTATTTATGCATTCATTGGTTGCTTCTTGTAGGTGCGCTGAATGGGGATTGAACCCACAACCTTGACGTATCAGGACAACTCTCTAACCAACTGAGCTATCTGGCTAGGACAGTGGTCGGCAAACTGCGGCTCGCGAGCCACATGTGGCTCTTTGGCGCCTTGAGTTTTTAGCAAAGGCCAGCTTAGGAGTACCCTAATTAAGTTAATAGCAATGTACCTACCTATATAGTATAAGTTTAAAAAACTTGGCTCTCAAAAGAAATTTCAATCGTTGTACTGATGATATCTGGCTCTGTTGACTAATGAGTTTGCCGACCACTGGGCTAGGATAATACTAGCTTATGTTTTTAGAGAGAAACTGGAATTCATGTTGGATTTCTACTCTGTTGTTTTTATCATCTAGAGCAGTAGCTCTCAATGGGGGTGGATTCTAAACCACATTCCCACCACCCCTACCCTGGGAAATTTGACAGTGTCTAGAGACATTTTATTGTCACAGATATCTGGCATTTAGAGAGTAAGATGCTGCTTAATATCCCACAGTGCAGGGATAGCCCTTACAACAACATTATCCAGCCCTAAATGCAAAGATTATCTGATCTAGAAAGTGGCTTTCAAACCCTCCCCCCGCTTCTGACTCCATCTTCACTGGGGACAGCAGGGTCCCTTCTTCTGCCATGGTGCTCTTCCTTTGTGGGCAGATAGGCCTGAACACATGAAATTAACGATGAAAAGCAGGAACCTCTTTGTTTCGGGGGAGCAATCTGTGCCTCTGAGGATCAGCGGACTGGAAAATACTTGGTTCTCTAGCTGTCCCCTTGCCAAGGACACTGCTGGCCAACAATTCCTCAAGTCTCAGAGGTTGGCCCTAGGAAGTGCAAACTGGGCTCAACTGCACTGCAGCTCTGACCCACTGGTAGCAGATGTTTGGAGCACTGTTTTCATTCCCGTAAGGAGTCCCAAGGCTACGCTCAGACTTTGCAAGAGAGCAGTCAACTCGTAATGCCCACATGGACTCAGGCTCAGCACCAGGTATGTGCTGTCCTTCGTAATAGAATGAATACGGTAGCTTTCGTTCTGTCACTAACCTGATCCACAGTTTGTCTTCTCCTCTGGGCTAGATGCATGACTCTCTAAAAGTCTGCAGTTAATGACATTCAAACTTTGCACAGACAAGTTGGCTAAGTCCGTGCTCAGATAACAAGGCTTTATTGCGTTTCCTCCTGCCCTCTTGCCGTTTGTCCTTTGGCTAGTTCACCTGCAGCGTGGTGGGAGATGGAGGGCTGACCATCCACGGCTGGTGACTGGGGTAGAGCTTCCTGGCCTCACCTCACCGTGATACAGTTCTCCTTGGCAGTAACCATGATGAGCATCACCACCCTTTTCTCCTACTTCTCACTGACGACGACGATCGCATGCTCTTAACTGAATGGCTCTCATCAAGCATCTATTTGATCCGTGGCCAGTCTGTTGAGTGCACACCTGCAGGCCACTCATCAGCAAATCCAATTATCTTCTTCGGTACTTGCTTTGTTTTTTCACTTGTAACTCCCTTAACAGATTTCCTCATAATACCTTTATGAGTACGTGAATTCCATCTCTCTCTTCTTTTATCCAGCTGCACTATTGGTTTCAAGCACTGTGGGTTTTATAAACCTCTGCCTCTCAAAATGGGTCCTTTTTAGGCAGCATCATGTTTAACCCTTTTGTGTGTATTACATCTGGTTCCTGCACCTCCACCTTGTCTCTGCCATGGGCCACTCTACCACCAATTCCGCTTTCCTTCTGGACAGCCTCAGGCTCTTCCATCACACACATCACGCCATTCTGTCTTACGCTGGCTCTTACCCCCCTGGCCCTGGCCTTTCCTGTGGCCACACCAAATGAGTCTAAGCCTACTTCAAGTGGAGAGTTCCTCCTTTTCTATTTATTTTATTTTAATTTTTTACGACTCTGCTTCTACTTCCCACAGCATTTTATTTTGGGAAATTCTTCAAATATGTTATTGTGGGGGAGGGGGGGGGGAAGGAGTCCTTATTTTATTTTGGGAAACTACCTCTCTTCCATTTTGTTCAGTTCCATGATCACTTGAGCTGGTACCTGCCTGTGGTGGCTTTAAAATAAGTCACAAATTCTTTGACACGCCTACTTTTGAATGGCAGGCTCTGATTCTCCTCCCTGTGAGTGTGAGCTGACCTTAGTGACTCTCTTCAAATAGAAGGTTCCAACAACGATGGTGTGTGGCCTCCCAGACGATCTCATAAAAAGCACTGTAGCTTCTTCCTTAATCTCTCCCTTAGGAACTCTCTCGCTGTGGGGGATGCCAGCTGCCTTGTCCCGAGAACACACAAGCAGCCTACGGAGAAGTCCACATGCAAGGGAATGAAGCATTCAGCCCACAGTTCCCACTCGCCATCCAGGTGAGTAAGCCATCTGGAAGTGAATCATCCAGCCCTTCAGGTAAGAGCAGCCCTGCCCGCTGCCTGGACTGTGGCCTCATGTGAAACCCCGAGGCAGACCCTCTCAGCTAAGCTGCTGCCAATTCCCCACCCACATAATGAGTACAGGGTGGGACAAAAGTAGGTTACAGTGGTTCATGTGGAAAATAATACTATAACTGATAACTAATGACACAACAGTAAACTGTGTTTTGTGTACTCACAACTATAAACCTACTTTTGCCTCAAGCCTGTATTTATTATTCTTTTAAGCCTTTAAGTTTTGGAGCAATTTGTAATGCAGCAATAGATAATGCAGTACACTGTATCTCACTGAGAAAACAAGCTATTGCTGTGTAAGACTCCAAAAATCTTATTCGCATCTAAGTATTAGCATTCTTTTCCTCATGCATCCATCTACTACTCAGCTAGGATGGCTCTGAAGACCCTGGCTGAGCTCACTCATTCTTCCTCAGAAGTGAGTTGGGGGTTGGCACAGCTCCATGGTTCTGCTTCGTGTGATTTATTTCCACTGAACAACAGAGCGGGTTAGGCATTGTCTTTTCATGGAAACGGCAGAATCACAAAAGAATGAGCAAAAATATGGGAAACCTCTTAAAGCCTAGAGACTAAGAACTGACACACTTTCACTTCTACCTCAATTGGCCAAAGCAAGTTACATAGTTGAATACAAAGTCAAGATGCAACAGAAGAAACTTTAGTGTGAGGAATTACAAAGTCACATGGCAAAGACGTGGATGTTTAATTCTGCTCCCAGGAAGTTGGGCATGATGGTCTGGTCCACCACAGCTAGATCCTCTTTACTCTCGGGGCAGCAGCCATTGTACACTAAGCTGACCAGTCCATGGTCTCCTCCAGGGCTCAGATCTCGAGCTGAATGGTGCCGGGCCGGAGAAACGTTCTCCAACATTGTGTATCTGATTCTGGCTGTAGGTCCTGATGAGACTTTCCCCACCCTGAGAGCAGCCATGTGTTTCTGTTTCCTAGCCCAGAAGTGTCTTACTCTCTTCCTTGTCTCTTCTGTTGTTTCTCCAGTCCCTTCAATCATTCCTCATAGAATGTGGTTTTAATTCCCTCATCACTTCGTGGCTATCAGCTGGTAGTTTCCTCTGAGAGCATACTCTAAAGTGGTCAGATTCAAATGCAACTACCTCATGGGTGCTTGAAGTCGCAGAGAGGAAAGAGCCCATCTTTGCCGTGGAGAATGGGCTTCTGTTAATGGAGCCTAAGATTCCAGTTGGTTTATCACTAATCCAAAATCTTTTCTTAAGGCACTTCTAAGACACTTCCCCCAGACGTCAATGATGCAGTCACTCTGTCATCTTTTGAACTGTGGAGTCCTTACAGAAGGGAGTTGAATTCATTTATAGAAGGTGACGAAGATTAATCAAATGTGGGGTGAGTCATATTCCCAAAAGCAAATTGGTCACTTGATTCTTTTTCCCCCCCCCCTCAGGTTTTCTAAGAAAACATTCACCTCTCCTCTTAATCACATCTCAGAACAGTGAGCAGCTCCTCCCTCCTCTGCCACCCCTGTGAGTAATGGGAGATGCTGTTTTCCATTATGTTCTGAGTATGTTACATACCCCAAAATAATCTCTTTGCTGTAGCTATCTGAATGCCTGTCTCCATGTCACTTTTTATTTTCTTCAAAGGCAATTCTCGGGATACAGAAGAGAATTAATATCTCTTGAACATCGCTCATGGCAATTACCATATTCACAGGAAGCTATCATCTTCCTGAGATGAGAAAAGGATTTTTGTAAAGGTAGCTGACGTGTCCCAAATCCTACAGCTAGCCAGGGCAGAGCTTGGATTGGAAACCATCGGCCTAATTCCCCAGTCGGCAGGCTTTTCTCTACGACATGCTACATGGCCTAGTATTTAGTGCTGACCTGGCTCCTGACACCCTGGACCTTCAGAGCTAGTAAGGAATTGCTGAAAGCAGTGGCTCTGGAACTGTGATCCTTGAGGCCCAAGAGCTATTCAAAGGTGCCTTGGAAGCTGCTAGAAAGAAGAGAATAGGAAGGGGCTGGAGGGGAGGAAAGGAAGAGAAGAAATAAGTGAAATAGAAGCCAAATAGGTATTGCTTTGGGACCCTCGGATCTATTTTAACCAAAGTAGCTAGAATTCTGTCTTATACATCAGAATTCCAACTAAGATTTTCTTAAAAGGCTCTACTGCACTAAAAATTTAAAAAACTAGCAATGGCAATTAACTCTCTCGTTTTCTAGACCTATGATCTGGAGTTAGGTTAGGTCAGTGGTCGGCAAACTGTGGCTCGAGAGCCACATGCGGCTCTTTGGCCCTTGAGTTTTTAGCAAAGGCCAGCTTAGGAGTACCCTAATTAAATTAATAACAATGTACCTACCTATATAGTTTAAGTTTAAAAAATTTGGCTCTCAAAAGAAATTTCAATCGTACTGTTGATATTTGGCTGTTGACTAATGAGTTTGCTGACCACTGGGTTGGGTGGTTGTCTCCGGGTCTCCGTAAGTAGCAATGCCGAGACTATTACTCCAGCTGCCTGGCCACCCAGGAGACCTTTCTCTTCTCTCCCTCCTGTAAAGCCGCCCAAAGCTGACCCATGCAGCGTATCGATGTCCTTAAGGCTTCAGACTATTCCCTTCAGAATATTCCCTAGAGAAGCCTGAAATTATAGTAGAGTTCCCACTGGAAGTAAAGCAAAATCAGACACAGGTATGAAATATTTAAATTTTACTGTTTGCCTTTTTGTCAAGTTTTGAGTTTTGAGGGAGAACTCGGCCAGCCATGACACATCTTTTCAGACTTACGCAGGAGTGTTCTCGACATGTTAAGGGAAAAGGGTGTTGTCAACCTTGGAATGAAGACGGTGGCTGAACAGAGGCCATACCTGAACTTGTAGTTTCCAAATGAGAAACGGAAGCCATACTGATTTTGGATGTCTGGGGAAGGAGGGATTGGAAACTTCTCCCTCCCTCTAGACAGGAGATACCGACTTTCCCAGAGTTGGCTTTGTAATTTTCTTCCTCAGGTTTGACTGTACTTCTATAAAGCTTGTTTTGTCAGAAAGGGGGCCCTCAAAGTTTCATTTTTAGGCTAATAGCTTTCTTTAGAAAAAGGTCTTGGGGAGCCATGTGATGAGCTTAATCACTGAACTGAAGGGCAATTGGGGTCCTTGGGGTCATGCCAGCTCCCAAAGGAATTAGCTGTGGAGCTGACATCACACAAGGGACTGCCCAGCATGCAGATGGAGTCACCCCAGGGAGGCAAGGATGCAACCAGCAGTAGCTGGTCCTTCTGAGCAGGAGTTCAAGTGTAAATGGTGGGTATGCTTGTGTGGTTATTCCTCATCAGGTGACAGCCCTCCTCACTGGCTGTTTAGTGTGGCCGGGAACTGCTCAAATGCTCGACATGCTTTTCCGCTCGTTTAATCCTCACAAGAAGATGAGAAAATCGAGGTAAAGAGAGATTAAGTAACACAGGGAGCTGGGCTTTAGAAAGACGCAATGCATCTCTAGGGTTTTAATGCAAGCTGTAAAACAGAAAAGATGCTCATCTTTACAATTAACTAAAGGAAAAAATTGTTAAATCCCAATGGACAATTTTGTACCCACTAAATAAGAAAAAAAAAAAAGAGAGGAAATTTGAAGTACGACACCCAATGCAGCTAAAGTTATAGTGATAATTCTACACACACTGAAAGAGATAATGTACACATCTATACTAATAAAAGGGTATATGCTAATTAGGGCGAACGTCTTCCGGATGACCTTCCAGACAAAGCCGCAGCGGCTGTGAAGGGCTGAGGCATGGCTGCGAAGGGCCCAGGCTCAGGCTGGCAGTGGAAGCAGCAGCGGGGTAATGGGGCCGGCGCCTTCCCCTGATCTGCCAGGTCGCCTCCAGCAGAGGGAGGCCAGACTGTAGCTTAGGCCAGGGGCCGAGGCAGAGGTGGTTAGGGGCAATCAGGCCGGCAGGGGAGCAAGTTAGGGACAATCAGGCTGCAGGGGAGCAAGTTAGGGTCGATCAGGCTGGCAGGGGGGCAAGTTAGGGATGATCAGGCCGGCAGGGGGGCAAGTTAGTATCAATCAGGCTGGCAGGGGGGCAAGGTAGAAGCGATCAGGCTGGCAGGGGGGCAAGTTAGGGGCAATCAGGCTGGCAGGCAGAGGCAGTTAGAGGTGATCAGGCAGAAGGGTTAGGGGTGATCAGGCAGGCAGGCAGGTGAGGAGTTAAGAGCCAGCAGTCCTGGATTGCGAGAGGGATGTCTCAGATTGGAGAGAGTGCAGACCAGGCTGAGGGATCCCCCACTCATGAATTTCGTGCACCGGGCCTCTAGTCTATAATAATCCTATCTAATAATAGACAAATATGCAAATTGGCCATACCTCTGACACACCCACAAGCCACGCCCATCACCCAATCAGAGAGAGTATGCAAATTAACCCAAACCAAGATGGCTACAGACACAGAGAGCAAGGTTTCCTAGGTAACAGAGGAAGCCAAGCTTTCTGCCTGCCCTTGCCAGGCCTAAGCCTCCACTCAAGCTACAAAGTTTCAATTATAGAAGGTAAACAAATTCAAACAAATGGTGGCAGAATGGAGCTTGAGAGAGCAGGCCAGGGTTGCCGCCGGCAACAGGGGAAGCAAAGATTTCCACACACCCTGGCCGGGCTCACCCGCTTAAGGCAACAAAGTTTCAATTATAACCCCAACAGAAATGGCTGCCAGCCTCGCAGGGAGCCCCAGGCTTGGCTTGGCTCCGCTCCAGGCTACAAAGTTTCAATTGTAGAAGGAAAATAAATTCCAGATACCAGGGCCTCCGCTTGGGTTACCAGGGGGCGTGGCCGGCCTGCAAACCACCACAGGCCCCTCGCTCAGGCCGCCCCACACCCCAAGGGAAACCCCACTTGATCTGGGACACCCTTCAGGGCAAACCAGCTGGCCCCCACCCCTGTACCAGGCCTCTATCCTATCTAATAAAAGAATAATATACAGATTGATCATCACTGCAACACACAATATAGCTGCCCCCATGTGGTCAAAGATCCTGCTCCCATGTGGACACAAGATGGCCACCACAGATGGCCAGCAGGAGAGGGCAGTTGGGAGGCACCCGGCCTGCAAGGGAGGGCAGTTGAGAGGGACCAGGCCTGCAAGGGAGGGCAGTTGAGAGGGACCAGGCCTGCAAGAGAGGGCAGTTGGAGGTGATCAACCCTGCAGGAGAGGGCAGTTAGGAGTGACCAGGCCGGCAGAGGAGGGAAGTTGGGGGCAAACAGGCTGGCAGCGGAGTGGTTAGGGGGTGATCAGTCTGGCAGGCAGAAGCAGTTAGGGGCAATCAGGAAGGCAGGCAGGCAAGCAGTTGGGAGCCAGCAGTCCTGGATTGTGAGAGGGATGTCCGACTGCCCGTTTAGGACCGATCCCACCACTGGGATCAGGCCTAAACGGGCAGTCAGACATCCCTCGAGGGGTCCCAGATTGGAGAGGGTACAGGCTGGGCTGAGGGACAACACCCCTCCGTGCACAAATTTCGTGCACCGGGCCTCTAGTAAAAGTATAATATGCTAATTAGACCAGACGCCCTTCCAGACAAGCCGGGGCTGCAGCCACAGGATCGAGGTAGCTGCCGTGGCTGCTAGAGAGGGATCCAGGCAGCCGCTGTGGCTGTGAAGGCCTACTCTTGCATGAATTTCGTGCATCGGGCCTCTAGTAATATATAATATACTGTGTGTACATACAATACCCATTATATATTAAACATCCGATGCTTGTTATCTGCTGTTGCTAGTTATTGATATTTTACTTCACATGTAATGGAAGGGCAACACTCATGAGCTGTGTAACCCTAGGCAACTTGCTTAGCCTCTCTGATTCTCACCATCTCCATCTGGAAATAGGCATCATCATTGTACCTACTGCACAGGGTTGTTGTGAGGTTCACATGAGATACTGTGTGTAAAGTGTTTAGCACAGTGCCTGGCACACAACAACCATCCCCCACACCGAAGCCAGCCATTTAGTTATGTTGTTGTTACTACACATATTCTGCCAGCAGCACTGAAAATGAGTGTGCCCTTCTGGAGAAATACTAGAATCAATTCACATATTGGTTTATTTACATTTTTGGAAAGTTTATTATAAAGAAACAAGAGGCCTAGTGCACGGATTCATGCACTGGTGGGTTCCCTCAGTCTGGCCTGCACCCTCTCACAATCTGGGACCCCTTGGGGAATGTCAGAGAGCCAGTTTCAGCCTGATCCCTGCAGGCCAGGCCAAGCGACTCCACCAGTGCATGAACCCATGCACTGGGCCTCTAGTATGCATATAAGATCTTTGGTTAATCTCTTCCCGCCCACCTCCCTCCTCCCTTCCCTCTGAGATTCATCAGTCTATTCCATGTTTCCATGCCTGTGGTTTCCGTTCCTGCATTGATCATCTAGCCCCTGGTGGTCAGTGCACGTCATAGCTACCGGACAGTCGGCCGGTTGGCCAGCAGCTTAGGCTTTTACATATATAGGTAGTTCAACAGAGTCAAGAAGAGATGTGTACACTGCCTTTGGCAGCATTTTCTCCAATTATCGTGTGGTTTAGGCAAAGAAATATGGCAATCTATCAACTCTCTGAATAACATGAAAACTGGAACCAGAAACCAGCACCAGTGTGATTTTCCCCTCAAACATCAAAACTGTTTGATAATCAGTGGTCACGCCCTGAAGCGAATCGATTTAGAGCTTTTAAACCTGTTATTCCCCAGTACAACAGGGGGTTAAATAATGCACTGCTTCTCATAGGGTGGGACAGAATAATAGATCTATATTTTGATGGATGTGCTTATTTGTACTGATGATTTTTATTACATAAAATTTCCCCCATAAATATGAGATAATTGCAAACTTTATCTGATGCTAATGTTCAGAATAGCTTTAGTGGTTAATATTGGATTTTGGTTAAAAAATTGTTTAAAGCATGATTACTTAAGGCATTTTTGTTTCTTTAAACATATTCCTATTTCCTAGTGCTAAAATTCTGGAGAAGTGATTCTGAACAGGATGAGACTTGGTGTTTTAGCTCATTTGGTTATGTCTTGGCAGCGCAGCCGTAACAACTTAACATACTTACTGCCCAGGGAAATCTGGGAGCATTTTTTTCTATGAAAGAAAGCTCAATGGCTTCTTTGATCTAGAAAGGTTGAGAATGATTTGTTTTAAAGGTAAGAGATGTTGCCATGATAAAGTATAATTGTAAATGCAACTGCCCAATTTTTAGGAGAGCAAGAATAAGAAGTTAAGTACACTTAGAATCTCATATAGTGTTGTCTTCAGGGACTAAACCAGGAGATCCTCAATGTGATGATCGTTTTTCTAGTAATAATCCAGATTTAATAATAACAGAGTCAAAACAAGATTTTATTTACACCAAATGCTGGGTTAGAATAAATAGAGTAAAAGCTAGATTTCAATATCAAATTTTTTAAAAAGGAAGAATAAGCAGATAACGGATTTATAAATGTGTTATAGTTAAGAAAATTTAGGCTAAGGGGTTTAAGAGATTTGTTCAAAGTCACACAGATAGGAAAGGGGAAGAGCTAAGGTTTGAATTCAGGTCTATTCAATTCCAAAAAAGGTTGGCTAAGATTAAACACAATCCAGACCTTGGGTAGATTACATTCTGACTTGGGGAATAGATATAAAAATAATTATTAGGCAGGTAACTACATAGCATTATGCCAGATGCAATGAAGGAAAAGCATACTGTGACATGAAGTGGTAAAACAAGGAACCTCATCTGATCTGGGAAGTCAAAGATCTCCCTGAGGAAAAGATATTTACATTGGGGCATGAAGGAAGAAAAGAAGTTATCCACACTATATTATAATCTGCCAAATTCTTTTTATATAGACATCTATATGGGTGTTAATTTTTTTTCATGTTTTTCCCTCCTATACTGATTATTATTTTTTTTTGGGGGGGGGTGTTAAAATTTTAACTGCTTAGCTCAGCCGGGGTGGCTCAGTGGGTGAGCATCCACACATGAAGCAGGAGGTCACAATTCCATTCCCAGTTAGGGGACATGCCTGGGTTTAGGGCTCGATCCCCAGTGGGGGATGTACAGGAGGCAGTTGATCAATGATTCTCTCTCATCATTGATGTTTCTCTATCTCTATCCTTCTCATGTCCTCTCTCTGAAATCAATTTAAAAAAGAACTAAAAAATTGTTTCTTAAAAATAAATTATAACTGCTTAGAAAATGTTACAATGACAAATAGTTATTAGCCATAATATGTAAAGAGCTTCTACAAATCAATATGAAAAAGTTCAGTAGACAGATAAATATAAGTTATTAACAGAAAAGTCTCTCTACCAACAAGGAGACAACAGAATATTATTTATTATTTATTATTTATTAAATTAGCAACATGAAGAAGTTTGGCAATAGTTCCATGCTAATGTGGGGAAATAGTCACTCTCTAAGACTAAAGAAAGGAGTAAATATAAAATGTGCAGCCATTGGGAGATTCATATACTGTGTGACCCAATGATTATATTTTTTAGTATTTATCTCAAGAAAAATGCTCAGAGCCCTGGCCAGGGTGGCTCAGTTAGTTAGAGCACTGCAGGTTCAATTCCTGGTTATGGCATATACTGAGGTTGCAAATTCAATGTTTTTCTCTCTCTTTCTCCCTCTCTCTTTCTCTCTCTCTAAAATCAATAAAAACATATCCTTGGGTGAGGATTAAAAAAGACTCACTCAGAAACATGCACAGGAAGACATGTATGAGACTGTTTATTTCAGCCAGATCATCTTTATTAGGGAGATGGGTAAGATATATTTTGGTGTATTTGATCCAGTTCAGTATCACACATTTGTCCAATGATTGGTGTAGGTCTATATATGACTAATAAGTAAATATCCAACACATATTTTCAGTAATTTATGGTGGAGCCCACGTTGCAGAATGATAAACACAGAATTATATCATTTATGCTAAAGACTCCCAACCACACCATTTAGCTTTCTAGGGCCATGTGCATTTATAGGAAAGCATTAAAAATGTATAGAAAGCCCTAGCCAGTGTGGCTTAGTTGGCTGGACATCGTCTCATGCACCTAAAGGTTGACAGTTTGATTCTAGTCAAGGCACATGCCTTGGTTTGGGGTTCGAACCCCAGTAGGGAGCATGCAGGAGGCAGCAAATCCATTTTCCTGTCTCACATCAATATTTTTTTCTCTCTCTCTAAAATCAATTTTTAAAACTCTTTAAAAATAATAATAAAAATGAAACTTTATCTTTCAAAATATGTATAGAAGATTCACAATATATTCACTACAGTACTTGCCTCTGAGGAAGGAGGGCAGATGAAAATTGGGGTGTGATTCAAGAAAAACTGGAAATTTACCTGTGATACTCTAGTACAGTTTTCTTCCCACAGAAATTAAAAATTTTTCACATAATAAAAAGTGGAATTTCTGGCATATAAATTCATTCATAAATTACTTGTATAAACATAAGCTAATAAAAAATGCTGCTTACTGAATGGCAGCATTCTCAATGAGAAAGTGGAGACCTGGTTCTGAAAAGGAAGAAAAAGAAGTTTCCACTTGGATTGGATATTATGGCTGAACCGTCAGACACCTGAGGTGTAACTGAATTCCAGGGACGATAATGATAATACCACTCTCCATTTCAGCACTTTGCCATTTTCAAAGCACTTTTCCCACACATTATTTCCCTGGATTCTCACAACAGCCTTATGAGAATGCAGCTCTAGTCCCCTGATGATGCTCAAGAGCACACGAAATATAACAGGTTTCCAAGAGTCCATAAACGAGCATACACATACACAAAATGGCATTTCCTCGAGCATCTTGAATAATCTTATTTTAGGGGTCCTTTGCGTATGCAGCCATCTCTGGTTGAGCAAATGTGGACTGGAAAATGGTAATTTGGAGAGTTTGTGCACAATGATGTAACCTGAGAATCTGTTCAATTTTTGCCTCTGAAACCAGAGAGCAGTATCATTTCTGAAAGCTTGACCCTGACTGCCTGGAATTAAGCAATCTATTATTCCACTTTGAGTATATTAATGGAAGACTTTGAAGAAGGAGGAACATGTACCATTTCTGGGGCTCATTCTCCTGTCTTCTTCTCCATGGTACATTTATGATCACACAGATATTAATTATTGGTAGTGAGTTTTAGTTGGGCAATAGAGTTGCTGGGCCTAATGGGGTTGGAGATTACTTATAACATGAGTCACACTCAGAAGGCTCTGCTCACCACTCAGGACTGACAAAAGGCAACATACTGGGAGCTTAGGAAAGGGTGACACATGGTCATCAAGGATCAAGTGCTAGAGTCGGCCACACCTGCTGCTGACTAGCCACAAGATTATGGATATGTTAAATTACCTCTGTAATCTCAGTTTCCTCATCTGTAAAATGGGGTGAGCATAGGAGTTAAAAAAGCAGACTCTGAACCCACTCATCTTGGTTCCTGTCTCAGCTTTACCACGGTCTGCCTATATGACCATGGACAAGCTACTTAATCTTTCTTTGTCTCACTTTTCTCATCTGTATGAGTGGTAATAATTGTGCCACCTTACAGGTTTGTTGAGAGAATTAAATGAGGTAATATGTATTATATATATATATACACACACACACACACACACACACACACACACACACACACATATACATAGTATCTTTGCATGTTGTCTCACCCATACATTCGCATAGGTGTCAGCAACTATTATTATTGCCTTAACATAGTATGCAGCATATAGTAAATATAGTAGGACCTCAATAAGTGGTAGTAGATGCTAATGGTGCTATTGATAATACCCAGGGAGGAACTGAGAAAGATGCCTAGAGCCCCATTAGACCACTTTCAAATCCAGCTAGAGCTCTGAATAGAGATGGAGCAAATTCTAGAACAAAGCATCCTCAATGTTCTTCCCCATAAGTAAGCCAAAAGCTTATTTTTGGAAGCAGAGGGGTTGTGATGAAATCCAGTATATCTCATTTTAATGACATAATCGATTCAAAAGATATTGAGGACTAACTATGGCCCAGCACTGTCCCTGGCACTGGGCATACGACGGGGAGCATAGCAGATATGGCCCCAGTGTTACGGGGCTGAAGGTCTAAGGGGAGACACAGAAGAGAGGGCTCTGGAGGAGAACAATGAGCTGCCAGGGCATGAGGAAACCCAGGCGATCAGAGAGAACTTCCAAGAAAGAGGTGTTGGCTGAGAAGTCAGGGATGAAGGTTCTAGGCAGAGGGAACATTTTGGAAGAAAGCTCTGGGGAGGAGTACATTTTTAAGAGTTAAAAAGTATAATTAGGCTGGAGTCAGAGCTCCACAAGGAATGCGTGGTGCAGGGAGGAGGATCTGAGGCCTAGGGCATTAAAACGTGTTGCCTAAATTCCCCAAACAGGAAGCATGCCCTGTCTGTCTGGCCACAGGCTGCTCCATCTCCTGGCACGTGGTGCTGCGGACACTGCCTTCCCACAGTGGCACATGTCCCCAGGAGCAATCAGTGGTGACACTGATCCTCTTTTAGGGGTCAGCCCAGGTCCCTCTCTTTTAGCTAGACAGACTCCTTTATCTCTAACCTCTCAGTTACTCACTTCAAAACCCCATCACACTTGAAATTCATAGCCATTCATCTCTCCTGGGCTTCCCGCTTTGATGTATTTAACAGCCACCAGGGTGCCATTTGGAGGATGTATTCTTGCTTCTCGCATTTGCTAAATGTACCCTCAAGAGAAAGGCCAGACTGGAGCTCTATCTACTCCTGTTCAATCTTTGAATTAAAATTCAAAATTAGGCTGCAAAACACATTTATTTATCACGATCTTTAGAGAGAACAATATCCCCCATTGCCAATTAGTGTGCGGCGTGAAAAATGCTGAGATACCATAAGTTTTTCTCTTCATGGCTCAGACAATATTCAATAGCCTGTGAAAAGGTGGAAGTCATTAGTGCTTGGTCCAATTTAAAGGCTCTCACAGGTTCTTAACTGAAAGTGAGATAACATTTGCAAAAATGCTAGTATAGAGTCCAGAGTGTGCTTGCTACTAACTAGAATGATAGTTAACTAGGGAGCACCTCCTATGTACCGATCCCACCAATTCAGAATTATCAGCTGCATTTTATATATGGGCAGTGAGCAAAAGAGAACGAAAGTAACTCGTGAAATGAAAGTGGCAGAGGCAGAAATTTCACTTTGGTCTGAAAGGTTGGTAGATGTCATGTGTTTTTGTCTGGCACTCATATAGCTGTTTTTGTTTTTGTTGTTAACTGCATGTTGATTTCCCTTCAGGGAATCGCCCCTACCACATTCTCAATCCACACGGCTCCTGAGGAGCTCATAGGATGTCCTGGCTTCCCACATAACACCCAATGAGGAAACCCTACCCCCCAACCACAGTGATTGGTTCAGAAATGGGCACATGGCCTAAGTGAGCCAATCAGAACCTAAGAGCATCAGTCCCACTGAGTTGGCTGGAACCATTGGTGGGAAAGACACTTTCTGCTCAGTAGTTGAACGGGGATGATGTAAGCCCTGGACCACCAGCAGCCATCATGGAAGAGCCTGTGCCAGAACAAAGCCAACCTGGTATCATCTGGACCTTGTCCCAGTCATGCTGAGTCTAACAATCTCCTCCTTCCCTCTTTGGGATGCTTAAGGTGTATTTTGGTAATTTGGAACCAAAAGTACATCTCTGAAAATGGAGCCCAAACACACTCAATACACTTAATACACTGTTCCCCAATGCACTATGTACAGGGGGCTCAACAAAACATATTTTCCCCCTAATTTCTCTGACAGCAGCTGCAAAAGAGACCACCACTCTTACTCTTGCTGATCATAATTTGATAAGAATAAAAGCCCAGATGTAGCTGAAATTCCTAATCTCTTCATGCAAAGGCCAAAAAGATCTAATTTTGGAGGTTAGGACAACTGTTATATTAACTTACTAGGGGCCCAGAGCACGAATTCGTGCACCTTGAAAGGAACTATGGGCTGCGAGGCTGCGGTAGGCACAGGGGTGGGTCCCGGCCCCTCCTCTGCTCCCCCGCCTGGCCCCTCCCGCCACAGCCCCCAGTCCCCTGTCTGCTGGCAACCCGCTCCCACTGCCGCTGCTCCCATGTGCTGCAGGCACCAGTCCCGCTCGCACCCACTGATGGCGCGGAGCGATTGGGGCCGGCGCCAGCGGCTGGTGTGAGTGGGGCTGGTGCTGTCAGTGGGTGTGAGTGGCAGCTGCTGCCCCAATCGCCCCTCAGGAGCAGGGGGAGGTGGAGAAACCCTCAGGGGTGTTCAGGGCCGGCAGCCACCGCTCGCACCCACTGATGGCGCTGAGTGATCAGGACCAGTGCCAGGCATCAGCAGCAGGTGCAAGCAGCGGCTCTGGCATTGGCAGCGGATGCGAGTGGGGCCAGCGCTGGCAGCAGGTGTGAGTGCTGGGCGGGACCACAGCACATGGGGAGCAAAGAATTTTCAATAACCACCAGAGGCTCACCCCAATGACAGTGACCGGCACCCCGCCTTGGTCTGGTGCCCTGCTCACCTGCTCCACCATCCCGCCACGGCCAACACCCTCCATGTTCCGCACACGCCCCCTGGTGGTTAGCGCATGTCATAGCGACTGGTTGTTCCAGTTGTTCCGCCATTCAGTCTATTTGCATATTAGCCTTTTATTATATAGGACTAGAGGCCCAGTGAACGAATTCATGCACAGGTGG
This sequence comes from Eptesicus fuscus, assembly GCF_027574615.1. NCBI lineage: Eukaryota > Metazoa > Chordata > Mammalia > Chiroptera > Vespertilionidae > Eptesicus > Eptesicus fuscus. The sequence goes on along the minus strand of NC_072490.1, from coordinate 50,453,160 downwards.
GGTCAGGGCGGCCGGCTGTGGGGAGGGGATGCGGGAGGTTGTCCAGCCAGCCTGTCCCCATCAGGCTGGTTGGCTGGCTGCAGTGCGCATCATAGTGATCGGTCATTCTGGTTGCTTGGCTTTTATATATATAGATAATAAAAACTACTTCTCCCTATGCCCCCTTTTTTTTTCTATTCATGGGAATTTGTGTTTTGTGAGCAGGTATTTGTTAATAGCTTTGGCAATCTCATGTCAAGTTTCTGGGTATAAATCTAATAACTCCTGGGATCTCACGGGGTCTCAGTCTCTATAGTCACACTTTAAATGTATCATTCAAAAAAAAAAATATATATATACATATACTAGATGCCCGATGCATGAAATTCATGTGAGGGGCTCAGCCCTCGCAGCCCCAGCTTCATCCGGAAGGTCGTCTGGAAGGACGTCTGGAAGATCGTTCGACTGTCCAGTCTAATTATCATATTACACTTTTATTAGTATAGATATATGTGTATATATATATGTGTATATACAGTATATTGCTTAAAAAGTAAGTCCAGGCTTTAGTTGGGCTCATTAAAATTTTAAATGGAATCCAGTTCATCATGCACAGTGTTGTGGATGCTGTGAGATGCCACCTGATACCCCTTCAGGTATAAGGAACATGCCACCTTAGCTATGATGCGGGTCATGCTGCTGGCAGACCTTACCCAAACTCTTACCCTCTTCCTGGGACAACCCACATTAAGTGACTATGGGCACAATGGCCCGGGCCCCTCAACCCAGTTGGGGACAGTTCTGAAGGGTCATCCTGACTTCAGAACTCCCTACAGAGTCAGTGGAAGTTTTTCTTATGACTACACTGTAGCTCATCTTCTTCCTCTGCCCGATCCTGCTTCCTCTCCCCAGGTGTTATCCAGGTCCTCACTGAGAAATGTCCTGAGCACTAGTCTCTGACTCAGGGTCAGTTTCCTGGGAAACCCAACCTATAACACCCAGCAGTATAGCCCCAAAGCTTTTTCCCTTCCTTGACCACTCACACCTACATCTGCTTCAGAATCTCCCACTTCACACCCCCAAATCCCTCAGTAGCCCCCACCCTACAAGCCTTTCTTCCTGTTTCCCCCACCCATCCTCTGGCCCAGCTCTTTGACAAACCTGGCCTCTTTGACTATGACTGGGTTCCCACCTTCTTTCCCTACCCCCGTCTTTCTCTACCCCCGTCCATGCTCTGAATCTGGTAAAGTTCAGTCTTTGGCTGGCTGGAGGGATGAGGAAAACTTAGGAGGTACATTCAGACTTTTTCCAATCACATAGTTCTTAGCGATGCTAAAGTTCTCTCCACATAGCACTAAACTCCAGAATGGAAGGGGATGGAGGCTGCGGGGACTGGTGGCGTTTGCAGATCAGCAAGTTGAAAATGCCAATGGGAAACTCTAAAGGTTAAGAGATGTGAAGCCCATTTACCGAAAAATCACAGATTCATACCCTCCCTTCTAAATATTCTGGAGTGATGTACATTTATTTAAAAAACAGAGTGATTCAAAGAAAAATATAAAGGTAGTAGATGGATGTGGTGAAAATTATAAAGGTGGTTTTCAGACAACTAATTTATTGGAACATATGGGTTTTCGTGGGGATCAAGTCAGATCACTATGCAAGCATAAACTCTGTGTGTGTGTGTGTGTGTGTGTGTGTGTGAAGACATTTGTTTTCCTCCATGAAACATTGCGTGATCATTAAAGGACAGTTCTGATTTAAAGAGATGGCAGTTCTCCTAGGAGGACTACCAAGCCAAGTAAAAGCTGACACCAGAGAAATGGGATTCGTAATGGACAAGGCCATTTGTTCAGAAAAATCCTAATTATTTGGAAAGAACAGCAAAGACCACTTGGCAGGTTCCTCACTGTCTTGTCGAGGTTCTCCTGTGACCTGAGACGCACCATCAGTGCCAAGTCTGATGGGGTCTTGTGGCGCGGCCGATGTGCTGAGGGCAGAACCACACCAAGTCTGCATGGCCAGCTTCCGGCTCCCACCAGGTGGACCTGGCTGGCTGCGCAGCCACATCCTTTAAGGCTGATCCCAGGTCAGTCACCCAGAAAGGAGGCTCAGCGGGACACAGTGACTCACAGTCAGATTTGCATGTTTAGGAAAAGAGTCAAGAAAGGAGGTAAATATAATCCAACTCTGCTCTTACTCTCATAGACGATAATTACAACCAAACAAGAAAATTAAATGTCAAAGTGCCAGACTGTATTATAATTAAACAAACACAAAGCAGGTTTCAGGAACATTCAGAATGCCACCTAAATGATTCAGACAAAGCCTGGGAGCGAGGCAAGCGGACACCTTGTCATTACTCCAGAACTCGGCACTGCCCCGCGCCTGCTAAGTCGGCAGGCGCGATGGAATGGTGGACTCCCACAGTGTAGAGGGCATTTATTTCTTTATTTTTGGAATGAGATAATCAAGCTTAGTAGCTCAGGCAGAAGCTGTGAGGTCAATTAAAACTGAGTTCAACTCGCACTCAGCCACTTTGCATATGCATGCTCTGAGACCCATTTCCTATCTATAAAATAAGGGTTAATAACACAGTTATGAGAAATGTGCAAAGCTGTCCACCGTGAGCCTCGTTTGTAGTAAGCACTCTGCATACAGTAGCTGTGTGCATCAAAATAATCAGCACTGACCATAGGCCCGATGCATGTTTAAGGGCCCAGCTGATATTAGATGAGATGAAATAAAGGTAAATGAACTTCTAGCTACTTACAGTTCCCCAGATATTCTTCAGTATTTGTGCAGCAAGGTCTTGGCAGGGATAACCTTTGGTCTAGAGTCGCTCGGCTTTGATAGAGTATGCCAAGACTTTGAGCTCTGTGAGGTGAAGAACCGCATTTGATTTTTCTCTGTGGAGGGACTTACACGGGTCATATGCTTCAAAACAGCTGCTGACTGACTGGATCATTAAAAGAGTAAAGGGCACATCATATATGTTCCTCCAAATTTGCAACGGGAGGTTTTCTTCTACTTGGTCTCATATAAAGTCTCATCACATACCTACAGTCCTCAGCCACTTATTCATTTGAAAGCATTTTCTAAATGATTTTTGAAAAAAACAACAAAACATTAGTGGTAGCAGGGAGAAGAGCTAGAGGTGCCACTAATGTTACAGCCAAATTATGAGTTTATGTTTCTTCAGTCCGAAGGGAAGAGCAGTAGAACTTTCCAGTGTGTGAATGATTCCATAGGCATTCCTCTATTCGATTTCACAATAATTCTCAAAGAGTTTAAGCCAGTGATTCTCAAATTGTGGGGTATATTCTTAGAATAAGAGGTGATACTAGGCAATATACAATATTAAATGACACTGAATCACACCATCTAAAAAGTATTCCCTTTTCAATTATCTTTTAACTAGAGGCCCAGTACATGACATTCATGCACTGGAGGCAGGGGGATCTCTCAGCCCAGCCTGCGTCCTCTCGCTGTCCGGCTGTCCGGGACCCCTTGGGGACGTGAAAGGCTCCCACCACCACTGCTGCACTCGCCAGCCATGAGCCTAGCTTCTGGCTGAGCTGCACTCCCCCTGTGGGAGCGCACTGACCACCAGGGGCAGCTCCTGCCTTGAGCGTCTGCCCCCTGGTGGTCAGTGTGCATCATAGCGACTGGTCGTTCTGCCGTTTGGTCAATTTGCATATTAGGGTTTTATTACCTAGGATATTTCTTATTACATCCAGGAAAAGTCTCCATTGGAGACTAGCACTTTCTTAACACCTCAATAACAGTTGCTACAAATCTCTGAGAGAAAAGAAGTGAGGGAAGAAGGGAGAGAGGAGGAAGAAAAGTCAATGGAGTGGTCGGGTAGCATGTAATTGTCTCCTTCTAAGCATTTTGCAGTATTGAGGAAAAATTTAACAACATTGTTTTCTTCATTGTATAGTTATCTACTCCAAGAAGAGTATCAAGTACATATTAAGTAAATGATCATATAAGAGGTATCAATATAATAAAAAAGCTGAGGAAGTAGTTTTAAATGACCGAAATGTATATTCATATTTTGCATCAGGACATAAAGCTATAAATCTGAAAGCTGGAGCCAAGGGGTCCTCAAACTCTATATCTTCTGCTCTTTCTACCTCAGAACATCTCCTACATTATTAAATTATTTCAAGGATAAATTTGAGTAGAGGTTAAGAGCTCTCATCTCTAGCTAGGAAAATCTGAAATTGAGTCCACCTTCAACACCACTAGCTATGCTTTATTGGATGAGTTACTTAACATCTCTAACCCTGCCCTATCTTTTAGAAAAGGAAATAATAGCACCTAATTCATAGGGTAGTTATGGTGTATCAATGAAAAAAATTGCTATCCAGCATTAGCATGGTCACAACAAACATAGGAGCTCCATAAATGTCTTCTCAAAATATTGATTACAAAGCTGGAGGCATCACTTATTTCAAACTATATTACAAAACTATAGTAATCAAAACAGTATAGTAAGGCATAAAAATGGACACATAGACAAATAAAACAGAACCAAGTGCCAAGAAACAAACCCATGCATACTGTGGTCAATGAATATTTGACAAAGGAGGCAAGAGCATACAATGGAGTAAAGACAGTTTCTTTAATAAATGGTTGGGAAAATTACACAGGTATATGGAAAAAATGAAACTACACCACCAACTTACACAATACACAAGAATAAAGTCAAAATGGATAAAAGACATAAATGTAAGTTGCGGAACCATAAACATCTTAGCAGAAAACATAGGCTGTAAAATCTCAGACATCTCATGTAGCAGTATTTTCACTGATACATCTTCTAGGGCAAGGGAAACAAAGGAAAAAATAAACAAATGATGTTGGAAGCTGCCCATTGCCTTCACTAGCAGAAAGGGGTGGACAAGGAGTCCGGAAGGCTGGTCAACCTTGAGGCTCTGGCAAGGGTCAGAGCTATGCACCCACTGTTTAGTTGAGACAATGGTAGCTGAAGCAACTTCCACCTTTTAGTCTCATGTAAATCCTTACTGATAAGATAGTCTGCCTGTTACTGGAATTGCCTGCCTAAGGGCTATGGGTGGATCCCAAACCTGAATAAAAGGGATCGCAAGGCCAGAGCAAAGGGGAGTCCTCTCTTGGGCTTCCGCCTGGCCCCCAATTCCCAAATTAGCATTTCTTGTCTTGTCTCTTTCATTTGTGTGCGGCCTCCTCCAGAACCCGAACCCTGATCCTGAACCCTGAACCACGCGGGACGTGGGGGGTAACATTCACAAAATGAGACTACATCAAACTAAAAAGCTTCTTCACAGCAAAATAAATCATCAAAAAAAAAAAATGGAAAGGAAAGCTACTGGATGGGAGAACATATTTCACCAATGATACATTTGATAAGGGGTTAATTTCCAAAATATGTAAAGAACTTATACAACTCAACACTAGGAAGACAAGCAATCCAGTTTAAAAAAGTGGGCAAATGACCTGAATAGAGATTTCTCCAAAGAGGACATGAAGATGGCCAATAGACATGTGAGAAAATGTTCAATGTCACTAATCATCAGAGAGATGCAAATTAAAACTACAATGAGACATCACCTCACACCTGCCAACATGGTGACAATCAATGAACAACAAGTGCTGTGGAGGATGTGGAGAAAAGGGAACCCTAGCCTTAGCTGCTTTGGCTCAGTGGATAGAGCTTCGGCCTGCAGACTGACGGGTCAAGGGCCTGTACCTCAGTTGCAGGCTAGATCCCTGGCCCTGGTCAGGGCATGAGTGGGAGGCAACAAATCAATGTGTCTCACTCACATCAATGTTCCTCTCTTTCTTTCTCTCCCCTTCCTTCCACTCTCTAAAAGTTAAGGAAAAAATATCATCGGGTGAGGATTAACAACAAACAAAAAAAGGAACCCTAGTACACTGCTAATGGGAATGCAGACTGGTGCATCCATTGTGGAAAGCAGTATGGACTTCCCTCAAAAAATTAAAAATGGAACTGACATTTGACCCAATGATCCCACTTCTGAGAATATATTCTAAGAATCCCAAAACACCAATCAGAAAGAATATATGCACCCCTGTGTTCATAGCAGCACAATTTACAATAGCTAAGATCTGGAAATAGCCCAAGAGCCCGTCAGTAGATGAGTGGATAACAAAGCTGTGACACATTGACACAATGGAATACTATGCAGCAGATAAAAAAAGAAAGGATCGCTTACCCTTTGTGACAGGGTGGACCTGAAGATCATTATGCTAAGTGAAACAAGCTAGTCAGAGAAAGATAAATAGCACATGATCTCACTTACATGTGGAATCTAATGAACAAAGTCAACTGATGAATAAAATAGAACAAAGGCATGGAAACATGGAACAGACTGACAGAACTCAGAGGGGAGGGTGGTGGACAGGAAGAGATTAGCCGAAGAACTTGTACGCGTATATGCACAGCCCATGGACACAGATAATAGTGTGGTGAAGGCCTGGGGCGTGATAAGGGCTGGGTGGAGGGAGGCAAATGGGGGGGTCTATGGGGACATGTGTCATACTGTCAACAATAAAAAATAAATGTAAAAAAGAGAAAATAAAAAATATGAAAAAGCAAAAAAAGAAAATTCATCTTGGCAGTAAGGGAAACTAATTGCGAAATGAAACATTCTGTATAATAACTCTCCAAAGTATAAAACCATGTAATTAATGTTTTTGTTTAATAACATAAATTCCCATTTTCTGGAGCACTGTGTTTTCTTGAAAAGGTGTTGTGTGTTTTTTAAAGCATCTAAAATTGCCTCAGTTGGTTTGCTTCATCCTTGCTGTTGAGTCCTTCATTTTCCCCCCTTTTATTTTAGAGTACGCTAAGACAAAGACTTTAACTCAAGGCCAGTGAGTTCATTAAAGATGATAGGTTGGCATTTCCTTACTCAAATTTGCTATTGTCCTGAAGCTATTTTGTTGTACCTTTCCAGGCTGTCAGTTTCACTTAAACCTTGTTAATTTACTTATAAAATGAGACTTCTTTTCTTGCCTGAAAGTGACTTCTAACATTGGAGCAAGTTGCTTTTTAAACCTAAAATTGCAAAATTTGTCTGTTTATGCCTCAGGAGACTAGAGAACCCACTGGCTGAAAAGCTGGTAATAAAGTGCCACATCCTTTTGAGATATTTCAAATAGAAAACATTTTTTTTTTCTGGTGCCTTAAGTAAACGGAATTATTTTATCATGTGTTCTTTACTAAACAAATATTTACCTCATTTAACAGCATACGTGTTTCATAAATGCTACCTCAATAAAAATTCAGCAATAGAATCTATCAAATTGATCACATTATTTTTGTCATTTTTCTCTTAATGTTATGTTGTCAGTTTAAAAATGAAACAGTCACCTCAACATATATAGAGTTAAGTCAGCTTTACTTGGTAAAATGAATTTTTAAGAAAAAAATGTTAAGGAAGGAGATTAGTCTGAGGTATGACTTTGTGAAAAATGCGATAATGAGAATACGAAACTGACATGACTCTGCACCAGGAGCTGTTTTATGCATTAGGAATATACTAGCAAATCAATCAGGTATGTTCCTTGCTTTTGTAAAGCTCACACTGTAATGGAGAAGTCAATAAACAAGTGAATAAAGCAATAATTTCAGACAGTAACTAGTACCATAAATCAAACAAAAGGGAAGTGAGAGAAGGATAAAGTGATGTATGTGGCTACTTGGGATGCGATGATGAAGAAAGGTCACTCTTTTTAGTTGGCACTTGAGCTAAAGCCTGAATGAGGAGAAAGTCCCAATCTTGTCAAGTTCTGGGAGGAGAAGGGGATGGTGGCAGGACATCTGTGAGACTGAGAGATCAGGAAGTGCAAAGGCACTGGGGCGAGTGCCCCTTTACAGAAACAGCAAAAAGCTCAGGGTGGTGGGAGAATAGTAACTAACACAGAGGAGGTCTACTAGTATAATGAGGAAGGGAGATGGGCAAGTGATTATATAATGTAGGCCTTTGTAGGCCGTAAAAAGTTTGTATTTTATTCAAAGTGTAAAGAGAGTCATATGTGAACTGATTAAAACTGCAACAAGATGGTTCTTGCAGCTGTGTGGAGAACAGATTTTAGAAGGGCAAACTAGAAGAAGGTTCAAGTTAGAAGACTATGCAGGAATCCTCTTGAAAGATGGTGATGTTTTGGATTAGGGTAGGAGTAGTGAAGATGCAGAGAAGTGGATGGATTTGAGATATGGCCCAAAGGTGCTACTGATAGATCTTGCTGACAAATTTGAAAGGGAATGGAAGGAAGAGGAGAGGAAGGGAGGGGAGGGGAGGGAACCACGGTTGACTCCTAGGTTTTGGGCTTGTTCACTGGGTGGTCAGTGGTGCTATTCACTGACAGGAGAAGAATTCTGGAGGAGCAGGTTTCATGGTAGAAACCAAGGGTTCCTTTGGATGTGTTAATTACTAGATGCCTTTAGACTTCCAAGTGGATATGTCTGGTGATTAATTCCATACTCAAGTTTGTAGTTTAAAAAGCAGATCAAGGCTGGAGGTAGGGATTTGGAACATGTTGGTATCCAGGATAATGTATTTTTAGAGTAGTACTAAGTGAAATAACTATACTGACACTAAATGTCATTTCAGGGAGCCTGTGTATAATAGAATTTAACTATAATCCCAAGGCCTCAGTGAAAACTGATGTTACACTCCTCCATTTTCATAAACTATAATCAAAATATCATATAACTTGTCAATTATACTTCAATAAAAAATAAATAAAATTTCTATGTATATGTATAACTGAAAACCCTGAAGGATTTGAAGACTCCTGGTCTAAACATGATTTAATCATACAATCAAAATGGGATTTTTTAAATTCTAATTCAACAATGGGAATTGGAGAATATTTTCTGAGTTTCTGAACGCACTTTATTTATATGAGTCTCTAACTCAACACTCAAAAATTTTATAAGGCCTGGCCGGCATGGCTCAGTGGTTGAGCACTAATAAATGGGTTCAATTCTGGTCAGGGCACATGCCCAGGTTGTGGGGCATGCAGAAGGCAGCCTTTCAATGATTCTTTCTCATCACTGATATTTCTCTCTCTCTCTCTCTCTCTCTCTCTCTCTCTCTCTCTCTCTCTCTCTCTCTCTCTCCATCTCTGAAATCAATAAAAATATTTTTAAAAATTTTATTAGGTCTCACTTATGAATTCAAAGCTCAATCTGAGAATATAAAATATCCAATTCCTCCTTGTTTTCCTAATGGCTCTGATTTAAATCCAAGCAATCTCTAAATTGCTAGAGAGTAGAAGATGTATTTATTTTGAAACTCAAAAAATGGTATGTGACCTCAGGCCTAGAGACTCCCAGCTATGCCCACAAACCATATACAAAGACCATGTGGTATTGGTCCATTTTGAGTATCACAGAGGGAACTGGTCACAGTTGAATTCCAAGACAATTTTTTGGATGAGCACTAATTCCATTTTCACACCTCTGCAAAAGAGAGATTATCAAGTTCTATTAAAAGGAAGTATCCAATAGATTCTTTATTGGCACACTAGGCATCTTGTCAATATATATATATTTAATTCACCTCAAAGATGATCAAAGGATTCAAGAAATCTCAGACCATGGCAGTCTCTCCTCTCGGAACTCCCACAAGGGCCTGGTTTTCTACATGAAATTATGTCAAGTATTTTTAAATATCGTTGTTCTCATCTTGGGCTAGATTTGGAGGAAGCTTCTTCCAGAGGGCAGGGAACTCAGAGAGTAGAGGAGGATTAACTCATCCTCTTCCTGTGGACATCTCCATCTACCTAGCCACTGGCCGATCATTTGGACTTTCAAAAATTCAGAAAAAATGTGCCTAATCCACAAAGATAGAGCCACACAAAGTGTGTTTTGTTCTCTGCTTTAGATAGTAAGATTCAAATGAGTTAACTTGAAGGGGTTCATTCATGACCTTCATCACAAAATGGTCAAGGGATAAGGAAGGGACTTGAAGAAGCTCTGAGTTTCTGAATCTTTAGATTTCACAAGTGGGGAATGGAATTCTTCTTAGTGTTCACTAGCCCAACTCAATCTCAGAATTCCATACAGGGATAAAGAAACAAGAAGGGAATCCAAAATTGTGGGGTTTTTTAAAATATATTTTTATTGATTTCAGAGAGGAAGGGAGATGGGGAGAGAGAGATAGAAACATCAATGATGAAAGAGAATCATTGATCAGCTACCTCCTGCATGCCCCCCACCGGGAATCGAGCCTGCTACCTGGGCATGTGCCTTTGATCAGAATCAAACCCAGGACCCTTCAATCCATAGGCTGATGCTCTATTCACTGAGCCAAACCAACTAGGGCCAGAACTGTTTTAAAGCAATAAGTAGCCCAGCTGGTGTGGCTAAGTGGTTGAGCATTGACCTATGAACCAGGAGGTCATAATTCAATTCCTGGTCAAGACACATGCCCAGGTTGCAGGCTCGATCCCCAAAAGGGGGTGTGCAGGAGGCAGCCATATTATTATATATATATAATCTGAAGGGAGAGAATCAGATTTTATAACAGTTTATAAAAACCATATATATATGCAATAACTAAGACACAGTATTAGATAAGTGATGACCAATATCCCAATTATGAGCAAATAAAAAATAATGACATAGAAGGCCTTGAGAGCAATGTCCTCTCTGTCCGTCACCTTCCCAGCAGTAGGTGGTGACTTATTAAATGAACAACGGCCACAACAGGCAGCAGAATGGAAAAACAGGTTACACCTTAGGGAGCTTGAACACCAGGTTTCAAATTTCAAAGGATTGAACTGGTATATTCAGTGGGAAAAGGCAAATACTGAAATATTTTAAAAGTAAATGAGTAAGAAATATCATGTAGGTTAGATTATTTGGTAATAAGCACTTAATCATTTTAATTGCTTGACTGGCTATGTTGTTTTTGCATGTTCATGTATTCTCCGTGGTCCATTTCCCCTACACTGTCTGTCCCTCTTTCCACACTTAGCCTCACCCTCCAGCTCACACACTGCCTTAGTGGTGGTGGCTGCCATAACAGAACACAACAGGCTGGGGAGTTTAAACAACAGAAATTTATTTTCTCACAGTTCTGGGAACTGGAAGTCCAAGGTCAAGGGGTTGGTGGGTTTGGTTTCTCCTGAGGCCTCACACCATCCTCTTGCTGCCTCTTCACATGGTCATCTTCTGTGTACACACACCCCTGGTGTCTCTTTCTCTTCTTACAAGGGCACCAATCATATCAGATTTGGTCCCCATACCAATGGCTCATTTTAATTCAATCACCTCTTTAAAGAACTTATTTCCAAATATGATTACATTCTGAGTTACTGGGGTTGGGACACCATGTAAATTCTGTGACACATAATTCAGCCCATAACATAGACCATAAGCATGGATAATTTGTTTTTCCTAATCTTGAAAATAACATCACCTTCACATAATACTTACTTCTCCACTCTAAGAACCCCTGGCTCAGGTCGGACTTGAACATCTATTAACGAGTGCTCTTCATTTTCTCACCACAATCACTGCATCAACTCTTTGCAGTCTGACTTGGAGCAACACCAGATAGCCAACAAGCTCTTTCCGAAGCCGTAGGTAAATTCCTTTGGCCACTTCAAGGAGCATGTCTCCATTCTACTCCCCCTGGTCCGGCACACAGCACTGGACACCCTTACGCTGCCTCCTTTCGGAAATGCACTGCTTCCTGGTGGACCATGACTTTACATCCTAAGGGGCTCCTTCCTGTTATCCCTTCCTGGTCCCTCCTTCCGTCTTGGCTCCTGTCTCCAGAGTTTCCTTAAGAAAACTCTTCCTTTGGACTATTCAACCATCACCTCCTTCCCAGGGAGCCAAACTGCCTGCCCTGAACTGCCTGAGAACTGGGTCTCTCACATTCAGTTCCAGGTTCTTTGCAATTTTTCAGCTCAAACTCATCACATGCAAAAACACATTCCTCTTTTTCTCAAAGCTCTACGCCTGGCATTATCTCTGGTCATTGATTAATGTATTCTACAGTGTTTGTAGAGCCCTCCTGGGAGGCACATGCTGAGCTAAGCAATACAGGTACCAGGTGAATGAGAAAGATAGTCTCAGAATTGCATTGCTGTTGGTCCAGATGAACTCTCCCTTTCATGCCCCATAGCCTGTCACTAAATCCCATGCATCTCTCTCTCTCTCCCTCTCTCTCTCTCCTCTCTCTCTCTCTCTCTCAGCCAGAATCTACTTTCTCATTACATTGATTTTATCCCACTTGGATTGATGTGATAACTTCCAAACTGAAACTGATTCTATGCCTCCAATCTCTCCCTTCCTGGATCCTCCCACCCCATCTCTCCTGAATATCACTGCAGCCCCAGCCTTTAACTGCCCACACTATCATTGTCACTCCCGCAGACATTTTTCAGTGAGTATACTGGCCCTCTGAAAAATAAAATCTAAACTCCAGAGCTGGGAATGCTGGGAGAAAATTACAGATTTGAATTCCTGCTTTGTCACATCAATGCTTGGTGGCCCCAAGCAAGTCATTCACACTTTTTGAACCCGTTTCTCAATGCAAATATCAGAATTAAAAATGGTAACTTGCTCATGGGCTTGTGACGAAGGACACTGACACACTGTTATTTCTGCCACCGCCACTGCCACCGCCCGATCTATGAGCTAATGCTCATGAAGCACTTCGGACGCCTGGCACTATCATTATTGCTTATTATTCAGTAGCTCCTTTAATCCCCACTCTACGTACTAGCTGTGCGGCCTTGGGTAAAGTTGCTTAACCACTCTATGGCTCTTTTATTTTTTTTCCAATTTCCAAAATAGGTGTTGTGAGGAGGGAAGGTGATAATACATGCCAATTGCAGCACCAGCACGGAGGACGTTCTCAGCAGCAGTCCTGGGACCCTCACTCTGCAGCACGCATGGCAGCTCCTGGATGGAGACTGTAAAACTAAGTCTATTACACCAGATCCAGCTCCTGCTTCTGAACCTAAATTGATAACCTTCCAGAGAGAAGGAGCTCTGTCTTGTGTTTCCTCTGTTTTCCTAACAGTTTATAAAAACCAGAGCAAACAGTTGCTCTGTGAACGTAATGAATGAATAACCAGGTAACACTCTTATTTCTAAAGGTACACACCCTGTACTTGAAGTTGTGATCCAGATGGTTTCTGAGACTGGTCTTCCTTCTGTGGTTTATACCATCCTTAGCCTTCCCCCCTCCCTCCCATTTTTCCTCTCACAGCTTTGTGAAGTTAGTCTTCCAGCTCTGTAATTATAGCAATAGAGACTGTCTAAATGTATCTAATGCCATAAGTATTCCTCTTCTCACCCCCACACAAAATTAGCATTTTAGAGGAAAAACAAATCTATAAGGGGTGGGGGGGGGGACTGAATTTTATACCAAGAAAATCTTGAAAAGATTTAAATTCTACTTGAATTTAATACATAACCAGAGATTATATGTAGGTTAATGAGTCCAAAAGCAAAGCTAATTAAGATTCTGTTTCTTTTGCAGAAAATAAAATTGATTCAGCATAATTAAGTCTTTCATTATTATAATAACTAAATGTGAATATTTGTACATTGTACAGACAACGTCCAGTGTAATTTAAAATAGCAAAAATTGTTGTAACAAAGGAAATAAAAAAATACAACATCAAAAACTTCCGACAGATCATTTGCTCACTGCCTTTATGTGAGAAATGATTAGAATATTATAATATGAGGTGTGTTCCTATTAATAGACTCATCATACTAAAGTGGTACCAAGGTCAAAATGTATTCATTGCTTTTGAGCTGCATAGAAAATGCAATAAAAGAATAATTTTCAACGTGGTGATTTTTGGAGGGGAAGGGGGGTGGGAAGGTGGGGGAGGGTATGGGGGATAAATGGTGATGGAAGGAGATTTGACTTGGGTTGGTTGGTGAACACACAATACAGTATACAGATGATATATTATAGGATTTTAAAAAATGAGAATGTTTTCATACACATATATTTCTCTTCTTAAAAATCTTTATTGTTTAAAGTATTACATAGGTCTTCCTTTTCCCCCCATTAACCTCTTCCAGCCTGCTCCTGTACCCCCACCCCCACCCCAGGCCCTCACCACCCCATTGTCTGTGTCCACAGGTGATGCATGTATGCATACACGTTCATGATCTCTTCCCACCCACCCTCCCCTCAGGTTCAACAGTCTGTTTATGCTTCTATGTCTCTGGATATAATCTCCTTTGAATAAACACAGGCCCTTCCTGCTCTTGGTGACAGTTTTCCCTCACATTAATGGAAAGAGCACTGCTGTTCCTCTTTCGGCGTCTTTTGAGGAAATATACCCTGATGATACTTTGACAGCACATTGTAAGCCTGACATACCTTACACAATGCTTCAGCTTTAATATGTTAAATTTTAGTCAGCTATACTTAAATTAAATTCTGCATATGTACCTCTATGTGGATACCTAGGATGTAAAACAGACAACAGCAGAGCTACTGAGCTTCCTTGTGAGTGAGTGCTGAGCTCCACCCACTGCCTCCCCGACCCAATCTCTTCCCATGCCCAGGCAGGAAGACTTGCTCTGGAACCCTGGGCACCCATGGAACCCTGTCTGCATACCTCTGGACTAGATGGACCAGTATGTAGATCATTCTAAGCTGTAAATTCTATTTTTCTAGCCATTCTGGTTGTTGAACACAACCTTCAAAGACAGTGGAATCTGCGGGGTGAATTATAAGTTATGCAGTTCCCCTCAGCCCTTTGCCGACATCCTGGGCTTCAGGTCACATGAGCTCTGCTGCAGGCCACCCTCTGCTGGTGCATGTTTACTTAGCAGTCAGCTGACTTCTCCTAAAAGTTTTCTGTAATTACTGATCGGAAGCTATCGCTCCCCCTTCATGTGCTTGTTTACTCTCCAAAGTAAACCTTTACATTAATCTTTGTTTTTAAAAATGCCATGTCATTAAGCTTGGTCCTTGTTTCAGTATATTCAGGTCACTTGATACCATCATTCAGTCACCTAATGTATTAATTTACCCTCCGACTATTGTCATTTACAAATGGATGGAGGTAACCTGTGTAAAGCAGAGCATCCCAGGTCCCATCTGGTGCCTAGTAAAGCACAGTCTCCAGCAGCAGATCCAAGCCACTCCATTTTCCCAGGTGATTTGGCTGGTTGGGAGCCACTCCAACAGGTTTTAATACAAGTTGTCCCTACCAGTGAGTCAGGACCAAGGACAGAGACCAACTGTGCTCTGGTTGGTTTTAATCTAAACTTTATGCTTGACAGTTCAACCAAATAGGAATTCACTGACTCTATCCTCGTCTAAATTACTTTTATCTGAGCTGGAAACAAAATTTTCTTGAGTGACTCTGAAAAACCTTACTCACACTATATCTATCTATTCAAAATGTTTTTCTGGTCCAACCCTTTTTTTTTAAAAAAAAGAGACAGTGATGTTAATACTTGTAGTGTGCCTTCTTCCTTTCCTATGGTCACATAGCCATCCACCTATTTGACACTGCATTGACATGAAGCTCTTGAATCTATACTACTGACCTCTCCCCATTTTTTAAAGTATCACCAATGTCCAAGCAAATTGAGCTCTTTTAATACTTTGCACAAAAATGTAATTCATCGGAACAGGACAAGTGGATCTTTAGATGCCCTCAATATCCTTATCAGTGGTGTGTTTACATTTCTAGACTGATGGACAGATAAAATGGGGGGAAACGAATAGGAGCTGAGTGTGGGAAAGCTTTTGCAATGGTAATTCTAATATTAATTAGAGTTAGTTAATCAATATTCTTTGTTAGCATTTTCTCATCATTCCAAATCAAGGGACCTGCATCTTTAGGAATAATAGTGGTAATAGTAGTAGTAAGCAGTGGGATCAATTTCCTTTAAATACTTAATGCTCCTCCTCATTATCATGCACATTATCATACTTATTGCTGCCAGTGAGTCTATGCAGGAGATTCTTCCAAGAGTCTGGGCAAAAGGAAGTGCTATCATGTGAGCTTTATAGCACCTTCACTGTTAAATGCTAGTGTGGACGCTCGATAAAGGCCGACTTTCAGGTCTGTATTCTGAGTATCTAGCCCAGTGGTCGGCAAACTCATTAGTCAACAGAGCCAAATATCAACAGTACAACAATTGAAATTTCTTTTGAGAGCCAAATTTTTTAAACTTAAACTTCTTCTAACACCACTTCTTCAAACTAGACTAGCCCAGGCCGTGGTATTTTGTGGAAGAGCCACACTCAAGGAGCCAAAGAGCAGCATGTGGCTCGCGAGCCGCGGTTTGCTGACCTCTGATCTAGACAGTACCTGGAACTGAGTGGGGTTCAATTAATATCTAAATGAATAAGTAGGTAAATAAGTACATGAATACAGAGCAGCTCATCTTGTTTACTGCCTACAATAGCCCCATGAATTATAGGTCATTCTCTACCTTAGAGAGAAGGAAAATGAAGCTCAGACAGTTAAGTGATTACAGTCAGTATAAGAAGAGCAACCCAAGCCCCTGCATTTCAACTGCCAGGTCACGAACACACCTCACCTGTCTCAGCCATGCCATCAAGAGAACTGAGTTTGCCTTTATGTTCAGTCACCCACCAGCTATAGCCACTAGGAAAAGCTCACAAACCTTCAGAGTCAGTATTCTCATTCAATATAAATATTGCTGGCCGTGCTCACCTTGAAAGGCGGTTTTAATACTCAAAAGAAACACTGTAGTTTAACAGGAGAACTTATCATCATCATCATCATCATCATCATCATCATCATCATTTCTCAAACCTTTCCTAGAACAAAATGATTAAATACCTAAATGTGGAAAGGCTGATATTTCTACTGTAACATTGATGTTGTGCAAAGGAAAAATTTTAAATTGCATTATCAGATAGCAATAAGACAAGAAATAAATAATAATGCTGGCTTGCACAAGAACATTATACTCTGGATGGCATAAAACACTGAAAGCTGTATTTGCTACCATGCAGATTATGAATATTATAGAAATCCTTGTGCTGTACTTACTACTGTCCAGTCACCACACTCAGGGAACTATTTAGATAACTCTAGTGGTGTTGACAACCACTTTCCTCAGGAAGCTTTGTCTCTCTACAAAATGTCTTATTATGTGTCTAGCAAGAAGCCGAAGGTAGAGAACAATTTTAGAGTGAAAGGGGTCGAGGCCGAGAAATCTCTGCTCATTATCTGAGTCTCAGCATGAATGTCACCTCCTCAGGGAAGCCTTCCTTGGCAGTCCCACCCCTTTAACAACGCTAGATCACTCCCCACCTCAAATCTGGTTCTCCCCATATCATTCATCACAACTGTGAAAACAGTTATTTTTGTGTGATTATTCAGTGTGAGTCCCACCAAATTATAAGGTCCTTAAAGATAAACACAAGTCTCTTTGTTTACTTCTACTTTCCCAGGGCTCACCTTCGGGCTTGGGAACATAGTGGGCTCCTAATATATATTTAATAAACCCATCCATGAAGCTACCTGGGAGAGAACACTATCCTGTTGATCTCGGGAAACCTGCTTGCTCACGTGGCGCCTCTCGTGTAGAGGTTGCTCAGCTAACAAGAGCAAAGGGAAAGCAAGCCCCCTTTTGGGTCGGGGTACACTTGATTGTACTGCCGTAACAGACGACCGCCAATCTGAACAGTTTTCTAACACAAAGGTTTACTCCTTACAGATGGTCTATGTCCACCGTATGTTGGGGGTTTCTGCTTCACACACTCAGAGTCAGTCTGACTGTGGCTCGCCGTCTGGCTGTGCAGCAGGGGTGATGACAGGGAGAGCTTGCAGCAGCCCCTACAGGCTTCGGTCACAGGGCACGCAGCGCCCCCCCCCACTCACATTTTATTGGCCATACTGGCCGATAAACTATGCCTAAGTTCAAAGGGATAAGGAAAAGAATGCCTCCTGTATGCAATATTAATGAATTACGTATGGGAACATTAATAATATCTCATCTACCCCCAAAACAATTGTGGAACACATCCCAATAATATCCGCTGCTTTTCTTGAGTGCCCCTGTGGGGCACCAATCTCTTATTTTATGAAACAATGTAAAGTTTGTTATATATGTAAAGATACAGCTCAAGTTTCAAGTTAGTGGTGCCCCATTATAACCACAACTACAACCAAAGCTACCACCCCCGTGTAAACCTCAAATAATCCTGTGAGACAGAAATGTGGACTGAACACCAGCTCCCCTGGCCTGGTGTCCCCTCTGCCTCCTTTTGGTAAGGCCATGCCAATGTACCTTCGGGGAAACACAGGTCCTGCATTGTACACGGCCTTGCCGGTGTGACTGTAACATAAACTTGCCTTCCTGAGACCAAGGATAGCCATACAACCCAGATTAGGCCTCTGAGGCTCTTGGAGATTCGAAAACCTCCAAGGGGTAGAACGGAAAAATGGTTGGAGTTATATACCCCGGTAGTGGCACTCTCATGCATTCATTCGGTTACTCTAATACTTAATGAATGGCCATTAGATGCCAGGAAGCCTCCCGGTACTTTCTGCCTTCATGGGGTTTGCAGAAAATACAGTGGAAGTGGGGGAGCTGTTTTCCATAGGATAGCCAGTAGTGCTTCAGAAGAGGGTGACTCTGCACATGAATGAAGTAGGCAGTCAGCCATGTGACTATCAGAGTATGGCGTTGCAGGTCAAGCAAAGGTAACAAATACCGAGACCCAAAGATAGAGAAGACTTAGTCTGTGCAAGGAATAGCAAGGAGGCTGACGTGCTAAGCAAGGGGAGGATGCTACACAGTGAGTTTAAAGATGTAGCCAGTATCCAGATAAGGTTGAGTCTTGTAGGTCAAAATCTACATAAAAGCAACTGGATTTTACTTTTAATGCAATGGAAAGCCATTGGAGAGTACATATCTTGATTTTGTTTTTAAAATAGTTAACCTGGCCGCTGTGTGTAGAATACAAGTGGGACGGGCACAACGTGAAGCCAGAAGAAGAGAAAAGGTCACTGAAATAGTCCAGTGAAGATAGGAGGGCTTCTTGGTCTGTGGGTGACGTATGGGAAGTGAGAGGTGGTCAGAATTAGGGTACAGGTCAAAGGCATAAGTGAAAGAACTTGCTGATGGACCCAATGTGGGGTGTGAGTAAAAGATGGCAACGATGGTTACAAGAATTTTGGCCAGAGTAATGGGATGGGAGGGGGTACATTTATAAAAATAGATTGTCAAAATTGGGAGGAATAATTAAGTTTTATTTTGTAAATATTACTCTTGAGATGCCTATTATACCTCCAGGTGGATATTTCACAGGCAGTTGGACATATGAGTCTGGATTTCAGAAGGGAGGTAGGGGCTGGGATGTGTATTTGAGAGTCTGAGGAGAGTGGCTACTCATTCCTAATTCATAAATCCCCCAGGACTGCTTGATTCAGCTTCTTTCTGAATCCACTTCTTTATATTTCCACTGAATCTACAAGTTACCTCAAAATTTTCTAATAAATTCTACATCTTGTGTCGCCAAATAAGTTTCTGTTGCTTGCAACTGAAGACTCTGGTTACATATTATTATTATCTCCACTCTACAAGTATGGCTCCTGGAGTTCAGAAAGGTTAATCAGAAACTGGACTGAAATCACAATGATCATAGGGGCAGAGCTGGACTTAGGTGTGTTTATAAGGTACCACCCCTCTAACGTCAGACCATCACGCGGGTGCTGCTGGCATGGTCTCATTAGCAAGAAAACGCCTGGGGCTCCGGTGCTGTTCACGTGACCTCACCATGGCGAGGCGAGGCAGAGCTTCAAACAGAAAAGGGCAGCTCTCTGGGAGACCTGGCAATTGCCAGCCTGGATTTCAGGAGGCATCTCAAAGCAACAGGGAATTGTTTTCTTAGTACACTGTGATTTTATACCAGTCTCCATTACAATGTGCAAAACTCAACTCATGGTTGAGTTCTCCCAACAGAAGAGCAGTTGGGTTGACAAGGAGAGGGAAAGTCATCCTATGGCCAGATATGGAAATTAGATTCATACTGAAATTCTCAGACGCTGGTGTTCCGTCTTGTTTGGAGATTGATGAGCTTTCTCTCTGAAGCAGGAAATAAGGTCCTGTGGATTCCTTAGGTTGTTAGCTTATTACCTGGAAGAGGGAGAGAGGTGCTTCTCTTGCTCATTCAAGTGCTTCCCAGAGTCCAGCACAGTGTCTGGTACTCAGTAGAACTCTGAGTTTATTTTAAACAAAAATAAGAAAAATATTGGAACTTCTTAATAAAAATCAAAGGTCTTAAACATTCTTAGTATCATAAAAAGACGGTGAAATATCATTAAATAGTACCACAGGCGTTTTATTGTAGACTCTTGGGGAAGGAGAGAGAGGTGGCAAAGTGCTTCTGCTCAATGTGCTCGATGGTCCTCAGGTCAGACTGCCTGGGTCCCCATCCTGGCTCAGGCACCAGCCAGCATGCCAGCCTCCAGGGTATAGACGTAGATCCCAGAGAGGTTGGTAAGAGGCCACAGCAAGTGGGAGGGACCTTTGAGTCTCGGGTAGGAAAGCACCTCCCCATTGGGCCAGGGCACAGAGATGGCGCGACAGTCCCAGGACTGCAGTAAAGCTGGGGGCTGCTCCCCCAACAGACATAGCCAGAGACAGGGCTAGGACTCTGCCAAGCCAGGAAAGCAGCTCCAATTCAAATATGTGAGGGACTAACACTTAGCATTTGGGCCAAGTCACAAGGTTTGTAATTATGATAATGACTGTTCGTAGAGCTTGTTTATTGTGTGAAAAGCATGGTTCTACGCATTTTTACACGTTAAATCATTTCAGTGTTACAACAACTCTACAGGAGTATAGAGAGTATTATTACTCCCATTATGCAGATGGGGAATTCGAGGCACAGAGTGGATAAATATCTTGCCAACATTCACGTAGCTAGGAGAAAGAGGCAAGATTGAAACAGACCTTTTGGTTGTAGAGCTAGTGGCTTAACCCCTACATGAAAGCCCCTGACTTTTCTGCTTTGACATGGACTGGTCTTGTTGCTTAGTTTTATTTGCCTGAATCTATTAGGAAAAATCCTTCTTTTTCCAGTTCTGAAACTGCTTATGGGTTTATATCAAGACAAATATATTTCATAGTCAATGAACAGTACTTATCTAATATGTGCTAGGAACACAGACCTGACTGGGAATTGAACCATGACCTCCTGGTTCATAGGTCTACGCTCAACCACTAAGTCACACCGGCCGGACACATCACAGTCTTGATGCCCTGTGATGCCAGTGTCATTTGCTTAGACAAGTTCTGCCCCAGCTTCCTCACCAGGCCCTGTGTTAGGTGCTAGAAGACAATGACCATGGCAGTCACTGCTGGTTTCATGGAGCTTGCAGACTTCCACGGAAGACAGATATGGCACAAAAACATTACAAGTATGTAAAGTGCTACAGAGGATGAGGATGAGCTGTCACAGGACCAGCGGTGACCTGTGCTGAGACCAAGAATGGGGAGGAGGGAATCGGGTCCAGCGGCTGGTGGTTGAAGAACTCACAGCAGAGGGGCCCATCATACCTGTGCTAACGCCCCTGAAGCAGGGATGTGGGATTTCAAAGTAACTCAGAACCATGCAATTACCAACACAGGGTCACAGCTTTGACCAGTGCCATTAAGGAGGGTGGACAGCACTGAGAAATTGTGCCCAGAGGAACCGACCTTCAGGGAGGTCAGGGCAGCCTTTCCAGAAAAAGTGGTTCCAAATTAAACATGGGGGACGAGTCAAAGTTAACCAGGTGGAGAGCCGGGGAAGAGAGAGAGAGAGTGAGAGAGAGAGAGGAGAGAGAGACCCAGACCCAGGCAGGGGGAGGAACATTTGCAAAGGTCCCTTGCTAGGAAAGGCACTGAGGGCTGGGCAGGCCAGGACACCGAGAGGGGAGGGAAGAGGGGCGGGGTGCAGATGAAGAGGACAGCAGCTCCTGGCACATCAGGATCTTGCAGGACATGTTAAGAACCTAGTGTAGAATGGACTGGAAAGTGGGCCAGTGAAGACGTGTGACAATTGGTGGGGAAGCCATTGCCAGGGCAGCCATCCCAGAAATCTGAGTGGTGGGAGGTGGGCCAGGGTTTGCAGCAGATGCTGTTCTCCTGCAGCAGGCTTTTAAGTCAGACAAACCTTAAGTGAAACCCAAGGTCTATTGTCCTGTGATTTGGGCTAAGTCACTCTGCATTTGTGAGCTTCTACTGCTTTACCTGCAAAACGTAAAGTCTACCCACTCCCCAGCTTCGCTGTGAAGGTTAAATTAGATAATAGATATATTCGCACTAAACAAACACCGGTGGTGATTATGAGACACATGCATGTCAACAGCTTATAAAGCCTCAAAATGCTAGCGGCGACATTTGGAAAAGAATAATGATAAAACCAAGTACTGATGAGGTATTTACTATGCGCCCGGAGTCTAAGCACTTAACATACATAAATGTATTTAACTCTCACAGTAATGCTGTGTGTTGTGTTCATTATTTGCCTCTATGATTCACTCCTCCAGTGGCCACACCTGTGTAATGGGGCTCTTTAGTTTCACTAGTGGGGCAGAGCACATTTCTCTGCCTCTGGACTTTGGGTTTGACCATGTGACTCGCTTTGGTCAATAGGACAAGAAATTACGGTGTGCCAATTCCAAGCCCATGTCTTAATAGGCCACATGCTGCCACATGCCTTCGTCATGAGCATGAGAAGAGCATCCCCTGCTGGTCTGCCGGCCGATCCAAGGAGAATGAGAGCCACGTGGAGCACAGCCTCACCTGCAGGTGGAGCAGGCCCAGCCCAGCCATGCTCAGCGCGACCCACTGACCTCCAACCATGCCTGTGCCAGCAGGAGCAAAGGACCGCTGGTGTAAACCTCTGCGTTTCAGGGTAGCTTATCATGCAGCATGTTTGTGGCAATGGCTAACTGGTGCAGTCTATAAGATGATTATCACTATGAGTGCTCATGTTACAGATGGGGACGCTGAAGCTTAGTTCTAGAAGCTCAGCAACTCGCCTAAGTTCTTGCTGAGGTTAGAATCCAGGGCGTTTGACTTCAGAATCTGGCTCTTGCCTTTTACACATACACGCCTCAGAAAAAAAGCCAAACGCTTCACATTTAGAGTGTTAGTTGGTCTTTCTAAATGTCACACAGAGCAAAGAAGTGAAAAACGAGGATCTGACAGCACCATCCTTTTGTGCATTAAAATTCCCACAAAATTAGACACCTTCATACTAAGAAAAACTCCTGTTCATGGAGTCCCATCCCATCACCACTGCCAGCGTTAGGCAGCCTGCCTCAGTCACCTGGCTGCCCGTGGTAGCCGCTCAGAGAGGCCTAGCACTTTCGTTTCACAAGTGGAGGGGATGGCAGAGGAGGATCGGAGTCACCAGTGAGTCAGGCAGGAGCGTCACTGCAAAGCCTGAATCATCCCGCTGATCTGCGCACATTGTGACCCCGCAGCTGGCTAATTCCCAAATCTCCACTCCAGGGCCGCGTGGGATGTCAGATAAGCCCACTGTATGTCAATTATTTCTCAATAAAACTGGAAAAAATAAGCCTGGAATGTGCTACTTAAAGCACAGAAGGTTCCAGGTCAAAGTGAGAGGCTCCAGTTTCGCAGGTAGCTAGGGCCTTCCTAATTCCAGGCCACCTCACGGAAGCTCCCTCTGGCGAGGAGGATGAAGGGGGATGATCCATCCTATTCCTGGGGAGACATCTCCATTCCCATAGGCTGACAGCGACCTCCTTCTCCTCTGAATCCCAGTAACAGTCCATTTCTACCTCTCTCACCAGATTATACGTTTCCTGAAGATGAAGTCTATTGTGTGGATTTCTGCTTCACCTACTGCACTTTGCATAAGTTTGCTCACTAAATAAATAAATAAATGTGGAGAAAGGAAGATATGGTTTTAAAAGGGCACAAGATCCAGCCTTTCTTGTTCATCACTGCACCACCAGGTCTAGCACGCTGCCTGGCAGCCAGTGGACACCCGGCAGCTGTGCGGGAATGAGTGCGTGAATAGTCTGCACTGGGAGGCAGAGGGCCTGGGCTGGAGTAGATCTCTAGATGACAGTGCCCTGAAAAATTCCCCACTGCGTTTGCAAATCTGGATGCCTGGAGCATCCGGAGCATCTTGGGTCTTGTTGATGATCAAATGTTCCTTTGTTCCATTAACTCCCCAGCTGCCTTTCGGTAAACTCTCTGTTTGCTTCAGTTGGCTGGGGTTGAATTCTGTTGCTTGCGACCATCGACCCCTAACTGATAAACCAGTATTTTCTCAGAATGTGGTCCATGGATGCTCACACCTCTGAACCTGGAGCTTGAAGATGCGGATCCCCAGACTCACCTTAGACGTGGTGCCGCAGGCCTCACGCTGACCTCGGCATCTCTTCAAGAACCTGCCCATCGGACAAGCTCCCCAGTAGATTCTCTTCATGCTTTGAGAGCGACTGAATGGGATGATTTCCAAGGTCCCTTCCAACATCAAAATTCTACAATTTTATGAGACAAAGCGGCAGCTCCTTGCCAAGGCCTCACAAGCCTTGATTGGCTCCTGAATAGGTGACCAACCTTTCCCAGCACATTTCATTCCCTCTCCTCTCAGCCTCACTGACATTCCCGCTCCAGCTTCACTGACATTCCTTCTGTCATTCCCACCCTAGGACCCTCAGACTGAAACACCATCCCCTAAGGCTTCCCATGGCTGGCTCCCCATTCCCCTGAGGTCTGTTCCAACGCCACCTCCTCAGAGAGCACAGCTCGTAGCGCGGTCTCACACTCTCCTCCCCACACTGCCTGCCACCCGTCCTAGCAGATTGCTGTCTGGACCAATCATCCCTTTGTTTGGTGGCTTGTCCCCCCCTGCCCGCCCCCCCCCCCCCGCCACCTTAGAATGTAAGTTCCATGGCAGGGATGAGCTCACTTGTCTCTGCAGTACCCCAGGGCCGAGAACTGCAGCACACAGCAAATTCTTAGTGTATATTGCTGAATAAATGGTACCCACAAATATCAGCTAATGTGTTAACTCTATTATACAGATGCTATTACTCTAAAAACAGCCTGGGATTAATAAAACCAAATGTCACATTTACCTTTAGATATTTGTCATCTCAGATAATATTCCTCAGCGAACTCCCACTGTCCCCCAATTTAATCTTTATCACCTGAAAGCACACAGACACACGCCATTCTCCTACTTTAAATTGCCTCAGCTAAGAAAAACGTGGCCTAAATTCCCGTAAAGCAACAAATAACCAGGAATTCTTGTTTCCGCAAGTACTAGTATTAGAGGAAAGCCAACTGAGATATTTCCCATCTACAGCCCAGGCACGCTTGATTTGAAAAGCACAAGCGCCCTCTACTGGAAGTATGCAATATTGCAGCTTGAACTCAAACTGTCAAAAGCATTAGGCACGGAGTGTCCGGTAGCCCTGAAACCAGATGAAGTAAGCAGATGAAAAGAGCAACATCCACAACAAATAAATGAACGTGCTCTCTGTGCTTACCTGTTCTGAGAGAACAAGTGGGCCAATCACTAAGAATTCTGGCCTTTCCGACACTGAGTACATTTCTTCCTACCGTAAGGCGAAGAACATCAGGATGACTGGTCACTTTAGGGCAATCTAAGAAACCAATAGGATAAATAGAGGGAAATGTATGCAAGAAGGAAGCAGACCATCTCAGAAGGGCCACGGAGTCAAGAGAGCTGAGGCTGTGACCTAATGTAACCCCAGTGGAGGTCAAATTCTTCATTGGTGACATAAGAAGGGACAAAGAAGTGACCATGGAGCAGGTGCAACTTGAGGAAAGGTCAAGAAATCACTGATGGGCTCCAGAGCAGGTGCAAGCTACAGACGTGGTTTGGTCCCCAACAGTGTAATGCTGGTTACACTGTTAATCAGGAGAGGAAAGGGCTCTTCCATTTGCCTGTCTATCTCTTTTGCATGCACACACACATACACCCACACACAAGCACACACATTTCTGGTCTTCTTTTTTATTTTTTTTAATATATTTTATTGATTTTTTTTACAGAGAGGAAGGGAGAGGAGGAAGGGAGATAGAGAGTTAGAAACATCGATGAGAGAGAAACATCGATCAGCTGCCTCCTGCACACCCCCTACTGGGGATGTGTCTGCAACTAAGGTACATGCCCTTGACCAGAATCGAACCTGGGACCTTTCAGTCCGCAGGCCGACGCTCTATCCACTGATCCAAACCGGTTTTGGCCACTTCTGGTCTTCTGAGTGTGCTGTCAGTACTGAGCACAAATGTCATTCCATTTGCACACTGATGATTCTAACAGCCAGTCTGCTTCATGCATTCATGTGACTCACCTGCCCTGCAGGCATCTGATGTTACCCTATTGCCTAACCCATTTGAGATGTTCTGCATGATGTTGCAACATGTCTGTCCTCTTTACCCCAACACACACACACACACACACACACACACACACACACACACACACAGCTTTAGCATTATGGATTTTCTTTATCCCTCCTTCATGATACACTCTGAAGTCCTCATTTGCCAAAAAAAAAAAAAAAACACAAAAAAAACCATGAACAAAGCAGGGTTCCCCTATTCCTGTCTCCCAGCCCCGCACAGAAGCCCGCACAGAGCTTGCAGTGAGTCCAGCTTGAAAAGCTGGGTGATACAGTGCTTGTGGTAAGGAAAAAGCCCCTTCTCCACTCAGAAGTTCTCCCTAGGTATGTGTGTGTGTGTGTGTGTGTGTGTGTGTGTAGGGGGTGATACGCCTACATGTTTTTCCTTCCCCTTAATATTCGGAAATACTCAGTATAATTGTAAATGTGCTCCTGAAAATTATCTTCTGATAATTAAGATTCCTTCCCTGAAATGCTGTAGGTAAGATGCCTAAGTTTAGTCATAATAGGTGAGCTTTTCTTACCAGTTTCAGTGTGAAGTGACGACAAAGGCCTACATTTTAGAAATGTCATGCCAGGCATTAACAACAGCTTAATATACTGACATATTTAAAAGCTTAAATTAATTGGACAAACTCAATGGATTATTCTAAATTTTTTTTTTGCATTTTACTTTTATGAGAAATACAAGAAAAGGAAGCAAAGTTAAAATTAAAAGACAAATATCAAAGTGAAGCCCAAACAGCACTGTTTGGTACCCAAGACAGGTTCAGCTGAAGAGCCTATGCTTTTGCTACTTACTGGACAATTGCTCAAAACAAGGCAGAAGGTCCTTCAGTTCTCAAACCAACAGAAAAAGATCCCAATAGATTCAGCAATAGCGCACTTTAACTAAAGGAAATGGTTGGGGTGGAATTCAAGCAGAGGATAGACAGGTCTTCATAAACTATGTCCGAACTCATTGAAAAGATGGCGACCAGCAGGAAGGTAGGGAGAGAGTGAGTGTGAGTGAGGAACCCATAGAGGAGAGTGTAGACGTGTGTGTTGTGTGTGTGTGTATGAGCTAGGGTCAGTTAGATTCTGCAGGTCTTCCAAGGGGCTGCCTAACCGGGCAGTCCTAGACGGGGGAGCCCCGCGCACAAAGCGGACACTTCTCGGCAGCTGGTGTGGACGCGGAGACCACGCCATCTTGAGAAACAGAGCTGCCTGAGACTCGGATCCTGGCTTCTGACACAAACCAGGACCCTGCAGCCACTGGGGACAGAGAACTGCTATCACAGCTTCAGACCAACAAACAACAAGAATCCAGACTTCCCAGCAGATTTCCGTGAGTCAAAGAGCCTATCCCCTCCCCGCAGGCGCGCAGATAGCACCATAGTAACTGATAGACCCGCCCCTTGCCCAAGCTGCAGAGCTTTGCGCAGGGAGGCGCTCCCGCTTAGGGAATTTGGGGCGCGCGGGACAGAAGCAGCTCCCCGTTGGGGAAATCTGTCAGTGCGCACAGAGGGCTCCCCTTCGGGGAATTTGGGGGAATTTGGCTTGCGGGTCACAGCTCCCCCTTTGGGGAATCTTAGAGCGTGCACAGAGGGGCTTCCCTTAGGGGAATTTGGCGCGCAGGATGGACTCCGCCCCCCTTCCGGGACTCTGGGAGAGTGCACAGAGCCAGCTCACCTTCAGGAATTTAAGAGTGTGCACCCTAGCCGGTTTGGCTCAGTAGAGAGAGCACACACAGGACGCAGCTCCACTTCAGGGAATTTGGCACGCCGGACACAGCTGCCTGAGATCCCTGACTCACAGTGCATTCACACTAAGAGCCAGCGACCCCAATTGTTGGTGCATGCACACACAGGGACCCTGATTCTCAACGAGAAACCGCACAAGGCAACAGAGACTCTGACACTCGAGTCTTGGTGCAAACACAGGGAAACTCTGACTCCTGCCACATGCTAAGGATCTCATTTTCGGCACATACCAACAGTGTGGTGCAGACAGGGCCCCTGATTCTAAGTGTGCACACGAGACCACACGGAACACTGGGGACACTGAGCCTGGGCAAGTCTGGTTCCCACCAACCAAAGGCAGCCACACGTCCTAGTGTCAGAGCACTTCAGTGAAACTCGGGTGGAGCGAAGTCCCCACAGCACACGGCCCAGGTCCACGCAAACGGAAGCTTGAGCTTTCTGGTGATAGCCAGAATGGGGAAACAAAATAACTCACAGAGGAAAGAAAATGTGGAGTCACCAAGAAAGGAAATTAGTGAAACTGAAGCTTGCAACATGACCGAAAAGGAGTTTAGAGTAATGGTCGTGGAATTTATACATCGGATCGATGAGAAAATCAACAACTTATGCAAGAATCAGGAAGAAATGAAAAGTGATAGAGCTACAATCAAAAACACCATGGAAAGTTTCAACAGTAGACTACAAGAAGCAGAGGACCGAATTAGTGAGTTAGAAGATCAGGTACAGAAACAAGCTCAATCTGAACAGCAATTGGGGAAAAAAATTAAAAAGCAGGAGGAAAGCCTAAGGGAGCTTCGGGACAACATGAAACGAAGTAACATGCGTATAATAGGGCTGCCAGAAGGACAAGAAGAGCAGCAGGGATTAGAAAATCTATTTGAAGAAATAATGACAGAAAACTTCCCGGATATGGGAAAGATAAAAGTTACACAAGTACAGAGAGTCCCAAGCAGGATCAACCCCAAAAGACCCACACCAAGACATGTCATAATTTCAATGGGAAATATAAATGATAAAGAGAGAATCTTAAAGGCAGCAAGAGAGAGACAGAGAGTTACCTACAAAGGAACACCCATCAGATTGTCAAATGATTACTCAACAGAAACACAACAAGCTAGAAGTGAATGGAAGGAGGTATACAAAATGTTGCAAAGCAAAGGACTGAATCCAAGAATACTATATCCAGCAAGACTATCAATCAAAATTGAAGGGGAAATCAGGAGCTTTGCAGACAAAAAAGGCTCAGGGAGTTTATCACCATCAAACCAGCAATGCAAGAATTGCTAAAGGGAATACTGTAAAAAGAAGAAATAAACAGGTAAGAAGGAATACAGACACAAAAATAGATATGACTACAAACAAATACCTTTCAGTAATAACTTTAAATGTAAATGGACTAAATGCTCCAATCAAAAGACATTGAGTAAAAAGACATCGAGTAGCTGAATGGATAAAAAAACACGACCCATATATATGCTGTCTACAAGAGACCCACCTCAGAACAAGAGACTCACACAGATTGAAAGTGAAGGGATGGAAAAATATCTTTCAGGCAAATGGAAATGAAAAAAAAGCTGGGGTAGCAATACTTATATCTGACAAAATAGACCTCAAAGTAAATGCCATAACAAGAGATAAGGAAGGCCACTTCATAATACTAAAGGGAGAAATCCAACAAGAAGAAATAATTCTGGTAAACATATATGCTCCCAATATAGGAGCACCCAAATACATAAAAAAACTCCTGGAGGATATCAAGGGAGAGATTAATAGCAATAGAATCATAGTAGGAGACTTTAATACCCCACTATCACCACTGAACAAATCCTCTAAACAAAAAATCAGCAAAGAAACAGCAATCCTAAATGACTCACTAGACCAGATGGAATTAATTGACATCTTCAGAACATTTCACCCCAAAGCCACAGAATATACATTCTTCTCAAGTGCACATGGGTTATTTTCAAAGATAGACCATATGCTGGGTCACAGGCAAAGTCTCTTCAAATTCAAGAAGATAGAAATTATATCAAGCATCTTCTCAGATCACAGTGGCATAAAACTGGAAATCAACTACAATAAATACAATCCAAAGAAATCAAACACATGGAGACTAAACAGCATGCTATTAAACAAGGACTGGGTCACCAGAGAGATCAAGGAAGAAATAAAAAAACATCATGGCAACTAATGACAATGAAAACACAACAATCCAAAATCTATGGGACACAGCGAAAGCAGTCTTGAGAGGGAAGTTCATAGCTCTACAAGCCTATTGCAAAAAGCAAGAAACAATGGTAATAAATTACTTAACCCTACAACTCAAAGAGCTAGAAAAAGAGCAGTGTAGAAAGGCCCAGTGTAACCAGAAGGAAGGAAATAACAAAGATCAGAGTGGAGATAAATGACATAGAGACCAAAGAAACAATACAAAAGATCAACAAAACCAAGAGCTGGTTCTTTGAAAGGATAAACAAGATTGATGGACCTCTAGCCAGGCTCATCAAGAAGCAAAGAGAGAGGACCCAAATAAACAAAATCAGAAATGAAAGAGGTGAAATAACAACAGACCCCGCTGAGATACAAAGGATTGTTACAAAATACTACGAACAACTCTATTCCAACAAACTGGACAACCTGGAGGAAATGGACATATTCCTAGAAAAATATAACCTTCCAAAAATCAATCAAGAAGAATCTAAACAGCTCAATAGGCCAATAACTATGGACGAAATTGAAGCAGTCATCAAAAAGCTTCCGGCAAACAAAAGCCCGGGGCCTGATGGCTTCACAGGAGAGTTTTACCAAACATTCAAGGAAGAACTAAAACCTATCCTCCTCAGACTATTCCATAAACTATGTCCATGGTCCAGAAAGTAGTCTGCCTCCTGCAGAAATTCAAACTGGAAATGCTGGAGTTTATCCACAGCAACCGGATGAAACATTCTTCAACCAGACACTCGCATTTCATTATTGCCAAGATGCCATTAATCTATTACCTTCTAGTCTAAATGAGAAAAGAGTAAGCCTCGGTTAGAAAGATAGTTCCTTAAAGAAATGGATTAATTAGGGCCATTTTAGAAAACATAAATAATTAACATAAACTAAATGAAGTTGAGCACTTATATCCCAAATTTTGTGTTCATTGCATTACATATTTTTTCTCAATAATTCTGAGGTAAGTACTAGTATTATTTTGATTCTACAGATGAGGAAACTGAAGTCAAGATAGTTTTAGGAGAATGAATGCCTGAAGAAAAGAATGTTTTCCTCCACAACAATCATTCCTGAAGTACAGATGCGTAGCCTTCTATTCATATCATTACAGAGTCTCAAATGACAGGGTACTCCCCCACCAAGTGCCTCGGAGAAGATAAGCATTTCTGAAGTGACCTCAATCAATGCTACCTTTGGATGCTTATTAAGGTAAGCTGATACAATTGGTCAAAAAAGACACAAAGAAATCTAGTACATATTTCATCACACTTACTATTAATACAACCTCTCAATTGCAAGCAACAACTACCATTATAAATAATCTTTTTAAATCATTTTAAGAAGTTACACTGTAAAGAATATAAATACCTATCTGCAAAAAGAGTTTAAAAAAAGTCATAATAATATATAATGTGTATTTATGACTTGTGTAAAATTTCTAGTAATGGGATCATAGAAATATTTAAAACTTCTATATTGAAAAAGTGAAGATGTCTTAAAACTGTATTAAGTGACTCAGCTCTAGTGATGAAAATAAAATGGATGTAGGAAAAGAGCTCAGTAGACAAAGGTGACATGACAACATTAATATACTGTATTAGGATATACATCTTTAAAATCAGGAACTTGTCCCTCCAAGGTCTGGCCCATTTACTTGGTCTGGCCCTGCCAAGGCATTAGGGGTGAGTTAATTAAATGTTTGACCAAATATGGCAGGCTAATTTTTAAGTTGATAATTTTGTATGGCCCTCGAATGATGCTATAAATATCCAATGGCCCTTGGCAGAAAAAGGTTCCCCACTTTCCCCCTTTCTGTCCCCTCCTGACCCCCAGGAGGTGACCTGGATGGACCGCACCCATGGACTCCCTTGGGCTCTGGTTTGGGTTGGATTCAGCCAATGGAAACCCAGCAGATGAGATTATGAGGGGATGGGGGAAAGTGAGGTCAGGGTATCGATTCTTCGTCTTCTCCCTGCAAAGTCACCTCCGCTGGCCATGCCCCTCACTGAAGGCTGCCACTCTCTCATGACAGCCCCTCCTTCCAGGTGCCTCAGGCTTCTCCTGCCTCCCTAGGGCCCAGGACTGGCAGACTCTGCTGGTGTTTACCCCCCGGGAACTGCACCCCTGTGGCTTCCCCACGCCCAGCCCAGTGGTATTAATGTGCCCCTTTTAAATAAAACTTGTTTGACTATGCCTGTTTCCCACTGGGATCCAAACACATTAACTCAGGGATCAACTGAATAGTAATATTATAATATTTAATATTAAATTTACATATTGATTATCTCTCTATATTATAGTGGACGAAAAAGGAGCCACACACTAAACCTGACAAGCTCAGGGGAGTCCCGCATGGCGGCCTCACAAACTCAGAGACCCAGAGAAACCACACGGGGTGGCCTGACCATAAAACTTCTGAACTGAAAGCCAGTCATGGCAGGTAGTCCTGTCCGATGCTGATAGCTTCCTTGACAAAGGTCACTCTTGACCTTAACTGAGCCTGTCTATTTTATTTTTGCTTCTAAGGTAACATACCGTTGGAATGTCAGAGTGGCCCTTTTTTCCCCGACCCCTCAGGGCACACCCATGTATGAGAGCGGAGACCACAGAGCCCTCGTGGTTACCTTCTTCCTCAAACACCATCGCTGTGTGTGTCAAGGTGAAGTGTTCCCTATCCTGTACCCACCAACGTAAAAGACGCATGTGTCTCTCTGTTTTATTCTTTATCCAGTCCCAGAGACTTCCCCACTTTGCTTTCTCTCGCTCCCTAATCTCCCACAGTGGGTTTCATGTAGCCCCTTATGGATCCTCCTTTGATTCTAATGTGCGAAATAAACTGCAAAACTGCCCTTTGCCGGAGCATTTTCTCAGTCCCTTGAGATTTTGCTTCCCAGCAGTTGTCATCAGTTTGGCTGAAATAAAGCCCCGTGGACTTTTTCTTAGGCGGGACGTCCTTTCCGGGAGATCACTAAAGGTTTATACGCTGAGGTAGACCAGAACTTTTTTGTTTTTTACTTTTACGTGAGGAAAAATGCAAAGCTTCTAAAACCTGTGCCCAGCAGGGCCTCCTGGGCTCCTCCTGACTAGTCAGGACCTGGAAGGAAAGAGGGGCTGCCCACAGCTGGCCGATGGGTCAGAGGGAAAGTGGTGCGTTGCATTTCTGAAGGACTGTTGATGCTTTGGGGTTTTTAATTATTAATGCCACGCTTGTTACATGCACATTCTGTCGAACACAAACAAAAGGTTTGGTGATTACCTTTTATCAAAATGTCAGGAGGGCAGGTTTTTTAAAGTGAGCTCGATGACAAGAGAGAACATTCCTCCGGCCCACAGAGCCTTAGAAATTGATTGCGAATGAATCTCTGAAGGCACAGGCGAAGGGGGAGCTCTCTGAGGACGTGCATCTGTGAGCCGCGCCAGGGCTCGGCTGCATTTACATCACTATAAACTGCAATTACAGCTCCGAGCTTCCGGCAGACACAGAGAATGTGGATCCCAACAGCAGGTTTCCTGCCCCGAGTTCTGCCAGGAGCCTGAGTCCCGGGCCAGACATCTGTAGCGCATTAAACTGGACTCTAGTTCTCTCTCAACATGCTGAACACTGGCCCGAACCTCGGACAGATCAAGCGGCTGACGCCTTTTCAAGAAACCTAAAGTTAGGCGGTGATTCATGAGCCTGCAAAAAAAACCACAAAAAAACTCCCAGGGTAATTTCTAGAGTACAGGAAAAGCCAAAATATAGCTGAGATGATTTTTGTAGTCTGAACTTTATTTGAACTTCATGGATTTACATGATCTGTGCTATAGACTAAATGAGTCCCCCAAAATGTATATGTTAAATCCTACTCTCCAGTGTGATGGCTTTTGGAAATGGGGTCCTGGGGAGGTGATTAGGTCGAGAGTGGGATGAATAATCTTAGAAAGAGGCACCAGAGAGCTTCCCCACCCCTTCCGCCAGGTGAGGACAGGAGGATCTATAAACCAGGAGCTGGGCTCTCACCACACGGAATCTGCTGGTGCCCTGACCTGACTTCCCCGTCTCCAGAATGGGGAGGAACACAGGGCTGATGTTTATAAGCCACCAGTCTGTGGTGTATTTGTTTTAACAGCCTGAATGGACTCAACAGAAGAAAAGTCAAATGTAACTGATGTCAAGGTACAGAAAATCCAAATCTGTAGAGAATTGTTCTGAGTTTATTGGAGCCAAACTGATGACAACTGTTGGGAAGCAAACTCTCAAAGGATTGAGAAAATGTACCAAAGAATGGCAGGTTTGCACCCTATTTTATATGTTACGGTCAAAGGAGGGGGGGGGGGTTACATGAAATCCTTTGGTGATAGATCAGGGAGGCGGGAGAAAGCAAAGCTGGGAAATCTCTGGGATTGGATAAAAGTAAAAGGAATAGACACACACTTCTTTACATTGGTGGGTACAGCGTAGCTGACAGTTAACAAGTAACATGTTAACAATCACAGTGATGGGTTCTGTGGTCTGCTCTGGTGCGAGACTGTGCCCTGAGGGTCTGGAAAAAGGAGATTTCTCAGACATTCCAGGGGTATGTTATCTTAGATTCAAAAGACAACAGACAGTGAGCAATGACCTTTGTCAGAGAAGTTACCACTCAGGACA
Organism: Eptesicus fuscus; assembly: GCF_027574615.1. Lineage (NCBI taxonomy): Eukaryota > Metazoa > Chordata > Mammalia > Chiroptera > Vespertilionidae > Eptesicus > Eptesicus fuscus. Next base: position 50,418,183 of record NC_072490.1, on the reverse strand, counting down.
GGGCTAACTGCTGTGACTTGCTTTTAGTTAGAAAGAATTGACAGGGCATCACTTTGTATAACTCCAGCTTTACAATGCATTGTTATTTCTGGGAGCCCACATTGCTGCTCTGTTTTTTCATTTATAAAACTTCACACTTGACCACCTAATTCCACAACTACCTGCGATTGCTAAGGTCCACACTTACTCAAACCTATACTCCTGTGGACGAAAAAAAGGCCACATGCTAACCTGACTAACCTGCAAGGCAGTTTTGCAAACTCTGGGACCTAGGGTAACCACAAAGGATGGTCTGAAATTAAAACTTTAACTAAAAGCAGTTTATGGTGGGTAGTCATGTCCTAGACCTAGACCAATATCTTCCCGGGTAAAGGTCAATCTTGATCTTAACTGAGCCTATTGTCTTTTTGCATCTAAGATAACATCCTTGTGAAATGTCAGGGTAACTCGTAACTTCCCATTTTCCAGACCCCTCAGGGCACAACAATATGTACCTGGGCGCCAGGACGGAGACCATAAATTCTTTCATTGTTATTGTTATCATGTTGTGAGAGTGAACCACCGATCTTTTCTGTCAAAGAAAGGAGCTCGCAGCCATCTTAGGTCCCGCCATTTTGGTATGACCTTCAGATTCTTTCAGGGGGCCACCATCCTATGTTCTGTGATCTTGGTATGACCTTCAGGCTCTCAGGGGGGCTGCCATCTTAGGTTCTGCCTTACCTTCCCATTCCTCTGAATTAGCCATTAGCGCAATAATGGGAATCCGAGCTCTGAACCCTGGCCAGTCAGGTCAGAGTTCAGAGTGAGGGGCAGGGTAGACCCCGCGTCAGGAAATAAAACCAAAACAGACTTCACGTTCAGTGTGCTTTTGTCCATGATTTTCAGCTGGCAGGAGCACCCTTCTGCGCAGAAGTAAATTTGCCTTACCGATCCAGTTTTGAGTGTTTGTCTCATTCCTACGACATTGTTGAGAGGATTTCTAACAATGTTAACTGTTGACTGTTAATTATCCTGCACCCACCTAAGTAAAAGAAGTATGTGTCTATCATTTTACTTTTTATCCAATCCCAGAGGTCCCCCCCTCAACCCCCCGCTTTGCTTTCTCCCGCCTCCCTAATCTATCACCAGTGGATTCCATGTAACCCACTTAGGTCTCCTTTGATTGTAACGTGTAAAACAAAGTGAAGAACTGCCATTCTCTGGAGCATTATCCCAATCCGTTGAGATTCTGCTTCCAGGCAACTGTTAACAGTTTAGCTCAAATAAACTCACAAAAATTCTTTACAAGATTCAATGTTTTTTTATGTTAACACTCCTTTGAACAAGATTCCTAGAGTGTGTGTGTATGACTTGTTTACAAAAGGCAACTTAGTCTACACAGACTAATAAAGGAAGTACACACAAAAAAAGAGGAAGTTTTAATATCAGACCATTCATGGTCTCTTGAGTTTGTGAGGCCACCATGCAGGCCTCCCCTGAGCTTGTCTGGTTTAGGGTGTGGCCCCTTTTCATCCACACTGAAGTGATATTTGATAGTCTGAACTTTATGCAAACTTCATGGATTAAATGGTCTGAGTGGGAGTGTGCTGTAAGCTCAAAAAAAGGATGGTTGTTCTTAGTCCTTAAAAGGTATTGAGGCCAGTAGGGCCAAGAGAGAGGGACAGAGTCAGTAACTTCACATCCACACTGTGAGTCCACTCTGCCTCCTACTCTCCATCTTCCTACCTGTGGACTCCAAGCCACCATCATCTTTCAGAGAAGACCGCAAACTCTTCATCACTTGTCTTCTGACTCTTGGCTCTTACAATTCTTTCGTCACACAGTGATCATGGTGATCTTTCATAAATATAAATGCAGGCATAATTTTCCTGTTTTAAGCCATCCAATGATGTCTTGTAACTGTAACCCAAGTTCGCTTGCTTGCCACTAAAAAAAACAAATTCATGAGACAGATGCTGGTGAAAAGGAAAAAGGTTCATTCAAGTGCTGGTCACCTCAGAAGATGAGGGATTCTTGTCACAAAGCCCATCTCCCCTCTCAGTGCAAGCAGGGGTTTTATAAGGAGAGAGAGGTAAAGCCAAACAAAGAAAACAAGGGGAGGGGGCTGAATTGTTCTCTATGTGCAGACCAGCACAGTCCATTCTGATAAGGACCTTGAAACTGGTCAAGTGACGGTCTGGTATGTGTCATCCTGGTCTTCATCATCCTGGTTCTACAGTTAAAAGTCAGCAAATCTCCCAGAATGGGGATGACTGAAGGTCTCAGGTTGCATCTTCTGAAGTTAGTTCCTAGGATTCTTATACAAACAGGCTGTTTATCTACAAGCTATATATTAGTCAGAGTTAGCATTTACAGAAACAATGTCAAAAGAATGGTGGGGTGGGTTACAATTCCCACTGTGACAGTCTCACTTCCCCAACAATAACATCCAAGCTCCTTCCAATGGACAAAGGCACCTGCCGTCCTCTCCAGGTTCAACTCCAACCATTCTCCTTCTAGCTTCTTCTGCTCCAGCTGTTTTTTTCTTCTTCAAACATGCCAAGCTCATCTCCTCCTCTGGGCCTTTACGGTAACTTCTCCCTCTGCCTAGGATGCTCTTTCTCCACTTTTTCATGGTTGGCTCCTTCAGATCTCAGCTCACATATCACCTCTTGAGAGGCCTTTCCTTATCAGTTTTGTTTTATTTTATCCATAACACTTACTACTATTTAAAAGCACATGCAGAAAAATAATCACGGAATGCTACAAATAACTTTACAGTCATAAATTCTGCAGCTTAGACAAAATGGACCAATTCCTCTAAAACAACAAACTACTAAAACTCAATTAACATGAAATAAACAATCTGGATTGCACTATAACCATTAAAGAAATTGCATTTGTAATTAAAGAGCTCCCGATAAAGAAATCTCTAGTCCCAGATGGCTTTACTACAAATTCTACCAAACATTTAAAAAATAATTAACACCAACTTTACACAGTCTCTTCCAACTCATTTCATAAAATGAGTTGAAAAATGTTCCTGCCTCTTCTGAAGTCAGCATTACCCTGATACAAAGACATCACAAGAATGAAAAACTGCCTACCAACGTCTCTCATAAACTGAGGCATAAAATCGTCAACAAAACTTTAGCAAACTAAGTACAAAAATGTAGAAAAATAATTATATACCATGACTAAGTGTATGCCTGGTCATTACTTAAACCACTCCATCTGTGCATCTTCCTGGCTAGGTACCGTATTTTCCGGCGTATAAGACAACTTTTTAACCCAGGAAAATCTTCTATACGCCCAGTCATCTTATATGCCGGAAAACACGGTATCTGAATAGTCTTTAATTGGGTTGTTTTTTCATTGTTCAGTTTTAAAAGTACTTAATATGTATCTTTGATACAAGTCCTTTATCAGATATAAGTTTTACAAATATTTCCTCCCAGTCTCTGTCTTGTCTTTTCATTATCTTAACCGTGTCCTTTGCAGAGCAGAGATTTAAATTTTAACAAAGTCCACCTATCAATTTTTTTTTCTTTCATAGGTATAGTTTTTTATCTTGGAGCTAAAACGCAAGGTCACCTAGATTTCCTCCTGTGTTATCTTCTAGAAGTTATATAATTTTCATTTTACATTTAGATCTCTAATGAATTTCTAGTTAAATTTTATGAAAGGTATATGTCATTGTCTAGATTCATAGATTCATAATTTTTTTGCAAGTCAATGTCCAGTTGTTCCAGCACTATTTGCTAAATAGACTATCCTTTCTCTAATGGATTGCCTTGGGGCTAGAATTTACAAATCAAATAGTTATGATTATAAAATAATATATGTTTATGACCACCCAGAGATGATCACTGTTAACATTTCTTGCGTGTGTGTGTGTGTGTGTGTGTGTGTGTGTGTGTTTGGTTAATCCTCACCCAAGGATATTGTTTTTCCATTCATTTTTAGAAAGAGAAGAGAAGGGAGGAGAGGGGGGGAGAGAGAGAGAGAGAGAGAAACATCAATGTGAGAAAGACACATCAATTGCTTGCCTCCTGCAGGCACCCCAACCAGGGCCAGGGATCAAACCTACAACCCAGGTATATGCCCTTGACCGGGAACTGAACCCAAGACCCTTCTGTGTGCAGGCTGACTAACCACTGAGCCATGCTACCAGGCCGTTTCCTCCAAACAATTTTCTATGTCATCATTTTTTGTCAGTGCATATTAGTCATGATATATTTAACCTTCTATCTATCTATCTATCTATATCTATCTATCTATCTATATATCTATATATATATAATAGAGAAATATGCTAATTAACCAGGACGCCGTAACGGGTCGACCGGACAGGAGGAGGTTGCATGCACAGCATGCGGGGGAGGGGGGGGTGGCAGAGGCCTCCACGCACCTGTGCTGGGGGAGGGCCTGATCAGCAGCGGCCACGCCTGATTCAAGGGCCAGAGAGGGAGGCAGGGCTGGACTGGCAGCAGCCACGGCTGCTGCGGGGCCCGGGGAGCAAGGCAGGGCTGGACTGGCGACTCAAGGGTGGGCAGCGCCGCATGATTTTGAATTGTGCACTGGGCTCCTAACATATATATATATATATGCCTAAGTGACCGTTACAACGGAATGATCGGAATGACCAGTCGACTGGTCGCTATGATGCACACTGACCACCAGGGGGCAGATGCTTAATGTAGGAGCTGCTCCTGGTGGTCAGTGTGCTCCCACAGCGGGAGTGCCGCTAAGCCAGAAGCCAGGCTCACGGCTGGCAAGTGCAGCTGCATTGGTGAGAGCCTCTCCCACCTCCACAGCAGCACTACCGGGCGGCTGTGGCAGCGGTGGCAGCGGCAGGCACAGCGGGGACAGGATGAGCGGCAATGGAGCTGCACCCAGCCCTGGCTGGGACTCCTCCCTGGCCACCTGCCGCTTTGGCACTGCTACATCCCCCAAGGGGTCCTAGATTGCAAGAGGGTGCAGGCCAGGCTGAGGGAACCCACCCTCAGCCTCTAGTATTCTAATGATCAGTCATCTAGGTTGCTTACAATATTTCTGGTTGTTGCTAAAATAGAAGCTATCAAGGATATGAGTGGGGTCAGGAAAGTGGCCTTTGGAAAAGGAAGACTAAGAGAGACGCAAGGAAAGGGTGTGGAAAGAACAATAGCCCAGACAGAAGATAAAAGGCCAGGAGAGTGAGGGAGTGTTAAAGCTACTGCAACCAGAAGTAGCCCTCAGATGAACAGTTTTGCAAAGGTCTGACTACTTCTAAACGCTGGTTAAACCAACCTCGAGGAAATGGGAAGAAACCTCATGGAATTCCAGGTGTAGTGGCTTCTACGGTCCCTGACTCCTCATACCCACTTGCACTTTGTGCTCTGTCTCCCTAACACCAAATCCAACACTTACATGATTACTATCTTCTCCTGGGCTCTGAACCCCCGAGGACAGGGTTGTGTCTAGATTGCCTTTACCTTCCAGTGCAAGGTGCATGTTAGGGGCTCAGTCCCCCTTCCTGATTTCAACCATCTTTCAGTAGCAGGTTTTCTAAGCACCTCTTCATTTCAGGAGCTACAAGAATCAAAGGAAACACTCCTCAGCTGCAGGCGCGGTCAGTGGAGTGTCTGCAGTGGAGTGTCAATCATCTGTGGGCTCTGGATTCAAAATCTGCACAGTGATTTGTAAAAGCAACAGGAGCATGTCCCTCTGAGGACGTCAGCTTGCATTCTGAGTGCCTGAGACTGTGAAGTGGCCTCTACTCACCATCATCTTGCAAGTACACACACACACACACAAACACACACGCACGCACGCTTGGTTGAGACAACTGCCTGAAAATTTCAGCTGACCTCAGCAGAGGAGCTACTGAAAGGTAGCTATGACAATGGCTGTTAGGTGCACCTGGTCTCTCGGGACTAAATTATTTGTCACACATGGCAAGCAGCATTCATCTCCTACCTGGCAGACTCTTCTTGCTAGCACCCATGTCCAAGCTGCACCCTCTCCAGGTGGGTCACATTCTACAGGCACCCAAGGTTGCCTTCCTGATTCTAAGAGCCAAAGCCAATTCCTGATGGACATCTTATAGGCACACGGATTTGCCTTGGCTCCTAGTTCCTGCCAGCTGGGGCTTGGGGGCGGGGGGGGGGGGGGCGGTGAGGGGGCGGTTTGTGCATTAGCTGCTCTGAATTGCACAGCTAAACCTCTTACAATTATACACAACTTCCCCCTCATTAAAACAGCCGTAAGCCAAAAATGCTTTATAGTACTTGACTGAAATAGCAGAGATTATTCTAAATAATAATAATAATATCAATAACATAACCCTGTTGAAACTCCAAGAAGTTTTATGTGGCCCACCACCAGGTGTCACCAATTTCTCTAATACTATAGACCACGTCTTCATTCTTAAGAGTGTGTTTAGAAAATTTCTTAGCAAAACATTTCACGAGCATCTAACCAACTCTTGTCATCCTGCTTTATCTAAAAGTCTTTCATTACATTCCTCAAAGGAATACTGAAACATTGGCCTCAGATGCATCTTTAGAGATCTTTCAATCCTAGGCTGGCAACAGGTTTCATTTTCACCTATAAACTCTGTCCACTTAGTAAGGTTTTCCAGATCAGTGTGTCAGGAAAACTCCTGAGGCTTCATCCAGATGTCTGCTGGGGGAACAACATGGGCATAATGGTGGTAGTAGTATGCGTGTTGTGTATTTCTGACCTTAACCTAGGCCCATGGTCGGCAAACTGTGGCTCGCAAGCCACATGCAGCTCTTTGGCCCCTTGAGTGTGGCTCTTCCACAAAATACCACGGCCTGGGTGAGTCTATTTTGAAGAAGTGGCGTTAGAAGAAGTTTAAGTTTAAAAAACTTGGCTCTCAAAAGAAATTTCAATCATTGTACTGTTGATATTTGGCTCTGTTGACTAATGAGTTTGCCGACACTGATCTAGACCAATACCTTTCTTATGATGATGGAGGATCAGAATTCAATGACCTGTGATCTAGGTCTAGAGGACAACACAGGTTGGGGCAAAAGGAGGTTTGCAGTTGAGAGTATGACAAATGGAGTTTATTTTGTATTATTACTTATTAACTAGAGGCCCGGTGCATGAATTTGTACATGGGATGGGGAGGACCAAGGGAGGTTGGCTGGCAGGCCCCAATCTAGTTGTGTAGATGTGCTGAGGTAGTGGTAAGCAAAGACCACAGACAGAGCACCCCAAAATGGCCTGAACACCAGCTACGCTCTGAGGTGGAAATACAGCTCTACTTCGCTGCCTGTGCTCAGGCAGCCTCACTCTCCCTGGGGCAGAGTTGCTGACAGACAGATAGGTTGTCTCTCCTATCTCAGCTGCACATTTTCTAGGGGCTCCGCCCCCAAGCATGATAGGTAGCTAACTTTGGCCAATGGAGCGCTAGCCAATCAGTGGTTGGGAGCCCAGAAAGGCGCAGGATGAGCTAGAAGTGGCTGATGGGGGCAGAAGGGCGAGCGGCTCACGTGGTACGGTGGCAGAGGTAAGATGGCGGTGGTGCTTACTTTATGTCTTTGCAGATAGGTTGCTGTCTTGCCTCTTCTGCCCCCTCCAAGCTGCTACTCTGTCTCAGTCAGAATCAGAGTCACTCTCCTCCTACAGGTTTCCCGGACCCAGATTCTCCAGTGCCCGGAGCCTTAGCCAGGGGGAGGGGCTGGCTGGAAGGAGGGACTGCAGGAAGTTGGCTGGCCACCGGCCATGGGAGGTTGGCTATGGGAGCGCACTGACCACCAGAGGGCAGGTCCTGCATTGAGTGTCTGACCCCTGGTGGTCAGTGCGTGTCATAGTGACTGGTCATAGTGGTTGTTTAGGCTTTTATATATATACTAGAGGCCTGGTGCATGAAATTCGTGCATGGGGGTGGGGGTGGGGGTGTGTGGTGGTGTCCCTCAGCCCAGCCTGCACCCTCTCCAATCTGGGACCCCTCCAGGGATGTCCGACTACCCTCTCACAATCCAGGACTGCTGGCTTCCAACTGCTCACCTGCCTGCCTTCCTGATTGCCCCTAACCACTTCTGCCTGCCAGCCTGATCACCCCCTAACCACTGCCCTGCCAGCCTGATTGATGTCTAACTGCTCCCCTGACAGCCTGTTTGCCCCAACTTCCCTCCTCTGCCGGCCTGGTCACCCCTAACTGCCCTCCCCTGCAGGCTTGATCGCCCCCAACTGCCCTCCCTTGCAGGCTTGGTCCCTCCCAACTGCCCTCCCCTGCTGGCCATCTTGTGGTGGCCATCTTGTGTCCACATGGGGGCAGGATCTTTGACCACTTGGGAGCAGCCATCTTGTGTGTTGGAGTGATGGTCAATCTGCATATTACTCTTCTATTAGATAGGATAGATGATTGTATTATTTTCCATCTGAACAACTATAAACCTACTTTTGCCCACCCTGTATTAGTGGAATTCTATTATTGTCAATTTTTTCTCTGAGCAACAAGTTCCATTTCAGAAGACTGCTTTTTCCCCATCTGGTGGAGTTACCTTACTTCCCTTGTGGTCCAGCCGAGTGTCCAGAGCATGTTCCATTTGTTACAAAGTAAGGTTTATTTAAAGCTGTCTAGGGTTTAAATTTATTTCTTGTTGGCACTATAAATGATACAGAGCTGCTCTTTTGTGTGTGTGTGAAAGGATTTGGTTATTACTTAGTTTTTGTAAAGAAAAGTTTGTTTATGTGATGTTGCCAAATCCACCTTTCCAATGACTATGCGTTTACGTCTTTGCCTCTGAATCAAAACCACTGGAACGTGGCCTCTCCCAGGACTGCTGCCTACTATTCTCAGTCCTGGCAATTTTGCTGCTCGGCTCATTCTCTTGTCCATTTTAAAGGCACGTGAGTGTGAGTCAAAGCCAGTGAGGACAGGCATGTTAGGGGACTGGAGCCTGGAGCTCCAACCCCGTGATTAAGCTCCTGGGTCATGATGGTACATATTAATTCCTTCTTTTAAATATAGACCAGTTTTCATTTAATATGAACTGGGTGACTCAGGCTGCTCATGCTGAACAGGCCACCTAATTATGGTGGGATGTGCAGCCTGAATAAAAGATTCTGGGCAAATCCAGAGAGGGGGAGGGCTCTGAGCTTCTGGAAGCCGGTGATAAAGGGAAATATCAAACTCTTATTCTGCTTATGGCACAGTTTTTCTGAAGGTGTCTTGTATATTTTTATTTTTTATGGCTTAGTATTGAACATCTTGAATGAGGTAACTGGTCTTGTGAAAGATTTGAGATTTGTGGAATTTCTTATAAGTAATGTTAAAACCTAGTGATGGGACCAGTAAAATCTTTTTTAGATGCAGCATATGTGATATTCCATATTTGAATGACATTGTGCAATTTATAGCTTAATTAATTTGTTACCAATATTTATTTTTAAAAATAATATATTTTTTTATTGATTTCAGAGAGGAGGAGAGAGGCAGTAACACCAATGATGAAAGAGAATCATTGATCAGCTGCCTCCTGCACGCCCCCCACTGGGGACCAAGCCCGCAACCTGGGCATGTACCCTGACCTGGAATCGAAGTGTGACCTCCTGGTTCAGAGGTCGACGCTCAACCACTGCGCACGCTGGGCTGTTAACAATATTTAGTTTGTCCTGCCTTTTCCATCTGGGCCCCTCCTGGTCCTTTTCACACACTGCCTTTTCTAAAGCCAATTTCTTGACATATTACATACCTACAGAAAAGTGCAAAGCAGTTCAATAACTTCTTATGAGCAAACACACTCATCTACTCAGCTCCTAGATCAAGAAACAAAATATTATCAGAACCCAGGAAGTCCATTCCTACCCTCTTCCCACCCAAGTTAGCTACTTTTCTGACGTCTAAAATCATACATTATTTTTAACTGTTTTAAAGAAATGAATTGTTTACTATATTTTATTTTGTATCTTCTTTCTTTTCTTCAATATTTTATTTGCATGTGAAATTCATCTGTGTATGAATTCACAGTTTGTTCATTCTTCTTGCCATAATTAATCAATTGTATAAATACACCACAATGTACTTGTCCATCATACTGCTAATGAGCATTTGTGGTTTTCTAAATAGTCTGTTATGAACATACTTATTTGTGTCTTTTGGGAAATATGTACCAAAGAATAGAATTGCATATATATATATATAATATACACATATATATATATATTATTATATATATGATATTATTAATAATATATAATGTATACACATAGACACATCTATATAACTAGAGGCCCGGTGCATGAAAATTCATGCACTGGAGGGGGGATCCCTCAGCCCGGCCTGCCCCCTCTCACAGTCCGGGAGCCCTCAGGGGCGGGAGGCGACCCAGCGATCAGGGGAAGGCGACACCCCCATCACACCTCTGCTGCTGCCACTGCTGGCAGCACAAGCCTAGGCCGGCCCTGGTTACCTGAGCTTCGGGTGGCCCTGGGCAGCTGGGCAGCCAACAGCCAAGGCTTGCCTGTGCCTCGGGCCAGCCCTGGGCAGCTGAGAGGCTGAGGGGACTGGGGGACTCCGGAGGCAGGTGTGCAGCAAGGCTGTGCGCCTTCCACCCCAGCAGGGCTGAGGGGACTGGGCGTCGCCATCTTGTGGCTGTGGGAACCGCCATCTTTGAGGGCATGACAGTTAATTAGCATATTCCCTCCTTATTGGCTGTGGGCACTGCCATCTTTAAGGGCGGGACAGTCAATTAGCATATTACCTTTTTATTGGCTGTGGGTGCCCCCATCTTTGAGGGCGGGGCAGTCAATTAGCATATTTCCTCCTTATTGGCTGTTGGCGCCACCATCTTTGTGACAGCATGAGGGTCAGTTAGCATATTCCCTCTTTATTAGATAGGATTACATGTGTGTTTATCACATATATATGGTACTTGTACATATATTCCATAGGAACCAACATATACACTCGTTTTAGTAAATATTACTCAACAGTTGTCCAAAGTTACATCCATTTACACTCCCACCAGCAGTGTGAGAACGTTCTAGCTCTTCTATATCCTTGCCATAACTTGGTATTGTCTTTTTCATTTTAGTCACTTTGGTGGGGGCACATTTCCTTTTATAATATGTATATTTGATTCGTCTCCATTCTCCATTCTTCATTTGTCATAGCCAGTGACTACTTTTTCCACTCTTCATTTGCACTAATGATTGTACTTTAGCATAGCTAGTAATTAATATAAATCTAGACACTGGAAAAAAAATAAAAAGCTAAAAATAAAAGTATTAGTGGTTCATTTTATTTCTACATATAAGGAATTTAGTCTTCTAATGGATTGAAAAAATGTTGCTGTTAATTTTGGTAAAAATTTAGGAGCAGAGAAATTAACCTGATGGCCATTTAAATCCAAGATATTTTCATACTATGCCTCCTACAATGAGCCCAATGTAAATTTAATAAGAAACAGTATAAGCACAACCCTCAAATTAAGTCCACAAGTTATTAAGTCTTGCCATAAACTTCTGCTTTCTTCTCAGACCTCAAAGTGAGTAACAACCAAACCTCCCTTTCCAAGTGCTGTTGAGCAGAGTGAAACTGACAGATGAGACGATAAAGATTCTGTTTCCCAGGCATCCTTGTGGGAAGGTGACCAAGAACTAATATCTAGGCCTCCAGCCTTCCCGGCTCATCATGACAGGATAACAGATTTAGGACAGGGCTGTCCACTTAGTGGTGTGAAAGAAACATGCGGTCTCAACCAGTGGCCTCTGGATTTCCGTTTAATCCCTGAGAAATGGTGATATCCATTGGAATCTCAGCATAATCCCACTTGTAATGAAGGAGATCTTCACAATGCAGACATGGCTGAACTATTGCCCCTAATATCAGTAATGGAAGAATAAAGCAGACCCATCGCAAGGTATTTTGATTCACACACTGTCCCAAAAAATACCCTGAGAGCTAAGTTCTGAGATCCTGTAAGCCAGCCTCAGCCTCTGCTACTGGAGTGATGGGTAAGACCTCCCCACTTCAGGTAGACAGATGAGTCCAAACTCCTGCACTGCCCTTGGCTTCAGTGGAACCTCTAACACAGGGGTCCTCAAACTACGGCCCGCGGGCCACATGCGGCCCGCCGAGGACATTTATCTGGCCCGCCGGGTGTTTTTGCCGCCGCTGCCTGTCCTGCTTAGCAGCCGACTTAGCAGTGTGCATAGGAATTTGTTCATAGTTTTTTTTTTAAACTATAGTCCGGCCCTCCAACAGTCTGAGGGACAGTGAACTGGCCCCCTGATTAAAAAAGTTTGAGGACCTCTGCTCTAACATGTCCCTTACCTTCCCAAGCCGCATTTTTCTCATGGTTCAAGTTATCATTCCTATTACCATGAGGGGCTGTGAAGATTAGAGATCCTGTGTGGCAGAACCATAATTTGAGGTATCAACCAATTTCTCTTTTTATTCTCCCCATCTCATCCCCATTCAGGTGAGGGGACATGAGTTACCATTTGTCCTAGGGCTGGATTCCTCAAAAATGGACCAATGAATAAAAATGATAATTTCTTAGCTTCTGGTTCCATCTCAAGACACACAGGGGTGTGGAGACAAAATGAATCTACTTCTACCTCTTGTCCTGGAGTGCTCCCATGGGTGAGTGGGAGTGGAAGTTGGCTGAGGAGAGAGGCGTGCATCCATACCGGGTCCTGTGGTGGGCACAGGAGCCATGTGTCAGATGTCAGCTGTGTGAGCAGTTTCATCTGGGAATAAGGTAAGGGGTAACTTCACCTCAATGAGTTGTGTGAGCCAGGAGTCTACTGGGGACCAGTCAGAACTGGTAGATTGTCCAGTCTTCATCACAGGTGCACCAGGTCTGACTACATAAATTTACACTGAGTGTAGGAGGCCAGCAAAGGGCCACCAGGTCCAGAGAGAGAAGTGGGCACCCACTCCCTACTGTCACCAAGTTGGCACCTCAGTGAGGCCTCCCTGGATGGAGGAGGGATGCTCCTGAATATGACTGAATTCTAAACCGGGTCAGACCTTTCCTTGGAAGTGTATAGATGATGTTCTGACCACTATGTAGACTGTGGGATCAAATTGTTTTATTAAAGAAACTATTAAAATTATGTTTCTTGTACATGGGGGGAAATTCCCGGTACAAGTAAATGGCCATTACTGTTACCTGGAAGTTCTAATTAGCATGCTGTCTCTTGTCACCCAAGAATTAAGTTGTAATTGCAGCGGCTGTCTACCGTTACAGTTTCCACTAATACTGTACAGAGAGTTTTTCAGTTTCTAACCTGCTGGGAGGGCTTCTTGGACATCAGAAAATAAATGTGGACAACTCACCAGATGGCCATACAAATATGATTTGTGCAAAGCATTCTTCACCATTACCAGCCTGCCTTGATGTAACTGAGACATAAGAAGAAAATACCTTGAGAGGATCGGCAATTCACAAAGCAGGTTTTCTGTGTTCACAGAAAGCCATGTGATGTTCACTTGTAATATGTGCTGTGCTCTCTGAGGTCCGTGGAGAACAGCCAGTCACCCACCACCATCTGGCCGGGCTAATTCTGGGCGGCTGCAGCTGCAACCCAGCGTCTGGTAATCACAGCTTCAGGTCCTGTCCATACTAAATAGCTGGCTCAAGTGGCTGCCTGCCTGGCAGCTTTCATGACAGCACCTCCCTCTCTAGCAACACATCCAGACTTCAAAGCGCCAACCAGCACCCTAGCCATTCTCAAACCCAATACCTTTCTCTCTTCCTTTGGGGTCTATATTGAACTTTCAGAATCACTCACCTGAACCACACATCTCATCTGGATAGGACCTCTGACAGGGGCTGTGACAGCAGTCCCATAATTGGCCCCTCTGTTCTGATTTTCCATTCTATAATCTATCTATAATCGATCCAGGTGAATCATCTGAAAGCCCACCTCAGGCTCCAGCACCTCCCAGCTCACATGGGTCAGTCTATAATACTGCATCTGGCCCTTTCTCCTTTCCTCTGAAGCCAGTTTTGAGCATTTTGCCCTCAAGAGAAAGCATTGTTGATGATTCAAAGGCTCTGTTGTTGCTTGAAAAGAAACAAATGTCAAAAGCCCTGCCCTGACAAATGCCATAGCCAGTCCCTCTCAGCTAGAGCCCTAGCTATTGAAGTGCTTAAGTAGTCCTTTGGTTTGAGTATTTCCTGGATCTTGCAAAGAGGCCTCGTGGGTTTAAGGTCTTACCTCCCACTCCTATTTTTGCATGGCCTACCTGCGACACCTCTCAGTGACAACCCCCCATGACAAGCCCTTTCCTGTCCCTTCAGAAGAGGCTTATGCAGGGGAAATGCCCTATGGCACAGATGATCTTTACATGACTTTGTAACTTCTTCTATAAAATATCACTTTTAATGAGCAAGTCAGTCTTAGGCGGGGACTTGTCAGTCTCTGTCTGTGTATATTCCGTCAGTGCTGAGCTTCTCAAGGGCCGGGGAGACGTTGGGATTGAATGAAAGAGCCTGGCTTTGGACCCAGTCAGGTCAAAGCGCTAACACTGAAAGGCTGAGTGATCTTGGGCAAGTGACTCGGTCCCTCGGAGCTTTAATTTTTCATTTGTAAAATGGGAAAAGGGCCACCTAGCTCACAGAATCATCATGAGGATTCAAGACCTAGAGATCACTATATAAAAGCCTCTGTTATAGTCTTCAATACATTTACATGTGTGGAGGCCGTGCAGGCCAGTGGTCAAGCACACAGGCTTTGGGACCAGGCAGCTGTGGACTCAATACCCCCTTCCCCACGTCCAGCTGTGTGACCTCAGGAGAGTGCCTCACCTCCCATCTTTGTTTCCTCCTCTGCAAAGTGGCAATAACACCATGACCTGGGAACCTATGGGAAATCAATGAGTTACAGAAAGAGAAGCGCCCAGCACGGTATGTGACACTCAAAAGTGTGTCAATGCCCAGCCTTGGCTCGATGGATGAGCACTGACCTGGGTACCAGGAGGTCACGGTTCTATTCCCTGTCAGGGCACATGCCCAGGTTGCAGCCTCAGTCCCCATTAGGGACCATGCAAGAGGCAGTCGATTAATGATTCTCTCTCATCATTGATGTTTCTATCTCTCTCTCCTCCCTTCCTCTCTCTGAAATCAATAAAACATTTTTTTTAAAGTGTGTCCACCTGCTCTGTTTACATGCGCTCATATCTCCAGCATCTACATTGCACTTGACAAACAGTATGCCCAGGACCGAGGTCGGTGATATTATGAAAGCCCTAGGCGTCACATGCAGAGATCGCTGTGAATTTCGGCTGGTGTTGGTCTCACTGGGGAGCCTTCCCTAACATTTGGCCAAGCAGCGACACTGCAAGGCCACATGGCTCCTCGCTGCCTGTTTAACAGCCCTGATTGAGTTAGTAACCACAGTGACTCCCATGGTGACAGGAGAGCTGTAAACACTGTAGAGAAACAGCCACCACGTCAGCCTGCTCAGAGCTGAGAACTGTAACTCCCTGCCCGCCAGCCTGACATGCTGCGTTGTAGCTCCCCCTTCACAGAAACTTCAGGGGCTCACTGGAGCTTCCTAAGGTGGGTGCAGAGAAGCCTCGGCTGGCTATATCCAAGGGCACGTGCTTTGTGTTCCCTTTGGCTCCCCACGTGGGTAGGTGTGTGAAAACACGTGAAACTTCCGTGCCCATACACAGGGCTAGAAATTTAGATGCTTCTCCCTAGAAGAGAAGCAGAGAGAGGTTTCCCCTTCCCTAGAGGAGTCTGAATAAGCACTACTAGGGGCTAAGCAACAAAGTGGTTATTGTGGCCTCAGAGGAAATAAAGTGGTCCTCATTTTATGGAACCAGCACACTCGCAGGGATTTGCACATACACAACTCACCCATCAAGGCCTCAAAGTTAATTTCTCCTTTATCTGTGCCCCCATATAGCTTGACTTTCATAACCTTTACAGCAGTAATCACATTAGTCTATTCCAAAAATAGACACGGAAATACTTGATCCCCACAATTCTCAACAAAGGAAGATTAGGGAGAGACTAAAACACCTTCCCTCTTTTAACTTTTCTCCAGGACCCACATTCTCTACAATTAATATGCTTTACTTTTATACTAAGACAATAAAGAAAGCATCTTAATGTATTTAAAGGTCAGAATGGCCTAAGCCTCTTGAAATCATTTTTTGTCAAAATGAAAATACTGTGATAAAATATTGATATTTTCTCAAAATAAGTTCCAAGATATGTGGTTTTTAAAAATATATATTTTTATTGATGTTAGAGAGGAAGAGAGAGGGAAAGAGAGAGATAGAAACATCAATGATAAGAGAGAATAACTGATAGGCTCCCTACTGGGGATTAAGCCCACAACCCAGGCATGTGCCCTGACTAGGAATTGAATCGTGACCTCCTGGTTCATAGGTCAATGCTCAACCACTGAGCCATACCAGCTGAACTGTAAGGGTTTTTTTTACACATTTGAAAGAAATATATGGGTGAGGGGGTCATATAAGCTTCAAAAGTGCAGTCTAAGTAACTAGGCTATCCTGAGCTAAGAATCCAATCCACTTCTAGTATGCCTATCCAAGCAATGCTCTTGTTCTCCCGGCTTTTCTGTAATACGTGTTTTCTAGCAATGTTAACGCTCTTGGCTTTCAAAATTAATAGACTGATTTAATGAGAGGAGGAGAAAAAGAGAACAAATTTTGGATTACAATTTTTTTTTTTTTTGGAAATGCAGAAATTTCAGGAAAACTGTACTGCAGCCTCATTTACAGAGGAGACTGAGAACAAGGTCACAGAGTGCAACACAAAACTGAGATTAAAATTGTATCTGCCTCTCAAGGTGATGCATTTTCCATGCAGAAAGGCAGTAAACAAAGTAGGATTCATAGTTCTTGAAAGGCCTGGATGAGCTGGTAGGGTCTAAAAGTTCTGTGAAACCATTCAGTTAATAATGGTTCATTCTCTCACTCGGTCACTCACTAGCTCTCTCCTAACGCACTGCTATGTGCCAGGCAGTTTTCTAAAGTCTGTGGACACAGAGTGGGGAGCCATACCTGGTCCCTGCATTCCCGGTCCAGCAGTGCAGAACTAGAGCCTAAGTCCTTAGATCTCAACGTTCTCTATATCGAGTTGTTTTCCTTTTAACAAGGTGTACCCTTAGTACAGTGCTCCACCAGAAACTTGAATATAGCTTTCTTCAGCTTAGTCTGCAAATAGCTACTAAAAGGAATAAGACTATTTTCAAAAGATATGGTGGCCATACAATGAGATTCTTCTTCATCTATTTTACCTTGACATCCTTGTAAAAGAGCTAAGCCTAGTTGTGCTGACTTCCCATTGACTCATTAAAACAGTGCATAGAGATGTTATCTAAAGATGTTCACTACTGCATTACAGCAAAAGTGAAAATACGACCTAATATCCCTGTAACTGGAAACTGATTCAAACTATGATACAATGATATGTTGTAGTTCTATGCCATTAGTAGAAGTAACCTTTTAGGAAAGTTTCTAATAAAAAAGAAAATAATTTACAATATAATGAAAAAAATGGTTATAAAACAATATTTATAGCTATATAATTCTAATTATATAGAGCGTATATACACAGTATGTTCTAAAAATAGGCATTACCTATAGGTATTGTAGTTATGAGTGACGTTTATTCCCTGCTTTTTGTTTTCCTGTATTTTCCAAATTTTAACAAAGACTGTCATTTTGGTAATCAGAAAAATAAAAGCTGTCATTTAAATAATGCCAACTTGCTTTCTATAATAAAAATTATTTCAATAGAAGCTAAAAGTATTTAACACGAGATGCAGATGACTTAATCATTTCACTTTTTTATAATTCTTCAGCTAAATGTCAGACAGCAGCTCATCAGTCATTGCCAGGTGTGAGAACTGCATTGCTGTGTACTAGCGGGACCGCTGTAAAAATGCAAACTACAAGGAAACGTATTCCTTCCTTAGTCAGTAACTGAATTATGTGCCAGTGTTTACTTGAGACATTTTCCGAGTAATGTGCTTTTCAAATACATGTTTCGTTGTTGATCTCAATAGATTGGGAAATAAAAATTGTAGCATGTGTAACAGAAATAATATGGCCTTACACAATTAAGTAATTTTTCCCAAACCACAAATTCACATGCTGTGAAAATGTGCTATTCCTGGCCTCTTGTAACAGACTGCAGCAAGCCTGACTGCAGATCCCCAGTCAACAGAATTTTCAATGTTCTATCATATCCATGACATAAGGGCAATTTCATAAGAAAATTTTTCCACATTAATTTTTCAACACTAAGTGAGGAAAAGGACTAAATTCATATAACTTGTTAAAATGTCTATTCATATCTTACTTTTCATGTGAACCTATATGTGATAATTCACCGGCCATGAAAGACAGTTCAAAAAGACCCAGAGAAGAATTAGAACACTTTGAAGCAAAAATTTAACCTCTAAATGTTCGCAAGGCTGGCCCGGATAAAATATCGGGTCAGGTCTTCTTCAACTGAAATGTTTCCCAAGTTAGGAAGGTATTTGTTCACTCATTCATTCATTCATTCATTCAATAAATGGTAACCGTAGTTGGTACTCTGCTAGGCTCTGAGGATATCTTAGTGTTGAAACTGAGTTTCTGCCCTAATGCAGGTTCTGAATTTGTGAGACAAACAATGAACAAACCAATAATCCAATACTGTCTATTGTTATCAGTGCTACCAAAGAAAGAAGTGTGGTGCTGATGTAGAATCTGTCAAGGTGAAGAGACATCCAAGCCTATAGAGCAGTGGTTCTCAACCTTCCTAATGCCGCGGCCCTTTAATACAGTTCCTCATGTTGTGGTGACCCCCAACCATAAAATTATTTTCGTTGCTACTTCCTAACTGTAATTTTGCTACTGTTAATGAATCATAATGTAAATACCTGTGTTTTCCAATGGTCTTAGGCTCTACAGCAGCGGTTCTCAACCTGTGGGTCGCGACTATCGGAAAACACAGATATTTACACTACGATTCATAACAGTAGCAAAATTACAGTTATGAAGTAGCAACGGAAATAATTTTATGGCTGGGGGTCACCACAACATGAGGAATTACACTAGAGGGTCGCGGCATTAGAAAGGTTGAGAACTACTGCTATAGAGAATCTGCACTTGTAAAGGAAGGTTATCTAGATGGAGATCTGAAAGATGGGAGTGGCCAGCTGTGGGAAGAGTAGAAAAAAGAACATTCCAGGAACAGGGACAAGAGCAAGAGTCCAAGTCAGGAAAGAGGTTGGTCTGTTCAAAGAACTGAGATGAGGTAAGTGGCCTTGGAGTGTTGAGCTTTCGGGAGCTCAGTACAACAGCCTTGGATGGGGCTGTGCCACTTTGGGAGAGGCAGGGGTCCAGGGCACAGGTGGAAAGATCAGTCATGAGCAAGACAGGAACATCTTTCATCTGGGAAGGAAGGGAAAAGGAAGGATGCATATGAACACAGGTAAGTTATAATAGTAGGTTTGGCCACAGAAAGTTGAAGGAAATGGCTTCTCTCTTCTCTGGAAGTGTCCATCTGCTGATAGGGAAGGGAGAGATGGGGGTAGCTATGGCCCAGTTTGAAAGAGCCCTTCTGAAGACGAGAAGAGAGAGAGAAAGAGAAAGAGAGAGAGAGAGGGAGAGAGAGAGAGAGAGAGAGAGAGAGAGAGAGAGAGCTAAAGAAACAGAGATTGTGGGGCAGCACCTAGATCCCAGATGGTAGGACACTGCAAATTTATAGTTTTAATAAAAGTAAATTAAATCTTTGGTCAGCAAGTTACAGAATACCAAGTATAGTCTATCTTGTTTACATAATATACATATATCTTTGGGCAAATAGGCAAAGAAAATTCTAGAAGAAATTTCATCAACATGTCAAACACTACCTACATATGGGGTGAGTAATTTTTATATTGTCTTTGTTTGAATTATTTAGTATGATGCATTTCATTGTTAGATTCATTTCATATTTGCACAGAATTGGAGTTTATTGAATTGCCAATGGGGGCATTTAGAGAATTACAGAATTCTAAATCTAAACAGGGCCATCTTGTCCCACCTTCTCCTTTTAAAAAGGAGGAAAGTGAGGTCCAGAAAGAGGAAGTTTTTCTTTAGAGTCTTGTAAGGATTTAACTATAGAAATGGGTATGTCCCAGCCCAGCCAGCATGGCTCAGTGGTTGAGTGTGGGCCTATGAACCAGGAGGTCAGGGTTCGATTCCCGGTCAGAGCACATGCCTGGGTTGTGGGCTCGATCCCCAGTGTGGGGTGTGCAGGAGGCAACGGTCAGTGATTCTCTCTCATCATCGATGTTTCTATCTCTCTCTCCCTCACCCTTCCTCTCTGAAATAAATAAATATATATTTTTTAAAGAAATGGTTATATCCAGGCCTCCTAACTCCTATACAAGGGTCTCCTCTATGCTAAGTTCAGATAAAGCATTAAATTAAAAATAATGCATGGAAGACTGTCTTTAACATGGACTTTGAAGCTACTTTTTAGATAAGGATATATCCTGTTTGATGACAATACTTCAAAGTATGCACATATGTATGTGTCTATATTTGTACAGATATATGTACACACATACACACAGCTTGCATTGCCTACATTACCTACTTTTATCTTAGAGACTACATCTCTCTACGGATACACATTGGACACACCCATGGAGAAGCCAATCAGGTAAATTCTTCACTACTATCATTTCCACTGTTAGTTAGTGATTGTAAACCAACAACTGAGATTCATAAAATATAATCACATCTCATTTCTTTTTATAGTGAGACTAGAGGCCCAGTGCATGAAATTCATGCACTGATAGGGTCCCTAGCAGCTGCTTGCTGCCGGCCGGGGCCTCCCTTCCTTCCCCTGGCTGGCCCCGCCCCCTGGTCGAACTCCTGGACAATTCTCAGTCGAGGGGACAATTTGCATGCTACACTTTTGTTATAGAGGATATTAAGGGGGAAAGCAGAAGTTAATTTAAAACCCTAAGAAAACAAAGATATTTTTAAATAAACACAGTCACAAAAATACTACCACGGTGTCTTGGCTTCTGTTCAGGTGCACATTCAACTTTACGTCTGATTTAAGAAAGAATGTGGGAAGGACACCTGCATAAATGGCTATTACATGTTTTATGGATGGCCTTGAGCTAGCTAGGCAAGAGAGTACAGGGAACAGTTCATCAGTATTCCCTCTAACAGGCTGGTTTGAACATTTAACTAAAGGCATCCAAAGCAAGATACTCTCATGTTCCAAGCATGTTCCGTGGGTCTTTTCCTGCTTTCTCTGGTAGAAACCAGCCCTCCTGACACTCATGCCATGTGGTTCAGGAAGGGCACCACTGCTTGTTCTAAAAGCTGGAACACAGCCTAAGCCAGCCAGTGCCCCACAGTGGCCTCAGGATTGGCTCAGCGTTGGGCACGTGACTCCATCAGAACCAATGGCAGCATGAACAGTTCGCTGAGACCTTAGAGCAAGAGCAGAACTGTTTCCAGTGGACTTGTATCTGAGAAGACAGAGGCTGGGGCTGCGAAGCCATCGCGACAACATGAGCTGAGCGTGGCATTTGAGAAGGGAGCCCACAGAGGTGAAAGCAGAGCTGAGAGACAGAGAGGAGAAAGTATGAAGTTTCCTTTTTTGAAAGTCAAACATGTCAAATAGTTTTAAGTTCATATGGTTCAGCCTCATCAATTTTGATAGTTGAACATCTGATCTGAAGCCAGTTATCACCCTGGGTTCAGTCACATAAGCCAATAAATTCCTTTTTTTATGAGCAGGGTTATGACTTACTTTTTTTCAACTGCAAAAAAACAGTGCATTCATCTTCCTCTTCAAAGCTGAGATTTTCTGCGATGAAGCCAAATAAAAGAGACTGACAGAGAGATGACACTGCCTCCAAGTCAAGGACACCCAGGGGAAAAGACTATGGGGAAGTGAGCACAGGAAGGAGGGGTGGAGAGGGGGGATGGGGAGAAGTGCCTCCCTAAAGCCAGCTGGGCACTGGCTCTTCAGAAAACCTTTTCCCAGCAGAGCAGGCCTGAGGGCTGGGAGTGGTACCTGTAACAGGGCTTTAAGAGAGTCTTCTGTCATGCAAATGCCATCTCAGATTGAAAACCAGGAGAACTAGCCAACAGGCAGACCACACACTGAGTGTGACCCACTGGAGCCCCATCCTTTGCAGGATAGAGCTCTGTGTGGAAGAGAGCATCACAGAGAGAGGTCAGGAGGGAAATCTGCAGGGGGCTCCCCATGAGGGTTCAGGAGTCAGGTCAGTGCAGGCAGGTGAGGAAGCTGTCCTTGGCCAGGAGAGGACCACAGGAAGGTTAGAGGCAAGAGTACCTATGTTCACACAGGGATGGGAACGGCCCGGCCCGGGCCCACCAGCTGAAATGGAAAAGCTTAATTCTTAGGCATTGTGTAGAAGACTCAGAGGGGTCTTGCTTCCCAATGGGAAGTATTAGCTATAAACTAAACACCTCTCTGGTCCAACCTAACAAGCCCTACAATCAAGACCTAAACGGATCCAAGTGTTTCCAAGCAACTTAATTGATTCCTAGAATAAGGCTGTATAATATTTATAGAAATAAAAATAAAAATCCATCATCAAGCAAGGTAAAATTCACAAGTATCTGGTATTTACTCAAAGATTACCAAGCATGCAAACAGAAAAATACAATCCACAAAGAGGAAAAAAAAATCAATTGACATTGACTTAGAAGTGACACAGAATTACCAGGTAAGGACATTAAAGCAGCTGTAAGTGCATTACAGACTTTCAAGAAATTAAGTATAGATACAGAAGTTTTTTTTAAAGACCCAAACTGAACTTTTAGGATGAAAATTGCAATGTCTGAAATTATATCTATCTATCTATCTATCTATCTATCTATCTATCTATCTATCTAGATACTAGAGGCCTGGTGCACGAAATTCATGCACTGGGGGGGTTGTCCCTCAGCCCAGCCTGCACCCTCTCATAGTCCGGGAGCCCTCAGGGATGTCCAACTGCCAGGGATGGGCCTAAGCCAGCCTAACCCATCAGTCGAACATCCTTAGCACTTCCACAGAGGCTGGAGAGGCTCCCGCCACCACTGCTGCGCTTGCCAGCCATGAGCCTGGCTTCTGGCTGAGCAGCGCTCCCCCTGTAGGAGCGCACTGACCACCAGGGGGATGCTCCTGCATTGAGTGTCTGCCCCCTGGTAGTCACTGTGCATCATAGCGACCCGTCGTTCCACCGTTTGGTCAATTTGCATATTAGCCTTTTATTATATAGGACTAGAAGCCCGGTGCACGAAATTCGTGCACGGAGGGGGGTTGTCCCTCAGCCCAGCCTGTACCCTCTCCAATCTGGGACTCCTGGAGGGATGTCCGACACATCCCTCTCACAATCCAGGACTGCTGGCTCCCAACTGCTCGCCTGCCTGCCTTCCTGATTGCCCCTAACCGCTTCTGCCTGCCAGCCTGATCACCCCCTAACCACTCCGCTGCCAGCCTGGTTGATGCTTAACTGCTACCCTGCCAGCCTGTTTGCCCCCAACTTCCCTCCTCTGCCGGCCTGGTCACCCCTAACTGCCCTCTCCTGCAGGGTTGATCACCTCCAACTGCCCTCCCTTGCAAGCCTGGTCCCTCTCAACTGCCCTCCCTTGCAGGACTGGTCTCTCACAACTGCCCTCCCTTGCAGGCCAGGTGCCTCCCAACTGCCCTCTCCTGTTGGTCATCTTGTAGTGGCCATCTTGTGTCCACATGGAGGCAGGATCTTTGACCACATGGGGGCAGCTATATTGTGTGTTGCAGTGATGATCAATCTGCATATTACTCTTTTATTAGATAGGATAGAGGCCTGGTGCAGGAGTGGGGGCCAGCTGGTTTGTCCTGAAGGGTGTCCCGGATCAGGGTGGGGTTCCCTTGGGGTGTGGGGTGGCCTGAGTGAGAGGCCTGTGGTGGTTTGCAGGCCGGCCATGCCCCCTGGCAACCCAAGCGGAGGCCCTGGTATCTGGAATTTATTTTCCTTCTACAATTGAAACTTTGTAGCCTGGAGCGGAGCCAAGCCTGCTGCTCCCTCCAGGGGGCAGCCATTTCTGTTGCAGTTAATTCACCTTCTACAATTGAAACTTTGTAGCCTTAAGCGGTGGGCCCGGCCAGGGTGTGTGGAAAGCTTTGCTTCCCCTGTTGCCGCCAGCAACCCTGGCTTGCTCTCTCAAGCTCCGTTCTGCCCCCATTTCTGTTTGAATTTGTTTACCTTCTATAATTGAAACTTTGTAGCTTGAGTGGAGGCTTAGGCCTACAATGGCTATCGGAAAGCTTGGCTTGCTCTGTTACCTGGGAAACCTTGCTCTCTGTGACTGTAGCCATCTTGGCTGGGGTTAATTTGCATACTCGCCCTGATTGGCTGATGGGTGTGGCTTGGCTGGTGGGCGTGGCTTATGTAGCAGAGTGATGGTTAATTTGCATATTACCATTTTATTAGAGAGGATATACTAGAGGTCCGGTCTATCTATCTATCTATCTATCTAGATATATACTAGAGGCCCAGTGCATGAAATTCGTGCACGGGGGAGGAGGTGTCCCTCAGCCCAGCCTGCATCCTTTGCCAATCTGGGACCCCTTGAGGGATGTCCGACTGGGATTGGGCCTAAACGGGCAGTCGGACATCCCTCTCACAATCCAGGACTGCTGACTCCCAACTGCTCACCTGCCTGCCTTCCTGATTGCCCCTAACCGCTTCTGCCTGCCAGCCTGATCATCCCCTAACCACTCCGCTGCCAGCCTGATTGATGCCTAACTGCTCCCCTGCCACCTGTTTGCTCCTAACTGCCCTCCCCTGCAGGCCTGGTTCCCCCCAACTGCTCTCCCCTGCAGGCCTGGGTCCCTCCCAACTGCCCTTCCCTGCAGGCCTGGTCGCCCCCAACTTCCCTCCTCTGCAGGCTTGGTCACCCCCAACTGCCCTCCCTTGCAGGCCTGGTCCCTCTGAACTGCCCTCTCCTGCTGGCCATCTAATGGTGGCCATCTTGTGTCCACATGGGGGCAGCCATCTTTGACCACATGGGGACAGCCATCTTGTGTATTGGAGTGATGGTCAATCTGCATATTACTCTTTTATTAGATAAGATAGAGGCCTGGTGCATGGGTGGGGGCCAGCTGGTTGGCCTGAAGGGTATCCCGGATCAGGGTGGGGGTTCCCTTGGGGTGTGGGGCGGCCTGGGCGAGGGGCCTGTGGTGATTTGCAGGCCAGCCACGCCCCCTGGCGACCAAGCAGAGGCCCTGGTATCTGGGGTTTATTTATCTTCTATAATTGAAACTTTGTAGCCTGGAGTGGAGCCAAGCCTCCTGCTTGCTCCGTGGAGGCAGCCATTTCTGTTGGGATTTATGTATCTTCTATAATTGAAACTTTGTAGCCTTAAGCGGAGGCCTGGGCCAGCCAGGGTGTGTGGAAAGCTTGGCTTCCTCCATCGCCGGGGGCAACCCTAGCCTCCTGCTCTTTCCAGCTTGTGGCTGCCGCCATTTCTGTTTGGATTTATGTATCTTCTATCACTGAAACTTTGTAGCCTTGAGTGGAGGCCTAGGCCAGCCAGGGTATGCAGAAAGCTTGGCTTCCTCTGTTGCCGGGGAAACCCAAGCCTCCCTCCTGCTCTCTGTGGCCGTAGCCATCTTGGTTGCGTTTATTTGCATATTCGCTCCTGATTGGGTGGTGGGCATGGCTTGTTGGTGTAGCGGAGTGATGGTTAATTTGCATATTACTCTTTTATTAGATAGGATATATATGTGTGTATATATATATTTAATAATAATAATGGCAGGTTAAATTTGTAGAGAAAAAGTTGATGACCTTGAAGGCATAGCAATAGAAACTATCCAAATGAAACATGAATGGAATAACAAATTTTAAAAGTGGACAGAGCATCAGTGACCTGTGGGACTACTTCAAAAGGCCTAACATAAGAATTAGAGTTCCCAGAGGAGAGCAGAAAAGAGCAGGAAACAAAAAGAAAAAGAAGAACAATGATTGAAATGTTTCAAAATTTGGTGAAAACTATGGATTTAAGAGGCTAAGTGAATCCCCAAGCACAATACACATCGAATAATATACACCAAAGTACATCACAATTAAGCTGCTTTAAACACATGATAAAGAGAAAATATTAAATGCAGCCAGAAAGAAAATATATTATATAAGAGAAATGAAGATAAAAAGTACAGAAAACCTCTTGTTAGAAGCAAAGCAAGTGAGGGGATAGTGGAGTAGCATCTTTAAAATATTAAAAGCAGAAATCCAAGCAACAAATAGAATTTTATATCCAGCAAGTATGTCTTTCAAAAACAAAGGTGACATAAATACTTTTTCGGACATAATAAAGCTGAAAACATTTATCACCAGCTGACATGTACCATCAAAAAATATTAAAGTCTTTCAAATAGAAGGAAAATGATACCAGATGGAAATGTGAATGTATGCACAGGAATAAGGAGTGTTGGAAATGGTAACTACATAATATATTACATGCCCATTATACTTAACTAAAGTATTAAAAAATAAAATATGTGTAGGTAAATAAAATTTGCTTAAAGAAATAGTCATTGAATGCTTGCTACATGTTTGATATTTTGCTATGCTAAGAATATCAACATTGATTAGATATATTCTGTCCTAGAATGTCTTGCCAAGTACGATGAGATGCGATCACAATGAAATTTCTAATAACTTAAAAACAAAACAAAACAAAATGGGTTCCTCTTTATCTTTTAACTGAAATGCCAATGCAAAATAAGAATTTGGTTCTACTAGGTCTTATATTTAATAGATACTAAGACCTTCCTCCTTCCTTTTCCTTAATATTTCTTAATATTATCGAAGATAATATTTTCTTCTTTGTCCTTCGAAGTCCTTTACTTTGATAAAAATCCTTATTCATTACTTTTCCCTAATTTGAGCAAGATTAAAAGCCATGAACTATGTGCTTCTCAAGTCTGATATCAGATTTCTATTAGTCCCTTAATACCAACTGCAATTAGACCAGAGTCAATGTCCTTTGTCTTGAAAGTGAAGTTTCTGAATAGGAAATCTTATCAATACAAGGTTTCTTACTTCAGCTCAAAGCGTGACCTCTTTGAAGACAACTTAATAAATGAACATTAAAATGTACAGAACACATAAATTGAAGGCTGATTAGCTGCATATAGAAACGATTTTTCAAGAAGAATTCCTTCAGCTTAAAAAAAAAAAAAAGATTATTTGACAGAAAGGCTGAGATGAGGAGATGGCAGGGAAAGGAAAGACGTAAAATTAAAGGGCGGAGAGACCAGAGGAGGAAACATTTCAGAAATGACAATGGCCATCAAAGAGAAAATATGAATATTAGTTAGCACACAACTTCCGGAGAACAAACATATAGTAAGGAATGAAGGACTTCAAGTAAACGTGGCACTTGGATAACAAATTAGTAATCATTTTTAAAGTGATTTTTCAAGAATAAAATTGGTTTCAATAGAAACCTCTTCTGTAAGAAGGTGGTGGGGGTGGGGAGTAATATTGTTGTATAAGACCGGGGGAAAAAAAAACAAGAAACGCTTAGAGAAATGGAGTTACACAGCTTTATTACGCCGATGGACTCAGAGGAGGTTGCCTCTCAAATTCTGAGCAAACCAATATGGTGGAAGCCCCTCTTTTATCCCCTTTTGGTGTCTTTATCCCAAAAATATGGATTATACTTCCGGACCTTTCACAGACTTTGCGAAAAGCCCCAGGGGTCTTGAGACCATACCTAAGGGCCTGGCCTGGCGCCAGTGCTGATAACCCCCCTCCTTGGGCCGTGTCATGGTTTATGGCCTCTGTAAGATGTGAGCATTTAGGTAACAGGTCTTGTAAGACCAGTTTGTGGAGGAAAGGGGCAGTGAGTGACTTAATTATAGGTTATCAAGAATGTACACTGGGCTTGCTGGCACAGATTCAGATTGCTAGCCCCCCAAATATCAGGGTTACATTGGAATTAGCCTTTTAGCCTTCTCATTATAGTAATTACAAACTTGAGATTGGAGGTCAGACTGCCCGGGTGTGAAGCCTGGCCCCTTCATGCAACTTGTGTGTGGCCCAGGGAGTCACTTAGCCTCGGAGCCTCTATCTCTTCATCTGTAAAATGGAAACAATAATAACATCTCATTCTTTGTATTATTGGGAAAACCGAGTTGGGTAATGCCATATCCAACACCGGATAAAGCACAAGATGACGTTAAATTCACACATGCGGACAAGGAGCCTACTGAGGAACCTCACTGAGAGAGGCACATGGCCCAGCACACATGGAGTAGTCAGTGTGTGACAACTCCAACTGCTACTGTCCAGACCCTTCCTCCAGTTATTGAGAGTGTAAATTTTATAATTTAGGGTCACAAGCACAGTAAAAATAATAACAACTGAAAAGGAAAACGCTCCTAGAGCAACTGAATGAATTTACCTTCCTCAAGTCTAAATCAAATTGACGTCAAAACCATGATTAAAATCACCTGTTTTCCAAGAGCACTCTCCATTTGCATAAAATCCACCTGAAAGTGGACAAAGAAACATAATCCTTCTCAAAGATGAAGGAGAGAGAGCTTTTCTTTGCATTTTGAAGTCATAATTAAGCATATTGAGTTTCCTGAAACTTGATCTTTATCGTTATAAGAAACTCTTGGGCAAATTTTAATGGGCCATCTACAAACTGATTTGATATTGTTTTCCATCACTGGCAAAAGTGATAGAAGAGGGCGGGTTGGATAAGTAAGTCCCCAGGAAGCTGTCGGTCTGCTCTGCCAGCGAGGAAATGCCCGTTGTCAGGAGAGAAGTCACCTGCCTTCATGCAGTGTGCTACTCAGAATGGAAACCTAGTTAATGTTGCAGGAGTAAGGAATCCAAGATTGCTCTACATTCAAACATCGTGAAAGGGAACATATTGAAAAACCATAGTAAAGACAGGTGCTTTCTTCCTTCCCCTAAAGGCTTGCTCCTCGAGGCTGCACCTGAACTTGAATAGCCATCTCAAATCAAGGAGCCTGACATTCATTTAGGAGATGAATAAGACAGCAGTCCTTGCCTCCAGGGATTCACAGAGGATAAAGAGGTACAAATGTTACTCTTATGGGGTGCTGTAAAAGAAAGCAAAGAAAGCATGCTTTGAGACCCCCAAAGGCCCTCAGGATAATGGAGAGAAATGTGAAAGGTTGTCTGGGATGGAGACGTGGCATCTGAAGTGAGCCTTCAGTGTTGGGTTCAACATTGCAGCGGCTGTCCTCCCCGTGTGCCCAGGACTTCGGGATTTCCCGGGACACAGGATGTGGGTGTTAGAACTGGGAAAGTCCAGGCCAACTAGATGAGTTGTCATTTTAGGAAATGCAAGGTGGGCTAGAGCTGGTTCTGAAAGTAACAGCTCGTTTATCAAGGGCAGGGTGCCTGAAAGGTGGTGTATGGGTGGGTGGCCTGCAGCTCAAACACCCAGTTTGCTTGTTAAAAAAATGTCTCGCCCCTACCACTGACTTACAAAAGCAGACTTTCTGATGGTGAGGCTTAGGTGTGTGTGTTTTAAACAGATTATCCAGGTGGTTATAAATACTAATATAGTTTGAAAACTGGCAGAAAACATAGGGTTTGTGTAAGGGAAAAAAAAATCTTCAAACCCAATTCTCATATACTCACTACTTACATATTCAATACGCTTTCAATTTTTTAGAGTATCAGGAATAAAGTATTTTTCCTGGTGTATATCGAGTTAGCTCAACAATTAGCCACTTGGAGCAGCAAACATTTACTATCGCACATAACTTCTGAAGGTCAGGAACCCCGGAGAGCTTAGTTGGGTGGATCTTGCTCAGGGTGTCTCATGAGATTGCAGTCGAATTGTCATTCAGGTCTACGGCCATCTCCAGGGCGGGCGAACACACTGTCAAGGCCACTCGTTCACTGGTTTGCAGGCTCATTTCCTCCCTGGCTGTTGGTGGGAGGCTTCAAGTTCCTGCCACATGGGCCTCTCTGCTGGGCAGACCAACTCAGTGTAATGTGGGAGGGGACTGCATACAAATGTGACCACTGGCAGGGGCGGGTCAATGGGGACCGCCTTGTAGGTTAACCAGTACATAAACTCATTCCCAAACTGGATCCATTGTAGAGACCTGGAAACTGAGGCTCAGAAAGAATATAACTTTCCCCATTGTTCTCTAGGTACCATGGCGGGATCAGGACTGAAATCAAGATCTCTCTGACCCTGAACTTTGGCAAAATCTTTTAACCACTACACTGGTCTTCACAAAAACCAAATAAAATTATCATATGAAGTCATATTTACTGGGATACTGATTTGTCTTACCACCAAATAATATAATTATACATGTAATACTAAATTTAATATCAATATTACATAAAATTAATGAGTAAAATTAAATAGCATAAATTGAACTTCCAGAAAGGCCAAATTTTCATTACAAATCCTTTGCTTTTGTTCTAGTAAGACACACATGATGTTTTTGAGAAAAGCTATAAAAAGACTGTGATACTTATAGTCCCAAGAGGAAGAACATGTTGAGTATTTTTCATGAGTCATTTATATGATTCTCACCTGTGATATTTTTAAATCACAGAATTCCACCTGGGAGGCTCTGAGAGAAAAAATCTTTTACCAAGAAATGAAAGGTTGTAGCATCCCTGTAACTTAGAGGGTCAATTCCCTTGGAAGTTATGCCACTTCTCTGGCCTGCTCTTCGCTTTGCTCTTAGCAATTCTGATATTATTTAAAGAGAAAATCTACATGTAGAGGACCAGTAATTTAACATTTCTTACACACACACACACACACACAACCTTTTCTACTCACCTGATTCTCAAGGTGATTAAAGATCTTATGCTTTTGGAATTGGACCAGCATCATTGATGCCATTACCTATCCCCTTCATCCCAAACTGCTTTCCCCATATGAGAACCCACTTGCAGAAGAGGATCTGATGGCAGCCATTTACCACACAATATGAAATTAACCCAGTTCTTACTTTTTCAAAAAAAAAAAATTGCCATTTACATGTTGTTACTAACTGCAGATGAACAGCTTTTTTGAACAATCCTCGAAGAACATAAGGAATGAAGAAAAGCTGAAAGCACTAGTTGGAGAATTCATGTGCTGTTTCAAAGTAAAGTTGGAGCAGGTTTATATACTGCAGCAATTGTACGGCCCTTGGCAACAACCTGTATTTGCTCCTCAACTGCCCAGAATCACCCACTGGGAGGGTTTCATGAGCTCTATGGGACCTCATCAGGTCATGAACCCCATTGCCCTTACCCTCACAGTAGATCTTGATGGGCAGTGTCTCCAGAAAACTCAGCTTTCTCCAGGTAAAACTCAAAATGACCATTCTGCTTTATGGGCCAAGGCATGGTGACACCGAACAATGGTGTAGCTCCTTTAAAAATCTCATCAAACACTGCTGACAGAGTCTACAAAAGATCACGTCTGTGAAGTGATAATACATTTTTAAAACTTGGAAATAGAAGAAACTGAAGTCCACATTCAGTGCTTTTTATAATTCTTCATAGTACTTATTGAGAGCCAGCCTTCTCCTAACTATTTTACATACATTTTAAAATTTCATGATTACAAAACATGTATGAGGTGAGTATACCTATCCCAACTTTACAGGTAAAATAATTAAAAACTGTTCCATGGCCCTAACCGGTTTGGCTCAGTGGATAAAGCGTCGGCCTGCAGACTGAAGGGCCCCAGGTTTGATTCTGGTCAAAGGCATGTACCTTGGTTGCTGGCACATCCCCAGTAGTGGGTGTGCAGGACGCAGCTGATCAATGTTTCTCTCTCATTGATGTTTCTAACTCTCTATCCCTCTCTCTTCCTCTCTGTAAAAAAAATCAATAAAATATATTTTTTTAAAAACTGTTCCATGGTGGCTGTTAAATATTACCAATGCTTTATTTCAATAATGGAAATAAATACTTTAAATTTTTGGATAAAAAATTATATTTTACTGATGAGTGTACTATATCATATGCCTAGATAGTTTGCAGACCACTGAAATAAAGCAGCGTAGAGGAAAGCACAATAAACTTCGAGTCAGGCTTGCTCAGATTTAAATCCTCTTCCTACAAGTTATGAGTCATGTGGCTTTGGACATATGGTATTTCCAAAACTCAGTTTATTAATCTCTCAAATATCAGCAACCTTACAGGTAGTGATGAGGAGACATAAAGTCCGTCACATGCCTAGCATGAAGGAAATAAAAAAAGTTTTGTTTCCTTCCCATGTACCTGTTTGAATGGTAACAGGAATGCCTAGTTTATGTTGGCCACCACCAGCCCAATTCACTAGGACAGAGAAGGAAAATACGAGTGTCCCAAAACAAAGGGAGAAATTTCATTTATGAAAGTTCAAATATGTGAAGGAACAATGTGGGAGTCTGAGATGGTTCTAGAAGGATGGGCAACATTTCAACAGGGGATAAAATGATTAAACCAGAGATGTTGAAGGGGAATGGCATTCCAGGTGTGAAAAGGACAGATTCATTTATTCGTAAATCTATTCACTTAGGAAATACTTGGGTGCCTACCATGAAATAGGCCCCACCTTATCCAATGCAATTGTGGAGGTGAAGTTGACAGACAAGCTCACCCTCATGGAGCACACATGTCAGTAAAGCTGTGGCAACATTTAGTACTAAAGTGAAATTAATTCATTAGACGGCAGGTGAGCACTTGAATCTGCGGGCTGCAGGAGATGGACACGTTACAAAAGCCACAAGTGTCAAGAAGTGACACAGATTAATGTCATAAGCATCCACCTGCTAGTTACTGCTAAGATTCTACAGGGAATGTTCTAAAATAGTTAAGTTCTCCTCATTAAACCATGTGTATTTAAGCACAAGCCTGCTACAATATACTTGGAAGAACTGTATAAATTACAATCTGTCATTTTCAGGAGATTCACATCACAGCCTCAGGACAGAAAATCATTCACGCTGGTGAAGGAATACTGTGGGAAGTTTAGGTTGTTCATACACTTTAGTTACACAAATAAATTTCTCAAAATAGTGAATGCTGGTACAGGCATCACACTCAAAATGAGGTGGTCACCAATGCCCTCCACCTGTTTCTTCCATACCAATCCAACCTGAACATAAACTAAGTCCTTGGAGTTTTTCTCCATGTTGTTCTATGGCTTTTAAGCTGGCCAATAGTTACAACTGTATGTCTTTTAAGTATAAAAATATTTAAATAACTGCTCAAAATTCACAGCCCTTTCCGAGGGCCCACTAAGCACTTCCATCCAAAACATTATCTAAATATCCAGATTTATTTCTCCAACTTATCACAGTAACACAACTGAAAAGAAAGGCTGTGTCTGCAAAACACCAGCTTAATAGGAAACATTATTTAAAATGCTACCATGAAGGAAAGATTAGTATTCCCATTTTTCCAATGAGGGAGCTGGGGCTCAGGAAGTGACTTGTTTAAGGTCACATGGGGGAACAAAGACTCAAGCCGGGATTTTTAAATCCAGCTCTCTTTTCAATAAACCATATTTCACTGCATTTAATAGAACTATTTCACAGAAAAGCATCCTCCATAGCTTCCCTTGCCAATGTGCTTTGTGAAAAATAAGTTCTAACTGCAGTAACATTCCTATCTTTGATCAGGGTTCCCAGAGGCCGAGCCTGCAACGTAGGTTCAGGTGGTCTCGATGTATTGGGTAGTGCTCTCCAGGAATCAATGGGGAGAGAAGGAGAGAGAGTAAGGATATGGTGTCAGCTGGAGGCTAGCTTCAGCCTGATGCCACCGGGTGCTCTAAAGTGTGAATTGTACCAGAGGTGGTTCCACCTAGAGGCAAGGGAACAGCCTTGTGTATCCCAGGAAGTTTCCCCCTGGGAAGAGTGTAAGGCCCTGGGTGAGGTGCCCTGCATTCAACCAAAGGCAATTCTCTCAAGAAGAGGCAGCTCTGACCTGGTGGCAATCAACATTCACAACAGCTGAGAGACGGGGAGAGGGCTGTGCACTGGCTGGTAAAGGGGATATGGACAGGGGACCAGCAGAGTTCATCGTAATTGCTTTATCTTTAAAGCAAACCTGAAGGTTTGCACCAGGCTGGTGAATACCAACACCATGCTACACTTGGTTAACTAAAGCATTTGAGTCACAAGTTCCATGAGTACACTATGGAGATCGATAGGTAGGTAGGTAGATAGATAGATAGATAGATAGATAGATAGATAGATAGATAGACAAATGCAATATACTTTCTAGAATTCACACTCATAGATCAGAACACAAGCAGATTTTAAAAGGGGCTCTGGGTAACAAATTGCCAAAGTAGAGTTTGCAAGGCATCATTTGGAGATGAGTACTATTTCCTCCTCCCTCTCTCCGTCTTTGTACCCCCACCAGCTCTTCTGTGAAGTGTTCTTCTGACACTGGCAGGGAAACTTGGAACAGTTGTCAAAAACATATCCAAGTCACTCTTGAGCCGCACACGTGAAAAAAATATCCCAATTCTGCAATCAAGGACACTCATCATTTGCTGCTCATTTTAATACCAAGCACCTCTAATGATTAATGAATTCAATGCTGCTACGTTCAACGCATGGATATGCCTCATCCTGCCTCACAGGAGACAGAATGCAGATTAGCATCCTCAACATCTAAGCGACTGTCACCACCCACAGAGATACCTCGTTTGTGCTAGCTTCTCAATTACTGTGCAAGTGCTACCACCCCTCTCCTGGGAGGTTCAGCATTGATTACCAACTGCCTGGGACTCTGATTTCTTATAAACTTCATATTTCCTCACACTTGAAAAAAGTTACTACCAGTGAAGTAGAGATAACAATCATCTCTCCCACTCATTGCCTTTTCTAGAAGAACCTCCCTCCCCCCACCATTAGCTGGCCTCTGTATACTATGGGGTCCTACTCTTCTCCCCAAATCTGGCAACAGGACCCGCCACAGGGGAGGCCGAATCAGCCACTTTCCCTCTCTGGAGAATGTGTACATG
Organism: Eptesicus fuscus; assembly: GCF_027574615.1. Taxonomy (NCBI): domain Eukaryota; kingdom Metazoa; phylum Chordata; class Mammalia; order Chiroptera; family Vespertilionidae; genus Eptesicus; species Eptesicus fuscus. The sequence continues at coordinate 50,383,226 of NC_072490.1, read as the reverse complement.
AGGAACCCTATTAGACACTTGAACTGTGCAGTTAGATATTGTCTTGTTTGAATACAAAAATATTTACAGTAAAAGCCAGTTTGAATGGGTTACTGTTCCTTGCAACCAAATGATTTCCACTTAATGATCTCTGATCCATTGAATGAGCAGATAAATTCTTTTTTTTTTTTTTTTGCTATTCAATTGTTTCTTTTTTTTTCAATTTTTTTATTAAGGTATTATATGTGTACATATCTTACCATTGCCACCCCCCACCCCACTCCCATATATGCCCTCACCCCCCAGAGTTTTGCATCCATTGGTTATGCTTATATGCATGCATACAAGTCCTTTGATTGATCTCTTATCTCCCCCACCTCTCCCTAACCTTCCTGCTGTAATTTGAATTCTTAAAAAAAAAAAAAAAGAAGCTTAGTCAAAGCTAAGTGGAGAATGCACTAACTTTTTGAAGAAAACCTATTGTGTGTCTGTGCCAAAGACTAGTAACTCCCCGCAAGATTCACTCTCTCCTCAACCTCAGTAATAGTTGTGTTGGAGGTATCCACATGCCCAACTACAAACTACATTTCCCAGCTTCTCTGGCAGGTGACACAGTTATAGCCAATGGGTGTTCTGGTTCCCAGAGTCTCCCAGTAGGATTAAGTGGCCGTTGCCAATCATGGTGGCATTTTAAATAATGTACTCCATTTGCCTGACTTCCATCCATCCCATTCTCCACCACTCACCTGTGTTTCCCGGGCCTTCCTCCCAAATCAGCTACGACTACAACCCTTACCTGCTTTGGGGGAACTCAGACTAAAACAGGAGTCAGCTTCCATGAGGTCACTCTTCACTAACGGGGGTGGGAGCCAAAAGGTTACTGTTTCACCCTTTTGTCCCCAAGGCAGACAGTTCTGAGATTTGTCACAGGATGCCCTATGAGTCTGAGTAACAGTCTCCAGCAGGGATGACCAACTCCATCACATGCCCTCATATTGTTTTTGCCTCCTTGTCCATCTGCATTTCACTTCCCTGGGCCCTCATTCCTGGCTGCCTAGGATCACTTCCCAGGAAGTTAGCCTCACCGAGGCTGCCTTTGACTTAGGTGCTGCTCTCAAGAGAATCCAAACTAGACACTGCCTCACTAGGACAATTGGGCCATCTCCAAATTCCGTATTATTTATGGGCGCTCTAACCAGGTGGGCGTGAGAAACATTCCCAGTTGTTTCTAAGGCTGACATGCCGACACCACAATCATCCACATCTCTACCACCGTTCCTTTCTTACTCTGATTACCACGCTCTAATGGACATTTACAAGCTAATGATACACCACATAGGGTCACTGTCACAACAGTGCCAGACTACCTCGCTAATCACAAAATAAATAAATATCTCAAGATGATTTCCTGATAGCTAAACCTTGAAGAAACTGTAATTTCTCCTTATCACATAATAATGAGCAGTCACTGTTGCTTTCAGTCTACTTCCCAAATAAATGCATATCCTCATTAAAAACTAATAGTTATTATTATGAGATATTCTTGTGCTAACAAATTAGTGCAAACTTTAACAACTGTCATCTTGCTTCATATTGGGGGCAAACATAAAAGGTTATTAATGTGTTTTATATTTTATTTCAATGTATAAAATTCACACACAGATGGAAATACATAAGACAAAAAGCATAAACTAAAGAACAGATAACGACTGAAAATTCTGTGTCTATTAAATTTCTGGACATTGGTTAAAAAACTTCCTGCCACCAACTATGTGATGTGTTGAAAAGTAAATGTAAAAATGAATATTTTAAACAACAGACCACTTCAGTCCCTACCTAAGACATTTGCTGAAGCTTAACACAGGGTCCTTGCAAACTAGATAAATAACTCTCTGCACCTGTGTTGTCCAATATGGTAGCCACTAGCTATTTAAATTAAAAATGATTAAACATAAGGAAAATGAAAAATTTGGTTCCTCAATCTTAAGTGTTCAACAGCCACACGTGGCTAATGACTACAGCCTTGGACAGTGAAAACAGACATTTCCATTATTGCAGAATGTTCTGGTGTACTAGCCTATTGTAGATAAATATTCAGAATTCTCCCCCATTAGACTTAATTTATTCATTGATTCTTTAGCTAAAAATAATTAAATTGTACTTTTTATGAACAGTTCTTTGATGTTTCACTGGTTGATTAAGAAATTTTTTCTCAATGCATTAACTGGTACCCAGGGCTGGATTACGAACTTACCTACATTGCTAATATGAGCCACTACCTCCATCCCTGTTAAATTTTGTCCCAAGAAGACATAGTCCCTATAATTTTATGCTTCCTAGATATCTAGTGAAAAATTTTTATTTTATCTGAAAGGCAAAAGAGACCTTTGGACTCACTAATTCCATCATTTCAAAAACCAAGCTGGGGTTAATTTCTAACACGAAGGTTCCCATCATCCATCCATCAGACTAATGGCTCCTCAGTGTATCCTGAGCCAGAAGAACTGGGTCAGGCCCTTGAGGTACAGAGACAAAGCCCCTGAGGCCTGGTGCGTGAGCGCTGGGAACAGCTGGAGACTGTGGGCCACACTCAGAAGTCAGCCGTGCTTTGCTTATTCTACAAAGGATGGGCCTCACAATGTTCAAAACATAAGCCATTTCTTCCAACATTAAAAACTCCCAAGATTAGCACCAAAATTATTATTTCTGTTTCTCAAGGGGGGAAAAAAAAGGATATATCTGGACATACGGGGTTGGAGCAGAAGTAGCAAGTCTTATAGGCAGAAATCCCTGTTCCCACATGCCAACACCTCTGTAGCCAGTACTGCTTCCTGCGTCCTCACAGTATCTGCCTTGCCCGCTGGAAGGCATTCTGATCCCAGCATCCACCCAGGTTCTTCAAAGGCAGACTGACCAAGATGGGAGAGGACACTGAGTGCCTCCCCAACAAATCAACAAAACTGGAGATGGACCAGCTCCAGGGTCGGCATTTCAGAAGCAGATGTGGACGGGTTGAAGGGCAACAGCCCAAGAAGGCTGGGAGCGCCAGGACCACGCCTCTGAGTATTTCCCAGCATTTGCCTAGGTAACCGTGGTCCTGACTCATACAGATGAAATATCAATTCAAATGAAATCAAAACCATCCTTTCATCTACTGTTTCACCAAGTGGACTCATAAGAAAAAAATTTTTTAAAAAGTACTTGGCTTTGAACTATGAAGAGAAAGGATGAATCTGTTCTGCCTGCCCCCGACAGAATTCACTGCCTGAGATAAATCAGTAGCTTCGGTCAAACCCCCACCTCAGTGGATTTTGCCCTGATCGGTACCACTTGCCTGGCTAAATGTTGGGCTTGTCCCTCCATGATGGCAGGCCTTTTGGCTAGGATGGTTCTTCCCTAGGAATCTGATCTCTGGGAGAGAATCAGAACTTCGCTTCCTTTCCAACTGTTAGATTAAGTACATGAAGTCTTTTTGAAGAACAGAAGACCTAAATTCTAATCTCAGCTCTGTGATTATAGACTGTGCACACTTAAACATTACTTATTTTTCTAAGCCTCAAATTCCTTGCCTATAGAGAGGGGGAATAATGATGCATACATGCTAAGAGAGATGCTAGAATTAAACGGCATAATGTAGAAAGCACTCGGCACAACGCCTGCGGCTCTGTAAGTACACAATAAATGTCAATTCACAGACAGGCCAAAGTGCTCCAAACAGCCATATGTGCGCAAAGGCAGGGTGCATCCATAATGTAGTCTCTGTTGTGGCAAGGGTGGTCAGGCGTGTGATCCAAGAAAGACAGGAAATGCCCTTGGCATGGGGCAGCTGCTGAATTTATTCTACTGGTAGGGTGTTCCACAGTCATGAGCCACATAAGCCCCAGGAGTCCTCAGATGGTGCAATAGTGCCCCACCCACCCTGCTTTTCCATCCAAAAATTATTCAAGTTCCAAGTGTCTCACACCTGAGGTAGGTGTAGTACAAATTTGTGCAAGTGTATCACTACATAGAGATACACCAGATTCACATTTCAGATCAATACTAATGAGAATCATCTAAAGAAAATAATAAGTACACATGAAAACATGCTCAACATCACTAATTATCCGAGAGATGCAAATTAAAACAACAATGCGGTACCATCTCACACCTGTCAGAATGGCAATCATCAACAAATCAACAAACGACAAGTGTTGGCGAGGATGCGGAGAAAAAGGAACCCTCGTGCACTGCTGGTGGGAATGCAGACTGGTGCAGCCACTGTGGAAGACAGTATGGAGTTTCCTCAAAAAACTGAAAATGGAACTCCCATTTGACCCAGTAATCCCACTCCTAGGAATATATCCTAAGAAACTGGGAACACCAATAAGAAAGGATAGTTCATAGCAGCACAATTTACAATAGCTAAGATCTGGAAACAGCCTAGGTGCCCGTCAGCAGATGACTGGATCAGAAAACTGTGGTACATCTACACAATGGAATACTATGCTGCCAACCTGGATGGAATTGGAGAACATTATGCTGAGTGAAATAAGTCAGTCAATGAAAGAAAAATACCACATGATCTCACTCATTTACGGATAATAAAGAACATTATAAGCTGTTGAACAAAAAGATAGATACAGAGGCAGTAAAGCATCAAATAGTCTGTCAAATTACAGCAGGAAGGTTAGGGAGATGTGGGAAAGATAAGAGATCAACCGAAGGACTTGTATGCATGCATATAAGCATAACCAATGGATGCAAAACTCTGGGGAGTGGGGTGGGGGGGGGGGGCAATGGTAAGATATGTACACATATAATACCTTAATAAAAAAAAGTGATTTGTAAAAAAATAAATAATTAAATAAATAAATAAAAATAAAATAAATAAAAATTAAAAAATAAAAAAATTTTAAAAAGAAACTAAGTAACTTATAATAAATAAGTTTAATATTTAATATAATTAAAATATAAATAAAATGGTAAACAGAAAAAGTATTTATATTGTAAAGATTTATAACAATAATTATTATCTCTGGCATTCTAAAAATTATATAAACGTATTCTTATACTAGAGGCCTGGTATACAAAATTCGTACTTGGGGGGCAGGGGGTCCCCTCAGCCCAGCCTGCACCCTCTCCAATCCTGGACATCCCTCTCAGAATCCAGGACTACTGGCTCCTAACTGCTCACCTGCCTGCCTGATCACCCATAACCGCCTCTGCCTGCCAACCTGGTCACCCCCAACTGCCCCCCCTGCTGGCCTGGTCACCGGCAACTGCCCCCCCTGCTGGTCTAGTCACCCCCAACTGCCCCCCTTCCCGGCCTGGTCACCCCTCACTGCCCCCCTCTGCTGGCCTGATCGCCCCTCACTGCCCCCCCTCCCGGCCTGGTCACCCCATGCAGCCTGCTGTTCCATCATTTGGTCGCCCCTCACTGCCCCCCTCCACTGGCCTGGTTAATCCACACAGTCTGCTGTTCAGTTGTTTGGTCATCCCTCACTAACCCCCCTGCCAGCCTTGTCACCACACTCAGCCTGTTCGGTTGTCCGTTCGGTTGTTTCAGATGTGATGGCCCCTGGCTCTTTATATATATAGATAATTATTCAGAGAAAGGAAGGCTCATATTTGTCTTCCCAAGTCAAAGTACATCAATCTAAATAATTCCCCAAACAGTGGAGCAGTACATTGGCCTAGAAAGATTAAGGCAGTAGCTTATCTAAAAGTCCATATGAACAGCATCATGAGTCGGCAGCCTTGGCTGTTGCCTTACAAATCCATTCTATTCATTAAAACATCTCCAAAAGAAAATAAGAATATAAACAATTTTATGAAAAAAAGTGCAATCTTATTGCAAAGTTAAAAAGTGTACAAATTCAATCAAGGTTTCATTTTCATCTGTGAAATTGGAAAAAATATTTAACTGCTAATGCCCAGAGTGGTACCTTCTCATTGGAGGGCAATATGGCAATTGTTTCAAACCCCCTAAAAATGTATAACCTTTTGAACCAGCAATTCTACATCTCAAAACTAAGTAAACAGTAATAGAGGTACAGTACCCATTTATCATAAAGGAGGGATTTTTTTTGCAGGTTTTAAAAATACATAATATACATCTGGAAACTATTTAAATTAAATAATTTCCAAGACAGGCATACAGTGTAATAATACATAGCCAGCAAAATTGTGGAGAAAGTTATTTAATCTAGTGGCATGGAAATACAATCATAATGTATTAAGGAGAACAGACCAGGTGACAAAGCAGTGCGTATTGTAAGAACCCATTTGCTATGGGTTGAATTGTGCCCCCCACACCCAAGATTCGTTTGTTGAAGTCCTTACTCCTAGAATGTGACTTTATTTGGGAATAGGGTGACTGTCGATGTAATTAGTTGATGAAGTTATATTGCAGCAGGTGGGCCCTAATCTAACATGCCTGGTGCCACATTAAAAGGGGAAATTTGGACACAAACACACCCACAGGGAGAACACCACGTGGAGACAGAGACAGAATTGGACGCTGCATCATCTACAAGCTGAAGAACTGCAATGGCTCAGCTTGGAGACCCCTTCACACCCCACAGAAGAAGCCAAACCTGCCCACACCTTCCCTCCGACTTCCAGCCTCCAGACTGGTGGACAATACATTTCTGTTGTTTGTTGATACTTCGTTATAGCAGCCCCAGCATCCAACACATCTTTTTTTTTTTTTCCCAGTAGAAAATGCTGCTTGAGCATAACAAACAAAAAACCCACCTTCACGTTTTAGGAATGCTTCACTGTATTTGTAGACATCACACCATCATCTTGAACAAACTCTTCCTTAGTTATACTTACCAGACACTCTGCTGGGGTTTCATAGGCACCATTTTACTCAACCCTCACAGCAACCCAAAGACATGACTCCCACGACCTTCCTTTGCCGCCTGCAGACCTGAGCACCAGCACGATCGTGAAACCTGCTTGCTGTCCCCCAGCTGGAAAGAAGGACCAGGGTTCCAGCCACACGCTCAGTCCAAAGCCCACGCTCCTTCAAGCCCCGCACTCTCTCTCAGTGATTGCTGCTCGTCAACCAATTCCTCGCCTCCCCTGCCTCGAACACACAGCACCATTCACCCCAGGCAAGCTAATGACGTCTTCATGGATAAATATTCAGGACAAAAGCATTTAATTTGGACATGAATATTAAATTTTAAACAAACAAAAACCCACCTTCGTGTGTTACTGTTTTCTACCACATTAATAAACACAAGAACACAATCGATGTCCTCTTCCCATGTGGTCTTCTAACATGAACAGCCGGAGATGTATGAACCATGTATGAACAAAGAGGAAGAGTGTGTGGTTTGGGGAAACGCTTGTGGCCTGGGCTATCTCATCGCCAGGCAAAGCCCCGTCATTTCTTTCAGGAAGAGGCTTTCCAAGTGACGGACCAGATGGCACAGGCTGGTGGAGCCCATGTGCCGAAGGACCCGGGGGACACCCCTCACGTGACCATCCGTGTGACTCCACCAATGATCCCCTCAGCAGAGAGGTTCCAGGAATGCTGCCCGCCAATCTCAAAGATGCCACATCTTCTCCTTGACAAAAGTGCCAGTGCTGCCGTAATGGAGGAAATGCTGGTGAAAAGAGTAACTTGTTCTTCCGCCAGCCACATAAAGCTCTGCTCAGCCTAACGTGCACACGCCTTCAAAAACTGCCCCTCCCACTGCTCCAGATGAAAGAACAGCCCAGGGAGCATGATCTGAATCCCATGATGCTTTTTATTCCGCCACAAGGCAGGACCACTGGGCATCTGACGCGTGGGCAGCCCCCTCATAGCCTGATACAGCCTGGGGCTGAGAGCTGCGTGCAAACTGAAAAAAGCAATAGCTGAGCCTATCATATGCCTTTCTTAGGACATTAGCTTAGAATCACAGGGAGAATAAACTAAATGAGAAGCAGAAAGGGGACACACAAAGCGGGCACACGGGATGGTGGCCGAGCCACAGTCCTGCAGCGCTTCTCCTAACACAGCTCTCCTCACTGCCTGGGACTCGGGGTGGGCATGACATGACTGCCCTCTCTCCTTGACTGAGTCAGCCTGGGTGAGTTACTCTCCTCCACAGCCAAGAGTGACTGCTAAACAACTGTTTCTAGGGGAGGGCTCCTCTTCACAAGCAAAACATGAAAGGGAATTTGCACCAGATCCCAAATCCGTGTGTTCTCAGATTCATTTATTCAGTGTTTGTTCTCTTTCCTTCCTCCCTTCTTCCCCCACTTCCTGCAGTCAATCACTTCCTTCCTAAGCACCTATCGTCGGGGTGATTCGTGATTATCTCTGGAGTTGTTCCTGCTACGTGGCAGCTAGGTAGTTAGAATGTACTGATGAGCAAGACAAACAAGATCCCTGCCCTCACGCAGCATGTAGTCTGGTTGAGAAGCTGAAATGTAAACAAATCATTAAAGGGTGTGCTATGGCCCTTGCTGGTTTTGTTCAGTGGTAAGACTGTAGGTCCACGGACCGAAGAGTTGCGGGTTCGATTCCTGGTCAAGAGCATGTACCTCAGTTGCAGTTTCCATCCTGGACCCCAGTAGGGGGATATACAGGAGGCAACCAGTCAACGTGTCTCTCCTACATTGATGTTTTTCTTTCTCTCTCTCCCCCACTCCCTCCCTCCTTTCCATTCTCTCTAAAAAATCAATGGAAAAAATATCCTCAGGAGAGGACTAAAAAAATAAAATAAAATAAAATAAAATAAAATAAAATAAAATAAAATAAAATAAAATAAAATAAAATAGTGTGTTCTGGGAACCATCAGGAGGCTGACTTCATCTAGTGACAACACCCTCCTCAGAGAGGTCCTCCCAAAAGAAATGACATCTAAGCTGACACCTGAAGACACAAGATGAATTTGCCAGCTAAAAGGGTTTTGGTGAAAAGAGGGAGGGAGAGTATTCTAGGCAGAGGAAGTAGCTTGTGCAAAAGTCCATCAGATCAGCAGGAAACCATCACCAGGGCCCCCAAACATCTAAGAAATGTGAAATGTGTACAGAGCAAGAAATTGGCTTTCTGTATGAGAGCTAAAAGGGGTAAAGGTGGACTTCCCCAAATTTTGATGGTGCATCTGTTTCAACCGGCAAATCAGTCTTTCTTGTGGGTTCCAAAGAGACCACACAGATTGGGACATAGGCAAGAGGATAAATAGTGATTAGGAAGGACTTAGCCCCTCAGTGAGCAGAGATCAGGACTTACACTTCATGCCTCACCCTACTCCCCGGGCAAAAATCTTACGGTATTCAGAGTCACACAGACTGGAAAAAAAGTATTCATCATCACTATCATCATAATCACAATGATCTTTTACTTTTGGAAGACATTTAATAGTTTACAAAGTGTTTTACATGCTTTATCTCTCTTAAAATTTCCAACACTATGGTAGCCAAAGAGTATTATCCCCAATATTCAGATGAGAAACTGAGGTTCTCAAAGGAAGGCTAAGATAATAGAATGAACAAAAATAATTGCAAATACAGCCCAGATTAAATACATGCCTACTGAAGATGAAGACTCAAAAGCAGGTAGTGGTTCTGTACGAACATTCCTTAAGAGACTTTCTAGTATTCTTTTCTACTAACACAGGATTATTTTTCTTAACTGGATCAGGGAGAGATGTGAATCCTCTGGGGAACAGAGAAACTAAGAATGATGCCTCTACTTGAATATGAGTCCAGAGTGATTAGAATATTCCTATTAGGAGACTCCCAGGTGCACCTGGGCATTAGGGTGTGGTTCTAAGTGCCCATGATTGACTCTATAAGAACCTTCATCTGGAGAATTCGGCTGGACATACCGTAACTCTTTCAAGGGTAAGGAATGTTTGTGGATTATGATTTGAGAAAGATCAGGAAAATTCTCACCCCACAACTCAAGAAAAAATTCCCAAGAACCAAGTGCCTGTAATTCTTCCATTAGAACTTTTCCCTTAGGCTCAACTCTGGGTTCTCTAGAATGTCCTTCAAAATATTTGAAGGAGCAAGTCTCTGGTGTCACTCATGCTATGGTAAAAATAACCATGGAAGCAGGATTTAGAGGTAGAGGGGCTCAAAAGAGGGACTAGCAAGAGTGAAGACAGATTTTCTGCTTCAGAATTTTGCCAAGACACCACAATTTGCAACAAATTAGCCATGATGTTCTAAATTACCCACTGGTAGATTTCTATTTTCTTCTTTTCCATCATCACCAGCATCATCCAAATCATCATCATCATCATCATCATCACCTTCATAGTCATTTGTTAGAGCTCAGGCACTGCACAAGATTCTTTACTTGGGTTAAGTCATTTAATCATTTACAGCAATCTTTTGAAGTAGGAACTATTAACAGTCCCATTTTATAGATGATAAAAATGAAACCTAGTGAAATTAAATAATTTGCCCAAGGTTCCCAAGCTAGTAAAGAATAAAATGGGTATGCAAATTCCTAAGAAATATTTTTTCTTTTTTTCTGTACTTGTTAGGCCAAACACCAACTGTCTTAAGAAACCCAGAAAAGCATTAAGTGATGAATCTGTTAGCACACTGGGGAGTTGCTCTTTTATGAAAAGTGTATTTATTGATTCATATTCCAATTGTACATAATTTTTGTCATTAATTGTGAGACTAGAAAGTTATAATTAAATCCACATTAGTATAGCTTTGAAACTGCATCCGACCTCCAGTAGCAGATTGCTGTTCATAATTTAAATAAACTGTATGTTGGAATTTCCTGTCTTGTTTATACTTAGAGAAAAAAAAAGTTGTTTGACTCATACACACATATTTTTTTAAGAAAATAGAAAAAAAGACCAGAAAATAAGATGAAATCGTTTGCTATATAATCAAAGTCTCTTTATACATATTTAATATGAAAAGACACTCTATTTTAATGAGAACCTACTCTACCTTGGTTAATAGCTAACAGAAAATAAAACAATATAAATGACAATTGCTGTCTGTTGAGTTTGTGCCTAAATACAAACACTGCCTGGCACTTCCAGAGGAGGGTTCAAATATACACATCTTATTGGGTAAGATAAACACTACAAAATAGGATAGTATCTGCCTTTTAAAGTTTCTTTGAGGAGCAGGGATAAAGATGGCAGCTGCCTGTCACCTTGAAGGAAGCAGAAGACTGCAGCACTTAAGAGAACACGCTTTGGAGGGAGAATGCCCAAGTCGTGGCTTTGCCATTTTCTCCAATTTTGTCCTTGATGAGTTAGTTAACATCCCTGAGCTTCAAGGTGAAATGGGGATGTTGGAGCCATACAGATTCAATAGGAGGATATACGGAAAGCACTGAAATATAGTGCCTCATCTGAGGCCGGCAAAACAAAGGCACCCATCGTTACTTCCCTCATTAGGGGTTCAAAATGTTGGCTAATATTAGATTAGAGGAGACTCGATTAGATTAGGTTTAATGCTTTTCTTTGTTATTAGCAATAGCATAATTATACATGCTATTAATATAAAGTAAGCAGTATACTGTTTGCTTGGAAAATAGCTCAGAATTTAGATTAAGAAATGAAGATAATGGAAAGCAGGTGCCACCATTTAAATCAAGTAGAGTGATACCTCATATATCAGACTCACTACGTCTCTGGAGTAGCTGGCCTTCCTTGGAAAGGCGGAAAAGAAAGGCATCATGGAAATGTGAAGTCCAGGGGTTTTAGCAGAAATGGTTCAGCAAAATTAGGGGTGGGTGTCAAGAATTAGAATGAGAGGGGAATTGGGCAAGTTGACTCAGCAGTTAATTCTGTAGCAACAGAGTCTGGACCTACAGCTTTGTGTGGGAGGACCAAGCAAATATCATGTTGAAGAGTTGAAGTCCTTTTGATGCCTTAAAGTCTGCACAGTTCTGCTCCTGGACAATGTGATGTGTTGGGTCCCCCACATCCCATTACACATAAAATCACAAGTGCAGATCCAGAGCCTTGTAAATAGAGAAAATAAAGAGAGTGCTAACAAAATCTTTTAAGGGAGGAGGGAAACCCCACAGATCAAAGTCTTATTGGCAATGTACTCAAGTAGCAAAATAAGAATGACCAGTGGAATAAAAGGGGACATCAGTAATCCTATCTAATAAAAGAGTAATATGCAAATTAACTGTCACTCCAACACACAAGATGGCCGCCCCCATGTGGAGACAAGATGGCCACCACAAGATGGCCGGTAGGGGAGGGCAGTTGGGGGGGACCAGGCCTGCAGGGGAGGGCAGTTGGGGGGGACCAGGCCAGCAGGGGAGGGCAGTTGGGGGTGACCAAACCTGCAGGGGAGAACAGTTAGGGGAGACCAGGCTGGCAGGGGAGGGCAGTTAGGGGTGACCAGGCTGGCAAGGGAGGGCAGTTAGGGGTGACTGGGCCAGCAGGGGAGGGCAGTTGGGGGTGACCAGACCTGCAGGGGAGAACAGTTAGGGGAGACCAGGCTGGCAGGGGAGGGCAGTTAGGTGTCGATCAGGTGGCAGGGGAGTGGTTAGGGGGTGATCAGGCTGGCAGGCAGAAGCGGTTAGGGGCAATCAGGCAGGCAGGCAGGTGAGCGGTTGAGAGCCAGCAGTCCTGGATTATGAGAGGGATGTCGGACTGCCCGTTTAGGCCTGATCAGGCAGTCAGACATCCCTTGAGAGGTCCCAGATTGGAGAGGGTGCAGGCTGGGCTGAGGGACACACACCCCCATGCACAAATTTTGTGCACTGGGCCTCTAGTTCAACAATAAAGATAAATGAAAAAAATAATAACCAGTGGAATGCAGAATTATACCAACTTCTTTTTTCAGAGTAATTCTGAGAAATGGGGTAAACTCAATATATATAGAATATATTGATTTCCAAATGATGGTTTAAGAGATTTGCTGGTCCTATTTTATCATCAGGGAATAAATGAAACAGATCACAAGAGTCAGTGCTGTGCCCTGAATTTTGGTTTTGACCCAAAATATAGTGAAAAATCCCCTGACCTGGAAGCATGGAACAGAGTGCAGAATCTTGGTGGGAAGGGGGGCTGGGGGAGGGAATAACCAACCAAGAACTTTATATGCATATATGCATGGCCCATGGGCACAGACAATGGGGTGGTGAGGGCCTGGGGTAGGGAGAGTTGGGAGGGGGGCTGGAGGGGGTAAATGGGAGGGGATAAGGGGGACACTTAATACTCTCAACAATAAAGAATTATTTTTTAAAAAATAATAAGTCCCCTGACCTTATTTAAGTGGAGATTAAGGAGTTGGGAGTTTCACCTCAAAATTTTTGAAAGTCGCTAAAGCCTCTCCCTGAAGGCTTGGCTTTATGTTATGTAGACTTTAGATCTACAGTAGCCATGAGCCCTTCCTAAGCAAAACACACATAAATAAAGTGCATTTTCCATAAGGTTACAAATCCCAAAATGGAGGATGCCTTTAGAAGCAACACCACTTCATATGGCCAATCCATAGGAAATCATTAAAAATATGAATTATTTTAAAGAATTACTCATGTGCACAACTGTGGACAAGTGATATGCCTATGATTCTTCCAGAATACCACTGCTTTCCTCCACCCTCTCCTCTTCTCTCCCCTCTACACTTCAAATTACTTCAGAAAAAAATAAATTCTAACAATTCAGTGTATACAGCTATACTTTATACTTATACAAATCACACACATGCGCACACACACACAAATTATTTTCTTTTTACAAAAATAGTACTGCAGTCTATCCATTACTTTATTTTTTTTTTTTTTCTTTTTTTTTTTTTTAATTTCATTATTGATTAAGGTGTCACATATTTGTCCTCATCCCCCCATTCCCATCCCACCCCTCTCCCCACGCATGCCCCAATCCCCTGTTGAACTTAACCGTTGGATAGGCTTATATGCATGCATACAGGTCCTTTGGTTGAACTCTCCCCCTCCCCCCACCCTCCCCCTACCCTCCCCTATCCTCCCTCTGAGGCCCGATAGTCCGATCGATGCCTCCTTGCTTCTGGTTCTGTTCTTGTTCCTCAGTCTATGTTGTTCATCATTTCCTCTAGATGAACGAGATCATATGTCACTAGATATATACTAATAAGAACTGAATGTGAGACGAGCAACAATATTTATGCTGACAGGCAAATGAATCAATCTGTAGCGAGCTTCCCCCTGGACCAACAGTTCTTTTGAGACCCAATTTCGATGTCCAGTAGTTCCTTATGTGTACATGTCAGCACTGACTCCTCAGCTCTGGATGGTGGACAAATGGTGGTAACGGAGGTCTGACTCCCTCTGGTTTGGTCTCGGCCGAACCCAGGGGCACGGCATCACCCAGACTAAGGGGCACGTGGCCTCACCCATACCCAAGGGGCGCGTGGTCTCACCCGGGCCTGGGACCCAGCCTCACCTGGATGGATCCAGGGGCGCATGGCCTCACCCGGACCCAGGATCTGGCTTCACCCGTACCCAGGGACGCTTGGCCTCTCCCAGACCCAGGGGCACATGGCCTCACCCGGGCTTAGTTGCACGAGGCCTCACCTGGATCCAGGGACACATGGTCTCTCCCGGACCCAGGGACGCTTGGCCTCTCCCAGACCCAGGGCCACTTGGGCTCACCCGGGCCTAGGTGCACGAGGCCTCATCCGGATCCAGGGACGCATGGTCTCACCCGGACCCAGGGACGCTTAGCCTCTCCCAGACCCAGGGGCACGTGGCCTCACCCGGGCCTAGGTGCACGAGGCCTCATCCGGATCCAGGGACACATGGTCTCACCCGGACCCAGGGACGCTTGGCCTCTCCCAGACCCAGGGCCACTTGGGCTCACCCGGGCCTAGGTGCACGAGGCCTCATCCGGATCCAGGGACGCATGGTCTCACCCGGACCCAGGGACGCTTGGCCTCTCCCCGACCCAGGGCCACTTGGGCTCACCCGGGCCTAGGTGCACGAGGCCTCACCCGGATCCAGGGACACATGGTCTCACCCGGACCCAGGGATGCTTGGCCTCTCCCAGACCCAGGGCAACTTAGGCTCACCCGGGCCTAGGTGCACGAGGCCTCACCCAGATCCTGGGACACATGGTCTCACCCGGACCCAGGGATGCTTGGCCTCTCCCAGACCCAGGGCCACTTGGGCTCACCCAGGCCTAGGTGCACGAGCCCTCACCCGGATCCAGGGACACATGGTCTCACCCGGACCCAGGGATGCTTGGCCTCTCCCAGACCCAGGGCCACTTGTGCTCACCCGGGCCTAGGTGCACGAGGCCTCACCCAGATCCTGGGACACATGGTCTCACCCGGACCCAGGGACGCTTGGCCTCTCCCAGACCCAGGGCCACTTGGGCTCACCCGGGCCTAGGTGCACGAGGCCTCACCCGGATCCAGGGACGCATGGTCTCACCCGGACCCAGGGACGCTTGGCCTCTCCCAGACCCAGGGCCACTTGGGCTCACCCGGGCCTAGGTGCACGAGGCCTCACCCAGATCCAGGGACACATGGTCTCACCCGGACCCAGGGACGCTTAGCCTCTCCCAGACCCAGGGCCACTTGGGCTCACCCGGGCCTAGGTGCACGAGGCCTCACCCGGATCCAGGGACACATGGTCTCACCCGGACCCAGGGACACTTGGCCTCTCCCAGACCCAGGGCCACTTGGGCTCACCCGGGCCTAGGTGCACGAGGCCTCACCCGGATCCAGGGACGCATGGTCTCACCCGGACCCAGGGACGCTTGGCCTCTCCCAGACCCAGGGCCACTTGGGCTCACCCGGGCCTAGGTGCACGAGGCCTCACCCAGATCCAGGGACACATGGTCTCACCCGGACCCAGGGACGCTTAGCCTCTCCCAGACCCAGGGGCACGTGGCCTCACCCGGGCCTAGGTGCACGAGGCCTCATCCGGATCCAGGGACACATGGTCTCACCCGGACCCAGGGACGCTTGGCCTCTCCCAGACCCAGGGCCACTTGGGCTCACCCGGGCCTAGGTGCACGAGGCCTCACCCGGCTCCTGGGACACATGGTCTCACCCGGACCCAGGGATGCTTCGCCTCTCCCAGACCCAGGGCCACTTGGGCTCACCCGGGCCTAGGTGCACGAGGCCTCACCCGGATCCAGGGACACATGGTCTCACCTGGACCCAGGGACCCTTGGCCTCTCCCAGACCCAGGGCCACTTGTGCTCACCCGGGCCTAGGTGCACGAGGCCTCACCCAGATCCTGGGACACATGGTCTCACCCGGACCCAGGGACGCTTGGCCTCTCCCAGACCCAGGGCCACTTGGGCTCACCCGGGCCTAGGTGCACGAGGCCTCATCCGGATCCAGGGACGCATGGTCTCACCCGGACCCAGGGACGCTTGGCCTCTCCCAGACCCAGGGCCACTTGGGCTCACCCGGGCCTAGGTGCACGAGGCCTCACCCGGATCCAGGGACGCATGGTCTCACCCGGACCCAGGGACGCTTGGCCTCTCCCAGACCCAGGGCCACTTGGGCTCACCCGGGCCTAGATGCACGCGGCCTCACCCGGATCCAGGGACACATGGTCTCGCCTGGACCCAGGGGTGTGTGGGCTCTCCCAGACTCAGGGGCGCTTGGCCTCGCCCGGGCACTGGATCCAGCGTCATCCGGGTCCAGGGGCACTTGGCCTCACCCGGACCCGGAGTCCGGCCTCACCTGGACCCAGGGGCATGTGGCCTCACCTAGACCCAGGGACTTGAGACCTCACTTATACCCAGAGGCGTGTGACCACACCCGAGCCCAGAGGCGCGCAACCCCGCCCGCACCCGGGTCTCAGCGGGGCCCCGTCTTCCCGATCCCAATTCCTGCCGGTCAATCCCCCCTCAGCAATTCCCCTGGCCATCCTTCCAGAGCTCCAGTATGGCTGCTGCAGAACTCATCGGGCGGCGGCTCGGCGAAGCTCCGGTGCACCCGGTGCATGGCGGTGGGCCAGTCTGGCATCGCTGCGTCGGCCCTTGGGTCTGCATCGGTGGCCGGTCGCCGAGCATGCGCACCTGGCCGCTTCCGGGGCGTTGAGATTCTTGACGGACTCAGAGGTCAGCAAGCGCGGAGTCTCCCACCCCATGTCTCATAGGGGCTCGTCTGTCCGTGCTTGGCTGCCAGTGGAGCCGTCCCCTCAGCCGGAGACCGCCGGGGGAACTGCGCCGAGCACGTTCCAGGCCGCTGTTGTATCGCCTGAGCCATAGTTCTTTTGTGTCGCCTGAGCCGTAGTTCTTTAAGTGTGGTCTTTGGGTCACCGGCATCAGCATCATCCCACATACCCCTCTTTTATTCTAGTTGTAGAGCATCTACTCAGCCAGCCCTATGGTGGTCTTGGATGGTGTCTGCTCTGCTCTCTTGTCGTAGTCTCAAAGTTGTTGTGGTAGGAAACAATCAGGCTTCCGCCCTATGCCTCCATCTTGGTCCTCCTTTGTATAGTTAAGTCTTGATTGTTGTTGGTGTCACTGGGGGGGCTCTCTTTGTCTATAAAGGAAGAGTTGCTGTGCAGGAGACACGTTTATGGGCCGGGTCTTGGTGCAGCAAAGCTTTGGCGCTCACTGAATATTCCCGTTGAATGTGTCCCTTATGCACGTGGTTGAAATCTGGTGTCATCTCCCACAGACCACTAGATGCCCTCGTTTCTGGGTGTCCAATGGGGTGTAGATCAGCTACTGCCTTAGGCACTCAGCAAGGATTACAGCAAAAACTGTAGTTTCTTCCTCCTGTCTGAGTGGCCCTGGAGCAGTCCGACTAGAACAGCAGATCATCTGGTCCGCTGCCAGAGGGCAGGCCACCCACATGCATAAGCCGTCGCTTGGGGCGCAGGTGTGCCTGCAAGACTTGCAGGGCGGGTCTTCAAAACGTGCGGGGCGGATCCCAGGGCGGGGCGGGGTCTCAGGGCGCCAACAGGCCATGGTGCGGCGAGCCTCGATGCCTGTGAGTCTGGTCCTTCTGCCTTCCACGTATCTAAGTCCCCTCGTTCCGCACTCCAGCGCAGCAAACACTGATTGCTGGGCGCACCTCCGCAAAAGTCCCGCCTCTCCCCGCAGGCATCTGGGTCTCCCGGGGTTCGCCAGAAGATGGGTTTCAGGGTGATGGAGAGCTAATCTCCCCTAGGTTTGGAACAAAAGCCGCTTTCCCCCCGCCACCAGCCAGACCCACGCACCTCCACACCTCATCCCCTCCGATTTCGCTGGGTGCGAGGCAACAGAACAGCCTTGAACCTCCGCCGCCATCTTTTTCAAACTTCTCAATTTGTGCTTCTTAATCCCTTCATTTCAGTCAACTCTACTGAAGTCTAGCGCCGCCGGGAGGTGCACGGAAAGGGCGCCCGGGCCTCCGTCCGGTGCGCGGTGCGTGCATCCCGCGGAACTAGGCGCGCGAGGGCCGCGCGGCTGGGACGGGCACTGGGCGGCCGCCGAGCTCCAGGCACCGCCATCGCCGCGTTCCGGACATCGCCGCCGCGGCGTCCCCCCAATTTATACTTCTTAATCCCTTGAATTCAGTCAACTCTACTGAAGTCTAGCGCCGCCGGGAGGTGCACGGAGAGGGCGCCCGGGCCTCCGTCCGGTGTGCGGGGCGCGCGGCCCGCGGCACCAGGCGCGCGGGGGCTGCGAGGCGGGGACGGGTGCTGGGAGGCCGCCGGGCTCCGGGCGCAGCCTCTGTGGCGGCGTCCCCAGCGTCCCAGGCCAGGCGGCCTGCGGGGGCGGTGGAGTTGCGAAAGTGAGTGAGTTTCCCAGGGTTTCGCCCGGAATGGGGTTCAGTGCAATCAGAGCCGGCGCTCAGCGCACTCCGGAGCCTTTATCTCCTTCCTGCCAGTGAACTCCGGCCAGGTCATCAGCCGCCCCCTCCTCTCCGGTTCCATCCTCCCCGCAGGCGCGTGTGCTCCTGTCTCCGCCCGTTTCTCCATACCTCAGGCTTTTACGGCTTCCCCGACTGTCCCCGTGGCCTTCTCCTTCCCCCCAGCTGTGGGCATTTCAGTCCACCAACTTTCCTGTGGTTCTGGACGATGTCCGTTCTGACCTCTAGTTGTATTTTTGAAATTGTTGTGCCCGGCTGCAGGTTAGGTGTTTAACCTATGCCGCCATCTTGGTTTCTCCTAGTTTCTTAAGTAAAAGATAATCAAGTAGTGAAGTTCATTTTCTTCAGCTGAGTATTTAATGTCCCATGGGGCTGGTTTAAGACCCCTCTCCACTCTTCTGTCTGCCACATCTCAGCTTCCTGTTATATAGTCAGCACCGTGTTGAAGCTCCCAGAGATCTACTGCTCCTCTGTGTCAGATGCCACTCTATCCATTACTTTAAATAAAGTAATTAATTAATAAATTTTCCACATGTTGATTAAAAGAATGAAAATCCCTTTTTTCATCCCTTTAAAATTTTATCAAATACTAAGAATAAAACTCACTTTTTCTCACTTAACTTTCTCAAACACAATTACATATATTGACCTCCAAGTCAATGCTTATTAATTTAACTCATTCTTTTCAATGGCAATATAATATTTCACATGTTTGAATCATACTTTTATGATTGTCTTATTAATGGACTTACTAATTGTTTCCTCTACAAATGATGTTGCAGTAAATACCCCTGAACATATATCTTTACATAAACTTCGATTTCTACAGCATAAGTACTGAAAGTAGTTTAAAGACTTTAAAGACGACTGGCTTCAAAGCAGAGCAGGAGAAACCGGGATACTTTCAGTGCTGTCATTATACATTCGCATTTGTTGTTGATCACTTACTGTTCACCAAGCACCATAAAAGGCTCTAGTGGGAAACAGAAAAATGGAACAATTTCCTGCCATTCAAGAGCTCACACTCATTGCAACATCTCCTACCGAATGGGATCTCAGAGTGGCTCCTCAGGCCACCGCATGTGCATGGAACATGTTTTCTTCCCCCTCCCAGACCCCCTAACTCCCCCCACGCACCCCTCCACCCCCTCTCACCCCCATCACTGCAGGAGATTTTCTCAGCAAATAACCTTCTATCTCTCTGCTCTTAGGTCTATACTTCAGCTCTTTTAAAATGTAGATAACCTAACTTACTCATTTTTAAGTGTGTTTTTTTGTCCATTATTTGATTTCTCTTCTTCAAATGAGAGACTAATAACATTTAAAAGCCAAAGCCCTTGCTGCTTGGAGCCTTAGAGGCCAAAAGAGAGAGAGGAAGGACTGTAAATATTTTAAATGTAATAACCTTTCTCCTCTCTCTCTCTCATTAAGGGGCAAACACAACTATAATTCAGTATGATAAATTCTCATGAATGAATGAATGAATGCATGCATGCATGCAATGGAAACCCAAAGAATGGGGTGAATCACTCAGTTTGGGGTGAGGAAAGCGGAAGGAGTAAATATGAAAGAACTCTTCACTGATGGGGTAACATTTTAGCTGAGGTTAAAGGACAAACATTTTTTCTAGGCATAGGGTGTGAGGGAATTATACACAGTAGCAACAGAAATAGCAAGAGCTTTAAGGTAAAAGTGCTTTTGAGTTTTGGAGGGAGCTTAGGGCGGCCATCCCCAAGTTTAATGGCCATGAGCTATACCCAGGGAACTTATTTAAAACGCAGATTCATGAGCAGGCACCCATCTTTTCAATATTTTTATTGATGTCCAGAAATCTGCATTTTAAACCAATTCAGCCAGGTTTACCAGTCTTTGGAATATATCAGTATGGGCTGTGTGGTGAGGTGTGGCATGAAATAATGTCGCAACAGGATTGAAGAGAATAAAAAGGAATGTTTCAGGTAAGTGACAATGTGAGACAATAAGGGAGTGTATCAGGAAAATCATGTCAGCTCCTTGAATTTTGTTTTGAGAGACAATGGCTTGGCAATGGAGCTATTATTTTGGTCAGAAACACCGCTGTTTCACAGGGGACTTTACTGAGTGGCTGAATGAATGAATGAATGAATGAATTCTGAGAAAGCCAACTGAAAGTTTCCTGCACTGTGAGCCTGCGGGTTGGTTGAACTTGCTTGTACAGAGAACCTGCCGTCCAAGCTCTCCAAACGCTGTCTTGACGTATGTCAAACTGATAAAGGCATGCATTGCTATGCACGTCTGCAAACCAAGCAGATGTGATTATCGTGCAGATCATCCCTGTGAACAGGCTCCACAGTCGTGCAGCCAGAGCCGGATCCCAGGCCCGGGAGCTAAGATCTGGGAGGACAGCGCCTCTTACATAATTTCCCAGCTCGTCCGAGGTTGGGCCTGTGATTAATGCTACATGACGGGCTCTGAACTTTCTGTTCCGCTAGGTCCCCTTGCCTTCCAGACCTCCTAGCAGAGGGAACGTGTGACCTGCAGATTTCACTCTGAATAACCGTCATCCAGGCCAACAACACTCTCATTGCTCTGTGGCCCCGGAGTTTCTCGGCCTCACTCCTCTGTCATTAGGGCAAGTTGCCGTTGGACTGTGGGAGTGCTTTTTAAAGGGGGACAAGTAATGGAACTTCCCACAGCCCAGTCGGTGGAGAAAGCTGCACCGGGAGGCTGAGGGATCTCCCGGGGAAAGTCAGAAGAGCCCTCGAGGATGACCAGGGCAGAGAAACTGACGGAAGGAAGGGGACCCGCTCTGTGCGCCGCATCTTTCCTAGCCTCGCAGCTTCTCTGCCCCCGGAGCTGGCGGAGCAGGTGCCACAGCGCTCCCAGCAGCCACGCCAGGCGAAGACCTGTCCCCGGGCTGACCAACCTCCCCCGCGCGGCCAAGTCCTCCCAGCTGCCCCGCTCAGCCCCACGTCCCTCCCCGCAG
Source organism: Eptesicus fuscus (assembly GCF_027574615.1). Lineage (NCBI taxonomy): Eukaryota > Metazoa > Chordata > Mammalia > Chiroptera > Vespertilionidae > Eptesicus > Eptesicus fuscus. The sequence continues at coordinate 50,361,550 of NC_072490.1, read as the reverse complement.
GCCCGCACCCCCGCGGAGCCCAGGTGAGCAGCCAGCCCGGCGGCAGCGCCTCCATCTGCCCGCTCCGTCCCCGTCTCCGGAGGAGGCGTCTTTGCTGAGCCCCGCGCGTTCGCAACCTCGTCTAAGCGCCTGCGAAAATTCGGGCACCCTCACTCCCGCCTCCGAGCGGCCCCTGGGTCCCGTCCGCCACCCGGAATGGCACTGGGCATGGGGAGGACTGGCGTGGGAGGGTGGAAGCCGGGCTTGGAGCAGAACCCAGCAGGGAGCACCCCACGGACCACTCCTCACCCGAGGGCGGGCCGCCTGCGTGCCCTCCCCGCAACACCCCGCTACTCACCAGCTCCAGGGCTCGCAGGAAGGCGAGGGGCTCCTTCAGCGCTCGGAAGGTGCCCGCCGAGGCCAGCTTTGGACGAACGAGAAGAGAGAGAGAAAGGGAGAGCGTGAGGCTGGGGCTGGGGCGCGTCTCCGGAGCCGCGGGTCCCCAGCACCAGCCGCCCTGCCGGGTCCCGTCCTACCTGGCTCACGGGGTCCATGGCTCTGCTCGGTGTCCTCCCGCACGGTTCCCTGTCCAGGGAAGTTCGGGGGCCGCCGCGGGCTGGTCCTCGGGGCCCAGAGCCCCCTCTCGGGAGGGGGCGAGGAGCGAGGCCGGAGCGGCCGGGTGCGGACAGGGCCCTGGGGGAGCGGGGTGCCCCGCACTGGCTCTGCGCTGGGCGCTCCTCGAAGCCCGCGTGCGGGAGCCAGCGGAGCAGCCGGACCGGGCGGAGGGCTGGGAGGGAAGGGCTGCTGGGGGGCGGCGGGGAGGGCGGGAGGCCGCCGCCCGGGGAGGGCTGCCATTGGCCGGCTGCGAGCTCAGGGGGCGGGCGGGGAGGTGGTCGAGGCAGAACCGCCAACCGGTGCCGACTCCGCCCCGCGCGCCCTCGGGCTCCGGGGAAACTTTGGGGTTTGGGGTAGAGGGAGGCAGGCTGGCACCTTCAGCAGGAAGGCTCCCTGCCTGAAGAAGGGGGTTCCAGGTGCAGAAACAGGCACTCCCACTTTACATGCGGAGTGGTGTGAGTTCCGGTGGCTTCTGAACCCCCAAAAGATTGTTGACTTCGTGGGACATTCGCCCTGCGGCCAGGCAGAGGCAGGTGCTGCGATATAGCAAGGAACCGAATGAGCGGGGCCTTTCCCCGAGGGAAGCGGAGGGTCAGGACACAGAGCGCGGGGCTGCAGGGCTGCAGGGCAGAGGGACACAGGTTAACCTTGAATATGGCACATTGTGCCAGGCGGGTAGTCCTCGTGGCCACTGGGTGAGGTCAGGAGCACAGGATGCCCATTTTAAAAGCAGAATATAGACTCAGGGAGGCTGGATTAGCCAAGGTACACAGCTGGTGCGAGGCTCAACAGGGACTGGAATTCCAGTTCCTTTAAAACTCCTGTTTCTACTGAGATCCTTGGCCTTAGATACAAACCCAGGTAAAGCTCCTGCATTCATCATAAAGCGGACCGAGTCCTCCCTCCAACCACAGGCTCCTTTTCTTCCCCTAGTCTGCAAACCTTGCCGAAAATAATAAACAACAAAACACTCGAGGTCTTTCTGTGAGTGAGAAATTGTGGTGAGGGCTTGTAAACGTGACTTCATTAACGACTCACAACCCCCGCAAGGTTAGCAGAAGTACTGCTCCCATTTGAGAGGTGAGGAAACCGAGGATGGTGGCAGGGGAGAAGGCTATTCACGGTTGTACAGCTGGCGCACGATGAAGCCAGAGTTGAACTCAAAAGAAGCCAGGGAGGAAGAATCAGAACTCTTAGGCACTTCACCATGTAGCTGATGACACCATCCCCTGCCTTCGCTCTTTGGATTCCACCTATGAAGTGGTCTCCCGGCAACACGGATAGCCATCTGTTTACTACAAAGGTTTGCCAAAAAGGTTTGGAGTTTGTGTGTGTGTGTGTGTGTGTGTGTGTGTGTGTGTGTGTGTGTGCGCGCGCCCAGGGGCAGGGGGCGGATACGGAGATGTATCTAATATTTAGGAGCAGAGGAGAAAGATGGAAATGAATCATTTGGAGTCTGGGAAGGTGAGGCAGCAGGCCAAAATGGGGTAAGATCGAGAGCATCCAGTGTAGATGCCTCCTGCCCATGGATTTTGTTAGAGAAACACTGGAAATGTAGTAAGAACCCCAGAGGGCTCCCTGCACCAACTGCAGTCAGCCCTACCACCTTCCTACATGTGACAGAGTCTGAGACAATTAGAAGCAGTTGTCTCAAAAATAAGGCGTTATGCAACTACAGGGGAGGGGGAGAGAACGGGCATTATCAAGTACTTAGTGTGTGCCCTGCAATCTATGTATAGAATCTTCTGCTTGAAGTTACTTAGTCTATTTAAGGCCTCAATATTTTTTTTGTTTTAATTGAATTTATTGGACTGACACTGGTTAATAAAATTATATAGGTTTCCAGTGTACATTTCCATAATACATCACCTGTATATTGTATTGTGTGTTCACTATGCAAGTCAAGTCTCCTTCCATCACCATTTATCCCCCTCTACCCTCTTCTATCTCCCCCCACACCCCTTTCCCTCTGATAATCACCATAGTGTTGTCTGTGTCTGAGTTTTTTGGTTTTTCTTAATCCCATCACCTTGTTTTTGTTTTATCTGTAAATTGGAGGTTTAGCTCCATATCTATCTTAGCTGGTTGTTATGAGGACTAGTGAGATTTTACAAATATGTGTCTGGGGCAGAGTCCCCACGTGTATTCGTTACAGTTCTCTCTGCTCACACTTCTACAGAAGCACAGAGGGAGGCTGTTAGGGGCCTGGTCGGTTGTAGCACTGTCCGGCCACTTTCTGCACTGCCCCTCTCTCATATATTCTTGACTTTTTGAACTCAGGAGTTGCCATGTTACTTGCTTTGGCCAATGAAATGTGGGTAAAGGTGTTGTGGACATTTCTGGGCAGAAGTTTTAAGAATCTCTCTGGGATCTGGCCTCTGGTTTGTTTCCTTCTAGCATGTTGAATGCATGTCTTACAGAGCAGCTGCTCTGAGAGCCTGGGTCCCTGCTTAAGGTTGACGTAGAGCAGAGCTGCAACTAGGCCATGACGGACATGAAGCTGGGCAAGAAATGGATGTGGGGTTGTAAGCAACTGAGGTTTTTGTCTTTTGTTACTGCAGCACAACATAGGGCTGACTGGTTGAACCAAGAATACTTGACTAAGAGCTAGTAAGTAGCTGAACCAACATTGTACCCTGAGTCCATATCACCTCATTGATCTTACATCCTTGCTTTTCCCATCATAGTCAACTAACTTACGAGATATAACATCTCCTGCATGTTTATTACTGATGACAATTATCATAATAGCTAATAATTCAGTTCCTGCTACATGCAGGAATTATGCTAAATGCTTTACATACATCATTTAGGTATCACCACAATCCCCCACCCCCGTTTATGGATACTTTATAAAGGCTTAGAAAGGCTAAATAACTTGCCCAAGGTCATCTAAACATTTGTATCTCTTTAGACAGAGGGAGTGATTTATCTAAAATATTTCCCACTTGCATTTCATTTGAGTTGTGAACTTGGCAAAGATGAAGTGTGATTACTGAGCCTATTCCCTCAGGTCTCTCTTCACACCCAAAGTTCCTCCTTGCTAATATGGTAGCAATTTTTTCCAGTCTTCCAGACACCTTGTGAAGAAAGCCAGAACGGTGGCAAATGGCAATGTGATGGCTTAGACAACAATTGCAAATTGTCAAAAGATGCTCTTCACGTTCCAGAGATGCATGAGCTTCCAACAGCTGTCTCACCAAAATAACACAGAGTTCCGTAACGCATTTGCAATGTTAAATATTTTGTAGACTTTGGGATTCTAACCTCTATGTTCAGACCTGGAAATAACACTGAGTTCCCTAAAGATCTAGGTTGGGAGAAGGAGAAGGGATGATGCGAATACTGACACAATATTACTCTCAGTGACTGAGGGGTGACCCCTTCACTTCTATCCCAACATGACAGGAGATAATTTACCACTTACTATAGCAACAGCTCAACAATCGCATGAATGTTTGTGGGGTATAAATGATCCATTTCGGTGGCCTATGCTGATTTTGTAAATCAAATAATTTTCAACTTCTTTTCTTCTTTTTCGGCCAGAGACTTACAGTTATGAAGACTTCCTTTGATACTGCAGTTGTTTTTAGACAGGGTGACCAGTGCAGGGCCCTCCCCAGGAGTCATTTGGCAATGTTTGGGGACGTTTCTGTCAAAGCTTGGCTTGGTGCTACTGGCACCTCCTGGCATCTAGAGAAGAGAGGCCAAGGATGCTGCTCAACATCCTACAATGCGGAGGACAGCTGCCCACAACACAGAATCATCTGGAAAATCTCCATAGTGCCAAGTTTGAGAAACCCTGATTTACTCATTCAATAAGGTCTGCATGCCTGTTATATAGGGCTACTGTCCCTGGTACTGTAAAAGGCGTAACAAAATTCCTGCCTTCTCAGACCTCACATTGTAGTGGGATATACTATACAAACCCAATTTGTCGGAGGTCAGTATTTGCCAAAACAAGCAAATACTAGTAAACAAAATTCAAGTTATAAAAACAACCATTTTGAATCCTAAAGAATTTCTCTCTCCTCTCTCTCCTTCCCTCCTTCTCTCCCTCCCTTCTTCCCTTTCTTTCTCTTAAAAAATAAAAATAAAAAATCAATGAACATATCCTGGGGATGGATTGAAAAAGAAAGAGAGAAAAAGAAAAACCAAAGTACATGGATTTGCATTATTCAGCCAAATTAAATCTTGTGTGCTTTTTTTTGGGGGGGGGGGGAGAGGAGAAACATACTTGGGTTTTATCTTTCTATGTCTCTTATGGCAAACAGAAAAAGTAAGTTAAAATTTTATCTGTAGCAACTTAATTCAGGAGGAAATACTACTCATATGTTTAATTATTTAAAATATTGGAAATAGGCACTGTCCTTCCTAGGGGCCCAAAGTGCCTTTCCCTTTCCCCTCCTCATCCTGAGTTTGAGTCCGGACTCTGAATTCTTTCCTAGCTAGAAGCCAAGTACTGAGGTCACTGAACCCAGGTTTGGTCTGACCCTACCAGTCAGACACAGGATGCCCTTCTGGCCACCTACAACATATTGTAGGCGCTGTGTCTCAAATTGTTTCATCACTGATTACAAGCCCTACTCCCACTCAGGGAATACCACCTCTAGACACCATTGCCACCTCCTTCCATGCCCAGGCCTCATCATCTCTCTGACAGAGAGCAATGATCTTTTGGCTCTGAAGAAAAATGTCACCCCCTTTCAGCAGGAAGCAGCTACAGAAGAGACCCTGCACCCCTTTTCTCTGAAAGATTTCAGAACCAAGATCCTTGAGGGGGGAAATGTTGCAGGCAGTTAGACAGACATGAGCAGAGCAAGGACGATGGGGCAGGTACAGAAGGTCATCATCGTGGAAAGCCCCAGGTACCTAGCGATTGACAATCAATTGTAGAGTGGGACCTCGCCACCAGGGTGACTTTTCCTCCACTAGCATATTACTGGTCATGCAGTTTGGACCTTCTGACCTTTCCTCCCTAGAGGTAACATCCATGCTTCAGATGAACTTCAGCTCCAGTCCCAGATAAGCAACAAAACTAGCCAAGGCTGACATCAGGACTAGCTGCATTGACTAATGATCCCTTGCCTTGGTGCCAGCCAATCAATCAATCAATCAGTGGAGACCACTACCCTGAATGGACACAACTGGAAAGCTACTGAATATTCTATTAGGATCCTCCCCTGGGACCTCCCCTAAAATCTCCGCCCTTAAAACCCTTAGGATGGAGGGGCCAGTGCCCTTTCCCTCTCAGGAGCATGCCTGTGTCTTTCCCTTTCCCCTCCCCATCCTGGGGCGCCTTAGCTTCCTCACTGCCAAGGCCCAAGAGCCCTTCCTTTGCCTCCATAACTTGTTTCCTAAACCCATTTCTTCTAGGAATTGCTTTTTCTACCTCTGTCACTTATCCAATAAATGTTCTCTTACAAATAATAATAATAAATAAAATAAAATATTGGAAATAAGTGTTGAGCAGAAGTCATTCAAAATATTACATGTTTAACTCTCTGCTCATGCTGTGAACCTGAACTTCCCAAATCTTTCCTTACCTGGTGAGCATGAAGCAGAGGCCCATAGCACGTCTGTGTAATTATCTGTTTGCTTATTTGGTCTGCATGGGACTATTGATACACAGGACAGGACAGGGTGTGGAAATACTTTCAATAATTCTAATTGTGTCATAAATATAGCATTCTTTCTCAAGCCAAAGATCAACTAAAGCCATCTTTACTTATTTGTGTTTCATTTTAAATGGCCATCATAAAATGTGCAAGCACGTGTGTGTGTTTGGCATAAAACATCATCACAAAATAAGATTCCACAAGCTTCCTAGTGAATTCCTAGCATTGAAATAGGATTGTTCTTAATTAACAATCATAACTTAATAAAATTCAAATGTGGGTAGCCAATGTGAACTCACATCATAAAACACCTTTACTATTTCTATGTCCATGTTTGTTTTAAACAAAAGATATCCCTGTAGATTTGGTCAGACTTGAATACTTGCAAATTAGAGGACCGAAACTCATGTCAAAAGATTTGCCATTGACCCCAGGGAATACTAGTCATAACAGTAATCATAAGAATGATTGTTGCAGTGCGTTAAGTAGTAAGAGATGCTGGGCAGAATGCTAAGTGCCCCTGCAGGCATAACTCATTTCATACCCTCATCAACCTTATAAGTATGCACCACTGCTTTTCTCCTTATGCAGATGAGAAGACAAGGCTCAAAGGAATTTAAAATCTCAGCTAAGTTTTTATGGATAGTAAACAGCACAGTCATGATTTTCCTCCTACTCTGATAACTTTGAAAAAAAAAAAAAAGAGATGATACTTTATACAGTTTCCTTTGCAAGTTTTAAAATGTCACAAGCTCTAGACAAAAAAAAATTTTTTTTTTTCTTGTTGAAACATGAAAAAAACTTCTCTGGAGAAATAAAGAAGGACTCCATTGTCTACCACTACGACCACCATTACCATTATTCCATGAACTCACTAGAACACAATTACAAAGCGCCTCCACTTGTCAAAGACTCATTCCAATGATCTGTTTTTCATTATCAATTGTGTTTTCTAAAAACTCATCATCTTTTTTTTTTTTACATTCTCCTTGGTTCACTCCAATGTTTTCCAGACTCATGGAGCACAGCAACTTGGAGTTCATCTCACACCACCCACTGCAATGTTTGAATGAGGTAAAAGAAGCCCAAGGAATGGGGCATCTTCCCCAGGAAAAGGTGCAGCATCCGAGGTGATAACGTAAGTTCTGGGCTCAGATTGATTGGGTGCATCATATCCTGGCTCTATCACTTCCTGGTTGTGTGACCTTGAGCAACTCAAACTCTTGTCACTGTTTCCTTATCTGTAAAATGGGGACAATAACTGTACCATCTGCATCACTTTGTAAGAAGGAGTTAATGAGTTCACACAAGTAAAGCATGCAGTAGAGTATCTGGCACTAGCGAATCTAATATAGGAAGCTACTAAAAGGCCTACCACAATGGTAAGAAAATGGTCTATGATCTCAGCATTCAAGTGGTTATCATCACACAAGCACTACTTACAATAAATAGTTTTTAAAAATCACTTGTTTTCTTCAATTTATCTGCTTTCTTTTCAAAACGCTCATTTCTTCCCCCCTCCCAAATTCTTTTACCTTATTCCTCTCTCCTTCAGCTCTAAGCCTGTCAGTTGATCTTGGGAATTTTCCTTGGAAAATTTGAAACATTCTTTGGGGAGAGGGAGAGGACATCCAGATGTACATACAGTTCCTAAAAAAATAAAACTCAATATAAAGGTGTTTTTTTCATTTCTTTGATGTTTATAAGTAGTGCTTTGGCAGAGATTTTTATGATTTCCTTAAATATGGTATACCATTAGGTGGCAATATTTGCAATCTTTAATCATTTTATTCTTACTTTAGGGAAATATGTATATATAAAAATTTTACAGATGATAAACAGAGGACAGATCAGATGCTTCTCCCATAGCTATATATATAAAACCCTAAGCAACTGGTCAAGCAGATGACGTGCACTGACCACCAGGGGGCAGACGCCAATGCAGGAGCTGCCCCCTGGTGGTCAGTGCACTCCCACAGTGGGAGCGCTGCTCAGCTGACCAGTGGGCGCCAGACGCGGGGCTCATGGCTGGTGAGCGCAGCTGCAGTGGCAGGAGCCTCTCCCGCCTCCAGGGCAGCACTACCAAGCAGCGGCAGCAGAGGCAGGCACCGTGGGGCCGGGATGAGTAGGAACTGCGCCCAGCCCGGGCTCAGGCTCCTCCCTGGCTGCCTGTCGCTTCCCGCAATGCAACATTCCTCTGGGGGATGTCAGACCAGCCCAATCCCCACAGGGATGTGAGAGGGTGTAGGCCAGGCTGAGGGACCCCAACAGTGCACGAATCCGTGCACTGGGCCTCTAGTCTTTAATAAAAGTGCTGCTTGCTTTCACTGTGTTCGATTCTCCAGATGGTCTTCAGACCTTCTGCTGCAATATGGCACAAGGGCTTTTGCAGCTGCTCTGAATGAGGCAAAAGAAAATCTTACCCTGTTCAACAATTGTGAGAACACATTTACATATGCCTTCCTAATCTAAATTTTTCAGTAGGAAACAAACTCAAATTAACTCAAATATGAGACATTAGGGATTTTGCTCCTTTGGCACTTCCTTGTCCTGTTCTCTGCCAGCGTAGGTTCTGTCACACAGCTTGACAACTGTGTGAGGACAGCGCTGCATCTACTCACACAGAGAGCAGCACAAACCCAGTGCCTAAAATTAGATTTTACTAAATTATATCGCATTGCACTTTTACACCTGCTTGGCAAATAATACCCAGAAGAAAGGTACAATTACATAGGTTCCTTGCCAGAAATAGCAGACAGGTTAACATTTTTTAAACACTAAAAAAAAAGAGGGGGGAGGAGAGAGAGAAGAAAATGAAAGAATCCTTTCCCCAAACCATGGTCAGCACATATTATCAACATCATTGAAAGTTACTTTTACTTCTAATTTTTTAAGCCTCACTCGAAGTGTCTTTATTGATTTGTAGAGAGACGGAGAGAGGAAAGGGGAGAGAGAGAGAGATCATTCGGTTGCCTCCCATACAGGGATCAAACCTACAACCTAGGTATGTTCCCTGACCAGGGATTGAACCCGCAACCTTTTGATGTACAGGACAATGTTTCAACCAAGCAAGGAAGGACTACTTTTACATTTTCACTGAGAATTGACTGTGTCAGGCACTGTGATAAACTCCTTATAACAATATGAATTAGTTTTTATTATCCTCATTTCCCAAATAGTGGGACTAAAGCAGGTATAAGTTAAATACTTGCTTACCGTGTTCATACAGTCCAGTGGGCATAAAGCCAAGTTTGAAGCCAATATTTCTTGAGAGCTTGAACTAATTTTATACCTTCAACTATCCAAGGTATAAAATATACATCTCTGAGATCACAACTAGAAACTGGAGACAATGGTGAGAATTTTATTTAGGCACCAACCCCAACTACCTAACCTAATTAAATATTAAGTATTAGGAACTGATCCTCCACATTAAAAATCTTTTTTTGGAGGGGAATGTGGGAAGAACACGTGGATATCCAGTTTTCCAAACACCATTTCCTGAAGAACCTATCCTTTTCTCATTGTGCATTTTTGGCAATCTTGTCAAAGACCAGTTGATCATATATTCCTGAGTTTATTTCTGAGCTCTGTATTGTGTTCCATTTGCCTAAGTCTATTTTGATTTGAAATCAGGAAGTGTAATGCCTCCCTCCAGGTTTGCTCTTCTTTCTCAAGCTTGTTTTGGCTATTTGAGGTCTTTGTGGTTCCATATGGATATTAGGGTTATTTTTTCTATCACTGTAAAAATACCTGATGCCAAACTATACTACAACACCATAGTAATCAAAACAGCATGGCACTGGCATAAGAACAGATATATCAATCAATGGAACAGAAGAGAGAACTCAGAAATAAATCCATGCCTTTATAGTCAATTAATATTTTACAAAGGAAGCAAAAACATACAATGGACTAAAAATAGTCTCTTTAATAAATGGTATTGGAGGGTTAAGGTTAGGGTAAAAAAATAATAATAAATGGTATTGGGAAAATTGGACAGATATGTGCAAAGAATGAAACTACACATAAGAATAAACTCAAAATGTATTAAAGACTTAAATGTGAGACTCAAAATCATAAAAATCCTAGAAGAAAACACAGGCAGTAAAATCTCAGACATTTCTCATAGCAATATTTTTTCTGATATGTCTCCCAGACAAGGGAAACAAAATAAAAAATGAACAAATGGGATTACATCAAACTAAAAAGTTCTTGCACAGCAAAGGAAACTATCAACAAAATGAAAAGACCACACACTAAATGGGAGATCATATTCACCAATGATATATTTGATAAGGGGCTAATATCTAAAATGTATAAAGAGCTTAATAAAACTCAACACCAAAACAACAAACAATCCAATTTAAAAATGGGCAAAGGTCATGACTTCTCTAAAGAGGACATACAGATGGCCAATAGACATGAAAATATGCTCAATGTTACTAGTCATCAGAGAAATTCAAATTAAAACCACAACAAGATATTAGCTCACACCTGTCAGAATGATTACCATCAATAAATCAGCAAACAACAAGTGTTGCTGAGGATGTGGAGGAAAGGGAACCCTGTGCACTATTGGTGGAAATGCAGATTGGTGCAGCCACTGTGGGAAGCAATATTGGAGTCACCTCAAAAAATTAAAAATGAAACTGCCTTATGACCCAGAGATTCCGCTTCTGGGAATTTATCCAGAGAAACCCCAAACCCTATGTTCACTGCAGTGTTATTCATAATAACCAAGATTTGGAAGGAGTCCAAATGCCCATCAGTGGATGAGTGGATAAAACAGCTGTGGTACATTTACACAATGGAATACTACTCTGTCATTAAAAGGAAGAAAAATTTTACCCTTTGGGACAGCATGGTTGGGCCTGGAGAACATTATGCTAAGTGAAATAAGCCAGACAGAGAAAGATGAGTACCATATGAGTTCACTCATGTGTGGAATTTAATAAACAAACTGAACTAACAAGCAAAATAGAGGCAGACTCTAGATAGAGCAGTCAGACAGCTCTGGTGAGTGAGGGTTGGGGTGGACGTGGAGGAATTGAGCAAAAAAAAAGAAAAAAGAGAGAGAGATAACTCATGGACATGGACAACAATGTGGTGATTGTGGAGGGGGGTAGAGGTGGAAGAGGGCATAGAGGGGATAAATAGTGATGGGGAAAAATAAGATAAAATAAATGCTAATGGAATTTTGATAGGGATTGCATTGATTGTATATTGATTTGGGTGCTATGACATTTAAACATTATTAAGTATTCCAACCCATGATGTCTTTCCATTTATTTGTGTCTCCTTTAATTTCTTTCATCAGCGTTTTATAGTTTTTAATATAAGACATTTACCTCTTTGGTTAAGTTTATTCCAAAGTATTCCACATTATCATCTTTACAGGCCTTTTTAGTTTTAGTTTTACTAATGATTTTTGCAACACTATTTGTTCTTAAAAAACAAACAAACACTATTTTCAAGATATTTAAAGGATTTTTTGTTTTATCCTAGTGTTGTGGGATATTAAGCATTAATGAGGTGATGGGGAAATGCTTGCTTAAGCTATGAAGCCAAGAAAGGGTATGGAGGACCTTAAATGCATATTTAAACATTCCAAACCAATCTTGAAAGGCTTTATAGTGTGTCATTCCAACCAAATGACATTCTGGAAAAGGCAAAACAATGGTGATGATCAAAACAACAGTAGTTGCCAGGAGACAGGGTAGGAGGGATGAATAAGTGGTAAACAGGGTTTTGGGAGCAATGAAAATACTCCGTGTAACACCATAATGATGGATACATGTCATTGTATATTACATTTATCTAAACCCATATAATATACAACAAGAGTGACTGTAATGCCCATGAACTTTGGGTGATTAATCAGTGGTGAAAACTGTGCTGCTCAGGTGGTGGGTGTTGACAATGGGGGAGATTATGCATGCAGAGGGGCAGGGAGTTTATTGGAAATCTTCATACCTTTGGCTCAATTTTGCTGTGAATCTAAAACTATAAAGTCTTATATTTAAAAAAGTTAATCACTACTTAGTTCTATTATTTCCCTAGTCAGGGACCTGTTATGCTTAATGGCAGAGTAAGAAAGGGAACTTGTTCATGAAATTCTTCTAGTGAAATGAACATTGGATTACTTTTTTCTTTAGCATAAATTAACCCAGAGAAAAAAATGTAATTTTCTCTGCATGGCTGTTATCTGTAAATAAAGATTAATTAAAGGTAATGTGTTTTTTTTTTTTGGTTTAATGTGTATGTTGTGTGTATTTGTGTTTGTGGGGAGGTTAATTCGAGAAAATATAAGCACTAACAATTCTGGAATTTTTCTTCTCTGTTTATTTTACAAGTATTTATAAGAGTAACACATATAACATTTTAACATTTCAAATAATATAGAACTGTATAAGGTAGTTCTTGTTCTTCACCTCCCATTTTCTTTGCCCAGGGAAATATATAATTTCACATATATCCCAAAAATATAACACAAATTATTGTATATATTTCAAATAGTATATATATGCCCTTTTTATAGAAATAAAGATGATACCATATAGATTTTTATACATCCTGCTTTTTTCCACTTACATTTTACCAGTTACTTTTTCATCTACATCATTTCTCTTTTTCTGCTGACTGGGATTCATATGTGAGGACAGGAGCAGGAGCAGCCACCTTGCATCCAAAGATGAAAGTCATGTCAGGAGAAGGGTAGTCATCTGCCCTTTGACCTGATACATGGTGGTACTTTGTTTGTGCCATTGTAACTTAGGGTTTGTTTTGGGCTTTGTTAGAGTGTCTTAGACTGTACTCTAATACAATGTCCCTCGTGCTCAATTCCAGTGGCATCTATTCTGGAAGGCCTCCAGATTTCCACCTCCTTCACCCATATGCCCATCAGAACTGGTCACTCCTATCCTAGTGCTCTTGGTATTTTGAAAGTGTTGTGGGTGGTTTTTTTTCAGCACTTATAATCCTCTGGTTTTATTAGAGAGATTTTAATTTATTCTCTGTTGTCCAACGTAGAAGCCTTACCTAGTGCCCCAGACTAAGTTAGTGCCCCTGTCAAGTGGACCCCTAATACCCTGTACTTCTCTGTAACAATTTTGCCTAATTTTTTTTTCAATATTTGTCTTCACACTATGCTGTCTGTGTAAGCTCTATGTGGACAGAACCTTGGGTGCCTTTTTGGTAACTGTATCTCCAGCTCCCATAGGAAATCTAGAATAAATGATTTCCTTAAAGGTAGAAAATATGAATTACTCATATTTGTAGCCTGTTCATTCCTAAGCTCAATGTCAGCCACCTACTAGGTGGCAAATTAGTGCAGAATGCAACCAAGTGGGTTTGAATGGGAGGGTATTGGATAAGAAGGGATGTGCTTAGAATATCAGTTCTGTGAAGGGCACTTGGTTGGTATTTTTGGCCAAACAAGTTCTTACTAAAGTCTCATCTAGTAGTGTTTTCTTTAGAAAATATTTTTGTTATTTTAATTGAGATATAATTGACATATAACTATATTAGTTTCAGGAATATAACATCTTACTTAATAATAGATAAACATGTAAATTGACCATACCACCGCTATGCCATCAGCCAATCAGGAGTGATATGCAAATTAACCTAACAAATATGGAAGTTAATTTGCATACACAGGCACCCAGTGATGGGGGTGGGATGCTTGCGTTGGCAACGACGTAGGCGTTCTGCCCCACCCCCAGTCTCTCAGGGCCTCTGGGCAGTGTGGGAAGGTGGCTCCAGAGCCTGAGTGGAAAAGGGCTGGGCCAGAGTGGAAAGGCGGTGCTGGCAGCCAGGGAAAGGATAGCCCATTCTAGCACAAATCTTCGTGCTTCAGGTTTCTAGTTATATATATAAAAGCCTAAGTGACTGAATGACCAAACAACCAAATGACCGGCCAACTGGTCACTATGACATGCACTGACCACTAGGGTGGTCACAGCCAAACTCCCATGGCCCCAAATGCTGGGCAGGCTGAGAGACCCATCTGTGCATGAATTCGTGCACCAGGCTTCTAGTCTATATATATAAAAGTCAAGCGACCGAAACAATGAAATGACCAGAATGACCGGAATAACAGGTCACTATGATGTGCACTGTGGGCAGATCAGCCCCCCAACTACCCACGGTCCTTCCCCTGAGCCAGCCCTGCCCCTGGTTGCCCCCCCCGCCCCAATCGGGGGCTGGGCCAGCTGGCCAACTGTCTTTGGCCATTGGGGCTGGGCCGATAGGGCCCAGACCCCACCTGTGCACGAATTCATGCACTGGACCTCTAGTAATTAGATAATTACACATTGTGACATGATCATCATCATAAGTCTAGTTAATATCTGTCAGAATACATAGTTACAATTTTTTCTTTTGAGATTCGTTCTTGTCGCAACTTTCCAATATGCAATATGGTATTATTAACTATATATATAGTCACCATGCTGTACATTAATTCCCATGATTTATTTATTTTATAACTAGAAGTTTATATTTTTCATTAACAAATGTTTTTAAACTTCTTTATAGCTGAAAAATTATTATCAGCAATAGTAATTTTTTTAAATGAGCTAGAAAGGAATGCCTATTACATAAATTTTAAGATGGGCCTCCATATCTTAAAAGCAGTTGCAATATCTATTTCAACTTGAACCCTCACACCCACCTTTCATGATCAAGCTTTTGGGAGAAAGTCCATCAGGCTAATTTCCTTACTTATAAGCAAATCATATCCTCATATTATTAGGAAAAAAGAATTTATGCTTATATGGTAATTAGGAAAAATATACACAAAATACTTAAATATATAAATGGCTTCTCAGTCATTTATTATTATTAAAGTTATTTCAAAAGTGCTTTTACAAATCTTTCATATAAACAAAATTACCTAGAAATGGAAAGAA
The DNA here is from genome assembly GCF_027574615.1 of Eptesicus fuscus. Lineage (NCBI taxonomy): Eukaryota > Metazoa > Chordata > Mammalia > Chiroptera > Vespertilionidae > Eptesicus > Eptesicus fuscus. The sequence goes on along the minus strand of NC_072490.1, from coordinate 50,346,423 downwards.
ATATCTAGGGTTGACACAGTGCAGAAATTTAACAAAATAACTTATTTGGGCCACTCACTTTGAATGCTAAACAATTCCATTCAACTCCCTCACATTAAAATGGGTCAATATTAAGTTGTCTAAATTCTGAGAGAGCAGGTTCCCATTATTGGCTTTACCTTCTCCACTGTTTAGTAGCCTCGTATATCTCTCAGAAGGGAGCTAGACATCAACTCGCTTTTTCCAGCTGCTGGGACACATTTTGAGCTCGGTGTCCCCATCTATGGGTTTCCGTGAAGTCAGAGCACTTCTATAGCTTTGTTACATCAAGTCTCAAAGCACCCAGGAGCCACAGCACATCCTGGCTGGCGTGGCCTTAGGCAGTTTTGCCTTAATGGGCCCTTTCTCTAAAAAATAATATTAAAAATTGTATTTTATGACTGTGTTGTTTTCCAAAACATAATCCAAACTGGATTGTGTTTGTTGTTTTCTTCTAATTGAAAAAGAAATTGAAACATCTTCATGGTTCCTCGGCCCTGTGCCTCCTGGGCTGAGTGGGAAGCCAGCCCTGAGTGACCCTTCATTGATAGAACCAGCACATTGAACTGGTGAAACTCATGGGGATGCTGTAACAGCACATTATTTTTGTTTTCCTATTAGCAATTTACTGAACAATTACCAAGTATTAGGCACTATAGTAATAAACATAACAGAGACCTGATGTTTTCAACATTTGAATGTATTAAGTCAAATAGGTGGAGTAAAGATGGTGAAAATAATAACAGCACAATAGTAGAGAGAGAGAGACAGAGAGAGAGAGGGAGAGAGAGAGAGAGGAATCACAAATGCTTGAACTCATTTATGTGGTAAGTTATTCTCTTTTCTGAGCCAAACCCCATTTGGGGGAACATGGGCCCTGTGTGGTTTGGTAAAGGGTAGCCAAGTTTCCCTTTCCTGTTAGTAATGAGTATGGCCAAGTTCTGGGTCCCTTGGATGGGGGAGCGACCTGGTTTGGATCTCTGCAGCATCTGTGGACTTCGGCCAGTTTGTTAGATTCTATGTTTCTAGTCTCAATTTCTTCAGTAGTAAAAAGGTTTAGAAGAGATGTCCCTACTGCTCTTAGGAAAGCCAGGTAAGATGTATTTTAAAATATTGATCAGTCTGACTAAACCCATCAAGAGGACACATACTATGACTAAATATTATTTCTTGAAACAAATGCACAGCCCATCTTGTCAACAACTGTTGGTTGAATGTCTACTCAACACAAGCGCTGTACTATGTATTGGGGTTACAAGAGGGAATACAACAGGCTTTTGTCCTGCCACATGGAATGTGGGAGCCTTGCGATCAAGCCTTTTCTACAAGCTAATGTATTGAACACTGTGGAAGCAAAGATTTTTATTACTAAGAAATGAAAATAGCCCTTATATTGTCTGTTAGGATTAAAGAGGAAAGAAAGGTGTGTGTTTTTAACATAAGGCACACATTTCAATTAAAAAATATCATTACCCCAATACAGCATTAGCATATAAATTTTGTTTCAGGCTTTGCTTTGTGGAGATCTCAGTTTAGGCACTATCCTTGTAAAATGTTCATGGATTTTTAAAAAATATATTATTATTGATTTCAGAAAGGAAGGAAGAGGGAGATAGAAACATCAATGATAAAAGAGAATTATTGATTGGCTGCCTCCTGCACACCTGACACTGGGGAATGAGCCCACAACCTGGGCATGTGGCCTGACCAATAATAATAGAACCATGAGCTCCTAGTTCATTGCCCAACCACTGAGCAACACCATCCCAGCTCGATTTTTTTTTTTTTAACCTCAAGAAACAAGCTCTCAAAAACCAAAGTTGTATTGGTAAATCCCTGAATTGGGATCTGAGGTCCTGAGTTCTTAGTCTGAGCTCCACCACTAACAATGAATAACAGCAAATGATCATTCCATGAAGTTGATCTGCAGTTTGCCCATCTCAAAAGTGGAAGGGAGCATTGTAAGTTAGCATTATGACATTTTCCACATGACAGCATGCACAAAAATTGTATTCGTGCAGTACTTTGGAACACTGGTTCATGGCCAGAGGTGTCAGGCATATGGCTTCTGTCTCTCCAGGCTCTCTGGGCTGAAGAATCAGTATCTTGGCACATCTGTAACCCAACAGTTACACATCAGAGTGTTATGGCGGGGCTCACAAGTGGGATTTTCAAACTGTTTGACAGCAATACCCCCAAAATAAACTCACCTTTACATCGTTATTAGTACAACCATACACATCTAAAGCAGTGGTTCTCAACCAGGTGATTTTTCCCTCTAGAGAACTTTTGGCCATGTCCGGAGTGATTCTTGTTTGTCACAGCTGGGGAGTGGTGCAACTGTCAGCTAGTAGGTAAAAACCAAGTAGGGTTGCCATAACAAAGTATCGTATACTGAATGGTTTGAATGATTGAAATTTATTTTTCACAGTTCTGGAGGCTAGAAGTTCAAGATCAGGGTGTCAGCAAAGTTTCTTCTTCTTTTTGACTTGTAGATGTCCATCTTCTTCCTGTGTCTTCTCAAGATCGTCCCTCTGTGTATGTGTGTCCTGATCTCCTCTTCGTATAAAGACACCAGTCTTATTGGATTAAAGCCCATCCTAATGACTTCATTGTAACTTAATTATATTTTTAAAGATTCTATCTCTAAAGATAGACACATTCTGAGGTACTAGAGGTTAGGACTTTGCCATATGAAATTGGGGGAGGGGGTGGGGGTGGGGAAACACAATTCAGATTATTACACCAAGGATGCTTCTAAACATCCTACAATGGACAGGACAGCCCCCCTACTCCCCAAACATACACATAGTAAAGGATTATATGGCCCAAAATGTCAACAATGGCAAGACCCTGGTCTAAAACCATGGCCTAGAATACAGTAGGTGCTCAATAAGTTTTTACTCAGTAATGAATGTGTGGCTAAAAACATATGACAAAGTTTGATTAAATAATTATCACCCCTATTATATACGATGCACTCTGATATTTTCTCTTCTGCATTTTAATATTGATTGAAACCACTAAATTGGTTTTTAAAATCCTATAGTCTCATATTTAAATACATTATGATATATAAAATAGTAGTCTAAGTCACTGGACTGTTTTTTAACAGAAAGGCTAAAATTTATTCATCACAATTACTATTTTAAAGCACCTGTTAGGAGGCAATGCAGTTCTTCAAATGGTGCTGCAGTTTTGAAAATAGGCAAGAGCTTCTTTGGAGGAATAGACGCTGTTTCCTTTGGAGTCTGTAAAACAATCATGTTACTTTATAGTTACACCACATTTTTTACCGAAAATTTATTACCTAAATTGGGCAATTGTCTCATTCACCATCCTTGACTCTACAGGGCCTTTAGCTGCTATTAAAATTTAAAGTCACCCTCAAATGTGGATTATTGCCATCTGTTAGGCGTCTTAGTATAACTAAAAGATGACGTGGAAAGGAGCCATTCTTACCTGCATATGTAAGGCGACATGTTCAGTGACGATCACCTGAATGCATGACCAAATGCTGGGGCATGTGACAATGTGTGACTTTGTCCAGTTCTTCAAGTCATACATCCCTATTCTGGTTATGAACACATTTTTAGGACCGTTTTTTGTAGCTTGGGGTTGAGAAAATTTACATCTCCACTTTTACAGAAATGACCAGGAGAGGGGAGTTTTCCTTAAAGGCTTGACAAGCAACACTCTTTGTCACTGAAAAAAGAAATCAAATGAATTCTCTTTGGCAGCTTTATGCTAAACTTAAAAGATATCAAGACACATTTTCATTCTTTATACTAAAATTATTAAATAAATGCTACATAAATGTAATTTTGATTCAATGCAATGGATCACTAAATGGCATAAGGATGAAAATGGTATTTATTATGTATTATAAAATTAATATATGCTCTTGGTTTAAAAGATATCTTGCTAAAATGGTATAAAATAAAAAGTCTTTGTCCCTGAAGGAAATCACAGTTAAATGTTTCTTCTATATCTTCTGAACATTTAGAACATACAACGTTTTTATGCAAATGGAATGCACACTATTCAAATTGTTCTTTCCCTTGCCATTTTAATTTAAAATTTATCTTGTAGATCTCTCACACGGGAGCACAATTTACTTGTCTCATTATTTTCCATAGATACATATTGCTCCATAGTGTGTGAACTGAGAGACTATCTCATTCCACTAACTCACATAAGAAAGACATTCAGATATTTTATTTTCTTCAATTCAATTAATTTTGTCTCAGGATTCTATTCCCCTGGGTGGTCAAAACCAAATCTTTTCTAATTCACAGTTTTCCTGCATGGAATTTATCTGAATTCCATGAGGCTATGTAGGACAGAGGTGTGGCATGGAGGGGGCATGAGTGTGGCGCCTTGTACTTAGGTGTCTTTCCATGCTGACAGGTGGCTGAGATGTGTAATGTCCCACCTGGTCCTCAGTCACTGCTCCATGGAGATCTCCGATGACCATCCTGGCTCTCACTCCAGCCCCTGAAGGTCCTTGGGCTTTCCCTGTTGTGTCTATGTCACTCTCAGACACAGGGATTACCCTGCCATGCTGGGGTTTGAGAAAGACTTTACAAACTCTCTCAGCTCCATTTTTTTGTTCCACCTCACAGCTATTCCTCCTTTACTCTTTTAGCACTATGTCAGATACCTTCACATTTAAGGGAAGCAGTGTTTCTGGTCATTTGCAGACATTTACCTAAGAAGCAAGTTGTTGGCTCAATGGATAGAGCGTCGGCCTGCAAACTGAAGGGTCCTGGGTTAGATTCTGGTCAAGGGTACATATCTCGGTTGCAGGTTTGATCCTGACTCTGGTTGGGATGCGTGCGGGAAGCAATCAATTGATGTGATGTTTCTCTTTCTGTCTCTCCCTCTCCCTCCCACTCTCTCTAAAAATGTCCTCGGGTGAGGCTTAACAAACAAACAAACAAACAAACAAACAATAAAATACCCACCCACTGCATATCCACACTTCCTTTTTTTAAAAAAATTCTTTATTGTTGAAAGTATTACATATGTTTCCTTTTTCCCCCATTGACCTCTCCCTGCCTGCTCCTCTCCCCCAGCACATGCCCTCACCCCGCTACTGTCTGTGTCCATTGGTTATGCTCATATGCATGCATACAAATACTTTGGTTGATCTCTTATCCCCTCTCTCATCCTCCCTTGCCTTCCTCTCTTGTTTGATGGTCTATTCAATGCTTTTATGTCTCTGTATTTTTGTTCATCAGTTTACGTTGTTCATTATATTCCACAAATGAGTGAGATCATGTGATATTTCTCTTTTTCCAACTGGCTTATTTCACTTAGCATAATGCTCTCCAGGTCCATCCATGCTGTTGCAAATGGTTAGAGTTCTTTCTTTTTTATAGCAGTGTAGTATTCCATTGTGTAGATGTGCCACAGTTTTTTAATCCACTTATCAGATAATGGGCACTTAGGCTATTTCCAAATCTTAGCTATTGTAAATTGTGCTGCTATGAACATAGGGGTGCATATATTGTCTCTGATTGATGTTTCTGATTTATTGGGATATATTCTTAGAAGTAGAATTACTGGGTCGACTGGGAGTTCCATTTTTAATTTTTTAAGGGAAATCCATACTGTTCTCCACAGTGGTTGCCCCAGTCTGCATTCCCACCAGCAGTGCATGAGGGTTCCTTTTTCTCCACAGCCTTGCCAGCACTTGTCATTTGTTGATTTGTTGATGATAGCCATTCTGACAGATGTGAGATGGTATGAGATGACTTGCATCTCTCAGATGATTAGTGACTTTGAGCATTTTTTCATATGTTTCTTGGTCTTCTGTATGTCCACTTTCGAAAAGTGTCTATTTATGTCCTTTGCCTAAAAATGAATGGAAAAATGTCCTCGGGTAAGGCTTAACAAACAAACAAACAAACAAATAATAAAATAGCCACCCACTGCACATCCACTTCATAGCCCCTTCATCCTGTCTTATTTTTCTATATAGAATTTATCATCTGACATATTATGTATGTACTTATGCATTGTATCTAGAAATGCAATCTCTATGAGCTCAGGAATTTGAATCTTCCCCCTATATCTCCAACACCTAAAAGAGTGCCTGGCACACAGTAGATGCTCACTAAAATATTTGTGGAATGAATGAGTGAACAAATTAATGAATAGAACAAGTAGCAATCATATCGCCATCATTGGCCTTATATATCTGTCACATGAGCCTCTGGGAAACTCAAGGGAGTCTGATTTTAAAGATATTTGAGTTTCTTTTTTTAAAAAATCCAATTGAATAAATGTTTAATTGTGTGAGTGGCTGATACTGAAGCATCGAGGGCATAAATTTTACTTCAAGCACTGACAGCTGGGAGGAGAATGTCGAAGCCAGCTCTCCTGGGCTGCCCTTGTGTTCCCTTCCTTCTTGCATAGCTCTGTATACAGAAGAGCCATTGGGGACACTCATTCTGAGAAATGTGGAAGCAGCATTTTTTCCTTTTCACAAGCCAAACACTTATTCTCAGTGGGTAACATTTAGTAAGGAAGTGGTTTTTGACTCTAGCACTTCTCAGTGTTTCTGAAATGTACAGTATAATTAAATTATGCAGAGGTTGTGCTGTAATCAGGAGCAAATTTAATAAATATTCAAGCTGTTCATTGTTAGGAAATGAGAAAAGATTGTCAGAATATTTTTATTACAGCCTCAAAAGTCATCCAGAAGAGGGTGCTGATGTTCTTTATAAAATATACCACACACACACACACACACACACACACACACACACACACACACTCAGCCAAGCTTTCTTATGTACCAAGTGAAACCAACTGTATGACATCAAAATTGGGGCAGTTTACAAAATCTGCTTCAGTTCTGGATAGGTTAGTTAACAATTAACCACATCACCACCAAGAATACTGTATTTTCCATGACCAAAAATACCCACCAGAGTTAATACTGTGATACTTCATTAAATCATTAACCTCATGCAAAGTTAAGAGAAGATAAATAAAAGATAAATATTTTGGCTAAAATTTAATATTATAGACAATGATATATTTTAAATGAAAATGAACATTTCTTTCATTTGATTAATTGCATAGTCTTCATTAAAAGTCTTTTCTTTCAAGGGTAAAGATGATGACCAGTTATTGCATAACTGGGATTCAAGAAAAAACGTATGTAGATTCTGGTTATCTACCCCAAATGAAAACAGACACTTGACATTGACAACTTTTCTGGTTCACCTGGTCAAAAATAAAATTTCAAAAAGGATGAAGTTTCTATGAAGTAAATAATTCTCAAAATTCCTCTCTACTTGTGCTTTGGAGATATAAGTTGAAGATAGCCATAGCAGAAACATCTTGCTTTTAACATCTGCCCTAATTTATCTTCCTTATCCTAGGTTTTCTGATCCCCTGTCTTTATAGTTCAAACAATTTGTATTTTGTTTATTTCTTTGAAGCAGAGCAATCATGTGAAATGCAGATATCCTCTGGGGAAAATAAATGCAAATAGAGGAACTTTTTCTGTCTGCCTAAATGAGCTACTTAGAATACAAATAAGAAAAGCCATGCCCACAGCAAAAACTATTTTTACATCCCACCATTAGCTTCTAGGCATCTCAGCTTTGAGAGGGTGTAGCTGTTGCCAAAAGCTCAGTAGATGGATGGTCTTAAACGAAGCTCCCATTTGCAGAGCTTGTAGAACAGGGCACCCCTTGGAAAGAAGCAACCTCTGCATGAAGGAGTCTGTTAGTCATCCACACATTTTAGAGCCCACACTGCCCAGCAAGCCAAAGTGATGGAAGAGTTAGAGAACACAGCAGACACTGACCAGGCCTCTGATGTCCAAACGTCTGCCTTAGGCTAAGAGCCATTGCAGGGACTCTCCTGAGAGTGAGTTGTGTCAATCTGTTCTCATACCCAGTCTCTGTCCTTGTCTGCCCAGCTGTGTATTGTGGGAAACTACATCTCCCAGGCTGTCTTGCAAAAGAAGGATAAAGCCAGAGTATTCCTTCCCCTTCCCACTCTATTTCAGGTGGCATGTCTGATAGTAGCTGGAACACCTGTGTGACTCCAATTCCTGGAGGATGTCCCCTCCCTCCAAGGTGTCAGTTTCCATGGGATAGGCTCACTATGTGATCCTGACTCTTGGGGTCTGATCCAACCACCTCCCACTTTTCTCACTGGAGCTCCAGGTTGGCAGTAGTGTCCTTGGTTTCACTGAATGCAGGGTTGCTTCCTAGTGCTGTTTGGTGACTTAGCTATTCTGTCATCTGCGGAAGCGATTCCCTGTGTTGGGTTTCCTTGGTTTGAAATACTTACAGGGCTCTTCTACTGAAAGGGAAGGCCATCTTTTGTGCTGTAGGAATATTTGGAAAGGACTCACTCCCTAGTGTAGCCTGCATGTTTTATTCCACAGCTTCTTTGACTCAACCTGGCTGGGCACTGAAAATCAAAGATTTGGTTAAAAACATATATTTTCCACCAGTCTCTACCCTGCTCGCTGCACATACAAAACGACCATACAGATAACTCTGAGGAGCTTACGACAATGTGACACCATTACTGTTGGGATTAGCTAGGTATTACGAATAGGAAAGGAGTGAAAGGGAGGCCAGATATTATAAGGAAGGTCAACTGGGCAGCTTCACCAGGAAGCTGCAACTGTACTCTCCCCAGAGAACCACCGGCCCATTCCCCACAGATCACTTGGGGAAAGGGTTTAATAAAGGGAAGATGGTTGCCTGCAGAGTAAAGTCAGAGTGACGTAGGAAAGGTGCCTGACCGTCTCACCTGGAAACAGATCATTGGCTATTGGGGCAGCCAATGCAAGCCCATGAAAATGTGGAAATACATAATCCGCAGGCCCTCTTGTTGCTCTCCTGTTCCTCTGGCTTTGTTCCTGCCTGTGTTTCCTCCAAAACCACATGGTCCTACACGCAATGGACCGATGGACTGCAGCTGGGAACACAAACTAAGATAGTCCGATGCTGGATTGGACTGTGCAGACATGGAGTGGAAGCTTTGGGCAATGGCTTTAATCCTAGCTCTGCTGAAAGCAAAATGGGACTTTTTCTTTGGCCGGATGGAGGGAAATGGGACCTTGGAAACTCAGAGGTCTAATCCCATGCAAATAAACATGACTCATTCTCCCATGCAAGTCTCAGAAAATTCCTTTTCTCGTGACATTCCAGGAAGCCCAGGTCCCCTGGCAACATGTGGGGATACAAAGAGCTCCCCATCAATAACACTTCTGGTTCGGTTATATTTAACATATCTTCTATTTTATTATTCAACTCTTTAAATGTTTATGAATTTTTAAATGTATCAGTCAGGCAAGAAATAAACAACCTCCATGCTACTTTCTTAAAGTTTTGGTCAGAGATAGACTTAAGGGTAGAATTGTTAATGCCGCACACATACATGATTGAATATATTATTCCACTGGCTTTTGTCCATTGTTCTATGTCCATCTGTGAACTGGGGATAACAACGGAATCTTTCTCATAGGTGGTATGAACTTTAAATGAGAGATCCTTAAAATGATACCTGACCCACAAGCAGCCACTCAATAAATACCAGCTATCATTGCTGACTAGAAGATTTGCCCATCTATCATTCCTTTGTAGGGAATTATCTTTTAATCTCTGGTAGCTTTTAAGAAGTTTGCTTGTCTTTGATATTTGCTCCTTAAATTTTAGGATATTTTTTTTTTTCAGTTCTGGACAATTCTCAACCATTTTCTCTTATAATATTAGGTCTCCCATATTTACTTTATTTTATCCTAGAATTCCTATTAGACATGTACTAGACCCTGTCTCCCTACTTTCCACGTCTCAGCTTCTCTTGTTTTATTAGCTCTGTTCCACACACTAGGTCATTTCCTTAGAGCTGTATTTCAATATATACATTATTTTTTCATGTGAATTTATATTTATTCAACTAATTAAATGTTTCTTTAAAATATCAGTGGGGTTTATTTTTGTTTTGATTTGGGGGGGTAATTCTCACCCAAGGATATTTTTTTTCATTGCTTTTCAGAGCGAGGAGGAAGGGAGGGAGAGAGACAGAGAAGAGAGAGGAGGAGGAGGAGGAGAAGGAGGAAGAGGAGGAAGGGGAGGAGGAGGAGGAGAGAGAGGAACATTGATGTGAGAGAGACATGTTGATTGGTTGCCCCCCACATGTGCCCTGACTGGGGTGGGGGATTGAACCTGCAACCCAGGTATGTGCCCTTGACTGGGAATCAAATCCACAACCCTTCAGTGTGTGGGCTGATGCTATAACTGTTAAGTCACTCTAGCCAGGGCATCAGTGAGTTTTGATTTTCAATTTAAATTTTTCATTGTAATCATTTTCATTTTCCAAATCTGTTCTTTTTTATACTGTTTGGTGCTTGCTTTATTTTTTTTTCCTCTTTACCCATTTAAATACTTTAAAATATTTATTTTAAAATCTTTTTCAGATGATTTGATTATTTTTTGTTATTGATGTGTAAATTCTTCTTCCCTTCCCCCTGCCCACCATTACCTCACTCTCCATCCCAGTAATTTACTTCCTTCTAAGATTTGAATCTTCACTGGGAGCTGAGTTGAGACTGATTTCCACAGCATCCTGGGTTCTCTGGGCTATGGAAAGGTCCCTATTGGGCCATTTGGCTTTGCCGCTTCGGAGAGTCCATGGGTTAGCAATTCATTAGTTGAATAACAGTATAAACATAATTAGGAGCTTCTGTTCCATACTGTTGGTGTGAATTAGGATCTGCTCATTCATATGATGGGGTGTTTGAATGTCCTTGGGTTCCTTTTTTATAACCTGTTTTGTATATGCAGCAGGTTTTCTTGCTGCTATTCCCAGCTGCGGGGTGGGCAGAGTGTCTTGAGCCTGTGACCCTGACTTGTAGCTGGTATCTCAGCTCTAGTGCCCGGTGTGACTAGGGTCTGTGTCCTTGACTGCCTTCTTTGCTCAGGCATCCAAACCCTCAAATCCAGCTCTTAGGGCCACTACCCACTGACCACAATAATCAATACATTCAATCCAAGCTCCTTCCCACCCTTCTGATTTTGAGTTTGCTTTGCATTTCTGGAAATGAGTTTTGAACTTTGGTTTTGAATTTTCATGTGTATCAACCCATCTTTTATTTCTTATAGAATACTTCATGAATTCAGATCTATTTAGGGGACTTCTTTCCTCAGTTTTAGTCTGCATATTGATCATATTAAAATTAAAAAATCCTTGATAATTACGGAAGATTATCTTTTTATTTATTGATTGATTTTTTAAAATTTTTACTTACTGATGAGAGAGAGAGAGAGAGAGAGAGAGAGAGAGATTTGTTGTTCTACACATTTATGCATTTACTAGTTGATTCTTGTATGTGCCCTGACCAGGGATTGAATTTGCAACCTTGACATATCAGGAATATGCTCTAACCGATTGAGCTACCCAGCCACGGCCTACAGACAGATTCTTCTATGAAGTATATGCAATCGCAGAAACACCTGGAAGGGGGTGTAGGTATAGTCAATTACCAGAAGAAAGTAATATTAGTCTTAGCTGATTATGAATCCACAAAACATTCATGAAATAATGCAAAATATTTATTTTCCCATCAGGTTATTGAATCAGTTGATATGCTTTTGGCTGAAGGTAACAGAAAATTCAATTAAAATTGGTTTAAACAATAAGGAAGATTTACTTTCATGATGGCTGGGTGGCTCAGTTGGAGTGTCATCCCATACACCAAAGGTAATTCTGGTCTGGCCCATATGGCAGGCAACTGCAACCTATCCAAGTTTCTCACATCAATGTTTCTCTTCTCTCTCTCTCTCTCTCTCTCTCTCTCTCTCTCTCTCTCTCTCTCTCTCTCTGTCTCACAGATCAATAAAACATATGCTCAGTGAAGATTAGATAAAGAAATAAATAAAATTATCAAGGATTTAAGTCCATCGCATAACTTATTTTTTTATTAAGTTTTTAAGTATCAAATAGATTCTCAATCATAGTAGAATAGGATCATGACACCTGTCACTCTTTCCCAGTCAAGGGGGTGTGAATGTGGACTTAATTATTTTTTATTTTTTAATATATTTTATTGATTTTAGAGAGGAAGGGAGAGGGAGAGAAAGACAGAAACATCAATGCTGAGAAAGAATCATTGATTGGTTGCCTCCTGAACACCCCACACTGGGGATGGAGCCCACAACCCGGGCATGTGCTCTTGACTGGGAATGGAACCTCGACCTGCTGGTTCACAGGTCAACACTCAACCACTGAGTCACGCCAGCTGGGTGGGAATGTGGATTTTAAAGGAACATCTATAAAAAGAGCTGGGAAACAGCAACCCTCATACTGGGTGGTTGAGACCCCATCCCTATAGCTAAGTGATGGTCAGCCCACAGGAAGCCGAGTTTGTATCACTACACTTTCCAAAACAGACTGCTCAGTCTTGGTTTGGATCAAACCCACACACCTCCATAACTCTCTGAAATTTTTGAAGGTTCAGAACGAGTGCAATACGATGGTTAAGAATACAGCAACGCGATGATAATTTTGAAATCTATTCTTTAAAGATAATGCATTTTTCTCCAAGATATAAATATACTGAATGATTCCTTCGCCACACTTCAAAACTCACTGCGATGAAATTACATCCTCACTTACTAGCTTTCCGAAATGATGCCTTTAGGGCTGTATTTTGTTTCACTTTGATCCGTATTAAATACAAATAACCTCTAAAAATGTTGAAACCTATAAACTCCATCAGACATTAAAAGTAAGTGCATGAATGTCAGATTGCTTCTTATTTTAAACCACAGAATTAATTTAATAGCATCACAAAACTGCTGGTACTTAAACCGCCCTGTTTTACAGCTCCCGTGTGTTTACCCGAACACAAAGGCTGCCCTGTTTTGTGTTTCTGCATTCCTTGCCACTGTTTTTTTTTGTTTGTTTGTTTTTTCATATGTTTGAAAACCACTTCAAAATTATACCTCAGCGGATGAGAGAGGGAAGGGGCTGATGAGAGGAGCAGAGGAAAGAAAGTGGAAAAAAATTAAAAAAGGAAGTGATGAGCAGAAGAGAGGGACCAAGCCAGTACAGCAAATGCCCTGCCTCTAGGTACACTGACTCAGAACAAAATTTTTTTCTAACGATTTATTGACACGAAGTTCTTTCTTTCTTAAAATGAAATAGACGGCCTCTGGTCAGGACAAGATGGTGTAGAGGAGCTCCCTCCTGCCCTCCCACTGCCACGCAGTCCACCTGGGCATGGTGCAGGAGGAAGCAAAGGAGGATGCTGAGAGCTGGCAAGAGGAAGGTGGGATGGTTTTCTCAGAAATTAAGGAACCAAAAAGTGACAGGGTGTCCCCCAACAGGGGAAGGTAACCCAGGATCATTGTTTCTCAACTCCTGACCTAACAAGAGAAGGAGGCCCAGGTAGGCTCATTCTGCCCCCAGATAGAACAGGAGTCCCCTGGCAACCTCAGCAGGCCCACCGCCACTGGCCAGGAGGACCACTGGGAACCCGCCCAAGACCAGCAGTGAGGGAAGTGCTCTCCTTCCTTGTGGGTCTGAGACTCACCAACCTTCCCAGAGACATGCGAGGCCAGGCCTGGGACATCCCTCCTGGCCCACCAGCAGGAACCAGCGGGAGCCTAAGGAGTACCATACAAACCATGCAGACCAAAATAACACCACAGAGGCTAGACGATGAAACTGCCATTGAAGCCACAGTGCACACAAGTAGTCCAAGACCTATAAGTTACCCTAAACAGGCGACTGCCTTATAAAATGAAAGGTTAAATAGGATCTAGAGCCTCCTAACATAATAGATAAAATGTTCATAATGCAACTTAAAATCATTCATCAGACCAAGAACCAAAAAACCCACACTTGAATGACAGAAGATAGTCAACAGATGCTGACATCCACCGACATAAATCAGATGTTGGAATTGTCTGACAAGGATTTTAAAGCAGCCATTATAAAAACGCTTCAACAATCAATGATAAATTCTCTTGAAACAAATGACAAAATAGACAATTTTGGTAAAGAAAGAAAATTGATTATTGGGGGGGGGGAAAAGTCAAATGAAAATTATAGATCTCAAAAATACAACAATACTAATAAAATGCTCACTGGATGGGCTTATGAGTATAGTGGAGATGACAGAGGATAGAATTGGTGAACTTAAGGACATAGCAATAGAATTCACCCAATCAGAACAAGAGAGAAAATAGACTAAAATAACATGAACAGAACATCAGGGACCTGTGTGATGACAACAACAACAAAAACAATACATATGATATCACGATGTCAACAAGTTAATGAAACGATCACATCAATTGACCCAGAAAAAAACATTTGACAAAATTCAATATCCATCCATGATAAACACTCTCAGCAGATGAGGAGTAGAAGGGAATTACTTTGATAATGAGCACCTGTGAAAAGCTACAGCTAGCATCATAGTTAGTGGTGAAATGCTTTCCCCCTAATATTGAGAACAAGGCAAGGATGTCCACTCTCACCACTCTTAATCAATGTAGTACTGAAAATTCTAGCCAGGGAAGTAAGTCAAGTCAAAGAAATAAAATGCATTATAGATTAGAAAGGAAGAAATAAAACTGTCCCTATTAGCAGCCAACAGATTTGTCTACATTGAAAACTCCCAAATAACTTACAGCAATACTCCAGAAACTGATAACTGAGTTTTGCAAACTTTCAGGGTATAAGATGAATACATCAATCAGATTTCTATATACTAACAATTAACTGAGGGAAATCAAAATATAAAACACAATAGCATCACAATCACTCCAAATAAAATTAAACACTTAGGTATACACTTAACATGCATAGGATCTGTATGCTGAAAATTACAAAATGCTAATAAAAAAATCAACGAAGATAATTAAATGGAGAGACATACCATATTCAGGGATTAATCACAACATGGTTAAGATGTCAGTTCTCCCCAAACTGATCTACAGGCATAATGCAATTCCTATCCAAATTCAAACAATTCAGGGTATTCTTTGATAGAGACAAGCTTATTCTAAAATTTATATAGACAAGCTAAGACACACTTGACTTGAGAAAATGAAATAGGAGGCATTACTCTTCCCAATATTAAGGATTCCTGTATAGCTAGAGTAATGAGAACAGTGTGGTATTAATCACATCAACAGAACACAGTGGAGAACCCAGATAAAAACTCAAGCAAAACACCCAACTAATTTTTCATAAAAATGAAAAGGTACTTTTTTTGTTGCTTATATCCATAAGCAACAAAAAAAGTACCTCAGCTTAATATGCTTACACAAAAATTAACTCAATATAGATCATGGACTTAAATATAAATATAAAACTATAACACTTTTAGAAAAAATCTGAGAAAATCTTCAGGATCAAAGAGTAGGCAAAGAGTTTGCAAATTTCAACACTAAAAGCATGATCAAAAAAAAGGAAAAATCAATAAATTAGACCTCATCAAATTAATAACTTTAGTTTGGTGTAAAAGCCCATATGAAGAGGATGAGAAGACAAGCTACAGACTAGGAAGAAATATTTGCAAACCATATGTCCAACAAAGGGCTAGTATTTAGTATATAATGAACCCTCAAAACAAAATTTTAGAAGTGGAGATCAATTAGTGGTTGACCGGGGTTAGTGATGGAGGAGGCATCTGGGGGGAAGAGGTAGGTTATAAGTGAGAAACCCTAAGGGCCGTGTGATGTTGAGTGTGGGGTGGACACGGATGAACATTTATTTGACAAAGAGCATCTGCACGGATGATCAAACTGTAAAGAACTTAGTCCACACACATACACAAATGAGCACAAGTAAACCCGGAGAAGTCTGAATAAGATCACTGGATTGTATCAATCTCCATATCCTGGCTGTGATATTATTCTATAGTTTTGCAAACTTCCTCCGCGGGGGGAAACTGGGCAAAGTGTCTAAGGATCACTGTACTATTTCTTACAATTGCATGTGAATCTACGATGATCTCAATAAAAACTTCATTAAAAAAGGAAATAGCCTATCACTATCACATTAATAATTTACATTTTTGACTACTGTATTTAACTATCTCCTGTACCAGGTACAAAACAGCATGTTTTACTAGAATCAGGCAGATCTGCACAGGCCAATTGGCCCAGAGCAGAACATACTGCCTTCTATTAACAAGGACTCTGGCTACAAGCAAGCCATCATTTGAACAGATGTTTTAAAAAGCATTTTGGAGCTTAGAAAATGTACTCCTCTCATCAAACAATTCCACAGAGGGCAACTCTAAAATATCTGTACAGCTGGGGTCTCTTAGAGGCAACTCTTATTCATTTGCGGAATTGGGGACAGCAGTCTACTAAAGGGCTACCACTCCAGAGTGTGTCTCCTTTCCTTCCATCTTCATACAAACAGTGCAGGCAGCAGCTCTTGTATAGTGCCTTCCTTCCAATGGTACCCAACGGTCTAGCACAGTCTCCAACCAAATTTTTATAACAAATAATGTTGACATTTTGATCTTTGTTTATATCTGCCCTGCATCTATTTCTCAAGTATTTCTAAACTTAGATAAAGAAGAAAGGGCCGCTGAAACCGGTTTGGCTCAGTGGATAGAGCGTCGGCCTACGGACTCAAGGGTCCCAGGTTCAATTCCGGTCAAGGCCATGTACCTTGGTTGCAGGCACATCCCCAGTAGGGGGTGTGCAAGAGGCAGCTGATCGATGTTTCTCTCTCATCGATGTTTCTAACTCTCTATCCCTCTCCCTTCCTCTCTGTAAAAAATCAACAAAATATATTTTAAAAAAAAAAGAAGAAGAAGAAGAAGAAGAAAGGGCCTTTAGATTAGTCATTTCATTGGAAGGGGGAATGGCCATTGGCAATATTTCTATAGGCTGTCTCTGAACAGCAAACGTACATGGAAAAAGTGGAGTGTGGAGATGGGGTGCTGCCTGCAGGACAAGTCTTAATATTCCTCTATCGATCTAAATTTCCTGCTACATTATCCCTTTCAGTTCTACTTATAATAACTAAAAATGGTATGATATTTTCAATCAGACTGAGGTGGGGGAAGACATATTCCAGATAGAACGAATAGCATGTTCAGAAATGCAGACTCAATTGCACAGGTTTTTAGGGATTCGAGAGTCCCATGTGGAATTCCATGGTGGCAGTGATGTCCACATGGGGCAGAGGCACACAGAGTGACAGGAGGAACTGGGCCTGGTGGCTGGAGTCACCGGATCTGGACCATGAAGGGCCCGTGGCTTATTCTGAAGTTGATGGGAACTGGGGGAGTATTGTCAACTTGTTTTAAACCTGGAGATGAAGAAAAGGGAATTTGAATTTCTATCCCTCCGCAATGGTTAGAGATTTGCTTCTAACTGCATGTTAGATGTAAATAATGGCCATTCAGACCATGCCTCCCAGGGAGCAAGAACATTGGTTTTCAAATTCCAGTGGGCTTAAGAATCAGCAGCATTCTCTGTTAACCATGCAGACTCCTGGGCCCCACTCACCGAGCCTGGTGCAGTTGGTCTTGAGTGAGCTATAGGAAGCTGTGTGAACCACGTGGTTCTGATGGCCCGGGTCTGTGGATTACACTTGGAGAAGGGCTGTAAAGGATTACAAGTAAAGAACCACCCCCACCTCCTTTACTCCTATTCTAGGAACAATAGGTCTGAATGCACCTTCATATGGAATTAGCAAAGTGGGTCCTATCTCCACTAGAGGGTAGCAGATCAAAATTTTAAATTTTAAACAAAACTTGTTTAAATTGTATAATTTTTTTAAGAATCAGAGGTTGTAAAACGATTTTAATGCATTTTTTCCCCCATATGAAGATGTTAAAAGAAAAAACATTGTTTGGAAACCTGGTATTTCACACCCCCCCTTTTTTTTTGTAGTTTAATGACTATCTCAGATTAAAATATTTTCTCAGTTGCTAACACATTGTTGTTCTAGGTGATGCAATTATGGGACTTCAGCAAAAACACCTTCTCTGTTTTACAGATGAGGGATGTGAGCCCCAGGGGGAAACCAGCTCTACACCCTCACCGTTCGGAGCAGCTTGGGACTTACAGGAGCCAGCCCATCAGTCTAATATCATTGCCAACAAAGCATCCTATAAAAAGGTTCGATGGTTTGGGCAATGTTGGGGATAAAGAAAATAATACTGCAATATCAAATTTTAGGGTTTTTTTTTTTTTTTTGCTATAGTTTCATAAAAGCCAGAATCTGAACATTTTCATTTGCAACAGTCTTGAGAGCCATGTGAAGTAACCGTTTTTTATGACTTTATAAATCTGACATATCCTCTGTAGATGAAGTTCCCTATTCTCTTCCCCCTCCACTGGATTACTCTAGTCCTGAGTTATAACTCCTTGATTTCTGCCTTTTCCTCTTGTGCTCATGTTTTTGTTGTTGTTGTTTTTAAATGCTAGATATATAGCTGCCCAAACAAAATAAATTAAGATTAAGAAGAACAACAGCAGAGTAATCCTAATTTGTTCACCTTGTTAAAATAAGGAAATCAGGAGTAAACGCTCCAGTAAACAAGCCAGTTTGTGTATATTTATATATATATATATATATATATATATATATATATATATATATATATAGTTAATCCTCACTGGAGGATACTTTTCCACTTTTTTTGTGTTTTTATTTTTTGTGTGTTTTTTTTTAGAGAGAGTGGAAGGGAGGGAGGGGTAGAGAGAGAGAGAAACATCAATGTGAGAGAGATTCATCAATTGGTTGCCTCCTGCACTTATGGGGGATGAACCTGCAACCCAGGTACATGCTCTTGACCAGGAATAGAACCCGTGACCCTTCGGTGCACAGGCTGATGCTCTAACCACTGAGCACAGTGGCCACGGCACCAGTTTATATTTTAAGTGGTCTTGGCTTTGATTTAAAAATTCTGTGCCAGGGGTCCTCAAACTTTTTAAACAGGGGGCCAGTTCACTGTCCCTCAGACCATTGGAGGGCCAGACTATAGTTAAAAAAAAACTATGAACAAATTCCTATGCACACTGCACATATCTTATTTTGAAGTAAAAAAACAAAACGGCAAAAACACCCGCATGTGGCCCGCGGGCCGTAGTTTGAGGACGCCTGTTCTGTGCAAAAGGGTTCAACTTTCTCTTTTTCCACCTGACATGCAGCATTTGCCTCACCGAATGGCTTAGCATCTGGTGAAGCCAGGTGTTTTCATGGCATGGCTCTCTCCCCAAGAGCTGCTAAAATAAAATAAAATGGCCTTTTCCTAGAAGGATGCTGACTACTTTTGATTTAGGGCCTAGCGTTGGGCAGGCCCAATGGTAGTTTATCCCTATGAAGAAGTAGCAGTAGTATCATCGCCCCCTTGTGATGGAAGTAATATGAGCTGGAAGGCTTACGAATTTAATTGGGATATTAGAAAAAGCCCTGGACGGGAGTCTAACATTTTCCCCTTTTTAATGGGAGACCACCAGTCATTCCATGCCCTTTAACATGGTATCCATCTCCTGAGCATCCCACTTATGTGTAATGAGGGCCTTGAGACTCCAAATTCCCAAGGTGCAAATCAGCCTTACTGTTATAATAAAAACTAAATTTGCCACGCTCCTGATAAGTCTAATGCACTGCGCTGAGAGGTTTATCCATGGATCTGATGTATCCCTCTTAACAATGCCCACTTGCTATTGGTACACTAGTGTACCAAAGCATTTCCTACTTGCTATTTTTATTCCCATTTTACAAATGAAGAAACAGAGACTCAGGTCAGGTAAGGAGCTAATATAAAAAAAAATAGAGGTGGACGAGTCTTTACTTAATGAAGGCAGTCAAAGTACAAGGGCCTGATTCTAACCTCTGTGCTACCCTGAGCCTAATTACATACAGCCCCTCACAAGGCAACAGACAGAAAGGGATCCCGTGAATACTTACATGGCCAACCCCTTTGAGACTTAAAACATGATATGTATCTACATTCTCTTTAAGGCTAAGGTGTTCTTAGAAGGAAAAATAAAGGTTAATTACTAGCTACGCGTTAGCTAGTAAGGATAAGCCTGCAAAAGCTGAGATAGGGTTAATGTCTAGGAAAAACTCCACGCCAGGCCTGATTTTCATGCTCTATTTCCTGTAGCTGACCAGAATCCTGCCTTCAGAATCTCTGGAAACAGAAAGAATAAATAGAAAAAACATTAAAAGGACCAGGACCTAGACCTGCTGTGCATATTCATGTTAGCGAAGGTGCTATCTCAGATGGATGTTAAGTTTCTGGGATGTCGAAGTCTGTGCCTTTATTTATGAAGAGTTTAAAGCTCCATCTTTAATAATGATTACGCTGAGTGCTCACGGAAACGTACATGAGAAAAAAGGAAACCACTGGAAGGAAAGAAACACTGAAATTTCTACTCCGGGAGGCATTGGGCTGGGTGGTCCCTGTACCACGGGTGGTGTCGAAGATGATTCTAGGTGGTGCATGAATAGATTTCGTAATACTTGAATATTAATGTAATGGACATTGGGTGGGGGACACCTAGCATCTAAAACCAGTGATTTTGTAGATGTATTTCTTGGGACAAGGCTGTTTTAAGAAATGAGCAAATGGAAACTTGATTTGAGCAAAAGTATTAAGTAGATAATAGTAATAGTGGTAAACAGATATGTACAAAACTTTGAGAGTGTTATGCAGAGGGATTGGAGTTTGGGAAACTTTAGTATGGCAGACTCAGCATATGACAAAAGCTCCAGATACTTGGGTTTGATTTCTGGTTCTGAAATGGACCAGCCATGTGACCTCGAGTAAGCCTTTCATACCTCTAGTCCAGAGCAGCTTTGACTGTAAAATGAGAAGGGTGGAACAGACCAGGGGGCCCCTTCCAGGGACATGGACCCCTGGAGGGCCTGGGAGTATCACGAAGGATCTGAGAAGCCTTGCACTCCATACGCCCTGATTGAGGGTGGAATCAATACATCTAACCAGCAAACATACGACTAAGCACAGAGATGCTGTCATGATGGATTATGGACTTAATTAATTTGAACTAATGCAAGTGAAAGCTCTACTGAGTGCATAGATACTTGAACTAAAAGTACCTTTTCAAGAAGACAGATAGGAAGGTAAAATTACGATGGATGTTTTTTATATCGGCAACCATCCATGCAGATTTTCCCTACGAGTTTAAGCTTCCACTCTGTAGAAAAGTTGCAATTGTGCACATCACAGAGGGTGGCCCAAGGCGCCACATATAGAGAAGCTAAGTGGCTCTCCTGTGACGATAGTGCTGAGGGGAACCCCCCCCCGCCCCGCCCCCGCGTTCTATCTTTCCGACCTAGAATATCAGCCACACGCGTCCTCATGACCTTACAGAGCCAGGCCAATTTCAAAAAAGGAGGTGTGTCAACAGTAACTGTTTCTGATGGAAATTGTTAATGATAACAATGGTAATTCTGATGTGAATCACTCCCCTTTATGTACAGCATAACGTGTGTGTGCATCAGATGCTGTGCTTGGCACGCCGTGTATCTCTAATCTTTCCATGTCTCTGAAAACTAAGTATGCATGCCCCTGATTTGTAGTTCATGAAGCTGAGGTTAGGGAGGAGGAGGTTTCACCCGAGGCCACAAGTCTCTAGGTGGCAATACTAGAATTCAAATCCCAAATTCTTTGGTTCCAAAATGCCAACCATTTCTACTGTGCTACCCTGCTTTTTGATATAATAAAAGTGGAGAATTCGAAACAGACATAGGCATAGAAGACCAAGTTGTAAATATAGGTTGAGAAGAATTTTATTTAATTAGGATAAAGGCTCTGAGGTTAAAAGAAATGATGACGCAATAACCTAAGATCCATTGGTGGCCACGGTGAGGATTTGGCCAGGACTGAGAGAGAGTATTACATTTTCACAGCTATGGTCCCATCACTGTACCACCTGCCAGTAACTGAAAAAGGTTTTCTCAAAAGTTAAGCCACTGGGATAATCACAGGGCTCCAGTGGCTGTCCCCACATTTACAGAATCCTTCAGACATATTTTCTGCAGCATCAATTGGCACCATCCAACAACTTGGCACTGTAGCAGACTCAGCTGGTACAGAGATTGCTTGAATCAGACACAATCATTGTCTTTCCGTAATTGTTATCCTATGGCAAGGAGATACCTCTGAGACAAGCCCAGTGGGAAAGGGGTTAAGTAATACTCTGGATACATGATCATCTGTATGATTCTCAGATGTGGAGTGACACCATTTAGGTAGAATGGGTTGGGGCATGGTTTATTTCACTCCAGCCACTATACATGGAAAAGAAAAGTAATGTATTCATCCATTCATTCGAAATACATTTGATGAGTTCCAATCCTATTGAAGAGACTAATAGCTGGAGAATGCCAATAAATGATAGGGGAATCAGGGTTAGCAAAGTCCTAAATAGTAATTGCACTTTATCCATCACCCGTCATAAAGACTGACAATGCATGATTTCTTCCCGCCACTGTTGCCTGTATATGACAGTGATTTATGATACCATGGTTGTCAGAACACCGGACAAAGAGCCAGGAAGAAGTGATCAAATCCCAATTCCCATGCTTATCAGATATAGGACCTTGTGTAAGTTTTGGAAACTCTGGGTTTCAGTATATATGGGGATAAGAATACATCCAATCAGCCTGGCCAGTGTGGCTCAGTGGTCGAGTGTTGACACTGGAACCAAGAGGTCACTGTTTGATTCCCGGTCAGGATACATGCCTGGGTTGTGGGATCAATCTGCAGTGTGGGGCATGCAGGAGGCAGCCAATCAATGATTCTCTCTCATCATTGATATTTCTATCTTTCTATCCCTTTCCCTTCTTCTCTCAAAACCAATAAAAAATAAAATAAAAATTTAAAAAAGAACACATCAAATCAAAGAAAGATCTAAAGCAATGATCCTTTCCCTCATCATATAAAGAAAGCCTCCTCTCTTATATACATGAGAGGATCCAGGGTTCAGAGAAGCTCATGAAATAACATCACTTAAAGATGACAGCAATCAAGTTATTATCTGGTTCTCTATCAGGGACTCAGGTGGACAGGAAGCAAAAATAAGTTTTACTTTTTACCCTGGCCAGGTGGCTCCGTTAGTTGGAGTGTCGACCCTTAAATCAAAAGGTTTAGGATTCGATTCCCGGTCAGAATACAAACCTAGGTTGCAGGTTCAATCCCAGGGAGGCAACTGATAGATGTTTCTCTCTCACCTCTCCTCCTTCCCTCCCTCCCTCCCTCTCTCTTTCTTTCTCTCTAAAAATCAATAAAAACATGTCTTGGGTGAGGATTAAAAAAAATAGTTTTTAGTTTTACTTTTTTCTTTGCAATTTTTGAAGTAGCCACTTGGTGGTGCCATAGGGTCTAGTTTTGTTTACATGCAGGAAAAATTTCCAAAAATATATTTTTTTCTATGTAAGGCTACCAGAGAGGGAGTTCTCTCCTCTTTGCTATTTATACGTATTTGTAGTCTGGATTTAAGCCATAAAAAGGTTTAGTAGGAAGGGTCTGGAAATCTTGAGAGGGTGGTAACTGAGAAGAAAATACAGGGTGGAGCCAAATTAGGTTTAGAGTTGTTCCTAAGGAAAATAATACAATAATTAATAAATAATGACACAAGAATAAACTGTGTTTCATGTACTCACAACTGTAAACCTCCTTTTGCCCCATCCTGCAAATAAAGTAGAAAGCTAGAGACTATCTGGATAGAGAAAGTAAATAAATGTGATACCAGCAAAGTTTCACAAAGGTCAGATTCGCAAACAAACATGCCTGAATTAATTGCTTTATTTATTTTTATAATTGTAGCTTTTTAAAATTTTTTTATTATTGACAGTACTACAGATATCCCCCATTTCCCCCCCCCCCCCATTTGCCCTCCTCCACCCAGCCCCCACCCCACCCCAGGCCTTCACACACTATTGTATGTGTCCATGGGCTATGCATATATGCATATTTGTCCTTTGGTTAAATTATTCCAATCCTTCCTCCCCACTCCTCCGACCCCCCACCCCACTCTGAGACCTGTCTGTCTGTTCCTTGCATCCATGTCTCTGGACATATTTTGTTCGGCAGTTTATTTTGTTCATTAGATTCCATATACAAATGAATACATGTGATATTTATCTTTCGCTGACTGGCTTATTTCATTTAGCATAATAGTCTCCAGGTTCATCCAGACTGTCTCAAAGGGTAAGAGATCCTTCTTTTTTACAGCTGCATAAATTGCTAAATGTATCACAGCTTTTTTTATCCACTCATTTACTGATGGGCAGTTGAGCTGTTTCCAGATCTTAGCTATTGCAAATAACCATTGCTATGAACATAGGGGTGCATATATTCTTTCTGATTGGTATTTTGGGATTCTTAGGATATATTCCTAGAAGTGGGATCATTGGGTGAAATGGCAGTTCCATTTTTAATTTTTTGAGGAAACTCATACTGTTTTTGATGGTGGCTGCACCAGTCTGCATTCCCACCAGTAGGGTACTGGGGTTCCCTTTTTTCCACATCTTTGCCAACACTTGTTTGTTGGTATGTTGATGGTAACTATTCTGGAAGGTGTGAGGTGATATCTCATTGCAGTTTTAATCTGCAACTTTCTGATGATTACTGACACTGAGCATTTTTTCATAGGTCTCTTGGCCATCTGTATGTCCAGTTTGGAAAAGTGTCTATTCTGGTCCTTTGTCCATTTTTAAAACTGGATTGTCTTCCTGGTGTTGAGTTGTATAAGTTATTTATATATTTAGGAAATTAACCTCTTATCAGATGTATCACTGGTGAATTGTTCTCCCAAACAGTGGATTCCCTTTTCATTTTGTTGATGGCTTCTTTTGCTGTGCAGAAGATTTTTAGTTTGATGTAGTCTTGTTTGTTTATTATTTCCTTTCCTCTTGCCCTAGGAGATGTATCAGTGAAAATACTGCTACGTGAGATGTCTGAGATCTTACTGCCTATGTTTTCTGCTAGGATATTTGTGGTTGTGCAACTTGTAGAAATGATAATAATTTTAAAAAGCAATAATAATAGATAAAATATAGAATAGGAAAAGCAAAGTAGAAAAAACACAGATTTTTAAAAGAGAAAAAATAGAATTAAAGGAAAGAGAAATAAGAGACATGAAAGAAAAAAAGAAGAAAAACAGTACAAAAATAAAATCCAAGAGAAAAAATAAAGAAAAGATTTAAAAATAAATAAATAAAAATAAGTGGCATTCCCATCCTCAGATTGTTGTGCCTTCGGTGACGACCCTTTGGATCTGCTATTTGGGGAACTAGCTAGAATTTGCATCAATGTTGGTCACATATGGCCACTTGGTGTGCCAATCCCAGTTCTTCTGGGAGGTTCTCTGGTGCAAGCCAATGTCAGTCCTGGTCCCTGCCTGGCCCTTGGCAACCTGACTGAAGCAAGCAGTCCAGCGGACAGGGCCTCCACAGGCAGCAGAAGGGCCTAGAACATGCCCACCTGTCTCCCAGACAGAAGCCCACCCCAGAGACATGGTCCCAATGCCTTGGTTCTGCCTGGCTCCCTGGCATCCCCTTGCTGCCACACCAAGTAGGAGGAGATTTAAAAAAATCAACCCTGCTTAGCACTCTGGTCTTTCAGCACAGCCCACTCCCACTTGGACAGGAGCCCCGACCAGGCCAAATGCCTGAATCCTTCTTGGCCCTCAGACCTAGCCGGATGGACACAGGTTTCCTCCTAAGCTGTTCCCCTTTGCCTTGGGTCCCAGCAGGTGGGACAGACCCAGCCCTTCTGCAGGTGGGGGGTGGTGCGACCTGTATGCTTCAGGAAGGCAAGCGTTATTCTCTTTCCCAAGCCACACAGTCCAGCCCCCATCTAGCCCCTGCCCAAAGTTCTTCCGGAGAATTAATGGCCCCTCAGATTCACTGGCCCCTCCCAAAGGCACAGATTGGAGTGAACATCCCAGGCTGGTGGTGTAACAAAGAAATCGCTCTTTGCCTGGAATGGTGCACTCTGAGTCACCCTTGTGGACCCAATCTTCACTGATTCCCACCACCCAATGCTACATGGGCTCCCCTTCACTTCTCTGTTGCTCTGGATTGGGGAACCCTACATGGGGCTCTCACCCCATAATCCCAGGAGGAGGGGGCTCCACTGCCACACTTTCCTTCCTGCTTCCCAACCATGCAGGTGTGTGAGTTCCCACAACCTCTTGACATCTCCTCCTGTCTTTTCTCTGCTTTTCCCACTCACAATATTCCAGATCAGCTACACTTCAACTGGTTTTTCAAGCTGAATGCTCTGCAGTTGACCGAAATCCCAGCTGGTGTTGGGAGTATGAGGACAGAGCTTCCAGCTACTCTGCAGCCATCTTGGAATCCTCTAATTGCTTTTAGTTAAAAGTCCATGAGATGGTAAGTCATTTGGAGTTTCAACTGTTTCATTTATAAAAGGAAGATAATGCATGACTCCCCCCCTCACCTGCTTGAAGGCAAAGACAACTTGATCCTGTAGGCTAGTTTCTCAAACCAACACCACAGATTCTGTTAAAGGGACTGATCAAATTGATGCTACATTTACATGTCAGACTCCTCCCTTCCCACATGGTAGAAGGATTCTAAGGAGAATGTTTATCAGCCAATGGCAGTTACGTGTAATAGTTTAGAGAGTCTTCATAAACCCAATGTGCTCTCCTACTCCTCTCATCTGAGCCCCACATCTCTCTTTGACCTTCCTTCTTCCTTGCTACAACCCATCCAACTGCCTGAATAAATTAAATCACATCCCTCACCTTCTTAAAACTCTTTGATGTCCATCCATTGCATTTATTTTTATTTATTTAAAAATTTTTCAGTGGGGAGGGTAGGGGAGGCAATGGGGGGACAAGGACACACATATAATACCTTAATCAATGAAGAAAAAATTTTTCATTCCTTCAACATTGTTCTTATTATTTTTATATTATTTATTTTATTCATTGAAAGAGAAACAATTCTTTATCTAAAGGGGAAAACCAATTCAATCTGGGGATACAACTAATTTTTTCTTTTTTTATTGAATTTATTGGGGTGACATCCTATCTAATAAAAGAGTAATATGCAAATTAACCATCACTCTGCTGCACCCACAAGCCACGCCCACCAGCCAATCAGGAGGAGTATGCAAATTAACCCAACCAAGATGGCTGCAGCCACGGAGCGAACAGGAGGCTAGGGTTGCCCCCGGCGATGGAGAAAGCCAAGCTTTCCGCACACCCTGGCCAGCCCAGGCCTCCACTCAAGGCTACAAAGTTTCAATTATAGAAGATAAGTAAATCCCAACAAAAATGGCTGCGGCCATGGAGCAAGCAGGAGTCTTGGCTCCGTTCAAGGCTATAAAGTTTCAATTATAGAAGATAAATAAATCTCAGATACCAGGGCCTCCACTTGGGTCGCCAGGGGGCATGGCCGGCCTGCAAACCACCACAGGCCCCTCGCCCAGGCCGCCCCATGCCCCAAGGAAACCCCCACCCTGATCTGGGACATCCTTCAGGGCAAACCAGCTTGCTCCTACCCATGCACTAAGCCTCAATCCTATCTAATAAAAGAGTAATATGCAAATTGACCATCACTTCAACACACAAGATAGCTGCCCCCATGTGGACACAAGATGGCTGCCCCCATGTGGACACAAGATGGCTGCCACAAGATGGCCAGCAGGGGAGTGCAGTTGGGAGGGACCAGGCCTACAAGGGAGGGCAGTTGTGGGTGATCAGGCCAGCAGGGGAGGGCAGTTGGGAGGGACCAGGCCTGCAAGGGAGGGCAGTTGGGGGCGATCAAGTCTGCAGGGGAAGGCAGTTAGGGGTGACCAGGCTGGCAGAGGAGGAATGTTGGGGGTGACCGGGCCTGCAGGGAAGGGCAGTTGGGGGGAACCCAGGTTTGCAGGGGAGGGCAGTTAGGGGTGACCAGGCCTGCAGGAGAGGGCAGTTAGGGGCAAACAGGCTGGCAGGGGAGTAATATTCCATTGTGTAAATGTACTACAGCTTTTTTATCCACTCATCTAATGACAGACACTTGAGCTGCTTCCAAATCTTGGCTACTGTAAATAAGGCTGCAATGAACATAAGGGTGCATATATTCTTTCAAATTAGTATTTCAGTGTTGTTGTTGTTTTTGTTTGTTTTTTCAGATAAATTCCCAGATGTGGAAATGCTGGGCCATAAGGCAGTTCCATTTTTAATTTTTTGAGGTAAGTCCATACTGCTTTCCACAGTGGCTACACCAATCTGCATTCCCACCAATAGTGCATGAGTGTTTCTTTTTTCACATCCTCAAAAACACGTGTTGTTTGTTGATTTATTGATGCCACAGCTGGTACCACACCCACCCCCTACTGAGGCTCATCAAGTGGGAAATGCCAAACATGGGAAAGAGTTCAAGAGGCCAAGTAATCAAAATATCACCACTATCAGGCACAACACAGCATAGCTTTACAGGAAATGTTAGCTAAATTAATGAATCAGTGGGATTTACAAACTGGTATCTGAAATCAACTCAGGGTCCTGGTGGACATAACCAGGGCTTGCTCACGTCGTTGAGCTCCTTGGCTTCGTGGGCTACAGAAGGGCACATTTTCTAAATACACAGCAGTTAGGCGGGGTGATGTGACCAATACTGGCCAATGAAGTGGAGCAGAGGGGACTTGTGTCCCTTCTGGACTCACAAAGTAGACACTCCCTGTGCAATTCTCGAGTCTCTCTTCATTTCTGTGAGTGTGGAACTCAGTGCAGAAATGATGGGGAAGCACGGTCACTGAGTCACTGCATGGAGTGCAGGAGCCCGGGGAGTACCTGGGCTACAGCAGATTTTGAGTGAGCCAGAAAAACATGTTTATGTGTTAAACTACTGAGATTTGCAAATGTTACCAATGCCTGAAGCTAGTCCAACTGGACTATTACAAAGTTCTGACTACACAAACACAACAAAAACTTTCTGGCACTTATTTTGAAATGCCTTTTGCCCATCAAGATAAAAATAATGTGGCTGGTCTCTTTTAAGTCACCTATGGACACCCCATTACATCCGAGTTAAAATTCACAGAACAGAAGTCAGGAGGCATTTTGAAAGAAATTAGAATCATTTTAAAATTTGAAATAGACCCTTTTACTAAAACGCAAGACATAATTCTTGTCTCCTCTGGATCAGTCTTTCTAAATCTCATGATAGTATCTATTCTTAGGTTTCATCATTTATCACCTTCCTTTCAGGTTTGGCTGAGCCATGAATCATCTGGAAACACTGCAGTACACTGTTGACCTCTCCCATCTGGAACATCAACGCCATGCTCACAGCTGTTCACTGCTAGTCTCTTTATCAGAAGAATATTTTGCTTCAAGAGTCTTCTCTAAAATGGCAGAAGCTTGGCACATAACTTACCGTTAAACAAGTTCACATTAAGGAGCCAGTCTCCGTGCAGCCTTTTGCAGGAAACAATGGGTTATGGTCTCACGCAGAGGCACGCAAGATGCTCTTCCACTGCTTTGAGTACTGCCTCCACGACCGCCATCACCACCTATTCATCATCAACAATATGCGTGGCCCTATGCTAAGCCTTTAGAGATAGGATTTAATTTTTAGTTGTCCCTGCAGCATTTTGTGGTACAAATTCTTATACCTATTTTACAAACCAGGAAACTAAGGCTCAGAAAAAGTGAACTTTTCTAAAGTTATGTAGTTAGTGTGACTGGCAGGATTCAAACCTGGTTTTGCTGACTAAAGAGCCGATGCACTTAACCACAGAACTCTGCTGACTCCCCATGGGGGAAGCCCATCTGTGCACCTCCTGGCTGCTTAGTCCTTGGCTTAGGGTCACAGAAGGTACAGCACAGGAGAGCTTTTTTTTTTTAGTTTGGAAGGATTGATTTTAAATAAAAAATATTAACTCAATAGGCATTTTAAAGCTAACACATTAGAGTCACATTGCCCCTTGATTTCAGTATTAAATGGCTCTTGCAAGGATTTCCTGAAAGTTGTTTTCCCACCAGCCAGGTTTTGGCTGACAGATTATATATCTGCCTGAGAGGATGCCAGGCTAACCCCCTTCACATTGGTGCTCCCTTGTGCCATTGGCGTGCTGTCAGGGATGAGGGTACAGCCAGCCAGCATGTCCAGAGAAGCTTAGAATATACACATGATCTGTTAGGTTGCTTCACGGTCTTCTCAAGGTCAATCTTTAGCACTGGGGTATTACCCAATAGGCCTGAAGAGGAACTTCACCTGCCTGTAAGACACAGTCTGTCGGGACTCGTGTTCACCTGTAGCTTTATTAAACTGTTGGCAACACAGCAGAGAAGGCTTGAGGGCTGTCCAATGGGACCTGGGTAGACAAATGCTGGGTAACGTCTGCTACCTTACACAGCCAGCCAATGTCTGCACACATTTCATGAGCAGTTCTTTTAAAAAAATTTTTTTTAATTTTATATTTGTTTTTAATTTTTCATTATAGTTGACCATCAATGTGTTACTAGTATATTAGTTTCGGGTGTGCAACATAGTGATTCGACATTTATATACCTTATGCAGTGATCACTACAAGTCTAGTAATGATGTGTCACTGTTATTATGCTATTACTGACTATATTTCCTGTGCTGTGCAAGAGGAATGAACTTACACATACGATTCTTATTCTTTGTCCTGCTCTTCTTTCCTGCGAGGCTGCCCTTCAGCATCTGTGTCTGAGAATGCCCATCAGTCCAACATAGACCGCAAGGAGAAGCATGTTCTTCGTGGTCCAGAGGAGACCCCAGGGCCTGGCTGCTCACCAGACTGCCATCCAGCAGAGTTTCTTGCCTGAACAAGGTAGGGCAGGAATGGATTGGCATTTCCTAAGATGTATTAGATTCTTTCTCATAACAATTGTTGATTCATAACTAATATGAGCATAGCTACTTGATCCTAGGGCCCCTTTTTCTTCTCTCTCTAGGAAATCTCTTTTAACCTCTTTATATTCTTTCTCTAGGTGAAATCATCAAGCCCTGTGGCTTTACATACATTAAAAATTCTTGAATTCCCAAATTACTTTTCAAGTTTAACCTTCTCCTATTGAATTTATTTACCCAAGTGCCTGCTTGACAGGCATCTCAAACTTAAGATATTCACATCTAAATTCTTCATTTCTTCCCTCTGCACTCGACCCTTGTATCCTCCTTAAACTCCTGTCAATCAAATCAGAGCCTAGAGCACTGCCGAGGGTCCAATCGGGAGAGAGAAACCACACCAGCTAATTAAACAGAATTGTTCAAATGTGAAGGCTTGTTACTAGATATAAAGTTGTTCACTAGTGAGGACTTATAAGACCTTTTAATATCATAACTTGTGGCCCAGCAATTGGATTTTTGCAGTTTGAGCTCTGAAGCTGCTTGAAAGGCATAGCTTTGCCCTTTTGGGCTCTGAAACCACCTGCAAAGCAAGCAGCCCCCTGTGCTGATTGTACTGTTTGATAAGTCACTGATAACTAATACTCCTTGTACTGTAATTGCATGATCAAAAACCAGCCTTTTGATCTACAGGTGTGTGCTAGAACTAGGATGTTGATAAATGCGGAATCATATATTACCCATTGATCTTATCTCACAACCCCACTTGTGTGACCACTGAGTCAGCTGACCATTGAAAGTCCAGTTGGCCCACAATCAGAAAATGAATAATGTATGTTTATAATCTCATTTCCCTAGCAACCAAACCATGCTCTTTGATAATCAGCTCCTTGCAACTTAAGCTTATTAAAACTCAGTTCTCAGGAATATAACCAATCCTATACAATAAAGAGGTGATATGCAAATTGACTGTCACT
The DNA here is from genome assembly GCF_027574615.1 of Eptesicus fuscus. Lineage (NCBI taxonomy): Eukaryota > Metazoa > Chordata > Mammalia > Chiroptera > Vespertilionidae > Eptesicus > Eptesicus fuscus. The sequence goes on along the minus strand of NC_072490.1, from coordinate 50,314,591 downwards.
CCAACACACAAGATGGCCACCCTTATGTGGTCAAAGATGGCTGCCCCCATGTGGACACAAGATGGCCACCCACAAGATGGCCGGCAGGGGAGGGCAGTTGGGGGTGACCGAGCTGACAGTTGGGGGCAACCAGGCCTGCAGGGGAGGGCAGTTGTGGGCAATCAGGCCAGCAGGAGAGGGCAGTTAGGGGTGACCAGGCTGAGAGGGGAGGACAGTTAGGGGTGACCAGGCCAGCAGGGGAGAGCAGTTAGGGGTGACCAGGCCAGGAGGGGAGGGCAGTTAGGGGCAATCAGGCTAGCAGGGGAGCAGTTAGGCGTCGATCAGGCTGGCAGGGGAGTGGTTAGGGGGTGATCAGGCTGGCAGGCAGAAGCAGTTAGGGGCAATCAGGCAGGTAGGCAGGCAAGTGGTTGGGAGCCAGCAGTCCTGGATTCTGAGAGGGATGTCCAACTGCCGGTTTAGGCCCGATCCCACTGGGGTTCCAGATTGGAGAGGGTGCAGGCTGGGCTGAGGGACCCCCCCCCCCGCCACCGTGCATGAATTTCACGCACCGGGCCCCTAGTAATCTACACTAATAAAAGAGTAAGATGCAAATTGACCATGCCTTCGTGACACCCACCACCCAATCAGGAGTGAGTATGCAAATTAACCCAACAAAGATGGTGGGTTAATTTGCATACACAGACACCCAGCAGCTGGGGGTGAGGCAGGCCACTTGCGTCATCACCATGAAAACGATGCAGGCATTCTGCATCGCCCCCAGCTGCTCCAGGCTTCTGGGCAGCATGGGAAGGCAGAAAGGCAGCTCTGGCCAGAGCGAAGGTGGTGCTGGCAGCCAGGGGAAGGAAGGCCCATTCTTGCATGAATCTCCATGCATTGGGCCTCTAGTATATAATAACTATGTATGGTGTCAGATGGGTATTAGACTTCCTGGGTGATCGCTCTGTAAGTTATATACATGTCTAATCACTCTGTTGTACATCTGAAACTAATATAATGTATGTCAATTGTAGTTGAATAATTAAAAAATTATTTAAAAACAAACAAACACCTATTCTTCCCCCACCCACCTCAGAATGTGTCTTAGGCTCATGCCACAGCCTACATTCTCTGACTTACAAATCATATATGAGTAAAACTCTTTTTAAATATTTTCTGGAATTTTTGGTTAACACTAGGTAACTGAAAAGACCAAAGAACACTCAGTTATCACTCGAAGTAGCAATTGAAGGAACAGCCACCAGCTCTAGGCCTGGAGAACAAAGCAAAGGTCAGAGTTCATGAGAACTGAAAGCTGAGAGTGGAGCTGTAGAGCTGAAACTCAGATACCTGAGGAGGGAGCACCGGTTGGTGCTGGTATCTTTGAGATGAAGCAAGGAGGCTGGCTTTGTGGGTGTTGGAAAACTGCCACGAATTTAGTCTTTGTTGTGAGAAGGAAGACCTTCTGTTGGGGTGAAGAGAGATGCTGGGGCAACTTTCTTAGGAGCAAAAAGCCCACAGGAAGTGACCAGGAGGATCCAAATGCCTTCTTCTTCCTACTGTTTAGTCCATTGCGCCCCCTATTGGCAGAGCTGCACAGGGAGCAGCTGGGAAAGCAGATAACTTGATAACTGGATTATCCTTAGTTCTTCCTGTTCAGCTCTAGCATCAAACCCATCAAAAAGTCCTATTTTTGCTCTCTCTAAAATAGTTCTTAACTTTGTTGACTTTTTCCCTTTCCCAACATAAACTTGATCCAAGGCTCCGTCACCTCCAACCTGAATTATGACAATATCTGTCTTACTGGACTTTTTAATTTCATTCTTTACTCGCCTCCAAATTGTACATTCATTCAACCCATCTCCCTAAAAATAAATAAATAAATAAATAGATAGATAAAATAAATCAATGGAAAAAATTTCCTCAGGTGAGTATTAAAAAAAAAAATGAATTGTGGAAAAACAACCCACCCAAAGGAAATAACTAGAGAGAAATATGCTAATAGGCAGCCAGAGTTGTTAAGAAAGGAGGCAAAAAGGTGGAAGTATCTGAGGTTTCTCTCACAACGGGCAGCCTCTCAGGCAGTCTCTAATAACTGAGAGTTTAACAAATGCTTTTGGAAGGGGTTGCGGAAATCCACACAAATAAAATGAAATTCTGATTTAACAATCCCAAGACCGTGGCACATTTTAAGGAGCCTGTCCTCATAAATCCCTGAATCAAGAAAGGTCTAAGCACCTGACTTCTCAGCAGTGCTTCATTACAGACCCCGGGAGGCTGAAATGGCAGGCTAATTTTTCTTCTTCCCCCAAATTGAAAACAGCTTGAGATCTCGAAAGTCCTTGTCATCAACCAAGGCAGATGGAAACTAAAGGAGAAAACAAGCTTATAACAAAATAACAGCAAGATTAACCTATGGAGAGAGAGTGAGAACTCAAAGGGGCTCAACAGAATAACTGTTCTTGCAAAAGACTATGACCTTGGGTCTCCTTGGTGTAGCACCCTGCATCATGCTAAAGGGTGAAGGGAAAGGTGAAGTAAAGGAAGACATGGCACTATCTTTCCCAATAGCCCGATTTATGAAAATAGCTCTGATTAGATTAGCAGTCCGAGGAAGAGGCCGGTCAGTAGCAGTGAGAGTCGACTTGTTGCACACCGAGTTTGAGGTCTCAGCGAAGCACAAAGAAAGATGTCAAGTATGAAGTTATTGCAGAAAGTGATATTCGTCTATAATTAATATAATATTAAGTCAGTGTTTTTAAAAATAGGTTTTGCTGAGCTTTATAACTTATCCAGGGGACCAGGGGGAAGAAGAGCAGCCTGTCGTGTGTCCTGCCCCCCTCAGTCAGCCCAAGCAGCTCCAAGCTGTCATTTTAATATTTTGACTTTGCGTCTGAAAAATGGGTTTCACTGCTTTAAAAAAGTCTGAAAGCCATAGTACGGGGTGATTTCTGAGGATTCTCTGGATTCTAAGTATGAATCTATGGAATTGGGAGAGTTTCCAATGCAAAACAAACCATTCCTAAGCTTCCCCTAAAGATGGCTGCTTTCTGGGCCTAGGGCTTTCCTTCTGCGTCTTTTAACTTCCCTCTGACTTTCTGACTTGATTGTAGCCTTCCATTTGGAAAGGCAGAAATTTGAAATTAAAAAGACATTAACAAAGAGAGAAGTTTTCACATGTGATTTGGCAGGTGACATAAAGAAAATCCTAATTTAATGAATTTTCTAATGATTCCTCTTTAGTTTTTGGTAGGGATATATCTGGGGCGTACGGGCTCTCCAGAATTTGCAAAACAATATTAATAATAACCTTGGTGAGAAAGGCAGCAGCTAAAACACACCTCAGATATCTACTAAGAAGATTAAGAAGAAGGACAAGGGAAGATAGAAAGAAAGGAAAAAAGACAAAGAGAAAAAGAAAGTAACAAGGAAGAAAAAAGAAAAAAGCAGAGGAAAGGAAAGATAAAACCAGTTTACAGAAAATCAATATGGGTGGCATAATTTCTTTTGCTTACACTAAGTGGTTTTATCTTCTTTCCATCATTCCTTTTGTCAGACATTCTCCTGTTACTGAATTCTCTGGACAGGAACATTAAAATGCAGGAGTGGTGATTTCAAGAATAACTAAGAAGCGAAGGGAAAGAGAATGGAATTAATAAGTTAGGTTTGTAGGAAACCAGGCCAACCAAATCTATTCTGCTTGCAGCAAACATGATTTAGAGAGCCCTTGCAAACTCTGATGACCCTGAGATAAAGAGAAAAAGGGGAATTAAAAGGAGAGGTCTTGTATAATACCACTTTTGTTCACAATCTATTTCACTTAGATTGAATGAAATTTCTTTTAGGCTCTGATCAATCCTAATTTCCATCAGGAATCTGTCAGCCTGTGGCCAGGTTACCCACTCCCTGCAGTAAGGGGGGAACCACTAAAATTATTAGCCTTTTCATTATTCTCAGCACCAAGTATATAGTAGGCCTTGAAGCTGAATTGAATAAAAGTATTTATCAACCAATGCTGGCCAGGGATATGTAAGTACAGAAAAGAATCATTTTCATTAGTGAATAAGAGGTACAGTGAACTGAATCTCTATTTTGATTAAATATTCAAATGGTCTTCACATTACATAGAGACTGTTCTTCTCTTAGTAAGGACAAGATTCTGTTACAGAAAAAAAAAATTGTTAGCTAGTATGATCTCCACGAATATTTTTAAACCCCATTTAGTTACAAAATAAAGTCTACATTCATCCAAGAAATACTTACTGAGCACCCAGAAAGCACATAATTTGGGGCAGCACTGAGCGCAACTAATGCCATTCATGCCTCAGGAAGCTTCCAGTCTTCAGAGGGGATTGATATTAAGCAATGAATTACTTAATTAATTATTTGATTACAATTGTGATCAATTCTACAATGAGGACGTTTAGGATGCTAAGAGGTTAGAGACTCAGGAATTCTTTCCTGAGTAATAAATTATGCTTGAACCCATATATGAAGGTTAAGGAAAAGTTACGGTAACTAGGTGAACAGGGAAAGGAAGACTAGTTTTCAGGCAGCTTGACAGAAAGGCTAGGAGATGAAGGAGCTATCCACAGCTGTGTTTGTTTTTTAAAGCTGGACCACCAGATGACTCAGAAAGGTTTATACAGTAAGCCTTGGATTGCACATGAAAATTGTTATAATCTTAAACTTGTGCCCTAGCTGATTCTGAAGTATAAGGACTTATCCATTCTAAATTCTTTCTACCATTGTTTACATTTTCCTGACCTTTAATATATAAAATGATGTGTAGATTTCCAGACCAGACATATATTTTTAAATAATTCTTTTATTGAAGGGATAAGATAAAATGTAGAAGAGAATGGAGTGACAATGATCTAAGCTACCTTTTTTTTTAAATCATCACCAGAGGATATGTGTGTGTTTTTTTAATTGATTTTTGAGAGAGAGAGAGAGAGAAATGTTGATATGAGAGAGCAACATTAATGGTTGCCTCCCATATGTGCCCTGACTGGGAATCGAACCTGCAAGCCAGGCATGTGCTCTGACCAGGAATCGAACCCAAAACCTTTTTGGTGTACAGGGCCATGTTCCAACCAGCCAGGGTGATCTAGGCTACCATTTGCCAAATCGTGTTCTGTGGATTTAATGAGGTGTTGCCTTAAAAGTCTTTTGAGTTCTGTGGTCAAACCTTTGGAGGGTAATAGTAGGTTAATTAAAGGTAAATAGGTTTCCTTATTGAGGTATTTCTCAGAGCCTTTACTATTCTATCTCACCGTTTTCTTACTAGCCTACTATGTGCCAATCTTATATGGAACCCAGGGATCTAGAATGACTGTGCGAGATACAGTACCTGACTGCATGGACCTTGCAGCCTATGCAACATGGACTGTGACCCTCCAAGAGGGAGATCAAGTTTGCAGGACTTTCCAACCATATTTGAACACAAAATACTTTTCAGCAGAGCATCTCACAGGACAATATTTGAAAAATGCTTGTTAGTCCTATCTGGAAGAATCAGTATGAGGCATCCCCAAAACACTTAGATGGACTTACATGAAAATACACTTTTTAAATCCAGACGAGACTTTGTTTCCTGGAAGACAAACCAGACGACATGTGGTGGAAGGCCCTTTTAAAATGACACAGCAGCATCAGTACAAGACCATATGTGGCCCAGAGTGAGAAATGCTAACTCCCCATGTGCTGGGCTTGACAGCCGGTTAGGGAGTTCTCATGGTAGGTCCCAGGAACCCACATCTTTCCTCAGACTGACTCGGCAGACAGGCCACTTCATCTTTCCTAAGCAGTTGTCAGTTAGGCAATAACTGAGTTTCCTTGTGGTATCTTATTTTGATGCAATTTTAATTCAAAGAAGGGTATCACTCTAGGTATGCGGCTAACTAAGACAACCATCTCTTCACTTGACAAACAAAGGTATATTCTGGAAGTCGGTGACTGCATGCATGATTGTGTGTGTGTGTGCACACACATGAATGTAACACTAATGAGAAATTTCCTTTATCTTCTGATCATCTCTAACCCAAGTTCTTCTCGAAAGTGGTCTTCCAGAAACACCAATGGCGTTGCCCAAACAACTAAAAGACAATGGATAGTTTGCTGTAGTAGATCAGTGGAAAAGGCCTCTTAGGTTTCATATTATTTTAGGTTCCTTAAAATTCATCATGCTTGACATTAGGATTTGAATAGAAATTTTTCTTTTTTCTTTCTAAAATGCTGCACATAGTAATTAGACAAGAGATTTGCTTATATGAGGATCAGGAGAGACAAAATGGCTTGTCTTTCAATTCTAGCATCTCAGAGTTTTCCTTTCTGATGAACTGTTTTTTTTTTCAAGAGTTCTATTTCTTGTAGATCCTCATGATTCATGCTATATTGAGTTATGGGCATTGTGTTGTGATGTCATTTAGAAGGATACAAAAGATTACTTATTTTAGATAAATCCATATAATGAAGCTGTCTTGGTACATAAAAGTACTCAAGATTACTTACAAAATTGTTTAATATTGTTAGTGATGAATGTTTCCTATGAGTCATTTTCCTTTGGTGACAATGCCATCAACTAGTCAAGTCAAAGATTAAATCCACCTGCTCTGGTTCCTGATTTTAAATCCACTTTTAAGAGAATTAGCATTTTCAGATGATGTGAGTGTAGAAACCAGAGCAGAACACATTATAGAGCAAAATTAATATTAAGTCAGAACATTAAAATACATGCTGTGTGTCCTGGTGCGTGTCACTGAGTGAAAACACAATGAACTGTGTTGATCCTCCATTCACTGAGGATGCTGCACATGAGCTTTTATTAACAACTAGTGGCCTGGTGCATGAATTCGTGAGCTTTTATACTCACTCTGAGCTTTTATTAACAACTCTGAGCTTTTATTAACAACTAGTTAAACTCTGAGCTTTTATTAACAACTAGTGGCCTGGTGCATGAATTCGTGCACATTGAAAGGAAATTAATTAGAAGAAATATTTTAATATAGCTATTCGCCCTTTCTCTGTAATAGAAGTGTCAACCAAATTCACGATCGACAATGACAGATCAAAACACACGCGTACGATTGGCGCCAGCGAGAGCTTTACATGTACAGCACATGAGCGAGTCAACTTAGCCTTTTAAATATATAGAATAAACTTGCTTAATTAGACCTGCTTTCTGATTTAGCTAAACTTTTTCCAGCCCAGTGAAGCACCACAACTTCTCTTTCAGGTAATTGTCAGCAACACAACCGTAAATATAAACACGAAGCAGATTATTATTGTAGATCACGCAAGGAGAACAAAGGGTAAAATATTTAACTGCTGCACTGTTTGACTATATTCTGTGCAGTGAGAAAAGCTGAAGTCATTTTCAAGGTCCACCATTGCTTGCTTCTTTTCAGTCGAGTCAAGTTTCTAAGCTTTCTAAATCTCTGTTTTCTGGCTAATGAAAAGAAAACAGAATTCCATTGAATCTCCTACCTACCTACTCCAGGACTTCTGTGAGGATCAAATGATATGAGGCATGAGAAAACACTTCATAGACATTTGGTTAAAGTGTAAAATGTTTCTACCTGGCTATAAAGCAAGTCACGTTCTTAGGCTGAAGAAACTCCAAGGAGGCTAGTCACTAGGGTGAGGAAGCCAGTGTTGCTATGTGACATCATTACCCAGCACCCACAGTGACCATTTCTGGGCTGGGCTGGGCTGTGGGATGCATTTTGCATCATGGGGTCTCAGCAGCATTGGCTACGATTTGGTGGGGTGTCACTTCGGGGTGGTGGTGGGACCTGTGTCCCACTTGGGGGAAGCCAAGTGTTGCTTTGTGGGTGCCAGGTCCATGGTGCCGTTTTTCTGTAAATGGCCAGTGCACTTCACGGCAGCTCCCACATTGAGCGTCTGCCTTTTATATATATATATATTTATATATATATATATAGATAGATAACCTCGGCTACAAGGATGATGAGAATACAAAAACAAATGTAATTCTTTTACCAGAAAAGGCTGTATATTGTCATGAGGACCTGGAACTGGAATATCTGGAACTAAACTCCCGACTACTTCTCCCTCAGAGCCCAGTGTTACTCTTTACCTTTGCATGTCAACTGCATCTTGTTCTCCTTCTGAAGGATAGTTTTCTCTTCTTTTCCATGCAACTAGAGCAAGATGACAGCCATAACTGCAACTCCAGCCCCAGCCCAGCCCCAGATCTGCATAGTCTCCTATTTCTTGTTTTCAACCCTCATTTCCATGGTCCAGAAGAGAGCCTCTGAGTGGCCCATACGCTGTGGCCAGGATCAATGGGTTGTGTGTTCTGCTCTTCCCACAAGGAGATGCATGGCATGCAAACTGATTGACCCATCCATTCTACTTTTCAGGCCTTTTCAAATTTAAATTTAAATTAATCTCTACATCACATTCAAAAAGCATTGGCTCCACAAACAATTTTGTCATGCAAAATTTAAATGATTAACATAACTCACATAAAACCTGTGTGATTTTCTACTGGGATGTGTTTATAAATGTGCATTGAGAAATTTTTCCATAGTGTTTATCCTAAACCGGTCATTATAAGCAAGTGGTTCTTAAATTTTAGGCCACAAACCAATCTCATATAGATTTTGTTAAACATGAGAATTCCTGTGTCCTACCTCAGAAAGTCCAAGTACATCTGGGGAGAAATAAAGATGTGTACATACTTTCTCTGGGCGTTTCAATTGTAAATGGACTACAGAGGTGGAAACTATCTAAGATTAAATAAAAGAAAAATGGAAACAGGGGCTAAGAATTTGAGAGAAAGGTCTTCTATAGAGGAAAGAATGGTAGAAAACTGGTCATTTATTATTTCTGGGGGATACTTTCCTGGCTGTAGACTTTCTCAACCACCCAGAGAACTGCCAACCCCTTATTCCTGAACCAAACTTTCTCAGTGGGTTTCATTGTAGTACGGTGTATATATATATATATGTATGTGTGTGTGTGTGTGTGTGTGTGTGTGTATGTATGTGTATGTGTATGTGTGTGTATGTATATATATATATATATATACCGTATTTTCCAGCATATACGATGACTTTTTAACACAAGAAAATCTTATACGCCCAGTCGTCTTATACACCGGAAAATACGGTATTTATCATGCTCCTGGGATTTGTGGCCAGAAATACCCAGCTATTCCCAAAAAAGGATGTGCAACATCTCACTTCAGAGGAGAACATTTTCTAACCAAGGTAAGTAACACATTATCTATGCTTGTCAGGCTGGTAACTGATAGAGAAAGCTATTGCTCATGCAGGTTCTGATTATGAAGCCAGCTTCCCAGGCAGACAGAGCTCATATCTCTGAGATCAGCTGAATGAAAACGAGACAGAGTCGTTGCAAGCATCTGTCAAGGGAAGAATACAGACACTCCACAGAGGGACCACAGAAACGAGCTTGCACTCAGAGACAAAGCAGCGTGACAATCACTTCATTCTGTCTTGAAAGATTCAACTTCAAATAATAAAACTAATACCTATAAAGTTTTATGTTTTAGTTATTCATGTACTACATAAATTATTTCCTTTAAGTTTCCAAAAAGATAATCCCTTTAGACATTTTTATATATTTGTTATATGTTCTCAATTTTTGGTGAAGATATATATATTTTTTTCTTAAACAATAAAATGTTAAGAAAACAATTCTGAAAAGTATTTTCTTTGGCTTTTTTTTTTTTTTTTTTAATTCTCTCTCCTTCCCTTCTGCAGTCTCTGGTTGTAGCTAGAAAGATGTCTCCCAGTCAGTCCCACCCATTTAAGAAAGGAGAGTCATGGTTTGCTCTCTCTGCTCTTTATCCATCCAGGAGGCTAAGAAGCCTTAATACATTTATGGAAGGAAATTGCAGCTTGCTCTGTCATTGCTGCCCCACACATGTTTTCCAGACATGATTCTGCAACCAAGCCAACAGCCTTTCAGACAAGGTGATGGGCACAGCCTCTGGGAAGATGCCAACGGTGCAGACAGCCCTGCTCCAGAGTGAGCTGGGCTGAGAGTCACACGTACAGTGTTTCTCCTGGCGTGCACGTCTTACAGCCACTTGCAGAGCAGTAGAGTTCATGCAACACGATCTCTCACACAAGCCAGCTTCTTCACCTTGTGCTCAGCGGAAGAAACAGCAATCTGTTCTCATACTGAAGCATAACCAGGCTAAGCGGACCCTGGAGACAACTATTCAGTCCTCATTGCTCCTTCCTCGGGAATTTTTGAGAATCGATTTGGCTCAATGTCACTTACTAGCTAGTTTTGGAACCTACTTTACACATGAAACATACACTTGTGGATTTAATTTCATCAAGATTAAACAGGAATGATGCCACCCGGACACATCTAGGCTTACTATTCCCACCTGATCCGTTTTGCTGCTTCCATTGAGACAACACATGGATATCATCATTCTTGGGCCAAACTAAAAGCACATCCAATTCCTACGTTTTCTCATCTCAGAAATCAGATAAACCTTGCAGAACACCTTCCAAATGGCCACTCCCCTGACAGTAAATACCACAAGTTACAGTCAACCCCCTTTCTCTAATTCAGGCAGCAGCTCACTGTAGGGAAAGACACAAAAATTTAAAAAAAGAGAGACAAGTGTCTAAATCATAGTCCCACTATTAAATTGTCGAGAGACCTTGGACAAATTCCTTCATCTTTCTGAGCTTCAGTTTCCTCACCCGAAAAATAAGAATGATAATATTTACTCAAAATGTTGAGAAAGCAACTGAGATTTACAAAGTACCATTATAGTTGCAGGCACATCAAAGCTCTCAGCCTGCAGCCTTTTCCTGCCTTTCGCTGGCCCCTTTGAACTCCAGCATTCAACCCTAGGTAGCTTCAGAAATCAAACGCCAGCTGTGTATCTAAAAGAAGGTTCTTTGTCAAAGTTTAACAGAAAAGAATCTCTCATCCAGGGTACGTCTAGCATCTAGAGTTGGATAAAATGCCATGCAAGCAATGCAATGTGAAAAATTATAGAATAGACTACAAGTGGCCTCTACAGAATGACATTGTGGGGCTATGTCCATGAATAAGAGCTTAAGAGAGTAAAAATATTTAGCCCTGTGTATAAGTCATATCAATTCCACTTCAAATAATAAAAAAGTCAAAGGGATATAGGACAGACCAGAGGCTATTAAATGGAGTGGCTAACAGCACAAGTATAGCGTCAGATTCAACTGAGTTCCAGTCCCAGCCTGGCCACATCCTAACTGTGCTGTCTTAAGCAAATGGTTTATCCTCTGTGAGCTTCAGTTTTTTCATATATAAAAGAGGGTAATATCATAGTATTTAATTTATGGTGTTTTGTGTGAATAATAAATATTGTAATGAATCTATAGAGTAGCGCAGTATCAGCCAAGTAGCAAATGTTTCATAAATGGTATCAATTATTATTGCTCATGTTTTCTTGTTTTTTTTTCTAGACAATTCAGGTCAGGTCTGGTCCACTTGTAAGCACAGAGTTCAGCCTTCCAATGCTCCAAAATGCATGATAGGAACCTGAGGTTTGGATACTGAAACAAAAAAAGAATAAAATGCTTCTTTCTGATGTAAACGGCCAGGAAATACTGTGGTGGGGATCAGTAGAGAAAGATGACACTGAAGAACTATTTCTAGGCGTCAAGAAATATCCAGTCACTTGGAGGCCACACTCCACAACCATCAAACGACACGTGAATTTTATGAACGTGCTCATTTTAGCTCAACTGCCAGCTTTTTTTCTAGAGCGAAACGAAGATACTCAGCCTTGTGACCAACGGGGAAGCTTTTGTCTTCACCCAAGACAACTGGCTGGTGTGACGGCTGAAATAACAGCACTTTTCAATGCCATTATTTTAGATACCTAGAAAAGATAGAAAATCTTGTTCCCTGTGTTAAATGGCAGGTATTCACTGTGAAATCCAGCAGGTGTACCAATAATCTTCTAGGTAAAAGCAATGTTCTCAGGAGGATTCTAGGTTTTCTTTACTTCATGGGACCATCGATAGAAAGTATAGATCATTACGCTGCAGAAGACTGAACATGTCAGCCCCAGTCTAGAGCAGGGCTGGGGCTACCAAATAAGATCAGTGTGATATGGAACAAAACCAAAGGGAAATAATTATGATATTACTGCTTTAAATACCAATGGGAAAAGAACATTGGTGGTGGTGGTGGTACTGGTTGTGGGGAGAGGCTATCCAATGAATGAGTTCAAAATCTCAAATTCAAAAGCTCTTGCTGATCCTGGACTGAATGTTTCAGGAGTCAACAGCTGAAAACATTTTAATAACTTTACATTATTTAAAAATATCAGGTAAATATGGATATTCATGCTATTTAAATATAATATGCTCATGTGTGTGTATGTATACATATTACTTGACATATTGGGGAGACCAACAGAGCATGCAGCTGAGCACTGTGAGATTATGAGATTTATAAAATACAAATTAGAATGCCTCTGGGTTTTGTGCACAAATGTTCATGGAAGTTTTATTTCTAATTGACAAAAGATGGAAACAACCCACATATCTTTCGGCTGGTGAATGGATAACCAAAATTTAGCATATTCATAGAGTGGACTATTACACAGTAATAAAAAGAAACAAATTGATAATACACACAGCAGCATTGATGAATCTCAAAAACATTACACTGAATGAAAGAAAGAAGACTCAAAGGCTACATACTCTATAAATCTATTTGTGTAACTTTCTGGAAGCAGCTAAACTTCAGGAGCAGAAAACTGATCAGTGATTGCCAGAGGCAGGAGTGGGGGTAGCAATTATCCACAAACTGGTGTGAGAATTTGGGAAGGAGATATTATACAGCTTGATTGTGGTGGTGGTGGCTATAAAAACTCATAAAACCATACACTAAAGTGAGTGAATTTTACACTAAAATGACTGAATGTCAACACAAATAAAAGAAAAAAATACAGCTGTGCTTAACAAAATTCTATGGAGGACTCGCACTTCTCAGACATTGCTATAAATAGCTGAGCCCTTTCTGAGGCAACCTCACTGAAGAAGCAAGGCCTTGTTGAGTTGCAGTTAACTAGTAGTGGACCAGGCCTTGCTTGAGTCATTCCACTGCATTGCACAGCCCTGAGCCCCAGTGAGAGGCAGCAACAACCGCCCACCTGACGCTGACTTTCTCCCGCCTTCCATCAGGCGTCCCAGTCCCCATGCCTCAGCTAGTCTGCACGACATGGCTTCTTCCCAGCTTCATCAGGTTAGTGACTCAGTTGAGATTCTTGGGCACTTGTTCCCCGAGACTTCTCTTTGTCTCCACATATCAAAAGCATGGGCAGGAGAAACCAATGTCCCAAACTGCCCAAACTTCCAGGCCCTCGCCAGGCCTTAGCCCTGCAAATGCCCCTTGGTTGGCAGAAAAACTATTGCAAAAGATCAGACTCTTTGCTGGAACTCTTCCAGAATAAATCAAAGTAAGAAAACAAGATCGGAACTAGGGATCAGGTGTGTGAGAAAGATGAATTCCCCAAGACCTCCCACTGACAATGTCTGAATTAGGACTCAGTGTTAAGTAGCAGGAATCACCTGGAGGTAGAGTGGTAATATTATATCTCAACTTTTATTCTCTGCTTTCTCTACATATCCTTCCCCTTCTTGAATGCCAAGGCCACTGTGTTTCCTCTCCTCATCCATACGGAAGAAAAACAAGACTGAAAGATGCCACTGCCATAAGCATGAGGCAGAACTATTTAAATGCATGTTTTCCCTTTAACAGTGGCTAGTGAAAACTGAGACGTGCTAGCACTGGAAAATACATATCACATATTTTGAAGACTCAGTACAAAAAATATAAAATATTCATTAATTTATATTGATTTTCATATTGAAATGGTAATCTTGGATATATTATATTAAATATATCTTAAAAATAACTTGACTTTTTTTTTATACTTTTTAATGTGGCTCTAAAAAATTTTAATTATCTACGTGACTTGCATTGTAGTTCTATTTGATAGCACAGTTCCATAAACCTTGGCAAATGACTTAATTTCAGTTTCCTCATTGTAAATTGTTGTAAGGATCAAAATTAATAAAAATTAAGAATTTAGCAATGAGTCTGGATCATGGGGAGCTTTCAAAAATGTAACAACAAAACTATAGATTTAAGTAATTATTTGCATACTATATAGGATATTCAAGAAATGTCAGATTATTAAATGACCATAATATCCTATCTAATAAAGAGGTGATATGCAAATTGACTGTCACTCCAACACACAAGATGGCTGTCCCCATATGGTCAAAGATGGCCACCCCCATGTGGACACAAGATGGCCACCACAAGATGGCCAGCAGGGGAGGGCAGTTGGGAGGGACCAGGCCTGTAGGGGAGGGCAATTAGGGGCAATCGGATGGCAGGGGAGGGCAGTTGGGGGTGACCAGGCCTGCAAGGGAGGGCAGTTGGGGGTGACCAGGCCGGCAGGGGAGGGCAGTTAGGGGTGACCAGGCTGGCAGGGGAGTGGTTAGGGGGTGATCAGGCTGGCAGGCAGAAGTGGTTAGGGGCAATCAGGCAGGCGGGTAGGCGAGCGGTTGGGAGCCAGCAGTCCTGGATTTTGAAAGGGATGTCCCAGATTGGAGAGGGTGCAGGGGTGCAGGCTGGGCTGAGGGACCCCTCCCCTGTGCACAAATTTCATGCACCGGGCCTCTAGTCCTATATAATAAAAGCCCAGCAACTGAATGGGGGAACAACCAGTCGACCAGTCACTATGATGCACACTGATCACTAGGGGGCAGATGCTCAATGCAGGATCTGCCCCCTGGTGGTCAGTGCACTCCCACAGTGAGAACGCCACTGGGCTGACCAGGATGAGTGGCGCTTCCACAGTGGGCCAATCGCCTCAGGCCACACCCCCCACCAGTGCATGAATCCTGTGCACCTAGCCGCTAGTAAAGAAATAAGTTTAAGTAGAGTAAGATCTAGATTATAGAGGTTAATTACCTGCCTTTGTAATTCATGAAAAAGCAAAGTACTTTAAAAGGTTTCATGGGCAAATTGGAGTTGTCCCTGAAGAGACTGGTGCTGGTGATGGGGCTGTAGAGCAGCATGGAATGGCTCTATTGGAAGAAGAAAGTCAATTCTCTGGAGTTCGGAAGAACTGGAGTATTAAGTGGCTCCAGGAAGGGTAAGGACTTGCATCCCACTCTGCAAACCACACACAGGTCACTGGCCCTTGAAACGGGAGATCTGCCTAAACCAAGGCCCCAGGGAGCTGGGCCTGGGCCGAGGAGCTTAGAGTGTTTTGGAACCTTGTCCCCATGCTTGGCACAGAAGGTGTGAGACCAGTCTGAGAACACAAGGTATCCTGGTGGGCTGGGGACCAGGAACCCCTCCCCATATTTCTGGATGAAATAAATCCAAACATTTCTGCAAGATTTAAAGGTAGAAAAGGAAAGTCTCCCTACACCTACAAACACACACACACACACATACACCCATATAAGACATCAAAATGCCTGAGACAGGATGTTGTACCAACTCTGGCAAATGACTGAATTGGTTTAGAAAATTAAAAGAATGTAGTATTTCTTGCACTCCAGGTCTGTCTTATATATCCATGATGGATTCTCATATACAATTTCGTACACTCATGAGAAAATGTTTTGGAATGATATATCTTCCAGTGTTATATTATCATTTGGGGGGAAAATGATAAGTCCACAGAAAAAGCCTCTCCATTTGAGTAGCCGGTAATGCTTCAGCAACCTTCCCAGACTTAGATTAAGAAATGTTTTGTGCCCTGGCCAGTTTTTCTCAGTGGTTAGAGTGTTGGCCCTTGGACTTAAAGGTCCCGAGTTCAATTCCCAGTTAAGGGCATGTACCTCGGTTGCAGGTTTGATCCCTAGCCCCGTTCAAGGCATGTGCAGAAGGCAACCTCTCTCTCTCTCTCTCTCTCTCTCTCTCTCTCTCTCTCTCTCTCTTTCTCTCTCTCCCCCGCCCCTCCCTTTCTTTCACTCTCTAAAAAGTCAATGGATGAGGATTAGAATTTTAAAAAAGGGAAGAAAATAAAAAAATAAAGATTTTTTTTATTAGTCTCCTGAGGCTCCTAGGAGTATGTCCTCAGGTATTTGATCTGTAGCTGCTGACTATGACAGCCCCGTCTCTGGCCCCGCCCTGAGTGTCCCCAGTGATCAGGCATCAGCTGGCCTGAAATGTGAGTGATAGGCCACCAGCCTCCACACTTGCTCCTTGAGTTGTGAAATGCACGTGAACCCCGCTCTGCTTCACAGCTCAGGTAGTTCAGGCTTCAATGGCCAGGCCACCTGCCCAGGACCTCGACTAAGAAATTGCCCGCCAGAGTGTGTTCCATGTTTCTGCTGTGTCAGCTGCACCTCTGGCCATAGTGGGTCTGGGCCAGACACCCGACTCAAAGGAGGGCAGTCTGTCTGCCAGGGACTAGTCAAGGAGCCGAACAGAGTGTTGGTCCCACAGAGTACTGTGGTCTCATACACAAACTTAGAACTTGGAGGCAGCAGAGAAAACTAGAAAGCAGAAAGAAGCGATGGGCAGATGGAAGCTGGGTGAGAAATGGCAGAGAATAGAATGTCGGTCTGATGGCTCATCTCTGCCGGGTTCTGGTCTCATCCAGTGCCCCATGGTCTTTGGGTTCTGTGAGACACCCATGTGTTTTGAAATAATTTCCCTCCTCTTGCTTGTCGACTTAAGAGCATCTAGCCCAAGCATGTCAAACTCTCGGGCCTGCGGGCCGCGTGCAGCCCACAATGAATATTTTTGCGGCCCAGCCAATATAACGGTATGTAAGAAACCTTTTAATAAAAATTTCATAACTTAATTTTTACAATATCCTGTTATAGATAATTATTAATAAGGAACTACAACGTTTGCTAAAGACTGATTACTATAATCATGTTGCATTCATTTCCCTTATGCGGCTTATGCGCAGGTGCACCATTTCTCTCCACTAATACTAGCAGTGAATATTTTAGCAGCCGACTGCCACGTCATTGGTCTTGGACTGACTTGTTTGGTGTGCGCAACAAGCAATATTTCGCTTTCTGAGAACAAGAAAAATAGGTTTATTTGCATTACGTTTATTAATCTGTGCAGTTATTCAGTGTCTGGTAAGTTAACGTTCAAGAAAAAATATTAATTTTTATTAAAATGTTCTATTATTTTATGTTAATGATTACTCGTTTATTTCAGCCCTTTGTATTCAGCATGTCTCTATCAAAATAAACCTACGTTTCTATGAAAACTGGAGCTTTTGTTTTTTTGCGGCCCACATAAACTTAAACCTTGTTTATTTGGCCCGCGTTAGCCTTTGAGTTTGACAGGCTTGCTCTAGCCTATAGAAGAGTTTTACAAGAGTTTCTTTGAGCCAACATTTTGAGAACGTGCCTGGAAGCAAAATCTCAATAGATTGGGAAAATGCTCTGGAGAGTGGCAGCTTTGTTTGTTTGTTTGTTACAGCACAAGCTTTTTAAAGAGCAGAACACATTTCCCCACATTGTACTCAGTCCAGCAGAGCCCAGGCCGTTGCTCTTACTCATCAGCGAAATTCCAGGCTTTGCCACTTAGCACATTCTCTTGGGCTCTGGTTACCTAATCAGCACGGGAGTTGTTCAAAGAGACATTCTTCTCTTGGCCAAAGGTTTCACGGGCCCAGAGTTTGTGCTGCACGTCAGAGCACTCACAGCTTAGGATGGGCGGCTCGGGGCTCACCTTCTTCAGCTCCGCATAGCGCTTCTCCATGAAGTCCCTGACATTCTGGCTGCCAGGCGAGCCTGGCATAAGTGGATGCGAATCTCTCCTCGACCCAGCTTGGCCCTGATCCCAGGACTAGCCAGGGCCGCCGCCGTCTCTGCTAGTGCAGTTGATTTTACTGCATTTAGAATCAAAGGAGAAAACGTAAGGAAGGTCCATGAAATCCATTGGTGGTAGATTAAGGAGGTGGGAGAAAGCAAGGCAGGGAAATCCCTAAGATTAGACAAAAAGCAAACTGGAAAAACATACTTCTTTTCATTGGTGAGTCCAGGATAGTTAACATTTAACATGTACAGTAAATACAGATGGTATGTGGGCAACAAGGTAACAACGAGGGATTCTGTGGTCTCCTGCTCTGGGCAGGCTACTTGTCTTTGAGGGGTCTGGAAAAGAAGATTACTCTGACATTTCAAAGGTATGTCATCCATGACTTAAGGTCAAGTTTGACGTTTGCTGAGGAAGTGAAAGGCCTGCCCTGGGCTGCCCACTTAGAAATTGTGCTCAGCCCATCTTGTGTGCTTGCTTTTGGTCACCAAATTTGCAAGCCCTGTCATGCTGTCCCCCCGAACTTGTCAGGTTGAGTGTAGGGCCCCCTTTTCACTCACATGCTCAAATTAAATTTAGTTTCAGTTGTTAAAGAAAAAAAAAACCAACGGCCCAATATGGCATCACTTGTGCTAAAAGCTCACGATACCAAATCTAGATTTAATACCTGATCTACTCGAAGTTTCAGCCTCTCCCAGAAACATAACCTATTCAACCCATCTGGAATTTTCTGGTCCAGCACCAGTTAAGGAATCTGTCACATGGGCCCTCTCCTTCCCCCATAGAAAGGAGAGGTACTAAGCATGATCACCACAAAGAAAAGATGTCCCCGCCCAAAGAGAATTCTTTCTTTTCTTTTGTTAACTCCCTTGTCCCACCTTCTCCATGTGAAAACCTTTCATTTCATACATTTCCTGGAAGTGCCCTTCCAGTTGCTAGATGGGGTGCTGCATAATTCATTAATCACTTACTAATGCCAATTAGATCTTCAAATTTACTCACTTGAATATTTTTTAACACAATCAATGGGCCCAAAAGAAGGAAGGAAGGAAGGAAGGAAGGAAGGAAGGAAGGAAGGAAGGAAGGAAGGAAGGAAAGAAGGAAGGAGAGAAGGAGGGAGAGAAGGTAGGAAGGGAGGAAAAGATCCACCTACACACAGGTTTTCATTATCATTTATGGATCCATAAATAAGAGGAAAAATTTATCTTCATCTTCTCACCTATAATAAGAGATCATAATACTTTTCTTTCCTGCCAACATTATGAATGTATAAAAACCGAAGATACTTGCTAGAAAAATCTGACAAGCAGTAAGATTGTTGCGATGTTATGACAACCCTGTGTAAACAATCCTGTCCATTCCCACATCCTGTAGCCCCCCCCCACTCCTAGCTGGAGTTGATGCTAACACTACCATCCCTTCATACAAATCTTATACAGAATAATTGCATCTGACTTTGTAAATGGTTCACACTTCTCCTCCCCTAGCATATCGCTGGTCATTTGGGTTAGACCCCCTGACCCTTCCGCCCTAGAGATAACATCTAGGCCTCAGTGGTATTTCAGCTCCAGGCACAGACAAGCTCACCTCAGGACCAGCAGTATTGAATAATGTCCCCTGCCCTGGTGCCAACCAATCAGTGGAGAGCATGGCACTGAAAGAGCATACTGGAAAGCTGATGAATATTCTTTTGAGAGCCTCACCTAAAATCTCCCCTAAGATTCCTGCTTGCAAGAAAGAGATAAGTACCTCAACAAAAAGGACCCAGCTTACACCTCCCTCAGGAGAGCATGCCAGCACTATTCCCTTTTCCTCCTTCTTCACTCTAAGGGACCTCACAGGACTTGCAACCAGGGGAGCAATGGGCAACGACAGCTCATCCCAGACTAAGCCCTGAACCTGTCTCCAAGGCCCCCTTTTTCTCTGATTTCCCAGTAGCTAAAGCGGCCCAGCCTGGGCTCTCCTGGTGCTTCTTCTATGCTAAGCCCTTCCTTGTTTCTCTGTCCTGAGTGTGCTTTAGTTGTGGCCAATAAATTCTTGCTTGCATAGCTGCATTTTGTCTCTTGACTGAAATCTTTCAAGAAGAACCAAGGTCTCTTCATCTCTCCAGTAATATCACTGCCAGGAAACAGAAGAGGGCACCCTAAGAATATCTAAGCAATGGCAAACATAACTGGAGCATGCTTTTAAATACTGCAATGAATGCTTTCTCTCAAGCATAGGAAAGCAAAGTATGGTCAATTTTGCAACTAAAATTATTCTATGGAGCCACATGATTAAGGTATAAAGGGCAAGAATGTCTAAGTCAGTTTTTGAGAAAAAGGCAAGGCCTAAAATAAAACTTAATATCTGTTGTGGGAGAGAAAAAAAATGTTTCCCTCTACCCTTTTAGGTTCTTGGCTGAGACACCTCTCTGTAATGAGAAACAGAATAACAGGAGAAAGACAAATAGAAATTTAGTATCATATATACACCTCTGTATACATGGGAGATACTCAGGAAAACTGAGTAACTCCCCCAAATGGCCCAAGCCATCACTCTAAATATTATCTGTAGCTAAAGACAAAAGAAGATGTTGGGGGAGCAGTTATGGGAGGTTATCAGATAAAGCAAGGTAAATAAGGGTAAGGTTATTATGCAGATTTAAGTTCTTTCTTTCTCCCATTGATAAGAGTTTCTAGAAATTTAGAGTCCTCCTTCTCTTCTGGTACAGAGTAGGAGACACCATTACAAATGGAGATGTCCCTTTTAAATGTATAAGTCTCTTACAAAAGGGTAACTCCTACTATTTTTAGAGCTTCCCCTGTCTGTTGTTTCTTAAAAATAACTAGATCAAAATAATCAGTATGTCAAAGAGGCATATTTTGGGGGGTGGGTGGGGCAAGATATTCTGCTCTTCGATGCTATTAAAGGTGGTATATTCCCAAATAATAATCTAATTTGATTTTCACAATGGTACAGTAAAAAAGGATGATCAGAATTCATTATGTTTAAACTTAACCAAGGAGGTAAAGGACCTGTACTTGGAAAACTACAGAATGTTGAAAAAAGAGATAGAAGAAGATATAAATAAGTGGAAGAATATAACATGTTCATGGATTGGTAGACTTAACATCATTAAAATGTCCATACTACCCAAGGCAATCTACAGATTCAATACAATCCCTATTAAATTACCAATAGCATATTTCACAGATCTAGAACAAACACTACAAAAATTTATATGGAACCAAAAAAGACCCTAAATAGCCACAGCAATCTTGAGAAAAAAGAACAAAGTTGGAGGGATCACAATACCAGATATCAAGCCATATTACAAAGCCACTGTAATCAAAACAGCCTGGTACTGGCACAAGAACAGGCATATAGATCAATGGAACAGAACAGAGAACCCAGAAATCAATCCAAGCCATTATGCTCAATTAATATTTGCCAAAGGAGGCAAAAGCATACATTGGAGCAGAGACGGTCTCTTCTGAAGAGTTGTAAAATCATAAAAGCCAGCATTTCAGTAAGGGCCTGAGGTCAGTTGAAGACAAGGTCAGTTGAAGACAATTAGAATAAGTCAGCCAAGAACGTTGAGATAGAAACCAGATAGCCATCTATGGCTGGGGGGAACCCATACCAAGAGCTTGTGTATACCTAAAGAAAAATGTTTGTATGTCAACAGACTTAATTGTCTTAATTGTTCCAGGAAGCAGAAAACCACAGTGGAAAGTTACCGGGTTGTAAAATGGAAAGACCCTGCCCCCTAAAGTGTATTTAACCTGTGTTCAAACCCTGCTTCGGGGCCCACAACCTCTGCTCTGTGTTCAGAGTATGTTGTGGGACCGGGCATGCCTGTACCAATAAACCCTTTGCTTTTTGCATGAGAGGCGTCTCTTGGTGCTTTGTGAGTGCGGCCAGCGTTCCGGGCGTTACATCTTCAATAAATGGTGTTGGGAAAATTGGACAGGTACTAGACCACCAACTTACACCATACACAAGAATAAACTCAAAATGGATAAAAGACTTAAATGTAAGTCATGAAACCATAAAAATCCTAGAAGAACCCCTAGGCAGCAAAATCTTAGACATCTCTCTTAGCAATATGTTTGCCAATACATCTCTTAGGGCAAGAGAAACAAAGGAGAAAACAAACAGATGGGACTACATTAAAATAAAAAGCTTCTGCACAGCAAAAGAAACCATCAACAAAATGAAAAGGGAACCCACTGTATGGGTGAACATATTTGCCAATGATACACCTGATAAGGGGTTAATCTCCAAATTATATAAGGAACTTACACAATTCAACACCAGGAAGACAAACAATTGAAAAATGGGCAGAGGACCTAAATAGACACTTCTCCACAGAGGACATACAAATGGCCAAGAGACATATAAAAAAAAATGCTCAAAGTCTCTAATCATCAGAAATATGCAAATTAAAACTACAATTGAGAAGGCAAACCCCTATTTTGTAAAAACTGCTGTTTGGAATTCTCTGCTGTTTGAACTAGACAGCCTCTTATTCTAAAAAAATAACTTTGCTTTCTAGCCTGCTTTAGCCTGCTTGAATAATGAGGAGCATAAATTTAGCTGTCTGACCTTGTAGGTCAAGACTAGGTATGCTCATAATTTTTAGAACTGTGTTTGTTTTCAAAGACAGCAGCGAGATAACCACTAATTGCACAGAGGGCTGGCTCCTTAATAAAAAGGGAAGTTCTGCTTGTAGCTTTGCTTAGAATTTGAATTCATTTTCTCTAAGCCACCGTGGTGAATAAAGTGTATCTCCAAACTCTCCTGCATTGTTTGATTATTCCGGTTCTCTGTAACACAATGAGGTACCACCTCACACCTGCCAGAATGGCTAACGTCAATAAATCAACAAACAAGTGTTGGTGAGGATGTGGAAAAAAGGGAACCCTAGTACACTGCTGGTGAAAATGCAGACTGGTACAACCACAATGGAAAACAGTGTGGAGTTTCCTCAAAAAAATTAAAAATGGAACTGCGATTTGACCCAGTGATCCCACTTCTAAGAATATAACCTAAGAAGCTTGAAACACCATTCAGAAAGTGTATGTGCACTCCTATGGTCATAGCAGCCTTATATACAATAGCTAAGGTCTGGAAACAGCCCAAGTGCCCATAAGTAGATGAGTGGAATACTATGCAGCTGTAAAAAAGAAGGATCTCTTACCCTTTGAGATAGCATGGAGGGACCTGGAGAGTATTATGCTAAGTGAAATATACCAGTCAGAGAAAGACAAATATTACATGATCTCACTTATATGTAGAATTTAATGAACAAAAGAAACAGACAAGTAAAATAGATACAGAGATATGGAAGCATGCAACAGACAGATGATACTCAAAGGGAATGGGGGTGAGTTGGCTGGGAAGGGAAGAGATTAACCGAAGAACTTATATGCATCTATACATAACCCATGGGCACAGACAATAGTGCAGTGAAGGCTTGGGGAGTTGACAGGAGTGGGGGGAGGGGACTTAATGGGGAGGGGAGAGTACACCTGTAATACTTTCTATTATGTCTATTTGATGAATATTAAAATAGATTCAGAGAAGCAAATAATAAAACTCACTTTTATAGAGCCATTTCTATAAGCCGAACGTGTTTATGAGCATTATTTTATTTAATATCAACTGTAAGAGGAAGGTACTCAACCCACCCCCACCCCCCCCACCCCCAATCTCTAGTCCCTAAGGGACCTCCTGTCCTAATCATTTTAACTAGCAACACTCTTGGTTTATCCAAACGATCTTCCCCATAATAAATAGGTAGACTATTTAAGAAATCTATATTGAATTAAGCAGGTTGAGAAAAAAGAGAAAGGAGAGAGATTAAAATAACGAAAAGATGAGCGCCCTAGCCGGTTTGGCTCAGTGGATAGAGCATCGGCCTGTGGACTGAAGGGTCCCGGGTTCGATTCCCGGTCAAGGGCATGTACCTTGGTTGTGAGCACATCCCCAGTAGGGGGTGTGCAGGAGGCAGCTGATCGATGCTTCTCTCTCATCGATGTTTCTAACTCTCTATCCCTCTCCCTTCCTCTCTGTAAAAAATCAATAAAATATATTAAAAAAAAAAAAAAAGAAAGAAAAGATGAGCGAGGACTAGGAGGAAGTTGAAGGAAAAGAAAGTGGGAGGAGGAAAGAAAGAGGAGACAGAGCAGAGCAACAAGGAGAAAGAGAGGAGAGTGGGGAGACTGGAAATAAAGCTAATGAGTCTTCAAAAAAACACAAAAAACCCTCATGGATCTGAGTGACCAGCTTCCCTTTATTTCTGTGCACACAAACAGCCCAAATACACATATTTCAGAGGCCCAATAACACATCAGACAATATCAACAGAGGCCACAATGTCCCTGTCTCAGAGTTAATGCTCTGAGCAGCCAAAGGCAGCTTCCAGATGGGGAACAATGAAGGGAGGGGTATTGACTCAGCGAGCTCAGAAAGCAGCCTTCCCACAAAAGCTTTTCCTGTCTCCAGCTGCTCATTAGTTAATGAATATGAACTATTGACTGAAGGATGGCCCCACAGGTGTTCAGGAAAACAATCTCATTTCAATCCAGTCAATTGCAATAGCCCATAGCCAGAGGGCGGTGGGTGGGGAAGGGGGCAGCCTTTTCTCCTCTCTTCCCCTTCCCAGAGCCTGAGGCTAAGGTGGGTCTTTGGATCCAATTCTTTCCCCCAACCGGGTGGGGCAAGTCCGGAAATAAAGACACTAGGGCACTCCTGGTCCTGGCCTCTTCATAAACACTTCAGGACAGGGACAAACTGAACTCCAATTTTGGTAACTGGTAGATAAAATCCTTTTTATTTTTAATGAACTCTCATGGATTTATTTTAAAGGGTATTTAAAAAAATCAACTTGCACATAAAGCCCTCAATTTCACAAATATTAGAGTAAAGCCAAAAGAGGCATGTATATTTCACCAAGTCGATATTGAAACCCAGAGTCCTCCTAATTCTGACTTGATTTAAGCTAGTTTTAAAACAATCATTTTTCCCTTCTCTCTCTCAGCACACTTCACTGACCTGACCTTGGCCTCTCATCTTGATGATCTTGATGATCTTTGACCCCTGAGGCAGCAGAAGACAATAGCCCAGTTCTGATGAATGGTCACAAGGGGTGCGCCCCTAACAGGCTAAAGACAATGTCTTAATCTAAGTTCTGTTTTAGCTCTTGAGCCCTAAGGCAGGACGACCCTAGGCTACCTCTTCTTCCCCTGGTTCTGGATGCTGGAGCTGAACTCAGGCCTGAAGAAATGATTTATTACCCTTATCTTGGAACAGGCCAGTAAGCCTGGCAAGTGGGATTTTGTTGTTGTTTTTTACCAGAGCACACAGGCAGAACAGAGCAAACTTATTATTGGGCTTTGGGAATCATGTTTTTAAATACTCTACTAGGACAAGCAGTGTATACACAGAACTATAAACACTGAGGCTAGAGTATTTATGGCTGGAGTTTGGGAAACATGGACTTAGGGCAGATGACATAGGAGGGTTGGAAGAGTGGATGGATGTGTTGTAGGCAGCGGGAATGGCACCAGGTGTCTGACCAGTGGGGTCAGACCAAACCTGGGTTCAGCAACCTCAATACTTGGATTCTGGCCAGGAAAGAATTCAGAGAATCCTGAATCCAAAATGTAGGAGAACATTTATTGGGTGGATTACAGCATGGAAAGAGTTAATTGGTAGAAGAAATGGGCTTAGGGAGCAAGTTATGGAGGTGAAGGAAGGGCTCTTGGAGCTTGGGAGTGAGGAAGCTGGGGCTGGGAGGGGGAGGAGGGAGAGGGGAAGGGGAGGGAATGGCATGGGTGTGCTCCCTGGAGGGAGAACGCACTGAGTCCTCCATTCCTAAGGGTTTTAAAGGTGGGGATTTTAGGGGAGGTCCCAGGGGAAGATCTCAATAGAATACACAGCAGTTTTCCAGGTGTGTCCTTTCTGGGTGTGGTCTCCACTGATTGGTGGGCCCCAGGACTGGGTCATTATTCAATGCAGCTGGTCCTGAGGGCAGGTTTTGTTGCTATCTGGTCCTGGAGCTGAAATACAACTTGAGTCCTAGATGTTGTCTCTACAGAGAAAGGTCAGGGGGTCCAACACTCATGACCAGTGATATGCTAGGGGAGGAAAGGTCACCATGGCGGCAAGGTCTCACCCTATAATTGATTGTCCATTGCTGGGCACTTGGGGCATTTGCACCCTGGTGACCTGTACCTGGCCCATCATCCTTGCTCTGCTCATGTCTGTCTAACTGCCTACAAGGGGATGGATGGGATGGACAACTGGGCGGTTGAATGTGTGATAAATCAAGAATGCCCACTTAAGATGTTCCCTTAGCTTAATTATTTGCTAGTGGAAAGTGGATGCCATTGGATTGAAGGGAAATGAAAGTAGAAATGTGTCCATCTGGTTTCCAACCAGGACATTGCAGCAAATTGATGTGGGGCAATCCGCTCACAAGTGGGCTGTCAACCTATGTTAATTGAAATCGCTATTTTTCTATGATCTCAGGATCTCACCAAAATTGTTAAGAGCATGGGATCTGGAGTCAGTTCCCCACATTAAATTCTAGCTCTTACCTGCTGTTGATTTTGGGCAATTTGCTTTCTCTCTCAGAGCCTATGTTCCCTTAGCTGTAGAATAAGGCCGATCACAGAACCTACTCTGAAGGGTTGCTGTGAAGTTTACAAATAAAAGCAGCCAAAGAAATCCACCAAGAAATCCAGATGGACATTAATGTTTTTGTTTTGCTGGAATTACATTGATGATGTGAGCACAAAAAAATGAAAAGATACTTGTGTGTTTTAAGTTTCACTTGTCAGTTTGAATATTTCAACTTCAGGTTAGCATTATTATCAATTCTGTAATTTTTTTTTCATTTTAATCATGAAGTTATTTTTATTCTTTAACCATTAGTTTGATGAACCATTGAATTTAATTATGTATCCCAAAATACAATATTGAATTTTTAAATAACTGTCTAATAAAAAAATTATTGACTCATATACTACTTTAAAGATAACTTTTTCTGTAGGCAGCTTTTAAAATCCTTCCAGCTGATACGGAATTTTTGGACTGGAACCCGGATTCTTTGTCCACCGGAATGGAAGAATGAATCCACCGACAAAAGGTAGTATAGCAAAGGTGGCAATTTATTGAAGAACAAGTACAGACTCCCACATGGGGAGGGGGAAAGAGTCCCACAGACTTTCTGTTTCCATGGTTTATAAAGGCTGCAGCTCC
The DNA here is from genome assembly GCF_027574615.1 of Eptesicus fuscus. NCBI lineage: Eukaryota > Metazoa > Chordata > Mammalia > Chiroptera > Vespertilionidae > Eptesicus > Eptesicus fuscus. The sequence continues at coordinate 50,287,537 of NC_072490.1, read as the reverse complement.
TGTGTCCTGATATCCCCTCTGATTGGTCAATATTCCTTTTCAAATTGGTTACTATAGTGATTCCTGAGGCCCTCCTCCCTCATTGTCCTCCATTCCTCTGGGCTTTCTTCCTCCTTTATTTTGTAAATATAGACCTTTCTTGGCTACTTCCAGTTCCCTTGTCTTATGGAAATGTAGCTGCACCTGGCTTCCTTGTGTTATGGAAACCTACCTTCTCCCAGTCTATAGCCCTGTGTTTTTCCATGGACCCCAATTCTAAAAATTCCCCAAGCCTGCCTATATTCCCCTAAAATTCCTGTTTCACAGCCATCCCTCCTCGTAACCATGCCTTTGTGTCACCCTGCCCCTTGGGTGCACTCAGAGACTCAGGTCTAATGAACAGAATGTGGCAAAGTCATGGGGTATCGCTCCATAATTAAGTTACAAGGACTGCTTTCTCTTTCTCTCTCTCTCTTGCCCTTGATCTGGGGAAAGTGAGCTGCCATGTCATGGGTAGCACTGTAAGAGGATTTTTGATCTGGCAGGGACTGACATCTCAGGGCAGTTGCCCACGAGGGCTGGGACCTGCCAACCGCCCAGTGGGCGATGGTGGAAGTGGGTCTTCCTCCAGTTCAGCTTTGAGGCAGTAGCCCAGCTGATACATGACTCCAGAGGCTGGAAACTGTGGGAAAACATTAGTTCTTGTAAGCTGCTAAATTTGGGGTAATATGTTATGCAGCAATGGAGAAGTAATGCATTACTCACATTTAAGAATTCTTATAGAACATTCAAGAAACACTAAACTAAGCCACCAAGGTTCCTGGACCTTTGCATGTGAGCTTTGGCAATTAACTCACAACTTGTCTGACTTCCATTCCCTTATCCATAATATGGTGATTAAGCCCTGCAACCCCACAAGACCTTTCATTTACTTAGCGTTTGCTGTGAAAGTTAGAAGATTATGAGTGTCTCACTCCACAAAGTGTTTGCTCCATCCCATGAGGGTGGAAAGGAAGCAACTCTGTGAGTCTGCAGAAATTAAATACCAGTTTTTGAAATGGGAACTTAGTCTTGGGAAAACTAAACCCAGATCAATGTGCTCATCCTGACTTGGAGTTCAAATAAGTATTCAAGTCTAACTGTGTTTGTTGAGTCCTACTCAACTGACACCTCCTCAGGGAGGTCTACCCTGATAAGCCTGGGTGAAGCAGCTTATATCCCGCCCAACCCATATTCCTGCTTTAATCAATTCATTGCACTTATTAGTAATGAAATGTATTGCATTCACTTGTTTCTTTTATGCTCCTTTCTTAATAAAGCTTTTATTTTTATTTTTTAAGGGACCTCTTTATCTTATTCATTGTGAGAGCATCGCCAGCATGCAGTAGGAGCAAGGTATACTTACTGCCTGCCTGGCATGGGTTAGAAAGGTGAAAGAATCACTGAGCCTTTCAGGTAAAGTATTGAATTTAAAATAATGAAATCATCTTTATGTTCAACTTAGAATGTTGTTGGGGTGGGGGTTAATAGAATTCAGGGCTGATAATAATAGAGAGGCTCTATAGAAGCCAGAGAGGAGTTGGCAATCATTGCAAATTCTCTAGCTCCAGAGCTGTAGAAAGTGAGAGATGGAGCACAGCCTTGAGGCCCTTCTATCTGCTAACACTCCTTGGAACATTTATTTTCTTCAAGGGACCAATTACCCTATTCTCCTTTTTATTTTATTTTTATTTTTTTGGTCATTGTTAACATTTGTTTAGGAAATAGAAAGACCCATTACAGATTTTCAGAACCTTCAACTGAGAGAATAAGAACCTATCTTCCAAAATTCTTATTGGGATGGCATTACTTTTCTTCTACTGAACCTCTATTTATCCTCCTCCTACTGCAACACATTCTTTGTTTAGCATGTGTGTGTGTGCATGTGTGGTTGTGGGTGCTTTTGCATGTGTGTATGTGTGTCTGGGGTGAGGGAGCTGTGAAAGGAAGAATGAAGAGAAGCGTGGATGCACTTGGATTTTTTAAAAAGTACCATAGTTTAAAAGTACTTTTATGTAACATTCTGGAAAAAAATTGGATCACTTATGACACTTCATTTGAGGCTCCAAAGGGATAACATAAATGGATTTAGAAAGATAGCTTAAAAAATAACCTCAGCTCTTCTTAAATCTCAGGGACTTCCCTGAGTCTTTAGCCTAAAAGAAGTTTCAGACTTCATTTATCTTATCTTCTAAAGTAAACCACGCAAGATGAAAACATTAATTTCAAGTTTTCATAGAAGTGGAAAGGGAGGGGAGGGGCTGTTTTCCTTCTTACTTAACCCTTCTTCCTTCAGGCGTGATTCTAGAGCCAAACGAGACAGTCTGTTCCAAATTGCCAATCACATTAGTCTCTGTGTGGGCTGCTTAAAACATGCAAATGGCTCTGAAAAATGTTTCTCCTCCTACAAAGATAAATGAAAGTGTGCACCGCCATCAATTGCAATGGAGTCAAAGGAGGACACAAAGAGTTGATAAACGAGGAATCATTTTCTTTCCAGACAAACATGTTGTAAGGAGACACAAGTGTTGATGGGTTTTATCCATCTCCTGACTGGACACATACCTGTAAACTCCACTGCAACCTGTCCTTCCCAGTGTTTCCAGAAAAATCTTAAAGGATAGCTTTGGTCACTTCACTCCCAATGTTCAAACACCTTCAGTAGTTCCCTCTTGTCCATTAAGAAAATAAAGAGGAAAGAACCAAGATGGAGGCATAGGTAAACGCCTGTACTTGCTGCTTCTCACAACCACATCAAAACTACAACTAAAAGACAAAAAAAACAACAATCATCCAAAACCACAGAAAAGCTGGCTGAGTGGAAGTTCTACAACTAGTAGGAAAGAAAAAAGCACATTGAGATTGGTAGGAGGTGCAGAGGCGTGTGCAAAAGAGGCTGGCAACTGGATGCGCTGTTGTTGTTTTTTTCAATCAGGAGGGAGATACAAGCTCCTGATTTCTCTGAACTCCAGTTCTGGGTGAAACTCTGGGGAGCCAGACTCATACGGGGAGAAACTGGACTGTCTGGCATTGGGCTGGAACGCGAGGGCAGCTTTTCTCTCAGAGGTGCTCACGGCGATCATTGTTCCTGCGTGGGGGCGCGGAACACGGAGACGCAGGGACCTCTTCAGTGCAGGGCTGACTGGCAGCCATTGCTGTTTGCTCCACCCTGGTGATTCCCTGAGACCCCTCCTACCCAATTTACAACCCCACCCAAGCTGTGTGCAGCGGCTTTTGCATATGAATGGCCAGTCCTTTCGCAGACTAAAACCTAACAAGCTGCAGCTGGGTCAGAGAGTTCCAAAGCTTCCAAAAGAAGGCCAAGGCGTGGCAGCAGCAGCCTGCCTTGCTTCACAGCTAGGCCTCATCTGGGCACTTCCAAACCCCAAACAAAGGAAGAATATGCAGATCTCTCTGTAGCTCCTGCTGGGTGGCCTTAGGCAGTGGTGGCTGACTTTGCACCTCCTTGGAGATCCAAGACCCAGTGTATCCAGTGGTCAGTGTGAGACCATACCAGAGTACAACTCTTCACATCCATAAGCAACACACTCAAGCGGCAGACTCAATGAGCACCAAAGCCCCACTGAAGCAAGTCCTGCCCCATAAGGATGTCTCCAGCACAGCAGTTTTTCCATTGTAGACACAGCTGGTCCTCACAGCCAATTTGGCCTGGAGGTCAGTTCCTCCCAGTGATACCAATAGCAATCAAGGCTTAACTACAACAGAACTGTGCACCCAGACCACAAAGGGGTGCACCAAGAGTGTCCACCTCAGGTGATTGGGGAGGCTGAGGCATTGGGCCTTATAGGACACCTACCACACAAGGCCACTCTATCAACACAGGGAAGCAGCCAAAATGTGGAGACAAAGAAACAGGTCACAAATGAAAGAAATGGAGGAAAGCAAACTACTGGATATAGAGTTCAAAACCAGTTATAAGGTTACTCAAGAACCTTCTAGAAACCTCCGAGGAACTTAGTGAGACCTTCAAGGATGTTAGTGAGAATGCCAAAAAAATGGAAAAGGACAAGTCAGAAATTAAGCATACACTGACTGAAATAAAGAATAATATACAGAAATTCAACAGTAGACTAGAGGATCCTAAGAATCAAGTCAAAGATTTGAAATATGAGGAAGCAAAAAACACCCAAATGGAAGAGCAAAAAGAAAAAGAATCCAAAAATATGAAGATAGTGTAAGGAGCCCCTGGGACAACTTCAAGCATACCAATATCCAAATTATGGGGGTGCCAGAAGAAGAGAGAGAACAAGATATTGAAAACCCACTTGAAGAAATAATGACAGAAAACTTCCCCTACCTGGTGAAAGAAATAGACTTACAAGTCCAGGAAGTGCAGAGAACCTCAAACAAGAGGAATCCAAAGAGGACCACACCAAGACACATCATAATTAAAATGCCAAGGGCAAAAGACAAAGAGAGAATCTTAAAAGCAGCAAGAGAAAAACAGTTACCTACAAGGGAGTACCCATACAACTATCAGTTGATTTCTCAACAGAAACTATGCAGGCCAGACGGGAGTGGCAAGAGATATTCGAAGTAATGAATAGCAAGAACCTACAACCGAGATTACTCTACCCAGCAAAGTCATCATTCAGAATTGAAGGTCAGATAAAGAGCTTCACAGACAAGAAAAAGCTAAAGGAGTTCATCACCACCAAACCAGGATTATATGAAATGCTGAAGGGTATTCTTTAAGAAGTGGAAGAAGAAGAAAACAGTAAAGATAAAAATTATGAACAACAAATACATATCTATCAACAAGTGAATCTAAAAATCAAGTGAATAAAAACTCTGATGAACAGAATAAACTGGTGAATATAATAGAATCAGGGGCATAGAAAGGGAGTGGACTGACAATTCTCAGGGGAAAGGGGGTGTGGGGAGTGCGGGAAGAGATTGGACAAAAATCTTACACCTATGGACGAGGGCAGTAGCGGGGGGGCGGGGCAGTAAAGGCATGGGGTGGTGTGGGAACCAGGTGGAGGGGAGCTATGGGGGGGAAAAAGAGGAACATCTGTAATAATCTGAACAATAAAGATTTATTAAAAAGAAAATAAAGAAAGCCCCACCTTTTCATTCCAGTATTCAAGACCCCAATCAACCTTCCCATTCTTATTACCTACAACTTCTCAACATATTACATGTTATATTCCAGCCAAAGTTAACTATAATAGATCCTTTTTCCTGAGTATTTATCAAAGTCTTCATAGTGATGGGGTTCCAAAACAAAGTGAAAGCTGTAAGAAAAATGATTTTCCAATGAAGAGGATGTTATAATCTTAGGACCTCCTCTCACATCTCTGCCCTATGAGTCAATCTCTTGGTTCTCAGTGCTTGTCAGACAGTCAACTTCCTTCAATACAAAGTAAATACAATATGAACTGATTGCAAATGGAATTGTAAACATTATGAAAAATTAAACATTTTATGAGGCTGATAAAAATAGTGAAGAAATTAATGAAGTTCTCAAATATTTTTGCAGGTATGACCTCTTGATGACCGATCTATGAAAGTCAAGTATAAAATGAAGAACTCAGCTCATGTTATCATACAATTGTGTCAAAAGTATAAAACATATGCCCTAGCTATTTGGCTCAGTGGATAGAGCGTTGGCCCTCTGACCAAAAGGGTTCATTTCTAGTCAAGGGCACATGCCCGGGTTGTGGGCTTGATCCCCAGTTGGGGGCGTGCAGGAGACAGCTGATCAATGATTCTCTCTCATCATTGATGTTTCTATCTATCTTTCCCTCTCCCTTCCTCTCTAAAAACAATAAAAAAATATATTTTTTAAAAGTATAGAGCATACAAAAACATATACAACCCTTGAGCTATTGTTTTAAGACTTACCATATTTCTGTGATTATAATTGAAAAATTTTAAAAGATAAATTAAACTTATGTTTGTAAGTTTTTGTTTTATGTTTGATATCAATTTCCAATCAAATTTGTGTCAATATAAAAATGTTCAAACCTATAGAGAATTTTTATAAGGTTATTTGAACCAAACTGATGACAACTGCTGGGAAGCAAAATCTCAATGGATTGAGAAAATGCTCCAGAGAATGGCAGTTTTGCAGCTTATTTTATACATTACAATCTAAAGAAGAGGCATAAGTAGGTTACATGAAATCCATTGTTGATAGATTAGGGAGGCGGGAGAAAGAAAAGCAGGAAAACATCTGGGATTGGATAAAAAGTAAAATGATAGACATATACATCTTTTACATAGGTGGGTACAGGATGATTAACAGTCAATAATCTATATATACAAAAGGAAAGCAACCAGAATGACTAAAATAACTGGTTGCTATGATGTGCACTGCAGCTGGCCAACCGGCCAAATAGGAGGTGAGGCCAGCTGGCCAACCTGCCGCAGCCCCTCCCACCGGCCAGCCCGGCCCTGATTGGCCCAATAGGGGTAGGTTGGCCAGACCCCACCCATGCACGTATTCATGCACCGGGCCTCTAGTTAACATAATAATAACAATGAGGGGATTTGCGATCTCTGCTCTGGTGAGGTTATTGTGCCCAGAGGGGTCTGGAAAAAGAAAAGTTACCCTGATATTCCAAAGGTATGTTATCATTAGATGCAAAAAGACAATAGACAGGCTCACTTAAAGTAAAGATTGACTTTTGTCAGGGAAGATTCTAGCCTAGGACATGCCTACTTTCCATAAATTGCTTTTAGTTAAAAACATTTTCATTTCAGACCATCTTCTGTGCTTATTTTAGGTGTGAGTTTGCAAGGCCACCATGCAGGCCTTCTCTGAGCTTGTCAGGTTCAGTATGTGGCCACTTTTTGTCCACATTTTCCTGTACCACTATGAAATTTTGGTTCCCACTTTAAGCATATTCCCTTTAATGGAATGTCAATTGGCTTTGGTCCTTGCTTATCTCTCAAAGTATTCTACACTGTTCCATTCCTGCTGATTTACCCATCTTCCTATTGCGACTCTTCATCCTTCCAGGTACAGTTAAAATACCACTTTCTCTAAAATTTCTAATAAAAAAGGAATCTTTCTTCTCCAAACACCAAACAGATTTTGTTTGTAGCAACTCTGGGACATCTCAGACGCTGCCTTGAGGTACAGATGCTGAGTATGTAAGTTCAGCTGAGGGTAGGTTCTATAGAGTTCTCATTCACGCCTTCATGCAGCTAATATTTGTTGAACTCTTTTTATGTATGAATCGGTGCTCTAGGGCCTTGTCTCTGTAAACCATATCTTTGTTGAATCCTATTTGCTGAACAAAGGGCAAACAAACTTTTGTGTCACTTAAGTAAGGAGAGATGTGGACTTTTCACTGTTAAAAAAGGGAAGGGCCGAAACTGGTTTGGCTCAGTGGATAGAGCGTCGGCCTGCGGACTCAAGGGTCCCGGGTTCGATTCTGGTCAAGGCATGTACCTTGGTTGCGGGCACATCCCCAGTAGGGGGTGTGCAAGAGGCAGCTGATCGATGTTTCTCTCTCATCGATGTTTCTGGCTCTTTATCCCTCTCTCTTCCTCTCTGTAAAAAATCAATAAAATATATTAAAAAAAAAAAAGGGAAGGTTTCCCACGGGAGGGGAGGCTCCCGAGCTGGGGAGCAGCACACTGGCCAGCCCCACTCCACACCTCTCATCTTAGCCCTGCTGCTGGGTGTGGATAATGCACAGCCCAGCCTGTCTGTGGCCAAACACACAACTTGACAGCTGGTGCTCTGATGAAGGGTTGTCGGGTGGAGCGCCAGGCCCATCCCTGGTGAACCCCACAATTTGTTTGGGGTAGTTTCTATGGAAGGGTAAAGTTGTTTCTCTAAGCTTGAGTTCAGAATCCTTCAAGGAGAGGACAGAGAAGGCGGTTCTGAATGGGCTCTGTAACACTGATTTGTGTTACATGTCAATCTTTGTAGAGAATCCAGAATTTAACACCAAGCAACAGAGAGTTTAATGGTCATGACTCACTTGACGACTGCGACACAAATGCTTTAAACGCCTCGATGCAGCAGTGGGGACTGTAATGGGGTGAGCTGGAGATTGCATCCCCCTTTTAAAGGGATTCTAATTTAAATTTTTGTAAACATGTGTGTGTTTAACACCAGTTTGCAAATCCTAATTTAGGGAAACAATGAATCTGTATTTTTAAAAAAATTAATTTTTATTGTTGAAAGTATTACAGATGTCCCCTTTTTCCCCCATTGATTCCCTCCACCCCCCCCCCCCACCCTCAATCTGCTCCACTGCACTATTGTCTGTTTCCATGGGCTATGCATATATGTATATAATGAATCTGCATTTTGAAATTATTTTTAGTTTCATTCATTCATTAATTCCTTCATTTTGCTGATGAGGCATCTTCCTATGATCTCTTTGTATCAGGGACATTTATTTTCTTATGAAAATCATCCAGTTTTTCTACTAAAGTAAAAAACAAAGTGGACATATTATCCTGGAGTTTTAACTGTTAAACTTCAAGCCTGTGCATGTACTTAGAACCAGCCGTGGGGCTCCAAACTGATACTTGCAAATCTGTACCATGGTAGGGAATGAGACCCAAAGGCAAGCTGAAGGAAGCCAAGGGCCAGGCCAGGGTGTGCCTCTAACCTTTGGGAGAAGACTATGGAGAGGTATGCCGGGCCATCATCCAGAGCCCTGTCCACAGTGAGGAGGATGCTAAAGGGGAAGGCCACTCCTGTCTTTCCCAGAATAGAAAGTTTGCTGCAAGTTTAAGCAGTTCTTCACCGGTGGGTTCACAGGGACTGTTTCAAAGCTCTCCTGAGAGGACAGAGGATGGAGGGAGAGAAGAAATACGGGTGCTGTGACCTAATTACTCCCCTTCCTACTGCACAATGGGGGAGACCTTGGTGTTCACTGTCTTTAATCAAGTTCTTAACTTGCTGCACAGTGGAATCACCTAGGGAGCTTAAACAAACAACCAGTGTGCTGCGATAGAGGACTGGATAAGGAAGATGTGGTACATACATACAATGGAATACTACTCAGCCATAAGAAAGGGTGAAATAGTGCCATTTGCAACATGTATGGGCCTTGAGGACATTATGCTAAGTGAAATGTCAGACACAAAAGCTAAGAAACATATAATTTCACTCACATGTGGGATATAAAACTGAAACTTATGAACACCAACAGCAGAGTGGTGGTTGCCCGAAGGAAGGGGGCAAGGGGAGAAGGAGGTCCTAATATAACGTGACAGGAGAAGATTTGACTCTGGGTGGTGGGCACATGGTGCAATAGACAGATCTTGTAACATAGAAATCCACACATGAAACCTATATGTTCATCTTGACCAATGTTACCCAATCAATTTAATTAATAAAATAAAATAAAAAAGAAACAAACACAGTAAAAAAACAACAACATACTCATGCCCTAGCTCAGTGGTCGGCAAACTGCAGCTCGCAAGCCACATGTGGCTCTTTGGCCCCTTGAGTGTGGCTCTTCCACAAAATACCACAGCCTGGGCGAGTCTATTTTGAAGAAGTGGCGTTAGAAGAAGTTTAAGTTTAAAAAATTTGGCTCTCAAAAGAAATTTCAATCGTTGTACTGTTGATATTTGGCTCTGTTGACTAATGAATTTGCAGACCACTGCCCTAGCTGATGTGATTCAGTGATAGAGCATCAGCCCAAGGACCAAAGGGTCGTGGGTTCAATTCCCGGTCAAGGGCACATGCCTGGGTTGCAGGTTTGATCTCCAGCCCTGGTCAGGGTGCATGTGGGAGGCAACCAATCAATCTCTCTCTCTCTCTCTCTCTCTCTCTCTCTCTCTCTCTCTTACCCTCCCTTTCACTCTCTCTAAAAATCAAAACTATCCTCAGATGAGGATTAACAAATGAAACAAAGCATCTGATTTGATGGGCTTGATAGAGCCTGAGCATCAGGATTCTTGGGGTGATTCCAATGTGCAGTCAGGGTTGAGCCGCACTCGCCAAGACTAGCTTGTGTGGTAGGGTGGGGTGGAGCCTGGGCTCTGTGAACACTGTATCTGTCATCTGATGTCTTTCCTTACTTACTTTCCACTGTGTTTCCTTAGCCTCTTTGCATTTTATCTCTTTTTTTCCCCTCTGCATATTTGGCAGCCTTAGGCATCCCTTGAGTGTTAAAGCTTTTGTTTTAATATTAGATTGTGCAGCATTTTCTCCCTTGCCACTAAATATGTCATAAATGTAATTATAATGGCTGCATAGTATTTTGTCATGTATATACATGATCATTTATTAAAGCAGTCCCCTACAGTTATAAATTTCAGTTATTTCCCATTTTGTGATATTGTAAATAAAGTCACTTTATATAAATAAAAATATTTGTTCACTTCTGTGATTACCTCCTTTGGGGAACTTTTCAGCAGTGAAAATTACTGGTGCAAAGATAATAAACAGTTTTAAGGCTCTTGGTATATATGACTAAACCACTTTTCAAAGGGGCTGTACTGATTTATGAAACCAACCAAGATGATATTCTAGAATTAATTCTTTCTTTGTTGCTGAGATGGGTGCATTTCAATTGCATGGGATAATTTAAACAGAATTCAATTAAGGACTGTATTGTAGGCTGTACATTCAATAATGCGTATTAAACATGCTGTAATATTAATAAATATTTATTGTACATTTCAGACAGAGCTACATTTTATTTGTTCACTGCAAGACTTCATTAGTTTACTGCCACTCAAATCAGTAAAGACCTCAATTTATTTTCCTCTTGAGTAATTTCCTTTATAATTGTAACAAAATGGAATATACTCATGAATTACAAACCAGGTCTGTGGACATACTACAGAAGAGTCATCTAGATAAATTTTGAACAAAACTCGTTCCTGGATTCCTTCCAGAGAAGACTTGCATTTATTAGATTTAATCTAGCCCTTTGCACTCACTTGCTTTTTTCTCGATTCCTTTATTCTAATCAGGATTTAATTTTTTAAATACCCCAGATTTTACAAAGTGTGGCAGTAGAATAAAAAACTGGAGTTTCTTTTCATACAAACTTATTTATTTGGATTTTTTTATATTTCAAATTATTGATACATTCAAAGAGTATAAAAAGAGCTGCTACCGATGCTAACCGTGTCGAGTCACACTCCACATCCGAGTGCAAAAGGTTAAACTCTCGGAACCTGTAGTTTAGACGAAGGGGTCCAGGTGTGGCCAGTCCGTGTTCAGGTATGGGTACCACGGTAATGTGTTACTGCTGGACTGTCTTCATGACTCTCACGTATAACAACGTCCTTCTTAAACTTTATACCGCTTATCAGTAGCCAACAATTCAAGAATTATTTGACCATAGTACTCCTTTTAAAATAGCAATGGGTTGATAGAGCTTCAAATGCTTATGAATTAAAATTCATAATAGGTTTAAAGTAAAATGTTCTTGCAAATGAATTAATTGTGGCAAAAAATTAATATTTGGCTATTCTGTTTACTATATAATGAACATTAAATAACATCACAAATATGACAGAATTATAAGGCATAAGATACATAGCAGAGACCAGGGATTATCAATAGGGTGACTTACCACTCCAGGGTGAGCTGGTGTTTTAAGCATCAATTTACAGATTACTGTATCATGCATTGACGGACTGGGTGCAGCCTCGCAGGTTCCTTTTATTCTTGGGCATGCACACCCTGCCCAAGCCATTTGCCTCTGTGTATGATGGTGTGCATTTGATATACATATTTATGTGTGAATTTGTGCGCAGGCACATCTATTAGAGGAACTTCAGAGAGAAAAATTCAATGTTGGTATCTTTCTGTGGAATGCCTGTAGACACTACAGAGAGCATTAGGACTGAGAAATGCGATTTGGGAAATGCTGACTGTCTTAATGAAGGCATATACTGTTGCAAATGGAAATGCAATCCAACTGACTCATGTAACAAAGTTTACAGAAAAAAATACGAGAGCATCTGACATTAACTAGTGCAGAAATGACAGCGGGGCTTCAGCAGGCCTGACAACCACTTCCCACGATGCGTAATGATCTAACATCTGCCTGCTTTGAAATCCAGCAATTTGCTCACTTCATGTCTCTCTCAACAAGTCACAAGTGGCACATCCTAGGCCCTAGAGCTCCCAGAAAGGAACGCAGCCCTGCCAACATCTTGATTTTAGCCTAAGACCTGTCAGAGTTCTCACCTCCTCAACTGTAAGGTGACACAACTGTACTTTTTAAGCCGCGGAGCTCATAGGAATCTGTTATAGCAGCAATCGAAAGCTAATACAGTGTACTCCCAGGTTAATATAGTCAGGTCAGTGTCAGTTCATAACGTATTTATTTCGTGTTCCCCGTTAGGGCGAAAGGATGGCCGGAGGGGTCTCATTATACCACGGTGTTAGCCACCTCAAAAGGGGCCGTCAATATTACAAACGATGCAATTTGGGAGGCTCATAAATATTATGATTTTTCTGAGTCTCGCACAGCTAGTTGATAGTGATAATTCTATCCTGTTTCTCTGGGTTTCAGCCCATTGCCTCTTACCCCACCGTGTCTCCCAACCTCCCAGGGATGACAGACTAGATGACGCGGCTGAGTGGCCAGTGACACTCCCTTTGTTCTGGCCGTCACACACCCGCACTAGAGGCTGTGGAAGCCTCTCTGCTCCCTTGAGTGGACCCAGACATGTGGCCCAGGTCTGACCAATGAATGCACGCCTTCCAGCACACCCTCTTACCTCTTTTTTTTTTTCCTGCCTTTTTTGAAGACATGAAGGCTGGATCTCCAACATCCAACTTCCAGTCATCAGGAAAAGACCACGAGATGCCAAATGCTGGCCTTGACTTGCTGAGTCCCTGAACCAATGGCAGAATTCCTGTGATGCCTTTACTCATTTACCACCTAACCCAAACCTGCTTAGATTCCTTAGCAGTTAGCGCTGTTTCTTTGTCTTGTCAATTACTCACATATTCAGTGTTTTGTGTTTTGGTTTTTTTGGTCTACAAAGTTAAAAAAGGTGCCTAGTTCATTCATTTCTTTGAGCCTCATTTTATGATATGTGCATCAGATTGTGATTCTTTTGTGTGCAGGTATTAAATTATTTTTCTCCTGTTAATCTAGTCTTGTATCAGTTTTATTTATTTATTTTATAAGTTCAGCCATAGGAACTACAGCAGGGGAATTCTCCCTCCCCAACAGTGCCCCAAGAGGAATTGTCTATATCTGTCGGTCCAATGTAATAGTTACAGGCACATGCAGCTGTCAGGCACTTGACATGTGACTAGTGCAACTGAGGAATAAGGTTTTAATTTTACTGAATTTCATTCTCCACAGCTACCTGTGGCAAGTGGCATCTTGATCAGCTCAGTACTAATGTGGCAACTTCTTAAAGAAAACAACAATGAACACATTTTTTTGCTGCTAGCAAAGGAGTCCATAGTAAATCATTCTAGCCGATGCCTCTCCCTGCCAAAGAGACTGTCTGCATTCCCGACCTCCTTAAAGGACGATGGGAGCTCGGAGATGCCTTTGCATTCCCTAACACAGAGTCTTTTGGGAGAATAGCCTGGAGCAGGCCCAAGGATTCTCCTGCGTGGCACTGAGACTCCAAAGACGCCACAGGGCACAGCTGCCCTCCGTGACATCCAGGCCAAAGGGCAGGTTCACTTTTCTGTCTTCAAAGACAACCAGCAGGCCTCTCGGGAGGCTCAGCGCAGTTCTTGGCTTCCTCCTGCACCTTTGAAAAACCTAAAATATGCAGAAAAATCGGTTTCATGTCAAAGATAGCAGGTCCTGTGTCTCCCAGAAGACTGCCTTCATTTCTTGGAAGAATTGCATTCCTAATGCTGTGAGGTCTTTGGCTACTGAGAATTCTTACGAGTGGGTAGAGAGTCACAATAAATCCCTTCGTATTTCCTTGAGGAAAATAGATTTATTTTATTTTAATGTTTTTATTGTGATAAGACTTTTACATGAGATCTACTGTCCAAACAAATTGTAAGTGTACAGCACAGTCTGTTATCTGTAGGCATGTAACACAGCAAATCTCTAGAATCTATTCATCTTGTATAACTGAAACTTTATACCATTGAAGAGCAATGCCCCGTTTTGCCCACCCTGCAGCCCTGGCAGCCACCACTCTCTGTTGACTCTCTGTTTCTATGAGCTTGACTATTTTAGATACTTCAGATAAATGGAATCATGTAGTATTCATCCTTCTGTGACTGATTTCACTTAGCATTATGTCCTCCAGGTTCATTGTGATATGATATCTCATTGTGGTTTTGATTTACATTTCTCTGATGATTAGTGTCCATTTTTTAATATACCTGTTGGCCATTTGTATGTCTTTTTTTAGCCTTCTTTAAATTGAGTTAATCTTTATGCTATTGAGTTATAGGAGTTTCTTATAAATTTTGGTTATTAACACCTATTAGCTATGTGGTTAGCAAATATTTTCTCCCATTTCCTAGGTTGTGTTTTCACTCCATTGATTGTTTCCTTTGCTGTGCAGAGCTTTTGTTTGATGAAGTCCCACTTGCCTGTTTTTGTTTTCCTTGCTTATGCTTTTGATATCACATTCAAGAAGCCATTGTCTAAACTATCATCATAAAGCTTTTCCCAGAGGTTTTCTCCTAAGAATTTTATCAAAAATGAAAGCAACATATTAAAACTTATGGGATACAACAAAGGCAGTATGAAGTTTACAGTGATAAATGCCTACATCAAGAAAGAATAAAAAAACTGAAATAAACTCTTTTATATGTGAAGAACATATATGTGAAGAAATAAGAAACTGAACTCTAAGCAGAAAAAAATGATTAGAACACAAATAAAAAAGATAACTAAAAAACAATACAAAAATCAAGAAACCTAAGAGTGTTTTGAAAGGTAAAACTGATATATGCTTTGTTAACCAAGGAAAATTAAGACTAAAATAAATAAAATAAAAATTTAGGAGGGGCCCTGGCCAGTGTGGCTCAGTTGTTTGAGCATCTTCTTGTGCACCGAAGGGTTGCCAGTTCTATTTCCTGTTAGGGCACATAACCAGGCTGTGAGTTCGATCCTCGGTCAGGGTGCACACTAGAGGCAACAGATCAATGTTTCTCTGTCACATGAATTTTTTTCTCTCTTCATCTCCCTTCCTGCATCTCTAAAATCAATAAAAACATGTTTTAAAAAATTTAAGAGGAGACATTACAACAATGCCACGGAAATAAGAAGGATCATAAGAGACTGTTATGCCAGTAAATTGGTTAAACTAGAAGAAATAGATAAATTCCTAGAAAATACACCCTATCAAGACTAAATCATAAAGAAATAGAATATATAAACAAACAAATGATGAGCAAGGAGATTGAATCAGTAATCAAAAACTTCCCAACAACAAAAAGCCCAGGACCAGATGGCTTCATTGGTGAATTCTACCCAACATTTAAAGAAGAACTAACACCAATCCTTCCCAATTTCTTCCAAAAAATTGAAAAGAGAACACTTTCAAACTCATTTTATGAGGCCAGCATTACCCTGACATAGAAGCCAGACAAAAACTACAAAGAAAGAAAACTAATGCCAATATCTTCACCTGGCTTATTGGCATTAGTTTTCTTTCTTTAACAAAATACTAGCAAATCAAATCCAAAAGCACATTAATAGACTCACACACCATGACCAAATGGGATTTATCTCTGTAGTTCAAGGATGATTCAAATACACAAATCAATTAACATAATGCACCACATTAACAGAATGAAGGATAAAAATCACATAATCATCTCAGTAGATGCCGAAAGGGCATTTGGCAAAATTCAAAGCCCTTTCATGATAAAACTCTTAACAAAACTAGGTATGGAAGAATTTTACTTCAATAAAATAAAGGCCATACATGAAGTCCAGAGTATCATCATACTCAATGGTGTAAAACTGAAAGCTTTTTCTCTAAGGTCAGGAACAAGGCAAGGATGCTCATTCTCACCACATCTATTCAACACAGTACTAGAAATCCCAGCCAGGTCAACTACACACAAAAAAGCATTCAAATCAAGAAGAAAGAAGTGGCCCAGCTGGTTGAGTAATGACCCATCCACTAAGAGGTCACTGGTTCAATACCAGGTCAGGACATGTGCCCAAGTTGTAGGCTTGATCCCCACTAGGGATCATGCAGGAGGCAGCTGATCAATGTTTCTCTCTCCCTCTCCTTTTCTCTCTCTCTAACATCAATAAAAACATATAAAACAATAAAGAAATAAAATGTGCTCTATTTACAGAGGACATGATCTTACATGTACAGAACCCTAAAGGCTTCACCCAAAAAGTGTTAGAATAATTGAATTCTGTAAATTTGGAAGCTACAGTCAATATGCAAAAATTAATTGCATCAAGCACTGACAACAAACTATCAGAAATATATATAAAGATAACAATCCTATTTATAATAGCATAAAAAAACCGCAATCAAATGCTTAGGAATAAGTTTAACCAAGGAAGTGAAAGACGTGTCCCTGAAAACTACGGAACATGAAAGAAAGAAATTAATGAAGATTCAAACAAATGGACTGATATTCATACTCATAGATTACTAGAGGCCCGATGCATGGAATTCATGCACTGGGGCGGGGGAGGGGGGGGGCTCAGCCCAGCCTGCACCCTCTCACAGTCCAGGACCTCCTGTGGGGAGAGGGCCTAAGCCGGCAGTTGGACATCCCTCTCACAGTCTGGGACCCTTCACTCCTTACTGCTCGCCTGCTCACTGCTCCTTACAGCTAGGCTCGCTGCTCCTTAGCACTGCTGCAGAGGTGGGAGAGGCTCTTGCCACCGCTGCTGTGCTCACCAGCTGTGAGCCCAGCTTCTGGCTGAGTAGTGCTCCCCCTATGGGAGTGCACTGACCACCAGGGGACAGCTCCTGTGTTGAACATCTGTCCCCTGGTGGTCAGTGCATATCATAGTGACCAGTCATTCTGGTCGTTCTGCCATAATGGTTGCTTAGGTTTTTATTATATAGATAAGACTTAATCTTGTTAAAATGTCCATACTACCCAAAATGAGCTACAGATTTAATGCAATCCCTATCAAAATCCCATTGGCATTTTTTTTTTTTACAGAAGTAGAAAAAAACAATTCTAAAATTCATATGGAACCACAAAAGACCCCAAACAAACAAAACAATTTTAAGAAACAAAAGCAAAGCTGGAGGCATCATACATTCTGATTTTAAAATAAATCACAAAGCTACAGTAATTAAAACAATATAGTACTCAACAAAGGAAACCATCAACAAAATGAAAAGACAACCTACTGAATGGGAGAACATATTACTCAATGATACATCTTATAAGGAGTTAATACACAAAATTTATGAAGAACCAATTCAACTCAACACCAAAAAAATAAGCAATCCAATTAAAAAATGGGCAGAGGACCTTAATAGACACTTTGCCAAAGAGGACATACAGATGGTTAATAGACATATAAAAAAATTCTCAATGTCACTAATCATTAGAGAAATACAAATTAAAACAACAATGTTGGCAAGGATGTGGAAAAAAGGGAACCCTCATACACTGTTGGTGGAAACACAGATTGGTGAAGCACTATGGAAACCAGTATGGAGGTTCCTCAGAAAATTAAAAATGCAACTGTATTATAATCCACTAATCCCACTCTGGGCATATATATGAAGAAACACTAATTCACAAGAAAATATGCACCCTTATGTTCATTGCAGCATTATTTGCAAGAGTCAAGATATAAAAGCAAATCAAGTGCCTATCAACATTGGACAAAAATGTGGTGGCACATATGTGCAATGGAATATTATTTGACCATAAGAAATAATAAAATCTTACCATTTGCAAAAGCATGGATGGACCTAAAGGTTATTATGCTAAGTGAAATAAGTCAGATCTTACTTTTTTGTGGAATGTAAAGAGCAGAATAAACAAAATTGAAGCAGAATCATCAACACAGAGAACATACTGATGGCAGCCAGAGGGGAGGGTGGTTGGAAGGATGGGTCAAAAAAGGTGAAGGGATTAAGAAATACAAATTGGTAGTTACAAAATAGTCACAAGGATGTAAAGTACAGCATAGAGAATATAGTCAATTATATTGCAATACTATGTATGATGCCAGATGGGTACTGGAAATATTGGGGGGAATACTTTGTTGTTCCCAGAGAGGAAGGGAGAGGAAGAGGGAGAGAGAGAGAGAGAGAGAGAGAGAGAGAGAGAGAGAGAGAGAGAAACATCAATGATGAGAGAATCATTGATCGGCTGCCTCCTGCACATCCCCTACTGGGGATTGAGCCTGCAACCCAGGCATGTGCCCTTGACCAGAATCGAACCCAGGACCCTTCAGTCCATAGGCTGAAGCTCTATCCACTGAGCCAAACCAGCTAGGGCAGGGGGAATACTTTGTAAAGTATATGATTGTCTAACTACTATGCTGTATACCTAAAACTAGTAGAAAATAAATTTTGAATGTAAACTGTAATTGAAAGAAAAAGTGAGCTAAATTAAAAAACAACAACAGTATGTGGCTGACATAAAAACACCCCTATAGACCAATATACAGAAAAGGAAGTCCAGAAATAAAGCCAGGCATATATGGTCAAACTTGATCTTTGAAAAGGGTGCCAAGAACACAATAAGGAATGGTTAGTCTCAATAGATTGTGTTAGGAAAATTAGATATTTACATGCAAATGAAGAAAACTGGACCCTTATCTTGCACCATACATAAAAATCAACTCAAATTGTAAGTAAAGATTTAAATGTAAAAATGGATTTAGATAAACTAATAAAGAGGTAGCACAAACCATATGTTGGTGAGTACATTTTGAAATTTAATATTCTACAGCAATATCTCTATCTCTTAAGGAAAACAGTTGTTGCAGTTTTCTCATTAAACATACACATATCCATTGAAGGGCACAGAACATACAGAAAAGCGCAAATAGAAAAAAATTTTATCAGCTAATAGTCCCATCACTCAGTGAACCATAATTAATTTTTTGGTATTTACATATCTTGTCTGTTTTTTAAAATATGTATTATACTGTTTTCTTTATTTTTTAACTTAAAATAGTATGAACACTTTCTGATGAAACTGTTCTACACCTCGACTATGATAGCCACACACATCTATACATGTGATAAAATTGACTTGAATTCACTCACACACACACACACACACACAAGTGCAGGTAAAATGGAGAAATCTGAGTAACGTTAGTGGCTTATAACGTTATCTGGTTACCTGGTTATGATATTGTACTATACAAGATATTATCATTGGGAATAACAGGGAAATGTTATACTGGACCTCTCAGTACTATCTTACCTAATAATAGACAAACATGTAAATTGACCATACCTCCTGCTATGCCCACAGCCAATCAGGAGTGAGTATGCAAATCAACCCAACAAAGATGGCAGGTTAATTTGCATATGCAGGCATGGAGCTACTGGCTGGGGCGGGAGGCCTCCTATAAGGGGGAGGGAGCTACAGGAGCAGTGCTCCAGCTGGGAGTGGGGACTTGCTGGCCCCCCGGGCAGCCAGGAGTGAAGCCAGGGGAAGGAAGGCCTATTCTTGCATGAATATCGTGCAACGGGCCTCTAGTGTCTTATAACTATGTGCAAAACTACAACTGTTCAAAGTTAAAAATTTTAAAAATAACTTAAAACATTATAACACCTTCCTCATCAACAAACATTGTTATATAATATCTTTTTTGGATTTTTATAGTACCATATAATTTTTAGAAAGTAGACTTTATTTTTTATTTTTTTATTTTTATTTTTTTATTTTTTTTTAAATTTCTTTATTGATTAAGGTGTCACATATTTGTCCTCATCCCCCCATTCCCATCCCACCCCTCTCCCCACGCATGCCCCAATCCCCTGTTGAACTTAACCGTTGGATAGGCTTATATGCATGCATACAGGTCCTTTGGTTGAACTCTCCCCCTCCCCCCCACCCTCCCCCTACCCTCCCCTATCCTCCCTCTGAGGCCCGATAGTCCGATCGATGCCTCCTTGCTTCTGGTTCTGTTCTTGTTCCTCAGTCTATGTTGTTCATCATTTCCCCTAGATGAGCGAGATCATATGTCACTAGATATATACTAATAAGAACTGAATGTGAGACGAGCAATAATAGTTATGCTGACAGGCAAATGAATCAATCTGTAGCGAGCTTCCCCCTGGACCAACAGTTCTTTTGAGACCCAATTTCAATGTCCAGTAGTTCCTTATGTGTACATGTCAGCACTGACCCCTCAGCTCTGGATGGTGGACAAATGGTGGTAATGGAGGTCCAACTCCCTCTGGTTTGGTCCCGGCCGAACCCAGGGGCACGGCGTCACCCGGACTAAGGGGCACGTGGCCTCACCCATACCCAAGGGGCACGTGGTCTCACCCGGGCCTGGGACCCAGCCTCACCCGGATAGATCCAGGAGCGCACGGCCTCACCCGGACCCAGGATCTGGCTTCACCCGTACCCAGGGACGCTTGGCCTCTCCCAGACCCAGGGGCAAGTGGCCTCACCCAGGCTTAGTTGCACAAGGCCTCACCTGGATCCAGGGACACATGGTCTCTCCCGGACCCAGGGACGCTTGGCCTCTCCCAGACCCAGGGCCACTTGGGCTCACCCGGGCCTAGGTGCACGAGGCCTCATCCGGATCCAGGGACGCATGGTCTCACCCGGACCCAGGGATGCTTAGCCTCTCCCAGACCCAGGGGCACGTGGCCTCGCCCGGGCCTATGTGCACGAGGCCTCATCCGGATCCAGGGACACATGGTCTCTCCCGGACCCAGGGACGCTTGGCCTCTCCCAGACCCAGGGCCACTTGGGCTCACCCGGGCCTAGGTGTATGAGGCCTCACCAGGATCCAGGGACACATGGTCTCACCCGGACCCAGGGACGCTTGGCCTCTCCCAGACCCAGGGCCACTTGGGCTCACCCGGGCCTAGGTGCACGAGGCCTCACCCGGATCCAGGGACACATGGTCTCACCCGGACCCAGGGACGCTTGGCCTCTCCCAGACCCAGGGCCACGTGGGCTCACCCGGGCCTAGGTGTACGAGGCCTCACCAGGATCCAGGGACACATGGTCTCACCCGGACCCAGGGACGCTTGGCCTCTCCCAGACCCAGGGCCACTTGGGCTCACCCGGGCCTAGGTGCACGAGGCCTCACCCGGATCCAGGGACACATAGTCTCACCCGGACCCAGGGACGCTTGGCCTCTCCCAGACCCAGGGGCAAGTGGCCTCACCCGGGCCTAGGTGCACGAGGCCTCATCCGGCTCCAGGGACACATGGTCGCACCCGGACCCAGGGACGCTTGGCCTCTCCCAGACCCAGGGCCACTTGGGCTCACCCGGGTCTAGGTGCACGCGGCCTCACCCGGATCCAGGGACACATGGTCTCACCCGGACCCAGGGACGCTTGGCCTCTCAGACCCCGGGGCACGTGACCTCACCCATGCCTAGGTGACGAGGTCTCACCCGGATCCAGGGACACATGGTCTCGCCTGGACCTAGGGGTGTGTGGGCTCTCCCAGACCCAGGGGCGCTTGGCCTCGCCCGGGCACGGGATCCAGCGTCATCCGGGTCCAGGGGCACATGGCCTCACCCGGACCCGGAGTTCGGCCTCACCTGGACCCAGGGGCATGTGGCCTCACCTAGACCCAGGGACGTGAGGCCTCACTTATACCCAGAGGCGTGTGACCACACCCTAGCCCAGAGGCGCGCAACCCCGCCCGCACCCGGGTCTCAGCGGGGCCCCGTCTTCCCGATCCCAATTCCTGCCGGTCAATCCCCCCTCAGCAATTCCCCTGGCCATCCTTCCAGAGCTCCAGTATGGCTGCTGCAGAACTCGTCGGGCGGCGGCTCGGCGAAGCTCCGGTGCGCCCGGTGCATGGCGGTGGGCCGGTCTGGCGTCGCTGCGTCGGCCCTTGGGTCTGCATCGGTGGCTGGTCGCCGAGCATGCGCACCTGGCCGCTTCCGGGGCGTTGAGATTCTTGACGGACTCGGAGGTCAGCAAGCGCGGAGTCTCCCACCCCATGTCTCATAGGGGCTCGTCTCTCCGTGCTTGGCTGCCAGTGGAGCCGTCCCCTCGGCCGGAGACCGCCGGGGGAACTGCGCCGAGCACGTTCCAGGCCGCTGTTGTATTGCCTGAGACATAGTTCTTTTGTGTCGCCTGAGCCGTAGTTCTTAAAGTGTGGTCTTTGGGTCACCGGCATCAGCATCATCCCACATACCCCTCTTTTATTCTAGTTGTAGAGCATCTACTCAGCCAGCCCTATGGTGGTCTTGGATGGTGTCTGCTCTGCTCTCTTGTCGTAGTCTCAAAGTTGTTGTGGTAGGCAACAATCAGGCTTCCGCCCTATGCCTCCATCTTGGTCCTCCTTTGTATAGTTAAGTCTTGATTGTTGTTGGTGTCACTGGGGGGGCTCTCTTTGTCTATAAAGGAAGAGTTTCTGTGCAGGAGACACGTTTATGGGCCGGGTCTTGGTGCAGCAAAGCTTTGGCGCTCACTGAATATTCCTGTTGAATGTGTCCTTTATGCACGTGGTTGAAATCTGGTGTCATCTCCCACAGACCACTAGATGCCCTCGTTTCTGGGTCTCCAATGGGGTGTAGATCAGCTACTGCCTTAGGCACTCAGCAAGGATTACAGCAAAAACTGTAGTTTCTTCCTCCTGTCTGAGTAGCCCTGGAGCAGTCCGACTAGAACAGCAGTTCATCTGGTCCGCTGCCAGAGGGCAGGCCACCCACATGCATAAGCCGTTGCTTGGGGCGCAGGTGTGCCTGCAAGACTTGCGGGGCAGGTCTTCAATACGTGCGGGGCGGGTCCCAGGGCGGGGCGGGGTCTCAGGGCGCCAACAGGCCATGGTGCGGCGAGCCGCGATGGCTGTGAGTCTGGTCCTTCTGCCTTCCACGTATCTAAGTCCCCTCTTTCCGCACTCCAGCGCAGCAAACACTGATTGCTGGGCGCACCTCCGCAAGAGTCCCGCCTCTCCCCGCAGGCATCTGGGTCTCCCGCGGTTCGCCAGAAGATGGATTTCAGGGTGATGGAGAGCTAATCTCCCCTAGGTTTGGAACAAAATCCCCTTTCCCCCGCCACCAGCCAGACCCACGCGCCTCCACACCTCATCCCCTCCGATTTCGCTGGGTGCGAGGCAACAGAACAGCCTTTAACCTCCGCCGCCATCTTTTTCAAACTTCCCAATTTGTACTTCTTAATCCCTTCATTTCAGTCAACTCTACTGAAGTCTAGCGCCGCCGGGAGGTGCACGGAAAGGGCGCCCGGGCCTCCGTCCGGTGCGCGGTGCGCGCGGCCCGCGGCACCAGGTGCGCGGGGGCTGCGCGGCGGGGACGGGTGCTGGGAGGCCGCCGGGCTCCGGGCGCCACCTCTGCGGCGGCGTCCCCAGCGTCCCGGGCCGGGCGGCCTGCGGGGGCGGCGGAGTTGCGAAAGTGAGTGAGTTTCCCAGGGTTTCGCCCGGAATGGGGTTCAGTGCAATCGGAGCCGGCGCTCAGCGCACTCCGGAGCCTTTATCTCCTTCCTGCCAGTGAACGCCGGCCAGGTCATCAGCCGCCCCTTCCTCTCCGGTTCCATCCTCCCCGCAGGCGCGTGTGCTCGTGTCTCCGCCCGTTTCTCCATACCTTAGGCTTTTACGGCTTCCCCGACTGTCCCCGTGGCCTTCTCCTTCCCCCCAGCTGTGGGCATTTCAGTCCACCAACTTTCCTGTGGTTCTGGACGATGTCCGTTCTGACCTCTAGTTGTATTTTTGAAATTGTTGTGCCCGGCTGCAGGTTAGGTGTTTAACCTATGGCGCCATCTTGGTTCCTCTAGACTTTATTTTTTAGAGCACTTTTAGGTTCACAGCATAATTGAGCAGAAAATAGAGATTTTCTGTATCTTCTTGCCCCCACACATGCATAGCCTTCCCTGTTACTAACATCTATCACTAGGATGATACATTTGTTACAGTTGATGAACCTACATTAACAGACCCAAAGTCCACAGATTACACTAAAGTCCACTCTCGGTGGTGTACATTTCATGGGTTTGAACAAATGCATAAGGCCTTGTAGCTACTATTTTATTAGGATAGTGAAACTACTCAGTATACTACTAAATGGAAAATACAATATGATTTCAAATGGCTGCCCACTTTTCCAATATATGACTATACCATACTTAATTTAACCAATTCTCTAGTAAATTCCCTTTGTATAGGTCTCAGAGACCATAAAAATTGCTCATTGCAGACATAGCTCTAAATTATGGACTGATAAAACCAGAAAAGTCCTGGTAATTGCCTAATTCTAGCACACCATTTTACAGAAGGGAAGATTAAGGCCCAGAGAGGCAAACTACTTTGTTTAAGGTCAAAAAAGCAGTTAATGGAAAAGTCTAGCTTAGAACCTTGGTCTCTAAACACTCAGGTCTTATGTGACATCTCTGAAAAGGTAAAACATGTACTTGCATGAATTATTGAGCACTGTACTGCCACTGAATACAGTTAAGTAAGTTCTGGTCTGAAAGAGCAAAATCTATTATTAAGTAAAAACACCAAGGAGCACAATGGTATGAATAATACAGCAGTTTCATCCAAATGCCTACAGGGCAGGCAGTTAATGTGACAGTGGCCTGAAAGGGTCACCATAGAGTAGGGTGAGGTGATGGAAAGATCAAGAGACACCCTTACTCATTTCCAGTTAACTGTTGACAGATAAGAATGCAAGCCATGCTGCCACAAGTAAATTTTGGTTTTTATGGTAAAATATCACATTAAAAAAATGTGCACAAAATAAAATAAAAAGAACTATACAAGCCAAGCAAAACATGTGTGTGGGGGTGCACACAAGCATGCTTTATGTATATACTAGAGGCCTGATTCACGAAATTCGTGCAAGAAGCTCAGCCCTTGAAGCCCCGGCTGACTCGTGGGCCCGCGGCCCCACCCACTGGTTGTCCCGGAAGGTTGTTCTACCGTCCGGTCTAATTAGCATATTAGCTTTTTATTATATAGGATATGTACATAGAAAGGAAGTCTGGAGGAATAAGCAGATGACAGCCATTACTCCTGAAACATGGATATATTGAACATTTGTCCTTTTTTTGGTTGTACCACCTAAAGTCCATTTTTGTGACTGGGGGAACTAGCCACCTTGCTGCAAGTCTTTCCCCAAACATCTGGAAACCACTGTCGATCTGATAAGCAAGATGGAGGCTACTGAGTGAGTAAGGGGCTGGGGGCTCTGCAGCGTGGAGATTCCTGACAAAGGGCTGATTCTTGTCCCCCTTGAAATAGTGGGAGATTTTATCACACCACTCAAAATGGTGCATGATTTAAAACTTACAAACGGCTTACTGAATTGCTTATTTCTGGAATTTTCCATTTAATATTTTCAGACTTCAGTTGACCACAGGAAATCAAAACTGCAAAAAGCAAAACCTGGGATAAGGGGTTGGGGTGGGGGGACTATTATACCCAGAACATAAAAACAGGACCCCAAGTTCGGCTGTAATGGCTTTGAGGAGCGGTCTGAGGGCCCGAAAGCACACTGTTGACCTGAGCTGTGCTTGGCAGGCAGGCCCTCCCCTGCAGCCCAGACCTGGGGGTGGAGGGGAGGTGGGGGGAGGTGGGTGAGGGGGGGGGGCTCCTTTGCCTTCACTGGGAAGCACAGCCTGTCAGAACTAAAGGGAGCTCCGAGGGTCACTCGAACCTTCTCCTTTCACAGACGGATAAGCCAAGGACAGAAAGAAACCACTTTGCAAAGAAGACACAGCAAAGACACACTGTTGAGCGTGAACATTCGCCTACCGTTGTTCCCTACAATGACCCCAGGTTGCACTATTCTGCTGCTCTGGCCTTTGGTGCTATTGAGGGGCTGCCGACCAAGGAATTTGAAATCGGCACATCTACCAACTGGCCCGATCAAGTTTTCCAAGGGGGAATCATTGCACATGAAGGGCTGAATTTCCTTACAGTATCTCTCACCTAGCTTTTTTGATCACCCAGCATTCGTTTAAAAGAAAACATTAATTCGCCTATCAATATTCATCCAAAATCTTACTTGGAGGTAGCAGACACCTTTTAGCTTATATGATCAATTCACAGAGATACCCTTTCTCTGAGAAATAATCCTACCCATACTCACCACTTTCTAAACCCAACTATTTGTATCATGTGACTGTTTCCCTGCTCACAGCTTATTGGACCAGGCATGATACCTGGCTCAAGCTGGACCAATCAGATCTCTTTTCTATGGATTTTGAAATCTGAGAGTTTTAGAGGATTAGCCAGTGGGGAAGGCTTTGCTATGAATATGGAAAAGCAAAGAAAGCCTGTTGAAGGGAGAAGGAGAGAGGGAGAGAATGATAAAGAGAGTGAAAGGGAGAGAAGTCAAAGGAGGGAGAAACTGAGGAGGGGAGGGGGGAAGAAGCATCAGAGAAACAGAGAGGAACAGAAAGAAACAGGGCCAGACAGAGTGAAAGATACAGAGAGAGAAGGGGGGTGGGGAAGAGAAAACTGCCTGAGTTTCAAATTTCTTTTTCCAGTCATTTGAGAGGCCCAGCTGCCTTGGCGTTCCATGGATGACAGTGTTCTCTCAAAAATTCCCCCTTTCCTAATTTGAGCTGTTGTTGTTTTCTGTTAATTGCCACTAAGAGTCTTAACTCTAAACAGCTTGGCATGCAATCAAAAAGCAGTGCTGGGGAAACAGCAAAAAGAAAGCATACAAACCAAAAAAGTAACACATTATGGATTTTGACATATTTAGAGACCCCCTTATGCTTCTCTGTATCCACTCAAACACCTAATTACCTGAATTAACAACACCTTCAGCAGCTAAAACAATTTAATTCACTCTGCCACTGGGAATGACAATTAAAAATTCTTTTGATATCATCATATCATGGGTAGAGCAAGTGAATGCATCCAAGTTTGAAGGAAATGGAATGGAGAATGCCAAAGAGAACTGCATGCCAGAGCCCAGCCAAAGGTGCTGAAGGCTTCCTTGAGAAAGTACCTTTGTTTGGAAACCAAAGTGGGAGCGGGGGACACCAGTGGGGCCCAGCCAGGTGGGAGCAGATGAATGGAGATGAACACACTGTGTCATAGCTGTACACTGTGTATGGCAACACCTGGCCATGCTATACGTTATACTCCCTTGGACTAGCCCTTTGCATCAGCACTGCTCAAACACAGCATTCATTTCCATGCATCCCTCCATCTGTTTCTACCTTTCCTTTTGCCTGCAATGCTCTTACCTAACTCCTCCGGATAAACCCTTGTGTCTACTCCTTGAAACATTGCCTCCTCTGGTGCCTTTCCCAGCCACCCTGAACAAATTTGGTCACCTCGTCCTCTCGCATACACTGCATTTGGCACGATCATTATGCTGAACACTGTTCTAGATATTGGGAACAGATAAAAAATCAAAACCCTTGTTTTACTGGTGCTTACATTCTACTTGGGGAGAAAGATAGTAGGCAAATAAGCAAATAAATATATAATTTTCAGTATTAATAAATGCTTTGAAAAAAAGGTAAGCCGTATAAGGTATTGACTGATAGAGGAGGAAATGGAATCTTAATCTAGTAGTTTATAATGTTAGTTGTCCCTATGTCTGTTAAGCTGACTATGAGCTCTGAGTAGGCTCTTTGTCTGGCACATAGCAAGTACTCAATAAGTTTGTAATAAAGTTAGGGTGTATCAAGACCACCGATTCAGTGTTTCACAGTCAACAGCAGACTCTCCCAGGTTGTACAGACAGCAGGTAAGCAAGAGAGTTAACCACTTTCCCAGTGAATGATTGAAAATTATTTTGTTCCCTGAAAAATATAACTATCTTATTTTCCTCTGACTTCACCCAGGAATGTAATTAACCAGAAAGCTTTCAGTACTGGTACTAAACATCAATTTTCCATTTCTGAGTTTCATAAATTGCTGTGTACACTTGACCCCACATTCCACTTTCACTGGCTTCAATTATTTAATGCCACACTTTCTGTCCAAAACCTGCTGTTTATTATGAGTGTGTCTCTCAGTATTTCTCCAGCCACTACCTAATGAGGTTATAATCCAGTACACTGGGATTTGTTGTCTGACTTCCATTCCAAATACCAGATAATTTGGCTATGGGGACCCTTGAGGGGCTGAATTACTAGGAGGAAACAGGATGCATTTTATTGCACAAGAATATCCAATTCATTTCTGATTACTGGCATAAAGATGGAGGTATAGAAAATGCTCTGCATAGGGGCTGCTACAGATTAGTTTGAATTCCTATTCTGTTCTGAAGTATAATATTAAGGTGTTCTTGTACAAATCAATCCCTGGTTCCTTCTCTGAAATGAAGAAAATAATTCCTACTTTGCAATGTTGTTACAACAATCAAATGAAATGTCTGCAAAGCACCTAGCTGAATTCTTCACACGTGGTAAGCACTTAACACATAAAATTAATAGACCTTGCTCAGTCGGTGTGGCTCAGTGGTTGAGTGTCGACCTACGAATGAGAAAGCACTGTTCAAATTCTTGATCAAGGGCACATGCTCAGGTTTCGGGCTCAATCCCCAGTAGGGGGCGTGCAGGAGGCAGCTGACCAATGATTCTCTCTCATCATTGATGTTTCTCTTCTCTCTCTCTCTCTCTCTCTCTCTCCTCTCTCTCTCCCTCCCTTCTCTCTGAAATCAATAAAAATATATTTTATAAAAAAGACCTCAATCAAAGTGGTCAGTATACTCTGAGACCCTCACATAACCCCAGGCTCATGAGAAGGTCTATATAGACTCAGGATCCCCCAACACGGACAGCTCAGGCTTCCCAGAATTGACATACACCACAAGTAAACCTGGTCTTAGTAATTTTAAAAACATTTAAATTTATTTAAACATTTTAAATCTCTCTCAATCATAAAAAAAAACACAACACTTTATCATTTCATTATAAAGGGCTAATTCAAGTCATAGGATTGAGACACTGACAAATTCAACATTCTATTTTTTAATTTTTCCCAAGCACCTGACTGAGAACCATCTTTTCGGTAGACTTGCTCTTTGTTGACACCTCAGGCCTTGACATTTCTCACTAAGACACTTGCATTAATTGTTCTCAATTGTCACTCCATGTGCTGGTAGAAGGAAGAAAGAAAGGGAAAGCCCCACTGGTGTGTGGATGTTAGGCATCAACTAGATTTATTCATTAGCCAAGAGACTCGCTCAGCATCAGTAGATTTCTTTGGTGACAGGCAACATAGACAAATTCTGAGAACATTACATAGTAAAAGGAATTTACTTAGACGAATATATAGGGAGATCACAGAATGGAAAGGAAAAGCTGTGAGTCAAGGAGTTGAGACAAAGCCCACAAGTCCTAAAATATTTACCAGCTGGCTTTTTACAGAAAACGTTTGCAATCTACTTGAAATAATGGGAATAAATGGGCAGTATTTTCGGGATACCATGGCAGAGCTAGATCTGCCCCAACCATTTTCCATCCTTATATCTCTTATTTCAAGATTCAAATTCCTTGGAGAGAAAGTCTGACGGACTAAACTTGGTTCACATGCCCAGACTCTTCTCAGGGGAGGGCTGGTTCCTTGACTCGCGTTCCCACTGAGGCAGTATCCAACGGGTGAGGCCCAGTGCCCCAAACAAACCCAAGGAGCTGCTAAGAAAGAACGCAGACTAGTAGGTACCAGGCAGCCATAAACTACAGAGTCCAGGGCACACGCCCCACACAGCAGCCCATGGCGGGTTCAGGCACCTGCTGTAAGTCATGGAGCTTTACGTTGTTCACAGTCAGAAATAGATGTGATAACCATGAATTCCAAGGTTTACTATAGTCCACTTCCCCTGGTCCCCAAGACATTCGGAATAGCCATGAGGGTAAAACCAAAACAACAGCACTGAACAGGCCTGGCACTTATAAGCAAATCATGCCACTCCCTGAGACTCAGTTTCCCTGACCTTCCCAGCCTACCTAACGGAACTGTGGTGAGGTTCAGCATCAGAAATAGGTACTCTGTAAACATTTGTAGAATTGTTGAGGATCTCACATGAATAACCGGGCATTATGTATGGAAAATCATTAGGCAAAAGTAAGGCGTGATTAAAAATCCAAAAGAAAATCATTTATAGCAGCGTCTGACTGGAAATGCAACATGCTCCAGTTCACAAAAGGCTCTTTGCTTGTCATCACTGTTTTCTACTGCCTCCTCTCCTCCTCCCTCCCCCCAGTACTATTCTCCTCGCTGCTGGCTGTGGCCTCCTTGTGGTCTCCAGGGTAAATGGATCCATCCCAAGTTGTAGGATCCTAGAAAATCCTACTGACTCCATGATGCCTAGGGCTTTCTTGGGAGTAGCTCAGTTCACTGGAGGAAGTTTTCCCAAAAGTTTATACAGGCTGACTCCTCTGCACATCACCCCCCTTCACTACACCCTCCAGGTCAGCATTACCGTCACCCCCATAGCAACCCACCATGGCAACATTAACCTGATGATTTTGTATTCCTCACCAGGACTCCTAGACCCTGGGTAATTCAGCCCCAAGTCTCAGCAGTGCTTTGGGCTTCCTCTAATGACAATAAACAACCACAAACCCCTAACACTGTGCCAAGCATCCTGTGAAGGCTGTATATACACATTTACTGCATACAAGGTACTTAATACCATTTCACAAATGGGAAAACCAAGACAAGGAGAAATTACACAATGACCTCAAGGTCACAGAGCTTGTAAGTGCCGGCACTTGGATTCAAATCCAGACTGGCTCATTTAGGGATCCTCTTGGCTTGGGGACAGGGCTTCATCATCTAAGTCATCAGCAGTTTCAAATAGAAGGAGAGCACTAATGTTGCTCAGAACAGGGAAAAGGTAAATATGGAAAACAATGAAGTGCTCCACTTCAAGTCAATTTCCTTCACCTCAATCATAAAATAAGATGGGAGCCCTGACCCGGTGGCTCAGTTGGTTGAAGCGTCATCCCATAA
This sequence comes from Eptesicus fuscus, assembly GCF_027574615.1. Classification (NCBI taxonomy): domain Eukaryota; kingdom Metazoa; phylum Chordata; class Mammalia; order Chiroptera; family Vespertilionidae; genus Eptesicus; species Eptesicus fuscus. The sequence continues at coordinate 50,256,570 of NC_072490.1, read as the reverse complement.
ACCCAAGGGTTGGGAGTTTGATCCCCAGTCAGGGCACACACCTAGGTTTCAAATTCGATCCCCTGGGGGTGGGGGTGGGGCTTATGGAAGACAGGAGATCAATGTTTCTCTCTCACATGGATGTTTTTCTCTCTCTTTCTCTCTCTCTAAAAATCTATGAAAGCATAGACTCAGGTGAGAATTAAAACAAAGATGGGAATGAGGAATGCAGACCATCACCAGGTGGCACCAACTACACATAGAGACCTGCGGAAGTCATAATTACTTGCCACCCTTACATGTGGACTCAGCCGGCCAAATGGGTAAAGTACTTCTGAAACCCGCATTGCGTGTCTCTGCTTTAGGTTCGGTGTGCAATAGAACTTACTCTAACTGGTCACTATTTTTACCACTTCCTAACACAGTGTTTGGGGGTTCTTAGGCAGAGAGAGAGAGAGAGAGAGAGAGAGAGAGAGAGAGGGAGAGAGAGAGAGAGAGAGAGAGAGAGAGAGAGAGAGAGAGAGAGAAATAGAGAGAGAAATAGAGAGAGAAAGAGAGAGAGAAATAGAGAGAAATAGAGGGAAGGAGAGAAGGAGAGAGAGAGAGAGAGAGAAAGAAAGAAAAAAGAAAGGAAGATAGAAATGAAGGAAGGAAGATCAATCCACCAGTTGCCTTCTCCACGAACAGGGCAATACTGTATCTGTCTGAAAAGTAGGTCCTACCCTCAGGTCAGTGATGTATGAGTTGAATGGACAACTTGAATGGGGATATTTGGGAGGAAACAGGAAGGGAAGGGCTTGATGCTAGCCTGAAAGACAGCCACTTCCTGGCGAGTCACAGGCACGGCAGGACTAAGCCAGGCAGCAGAGCAGTAGCAGGGTATCTGGCTTCTCCCTCAACCTGCCCCAGAGGGCATTAGGAAGCATGAATCTGCAGCCTAAGACTTTCATACTTCTCTAGTCCATTTGAATGTGAACTTCAACATGCCATAATGGTATATTTTATTTCTCTTACATATTTATTCCAGCTCCCCCATCTCCGTAAGTAGCAAAACCATCCTTCTAATTAATTGCTCAAGCTAGAATCATTGGAGTTCCCCCTTTTCCTTCCCAATTATAATTGTGACAAATCCATTCAGTCCCATCTCCAAAACAGACTTGAATCCACTGCTAGTCCCCTAACCCGAGCCAGCCCCTTCACTCTCCTATCCCTCCACAGTAGCTTCCTCTTTCCATTCACAACCTTCACAAGCCAACAGAAAGAGTGACCATTCTTTTCTTGTTAATCCTCACCCAAGGGTATTTTTTCCATTGATTTTTTTAGAGAGAGTGGAAGGGGGTGGAGAGAAAGAGAGAGAAACATTGATGTGTGAGAGACACATCTATTGGTTGCTTCCTGCACTCACCCTGACCCAGGGATTAGGAATTGAATCTGCAACCCTTTGGTGTACTGGTTGATGCCCTAACCACTGAGCCAACACCAGCCACTGCAGAAAGAGTGATCTTTCTAAATATCTATATATCTATATATTTATATATTTATATATCTATATACATATATGTATATATTATTATTATTATTTCAGAGAGGAAGGAGAGGGAGAAGGAGATGGAAATATTAATAATGAGAGATAATTACTGATTGACTTCCTCTTGCAGGCCACCTACTAGGGATCGAGCCCAAAACCTAAAACCCAGGAATAAAATCATGATCTCCTGGTTCATGGGTCGATACTCAACCACTGAGCCACATTGGCCAGCCCACCCTGTTTCTTGCTCTCACAGTGTCCAGTTCTCTTCTTTACAGCACTGATAGAGATATTAGCTGGCTGCTTAGTTGCTTGATATTCGTCTTCTCTGTCAGGCTGCAAGCTCCACAAAGACAGGGGGACTCACCTGACTTCTCACCACTAAACTCCAGCCCTGAACACAGTGCCCAGCATACTAGACACCCAATAAATACAAAATTAGTTAAATAAGGAATGTCCACACTGACCTTTGATTCTTCATGGCTTCTATTGTCTCATTTATTGCCTTATCAATTTCATTTCCCCATCTGCTTAGAGACTTCCTGTGTGTTTGCAAAGCCCTGCCATTGTCTTGCCCTCGTCTGTGAAGAAAGCAGAGAAGCGGAGCTCAGCCTTCTCATACAGCTAAAGGAAACAAGTTCAGGCTGTTTGATCTTGCTTAAGGCGTAGGAACAGCTGGTGCGGAGCAGAACCAAAACTAGAACCAAGATTTCAGAAAGATTCACTCAGTGCCTTGGCTCTTCCGTTCTAAGAGGTTAATTGTTATCAACAAAGAATTAAAAATACATGGAAATACAAGCAAAGGAGACTTAAACAGAGCTAGGGAAAGCCATACGTCCTATTTAGTCTTCTTTATTTGCATTGTCTTTTCAGGTTAATAAGCAAATCGGGCTCGTTTATGCATTCTCCTCCAAGCGAAGCCAGACAGAATAACCTGTCTCTGGAATTTCATAATTGGAGACTCTTTTCAGGTTTTATGAAGATTTATTACAAGCGAGGCATGATAGTGGGTAATAAAGCTAGCTTCATTGACCGCAGCAATGATGGAAAGTAATTAAAAGCTGTGGCCATACTAGATTTTAATTAGTGTAATGGAATGTCTAAAATGCAGGAGCTATAGCCATTCATTATTCTGTTAGAGTTCCATATTCTCTAAAACATTAATGTGTAAAAGTATGCCCCAAGACATAATGGCTACAAATAATGGATTATTTTAAACATGAGCATTATTTTAAATTTTGTGAGGACAGTTAATATTTTCAGAAATATCATCCAGGTAATTTTTCATGAAAACTTTCTGCTGTCATAGAGCCACACTAGCCCCTTATTTCTCCATTAGCTTTCTACAAAATCAACTTGTTCTTTTATCATTTGCAGAAAAGTATAGTAGTACCATATTCTGAGCATGGCTGTTCAAATATCATGATTGATTGACCCATTCATTTTTTTTCTTTGAAATTAAAACAACTTGTGTAAAACAAGGTGCTCTCCCCATTTACACTTCTGGACTTATCCAAGAATAATCTAATTCACAAAAATAAATATTTCAGATGAAAAATGTCAGACTGGAATGAGCTGGTTTAGCTATCCATAGCGATTGAATGATCATCTGTAAAAATGGACACTAACAATTTCTACCATCCCTGTATGCACATGCCACTACTCTCACCAGGAGGTGGAACTACTCTCTTGAACCCAGTCTGGCCCAATAGAATGTAACAGAAGTGGCATTGTGAATTCTGAACAACAGGCCTTAAGACACTTACCAGCTTTTGGTTCTGTCCTCTTGGAATTTAGTTCCCATGTAAAGGAACTCATTTCTAAATGATGAAAGACCAGATGGAGAGGAGACCCAGACACCCCAGCCATTGCTGCCATTCCAGGTGAGGCACCAGTCACCTGACTGAACCTTAGATGCTCCAGCTCTCACTGAGTTCTTAGCTCAGTGATGCCACATGTGTGACCTCAGCCAACACCACATAACGTAGTGACAAGCTATACCCACTTGCCATGTTCAAATTTCAGAACCATGAAAAAATGGTTGCTGTTTTAAACCACTATATTTAGGGGTGTTTTTTATGAAGCAACAGATAATTGAAACACTAAGGTAATAATTTATTTTTGCTCCATGTAGACATAAGCTAAATTGGTCAGTTCAATACACATATATTGAGCAACTACTGTGAGTGCTAGGGGTACAAAGATGATTGACCAATAGTTTTTAGTCTTTAAGAACATCTTGTTTAAAGGAAGATATAAAAGTAGAATCACAAAATTATATTTTAAGTGCTAACACTGAGCTGTACAGTTAAGAATTTTAAGGCTGAGGGAGGGGACAGCTGAGCTGAGTATTGAAGAATAAGTAGGAATTATCCAAATGTAAAAAGAACAGAGGTTATACAAATCATTGGCGGCGGGGAGCGGGGGGTGGCAGTGAGTGGGGATAGGAGAGTAGGGGACATAGTAGAGGAGCAGGAAGAAATTTGGTGTGACTACAGTGTGATATGAAACAGGGAATGATGGGAGGTAAGCCCAGGGAAGATGCCAGAATATGGGTAAACTCATGTTCAGTAAGGAGCTGGGTCTATGTAGTATATGAAACAGCATGTACACTGGGCATGGAGCAGAACTAACTTTTAAAAGAGTCATCAAGGTATATACATTAACAGGACCCACATCTATCATGGTAGCAGCCTGGACTCTTTTAATTGTGATGAAACCTCAATTCAAAGTGGATTAAGTGAAAGAGATTATTTTTTGGTTCATGTGGCAGGGAAGCAAGCTCAGGCGGCTCATAGAACTGGAAATAAAGCTGGAGAAACCAGGGACGCAAAGGACAGAACTAGAAACCCCAAATCACCAGGACACACTCAACATCCCAGGAGACATTTTCTTATTATCTGTTCATCTCCCCGAGGCAAATACTTTAAACCCTTTAACTGTTTCTTCTGGTTATTACCTTATATTTCTGAAAAATATGCCTAAACTCCCTTTTCTTGAATTCTCCAATGTAGACATTGTCCACTCATTTCCTCGTTAGATAGATGAAGATTTTGGTTCTGTTGCATTCCATTTTCTTTGCCTCTACCCTGTCAATATAATTAGATTACAATTTTTGATGAACTGCACACCAGTGTTTTACTATTATGACCATGTGTGTATCTCACTGCTCAGTGAAGTGGTGTACCGTCATTACATTTACGTTCTTATACCACTTTTGTTTTACCTGGAATTAAAATGGACTTCTTTTTTATTGTTCGGTTTCATATAAATCAACAAACTCTTTCCACATCTTCTAATAATTCTTCAAAAACACTTGTCAATACACTCTTTCCACTGTCAGACTTACAATCTTTGGTTTCCATACTCTCTCCACTTTGCTCCTTGAGCCCACGGCCCTGCCCCAGGCTGGACCTGCACCTCCTGCCCCCACAGGAGCCCAGGTTTCTCTGAGCCGCCATTCTGGGGACTCCCTTGGCCTGGGTTGGAGCTCCTGTCTTCTGGATTCATTCTTCTATCTTAGTCCATCCTTAGAGTGAGTGTCTGGAGCCAGGAGAAAGCTGCATTGAAGGTCCGCATTTCTGCTCTTCGCGCTCTGTGTGATCTTGGATCGCTTACTTCCCCTCTCTGGGCCTCAGCGTTCTCTGCTAGAAAGTGAAGCAAGTGGTTCTGGTTCACAAGGTGCTTGGGAAGATGAACTGGGTTTACTTGTGTAAAGTGAGTGGCTTGGTGCTGGGTCCGTGTGAGGTTAGTTCCTGCGGAATTCCTATCTTCAGCCTTCATGTTACTTAGGCTGAGGGCCTGTGTGCCACTTACACTCCACTGCTGGGATCCAGAAACTAGGTCCTGCGTGTTACATGGAGGACATCCGTGGTCTGTTCACTGCATCCCATCACCACCTCCTCACCCTGTGCCCACTGAACTCAACCCCAGAGAGCATTATCCATGAGGTGTGAAGCGCTAAACTTTCACAACCTGAACGCAACTCGATGGTGGAGGTACCATCTGCTGAGGCAGGTTAATACGGGAGAAAAATGGGCTCATTGAGGCTTTTTTGCATAAACAGGGAAATTTATTATCTGGTTGACTCCAAATGTAAGACTTTTACAAACAAGCACTGCCTCATTTGAGGTACATAACAGCTCCCAAAGTGGATGTATCACTTGTTATAATTCTCTTTGTACAGAAGGAGGAACAACCTTGGAATTGGTTTAGGGTTTCCCCGGGGTCATATTATGTAATAGAGCTGGTACTCGAAGCCAGCCTTCTGAACCAAATAACACATGCCAATCATCACACATACTAGTCAAGGACCACCATGGACTGTTCAAGCCCCTTAACTTGCATATTACAGTTAATTTCCCCAAAAAACACCTTTGGGAGGAAGGTAACACCGCCTTCCATGAGCAAAGAAATGGGCTGCTGGGAAGTGGCGGAGCCAGGACTGACCTGAGGCTGTGTGACTCCGAAGCCCTGGTCCACCCACTACAAGAACTCTGGCCCCAACACATAGACCCTCTCAACTGCACCAAGGCCTCAGTAGGATGCGCACCAGGAAACCAGCACCGGGGCTGCAAACGAGTGTTACTGAATACTCCCACTCCTAGCTGGCTGTTCTGGAAGCACAGGTTTTGAGACGTCTGGAGAGAGTGGCAGAGTGAGCTAGCCTTTCATCGGGACTGAGTCAGTCCCACCTCAAAGACCTGCCAACAGTGAAGTCGGGGTTTGCCTGGCCGCCTTGGTTTTCTGGGCTCCACCCCAGCTTCTGATCATGCGGCCGGGCCCGCCCACTCACAGGACACAGGGCATGCTGGGCTGCTTTTATTCTTTCCTTCATTTTTTTTTTTTTTGGATGGGAAATGGGCAATGGCAAACAGCTAACGTTTCTGGAGAATTTACCCTGAGGCAGGAATTTAGGATAGAAATGGAGAAATCATTTAGCAACAACTGAGGAGCTGCTTTGGGCAGCCATCACAGCAAGAACTTTCCTTCATTCACTCAGCAGATATTTATTACAGTGCTAGGTGCTGTCCTGGGCCTGGGGTAGTCAACAGACAAGGGTCCATATTTTAATGTGTTTACTTATTTTTTTGTTAATCTTCACCTGAGGATATTTTTTCCATTGCTTTTCGGAGAGTGGAAGGGAAGGAGGGAGAGGGAGAAAGGGAAACATTGATGTGAGAGAGGCACATCAATCAGTTGTCTCCCTCACCCCCTGACCTGGGGTGGGGAGTGAACCTGTAACCCAGGTTCATGCCCTTGACTGGGAATTGAACCCGTGACCCTTTGGTGCATGGGCTGACCCTCTAACCACTGAAAGGCACTGGCCAGGGTGAGTCCATATTTTTAAACATCAGACTATAATATTTTAGGTCATCTATGTAGCAATTGGAATTTAAATCCCAAGTTAAGAGCATTGACCTCAAGTGTATAATCTTAACCACACCATCTACACCAGGCGTCCTCAAACTACGGCCCGCGGGCCACATGCAGGTGTTTTTGCCGTTTTGTTTTTTTACTTCAAAATAAGTATGCAGTGTGCATAGGAATTTGTTCACAGTTTTTTTTAAACTATAGCCCGGCCCTCCAACGGTCTGAGGGACAGTGAACTGGCCCCCTGTTTAAAAAGTTTGAGGACCCCTGATCTACACCATTCTACTTCCCACCATCTATCCCTTCCTCTTTTACTATTTTGTTTACTTATTTTTGTTTACAACATCTAAAAATCCAAGGTTTTTGCATGTAGCATTCACTGTGCAAAGACAGGCAACCTTGGAATTGCTAAGACATGAAAATGGCTGCACTTAGTATTTGTTGGAATAATGGGATTAGAGACCTTCGGCGTTGGAAGAGACTTGGCACAGCTTGTGATCCAGTCCTGCCTCCCTCCTTCCCCCCTCTCTCCTGCTTCATGTCTTTAACCAGCATACTAGGGTACTCTTTGAGGGTCACCCATCTTCTTACCCACCCTTGTTCACCGGGAGTCTAGTCCATTTTTGAACAGATTGAGTGCTAGAATTATATTATTTACACTTAGCTACAGTCTGTTTGCTTTATCATGGCCTGCCTCCATGGTCTGGCTCCTGTTTCATTCCAGTCTCTCTTTTTAGTGTCCCCCTTGCTACTTAAACCACTGGCTTCCTTTCAAGTCCTTAAATGTACCAAGTTCTTTCCACCTTTTCTATTCCCTCTGCTTAGAATGCTTGTCCCTATGTTCATTTGGCTATGAGGAAGGCATACTTCAGGTCTTGATTTAAATGTGACTTCCTTAAAAAAGCCTTTAATGAATTCTAAAGTTAATTTTTTCTTTCAGAGTTTGTTGGATAGATGGGTGGATGAAATGGATAAAGTGAGTTATACTCATTACTTTTGATCCCACCTTTAGGTTTTACTACATAAGCTTAGCTCCACTTCTTCATGAGATCCCCCTTCCATTATTTGCAGAATGAGTTTACACCCTGGCTGACTCTTTTGTAGCTTAAACATCCTCAGTTTCTTCTGTGTTCCATTGCATACCAGAGCATGGGTGTGGCCGCTATATTGTTCATAAGGCACCTCTCATGGTCATATTGGATTCGAGCTGAATCTGAACAAAATGGAATTTAATGCATGGGAGGAAAAAAATCCTTGATAGAGGCCAGCTGTGAATGAAAGGATCAATAAATAATGGAAACAATGACAGGAGATCAATATAGTGATGTTGCCAAGAGCAGCTAAGTACAAAAAAGACTCACATTTATGGCATTTATACCATTCTTACAAATACCTACAGACATTTTACCAATCAGCCCTTTCCCCAGGAGGCCACGGAGGTGGGCCACTCAGACTTCCCTTCCCAAGAAACTGCCACAGGTTCCTAAGGCCAACAGTCTCCTGCCACAACACCTTTAAGTCCCCTGTGACATCCCAGCCATGGCCTCACTGCCCTCTGGCTGTTCTGGCCAATGACTGAGCACTGGTCCTCTAACAAGTAGTTTTGTTCAGGGACAGCCTTTTGGCTTGGACAGACTTTCAGTAACTTAACCATGTTCTGAGGCGCTTCCTAACCAAACCTGATTCTCCTTCTTTCTCAGTCACAAGTCTTCCTTCTTCCTCTCCCTTTATCATCATACTTAGCTAGTCCTTAATATTAATAATGGGAAGAAAGCAACGGACAGGCCCGACATTATAAGCATGGTCATCTTGGCAGCTCACCAGGAAGCTGCAACTTCACACTCCCCAGGGAACCACCTGTCCATGCCCTGCAAATCTCTGGAGGAAAAGATCCAACCAAGGGGGAGATAGGTGCATGCGCAGTGATGTTGGGTGGCGTAGTGAAGGTGCTTGCCTGTCAGTCTAACCTGGGAAAAAGATAACTGGCTAGATGGGTAGAGCCACTGCAAGCATGTGAAATCCTAGGGGTTAATTGGTTAAGCTCTCAGTCATAATCCCCAGACAAAGAATTTTCACTCTCTTGCTTTGCTCCTGCTCCCTTACACGCCCTTGCTTCGTGACCCACACTTGCCCATATGCTAGCCCATCATGTGGCCTTAAGCAGCCACATGGCGATGTGGCCCCAGATGCAATGGACTGCAACTGGGAACACAAGCTAACCTAGCCAGATGCTGGACAAGACTGGGCTTTAATATGGAGCACACACTCTGGACAGTGGACTTAATCCTGGCCCGGCTGAAGACAAGATTGGACTTTTCCATGGCAAGACAGAAGGAGATGGGACATTGGAAGGAAACCTCTCTAATTTTATATCACCCACAAAGCTTTCCACAAAATCCCATCCTCCCATGGGGGTCTTGGGAAATTCTTTTCCCAGTAGCACCCCAAGAACTCCACTCGCATTGGTAACAGGTGGGGACCACGAATAACACCTTCATAGGTGTCAGAACTGCATTGCCAACTAAAGTCTCTCCCCACCTACTCTGGCTCCCTCTCCCCTTTATCTTTCCTTCCATAAACCTTTTGCACATCTAATTTCTTGGTGTCTGCTTCTCAGAGGATCCAAACTGAAACTCAGAACCTTATTTGAGAAAAATGAATCAAAATCAATGGAATACAAATTTAAGTACACATCCCTGAAAGCAATCTGTGCAGAAATGAAGAGCTCAGAGATATTCAGCTTCGTTAGGATCAACAGCAAACCACCTCTGTTAGAGGTTCCACTTCCAGGAACCTTGGTTACACTGTGGAATCGCCTAGTTCTGATGCCTGTTTCCCCCCTGGGCCTGCTGTGTGGCTTCTGCATCAAGGTTTTTCAAAGCTCCCAGGGAGTTCTGATGTTTGCCAGAATTGAGAACCACAGCTCTGCATGGATGCCTGGAGGGATAATAGACCATAAGAATTTGATTCCTGGCCTTCCTTCTTTTGAATATATGACAAAATCCTGATTTGGTGTTTCTGCTTCTAATTGGCTTGTGATGCTGAGCAATACCGGTACTGTCTCTGAGGTTTCCAGTCCAGACCTGAAAAGTATGAATTTCATTACCTATTTTGCTGAATCAAATGAAACAATGAATATTAAAACACTTTGAAATTACTTTGGGGTTATTAATGATGGTTATTCAATATAGACCTTGGCAGATACAAGACTTTGCAAACATGATCTTGGAATAAGGATCTTGGTAGAGATATATGAAACTTCATGATCACTTCACTCTGCGAATGTAAACTCTTAGGAGGCGAGGATCATCTTGTCTGTGTGTTTGGTGGTATTAGTAACAGGTAATGACAACGCATTATAGGAAGGCAATTCGTTTTTGCCCATATGAGCTAGACTGGTATTTCTTAATTTCTTTTTCATATTTCACTTGCATCAGATTCTCTTTGGGATGCTGGTTAAAATCAGGTGTCTGGGCAGGAAGGCATACAAAATACGAATGAAGGAAGGTAAGGGATTGGGGAACAGTCTGCATTTATAATAATCACCCCACTAATTCTTATACAAACCAAGGTGCCACCTCACTCTGGTGTGCTTGGAGCCTGGATTAGTCCCTAATTAAAATGACAATGCCCTTCATTCCTCTGAGAAGAATTCATTTCATCACAAACTTATTTTAGTACCAAACCCAGCCCACTTGATACAACCACTTGATTGCAAATTATTTGATCAGTGTAGATCTTACATATTAAAATGGAAACAATTTAAAAACGGGTTTTAAGAATGCAATGGACACAAAAATAAACACTCAGCAAACATAGTTTTCTATTTAAGAATATAAATGGAAAATTTTCATTATTCAGTAGCATAAGTACAGACATAATCAGGAAAGTAAAGGAATAGCTCTTCTTACTTCTCCCAACCACAATGCAGTCAAGTTGACTCAATAGATCTGATACCTTTGTAATTAAGTAGTTATTAATAACAGGAGAGGAGCAAAGGGAAGGCCAAATATGATAGGCATGTCATTTGGGCAGCTTCACCAGGAAGCTAAAGCTTTACACTCCCCAGAGAGCCACCAGTCTATTCCCCCCAGATCACTGGGGGAAGGGACTGGACAGAGAGGAGAATAGATGCTTACCCAGTAGAGTTGGGGTGATGCTGGGAAGGTAATTGTCTGTCAGTCACACCTTGGAACAGGTCATTGGACAGAATAGGTGTGGACACTGCAAGGGTGAGGAATTTGGGATATTTATTTCCCTAAACAAAAGAGTTCTCTTTCTTGGTTCTTCTTGTGCTCTTGAGACTTTTGTTGCGGGGTCGTGCTCTCTCGGCTCCCCTGCATTACGGCCCATGGCCATGTGGACCTCCACACACAGTGGGCTGATGGACTACAACTAAAAGCCACTCATCCTATTGTGTGAGTCTCAGAAAACAACCCCCAGTACCCAGTGGGAAGAGGGCACCCCAATTTCTCTGGTAACAGATCTACTTCCTGTTTTCATCATTTCTCACATGGATCCTGAAGTTTCTTCCTAGCTGGTCTCTGCCTAAGTCTTTCTGCTTCCTATGCCTCTAGGACCATCCCTGCAGAGCAGGGAGATCTTTCTGGAATACTGTTTTACTTCCTAATTCAGAGTCTTGTTATAGTAATAATGATAAGAATAATATAGAATAAGTATCAAAGTGTGGAATTACAGTGTGATATTAAAAAATGATGTTAAGAAGTATTAAATGTAATGTAAACAGGTTGATTAAACACCCCTGAGTGGCCTGTATGCAGAAAAAAAAAAAAGTAAAGTGATCTGTTCCCCATATGTAAAACCAGATATGCAAGGCTCCTGGGACCCGCTGATAAGACACACTGAAGACGCCCATCTAGGCACATAAAAAGAGGAAGCACCAGAGGAAGATCAGAGAGGCTTGTTCTGCTCCTCCACAGATGGTCACTCTCCACCCCCCTTCCTGCAATCTGCCCAAGCTCTGCCGTGGACTGTGAGTCCAAACAGTGAGCCGGAAACTGAGGCCTCAAGCAAGACGCCGAGCTGCAGCTGCAACGTCCAACGTCCAGTGTGTGTCTGTCGGCGCGGATCCCCAGGTGGCCTGCCGAGGTCTGGAAACCACCAGGACTCTGGTAAATAAACTGTGTGTGATTCGTGCATTGCATGTCTGTCTCCTGTGTAATTTATGCTCGGTCAATATTAAGTAAGTACCTTGGGTAGTACGTGTCAGTTTAGAGACTGGCTGAGGCACCCTTGGTCACCTGTCCTTACGTCCCTGAAGGAGAAATTGGGACAAGTCTTCAATGCCCCTTTGCTTAAATCCTTGTTACTCAAAGTGGGTTCCCAGAAGCACTGGCATCACCAGAGCTTGTTAGAAATGCAGACTCTCAAATCCCACCCACGATCCACGGAATCGGAATCTACATTCAGAACCATTTACATGTGATTTGTATGTTATTACAATGTGAGAAAGCCTTAGTCTATAGGATATTTTACAAGCTGCTGAGCTTGGTAGGCAAAGCTCCTTGTGGCCCCTCTTCCTTCCTCTAACTTTGCCCCTTACTCTCCTTCCACCTTCTTACTCTCCTTCCACCTTCAGCAACGGCAAATTATCTGAAGCTCCGCAAACTTAGTCTGATATTCCTCTTACTCACACTTCCACACTTGCTGCTCCCACTGCCTGGAACTTGCCTGGGCCTCCCTGAGGGAGTTATTGACTGTCCCTTCTGAAACGTTTCTGTATCATCTATATCACGTTATGTTATGATTGTTTTTTGTTGTCTGTTTTCCTAGATTGTGACCATGTAGACCTATTTTTATTTTTAATAATACTTAGTTGATAAATTGAGTTGAAAACAGGGAATATGTTGCTCAAAGAATTAATGAACTTGAAGATCAGGGTCACTGCATATGTGATATAATGTAAACTATGATGCGACGAGCACCGCCTCGCGTTGTGCAGTGTGCAACTGTACATGGCAAATCTGGGAAAGATTACATTTGGTCTCTGTACCAGCCACATGCCAGTGATGACAAGTGGCAGAAACCAACTCAAGCTCATTTATTTCAAGAATGAGAACTTAATATAAGAATAATGGGATAATTTGGGGATTATAACCAGAATTTATGAAACGAAATGGAAATAGAAACTCAGTTATATGACTTTTTTATTTCTTATGGCTGTTTCCCTTTGCATATCAATATTAATTGTCTTCAGAAAGGTTTTCTTTGGTTCTTGTCACATACAAACTTGTGACCACTGCATAGCCCCCAAGTTTTGGTATTACTGGTTCAGCCACCCAGAAGGACAGAGATAAGTTACACAAAATTCTCAGGGAAGATAATCTGGCTCAGCTTGGCTGCTAGGGGCATATTTCTAGGGATATGTGTGTGGCAGTGTCCCCTGAAAGATGGGGCTTATCAACTGGTGATTGGAACCATACCCCAAAGGAAATGGTGTCCATTACAGTGCAATTATGTAACAGACTGGCTTGCCTACTTAATACTAAGAGTATTATTGAGGCAGGGGCCATAGGCTTCATTCCCCTATGAGCCGGGAAGATTTGCTTGGTTCTTTGCCAATAATCACATTGAGCCCTGAATTGTTGTCTCAGTAATGCTGTAGTTAAGAGTCTCCCTTCATCCCTTTCCTGGTTCAGCAACCATAAACTATAGCGAAAGAATGAGGAATGGAGAGTACAGACCCTCACAAAGACAAAGAGTAAAATCTACTGACAGACTTTGCATTCACCAAGGGCAAGAAATAGATCTTATTTATCTCTGTCCTTTTTCCCTCTCAAGAGACTAAAACACTTCATGAGTCTCCTAGTGGATTGCATTAAAATGGAGTAGACCTGGCAATTTTTTATTCCAGACACAGGCTGATTAGAACAGTATTAAAAGTAATGTATAAACAGGATGTCATGAGTTGCTTAATATGAAACTATTACATTATAAAATTTGATTCAGTGGCTTTCAAATGAATGGAACCTAAATTTATTGTGAATGTAATAGTGGTTTTGGGTCAGGTACACTGAGGTTTATATAGACTTTACCATGTACTAATCCTTGCAAATCTTTTCACCTTTTTCTCTAGGCAAATTATTTAACCCTTCCAAATCTCACTTTCCTCATCTATAAAATAGAGATAATAATAAAATCTACCTTGTAGAATACTTGCAAGAACTGAAGGGGGAAAATGTATATTCTTGTACTTGGCACAGTGCTTAGTATATAGTGAACATTCGATAATTGATAACTATTATAGTTACTTGTGCATTTATTTATTTCAAATATTGACTAGCTAAGAAACATTCTGTCAAGACTCTAGGCACCCACATGAGGAGGTTAATATTTCTGGGTTGCATCATAATCCCAAAATATCCATGATGGCCTGGACACAATAATAACTCTTTAAACCTAGCTAATTTGCCTCCGGGGAGCTTACAAAGATAATGTTTAATGAGAACAGGTACAACCAATCTGCATGTGTTCTTTCTAGAGCTTGCCCAATTTCCAAGGGACAAAAGTCCAACTCAATATTAAAGTGTTTTTGAGCACTAACAACACTGCGCAGTAAAAGCTAGTGGCAGAATAACCACTTTTCTCTCTTCAGTGTGCTCCAAGCATCCATGTCTCTCTAATCTCCTCTAAATCACCGTGACTAAATCCTTGTCACTGTTTGGGTCAGGAGGAAATAAATATCATTCTTTGTAATTAGAAACTCTGGTATTCCCGAAATCTTGACCAAACTACCCTGGCTTCTTTTTTAGCATCAATCAGCTGACAGGTCCTCAGTGCATTCTGTAGTCCTTTCAATTATGTCTCCAAAATAGATGATCCAGTTGCCAATGGGGGTCTAAAACTAGAAAGCTACAGTCTGAATGCTTTCCTTAATAAAGAATGAAGAGGCAGAGAGAAAACTCATTGAACTGAAAGAAAACCCAGTGATAACTGGCTGGACACTATTCAATAAGCAAGTTCTGTCCAAAGAGCCAAAGGAAATTGGTTTGGGTTAATTTACTGAAGGTATATGATATATTAACCAGTCAATCACAACAGAAACTGAAGAGCTTCTACTTAATTTAGCCATCCATGTTCATTCATTTGCTTGTTTTGTCCGTTTCTTTTACTAGACCTCAAGCTCAACAGGACAGAAACCACAGGTATATCATTTTACTACTGTAACCCCACTACATTGTATGACATATAATAGGAACTCAGGAATGCATTGAATAAGTCTGAAGGATTTCAAGCTAATGGGGACATATGTTTCTGCCATAGTCGAATTCTCTGGAAGTAGATACTGAGTCAGAGGTTGGAGTGCAAGATTTTTTATTAGATATCAGCACTTTTGAAAGGAAGGAAGAGGACAAGATTGGGAAGAAGAGAAAGTCAAATTGTGATAAGGCCTAACAAGCCTTGGCCAACTTGGCAAGGAGTCTTTGGAGCAAGCTGTCTACTAGAATGTCTTGCATCACCAAGATAACTGGCTCTTCATGTCTCCACCTTGCTGATTCAGTCCTTTCAGGCTTCCCCAGGAAAGGCATCATCTCAGGTAAGGAGGCTGTCTGCAACTGAGGGCAGCCCTGAAAGAATTGAAATCTAGAAGCTGTCTGCTGACCCCATTCTCCCAGAGCTGGACAGCAAGTCCTTCCTTGAAAGGGTAACTATGCGGTGCGTCTTCGGGTATGCCTCTGTTTCTGCTGCTTCTTTTCTCTGGAGAAGAAGGTTCTCTGTTGGCTCAGCACAGATGTGCAAAGAGAGAGCTCAAACTGAGTTTAGAGGTTGACCTATAAATAAACTATTCTTTATAATAAAGCAGGAGGCTTTTAAAAATTTTTTCCTGACAATGAGTAAAGAATGGATAAAAACAGAGAGGTCCAAGAAATTGGGCTGAAGACTAATGTCTGATGTAAGAATTGAAGAAATGATTAAAGGATTTTGTTAAGCTCTGAAAAAATAAATATTTAATTTTAAATTATCTGCCCTATCACTTCTCATCTCCACTGCCCCCTGTCCATGATAGTTACTCTGTTCCTTTATTAAAAAACCTATGCTTCTGATCCACATGCATCTCATTAGTCCACTGGAGTACATTCAAAAGGTCAAGGTCTATCCATTTAGCTCAAGAAAACACACAATATATTTAGTGTTAAGGAGTGGAGCAGAGACATAGCCAGAAAACATGGAGAAGGTATCCACCCAACAGAGACCTTTAGAAGTCTATGAAAACAAATCTATCAAGATAGCAAAACTGGAGCATTTCCAGCTGAACCTGGCAACTATTCAGTCTGACCAGGCTCTGTTTCGCTCTCATTTCCAGTGTGTGAAGGCCAGGGGACAATGGTTACTGCCATAGTCTCACTTGGAACAAATCAACTAGCTAAGATTCATACCAACCATTGACTTCATATATGAGTGCACATAGCTTATGTCTACCTTTATTGACTGTCCTTGTAGGGTTCATAGCATGGGCATGTCCTCTGTGTCCACTTGAGCCCCCAACAGTGATTTCATGGAAATCCAGAAAAGAAAACTGAGTTTTGTATGGAGGTCACACACAACAGTGAAACACACGCAGGGGAAATTAAATATCCATTGAGAGCAGGAAATTTCAGTATGGAGCCATGAGAAACAATTACCAGAAGTTCTAGGATAGCATGGGTTGTCAGTTTTGAGATGACATTTATGTCATAATATTCATCAAGGCACGAGTTCAGAAGTCTATTCACTCAGGAGCAATAGTTCAAGGATAATCTCCTCAGAATGAACAACAGTTGCAAAGAGAAGTCATTTGAATCTAAGAATTTCAGTAATTATACCAATACTTGCACACATACAGTCTATTAAATATTTGTGTTGCAAGCCTTCAAAAACACAGCTCAAACTGGTTGAACCCTAGAGCAGTGGTTCTCGAACTGGGGGTGATTTTGCACCCAAGGACCTTTGTCAACATCTGAAAATATTTTTGGTTGTCACAAGTGGGGGGTGACTGGTATCTAGTAATTAGAGGTCAGGGATACTGTTAAACAGCCTGCAAGCTACAGGACAGCACCCACAACAATAAAGCATCTGGCTCAAAATGTCATCAGTGCAGAGGTTGAGAAGCATGAATTGGTTTAGAGTAAATTTTGTGGGACATTTATTCCTGATAAGTCCAGAGGCAGCTGAGCTTGATCCAAAGGAGGTCACCAAGGAGTTGGGTTCTCCCTGTTTTTTTTTTGTCCTGTTTTCTGTGGCTTTCGTGTAATCCCTTGGGCTTTCGCCCTGCCTGCCAGCTCCAGACACTGCCCTGTGGCCCCAGCCTGGCAGCAGAGCTCACATCATTACTGCTCGGGAAGAGAGATCTCTCCTGGTAGCTCCCACACAAATCGGCCACGCTCAATCTAGTGGTTCTCAATCCACTAGCGTCAGAGTCACTAGAAGGCTTTGTTAAAACACCGATTTCTGGGTTACACCTCAGTAGATCTGGGGCATTTTTTCTAAAAGGGTCAGATAGTAAAATTTTAGGCTTTGCAGGCTACATGCAGTCTTTGTTTTTTCTTCTTTTATTCTCATTTTTGGCAGAAGCCACTGCCTCCACCTAATCCTCTTCCTTCTTCTTTATCCAACTCTTCAAAACTATAAAACTGTTCTTGGGTCATAAGCTGTCTATAAACAGGCCCCTGACTGGACTGGGCTCTGGGGTTATATTTTGTTGACCCTGGGCTTCCCTTGTTTAAATCACCGTGTGCTTTACAAGAAACGTTTGCTGATTTCTATGATAAAAGAGTCACTACAAGAGGTAAGAGAACTCTAGATGAAAGGAGATCTGAGGGAGAGTCCCTAGAACAGCTCAAATGTGGGCCCCTTCCCACGGCTGAGGCTCAGACCTCACCGGAGGTATGGCTGCAGCTCACTGGATGGTAGAGCTGTTACCTGGTTCTTTGGGCCAGAGCTGGTCCACATTGCGGGGTAAGCAGGAAGCAAGCCCTGGGGAACAGGCAGGGTGTAGCTGGTAACTGGGCATGCACGCTTGCAGAGGATGGGTGGTGTAAACAGAAAACCTAGATGTTCAGTGTTCTGTTGAAAAAACCATGGGATGGTGAGACTAACTGGGTCTGCCAGGTCACCGAGAAACTCACATTCTGGGCTCCTACTGGGGAGAGAGCCCCATTGGCTATCATCCCCTCCACACCAATGACTGTCAGTACAGTTTCTGGAACCAGCAGGAAAGCCCTTTCCTTCTGCAATGCCCCCACCCCAGTGTCCTCCACTGAGAAAGCTTAACGTGGTGCTCACTGTGAAGGAGAAATGCTTAAAGGACCTCCGTCCATTATGGCAGAGCAGCTATTGAAGGGTGAATGTGGAGCTGAGGGGGAATCAAGTGATAACTGGTGCACATGTAATTTGTCATAATCCTCATAATAACCCAGTATGGAAGGAATGAAAATTACTTACATTTTATAGCTGAGGAAGCTGATCAGACAGGCTAAATAATTTGTCCCAAGTCACACACACAGTGACTGGAAGGTTTAAACCCAAGGAGGCTGATTCCAGAGCCTATGTTCTTACTGATGCATTGTGCCACTGATCATCCTATATAATAAAAGCGTAGTATGCAAATTGTCCCCTCGACCCGGAGGTCGTCAGGGAGTTCAACCAGGGGGTGGGGCCGGCTGGGGGAAGGGAGGGAGGCCCCGGCTGGCAGCCGATAGCTGCTAGGAACCCTACCAGTGCACAGATTTTGTGCACTGGGCCTCTAGTATCATATATAAATGCATATATACCACTTCATGTGTGTGTGTCTGTATAGCATGTATACATACATGTCGCCGGTTAATGCATTGTCAATTGAAGAATTACCTATTTTGGGGGAGAGAAGGGGGATGTATGTCACCAAGAAAGCCTTAAAAATTGTTTCCTAAATGCAACCAAGTAGTGTGCACCTGGAAAGCCAACTTAGCACCTCTTTCCCCAGGGGCTTCTCTTCTTTTGGGTTTGATGTTGCTATGCCTGGTGAATGCCACAAAATAGGGACAAGAATGGGGGATCCCATCACTGTTTCTTTTTCTCTTTGACTTTCAAGAAATCTTTATTGTTCCTTTAGTCAAAAGCATTGAGATGCTTAACATAAAACACAAAAGCTTCACTTTTCTAGAGCTTCAAGGGGAAATGATGAAAGAATGCTTTCAAAATTCTGGTCACAGACACATCTCTATTTTATTCAATTTTATCACTGTCACAGATATTAAAAGTATTAGAGAACATGATCTGGGTTTCCTGGAGTTTTTAGCATCTCTGAACTGTGATCTAAAGTCTCATCTATCATTCTATTTATCACTTGGTCCTTGGACACTAGTATCCTGTTTTGCAAACCTCATGAAATGATTATTTCCTGACTTGCTAAGTGCCTCTCTCTCATGAATCATGTTTTATAAATACCAACGGAAGCTGAAAGCAGCCCTCGGGAAATATCATTTATGAGGGATAAAGTGAATGTCAAGGTCCCTCCATTCTCACAGCCATGTTTTTTCTTTGACATTCATATTACACAGGCATTTGTAGACCTTGGGTTTCATTCTCTGAATTTGTTGCTACTGGATCATCTTACTTCTACCTTATTAATACCTATTTGTTTTAAAATAAAACCTTCAAATTAAAAGTTAGTAGGTTAAAATCTATAATAATAAAAGGGTAATATGCGAATTAGACCGGACATCTTCCGGACATCATTCCAGACATCCTTCCTGATGAACCCAGGACCTGTGGAGGGAAGCCAGCCCGGGTCCTGGGTGCCTGCAGGTGGCCCAAGGGAAGCCAGCCTGGGTCCCCGGTGCCTGTGGGCGGCTGGAAGAGGGAAGCCTGGATCCCAGGTGCCAGAGGGAAGCTGGTGCCGGCAGCTAGGGTAAGAAAGGCCTACTCTTGCACAGATTTTCGTGCAATGGGCCTCTAGTATCTTTATAAATGTAGTACATGCGGCCTGGCCAGTGTGGCTCAGTGGTTGACCATTGACCCATGAACCAAGAGGTGACTGGATCGATTGCAGATTCCTGGTCAGGGCACATACCTGGGTTGCGGGCTCAATCCCCAGTAGGTGGTGTGCAGAAGGCAACCTATCAACGTTTCTCTCTCATTGATGTTTCTATCTCTCTATCCCTCGCCCTTACTCTCTCTCTAAAATCAATAAAAACATTTTTTTAAAAAATACGCGCATACTGCAGAAAATGTAAACAATGCAGAAAGGTATAAAAATAATCCAGCCACATGGTTAACCCTTTGCAGTCTTTCATTTTAGGCTTATTCTTTCTAGGTGTGAAAGTTTAGCACATTTGTGATAAAGTGCTCAATATAGTTTAAAATTCTGCTTTTCTACAAGTGAGAGTTTTTATTTTACTTCCTCTGACCCTTTATATTGGAACATAACAGTTCATAAATATATAATAAGCTGATGAACATTCACAAACTGAACATGTCCATGTGACCAGCATCCAGATCAAGGAACAAACGCTCACTCCCATTCCCCACTCCACCCCTATCCTGGGCACTGCAGTTGCTAACCTGCCCCACGGAGTAACCACTATCCAGGTTTCTGTCCCTGTAGATGAGATGGGCCTATTTTATAACTTTGTATAAATAGAACCACATAGTACGCACTTTATTGGCCTTTTTTGTTTAATACTTTATGTGTGAAATTCATCCATGATGCTATGTGTAGCAGTAGTTAGTTCATTCTCATTACTGTACACAAACACCTTTTTATAAAAACCATTTTAAAAATATGTTTTTTATTGATTTTAGAGAGAGAGGAAGGGAGAGAGATTGAGAGATAGAAACATAATGAGAGAGAGAGAGAGAGAGAGAGAGAGAGAGAGACACGGATTGGCTGCCTCCTGTAACCCTCCCTCTTCCTCATGGAGAATCAAACTCCCAACCTGGGCATGTGCCCTGACTGGGAAGGGAATCAGGGACCTCTTGGTTTATGGGTCAATGCCCAACCACTGAGCCACACCAGCTGAGCCACAAACAACTTTTTAAAAAATATGTGGAATGAGAAGAGTGACGTTCATGGAAGCTGATCTCTGCCATCCCCAGTCAACAGTGCTACCCGGAATTCTTATTTGAGTCAAGGGTTAAGGGGGGAAAGTTCGGAAGGTGACTTTCACAGAAACCTCCCAAGATTGTGTATAGTGTATGTCTCCAGGACTCCGGAGAGTCCCTCACGAGGTAAGTATCTTATGTCGGAAAGGGTTTTCTTTCGGAAAGATGTGTTAAAAGCAGAATGTGTAAAACACTGGGATTTGACAAAGCAAATAAATGAACTCATAAGAACTTCTTTTATTCTGGTTGCCTGTGGGGTGTGCTTACAGCTCAGGGATTTGTTCCTGTGAGAGCGTTAACTCCCTGGCCCTGCAGAGCCAAGTGTGGATGAAAGTGGCTCTTCACTGGCCGCAGCAGCTTCACAGCAGAGCTGGTTAGAAATGCAAGTCCTTGAGCCCCATCCTCCACCTGAAGAATCAGAATGTTGGGTTTTAATGAGCCCCGCAGGTGATTTTGATGTTGATTGAAATTAGACAAGCCCTGATCTAAAGCAGCAGAGAGCGGTGGTGAAGAGCATGGATTTCAAAGTTGAGGAAAGCTGCGTTTAAATTCCACTTCTGCCGTTTACAAGAGCACGATCCTGGGCATATGACTCCACCATTTTGAGACTGCTTTGTTATGCATAAAGTGAGATCAAAATCCCTCTCTCTTAGGGTTTCTGTGAATTTCAGACAAAGACAGTGTCTGTGAAGAGCTCACCGCGTGCTCAGGAAAGGGTTACCCCTAGACCCTCTCTGTCAACAGTCTTAAGCAACAAATGCACTGCCAAGGACACCTGGTGTCCTTGGATGTGTTTGGACTTTAGGGTTTCTGTGAAATTCCTGATTGGACACCAGGTGGACAAAATAGGCCACCCTAGACCGATCAGAGACTCTTCCCTGGGATTTGGAGTCAGACACATGAGAGTGTAAGGCCTCCCGTACTGCTTGACTTGTGAACGTCAAGGGCAGGTGAAGGAGGAGCCCGGGCCTCCCATCTTCTGCCTTATGTGCAGAGGTGAAGATTCAGCAGGAGTGTTGGGGGAAAAAAAATAAAGAAAAGAAAAATGAACCTGCGCTTCAGAAATAAGGGGAAATGAGAGACCATATGGCCTCAGAGAGCCAGAGAATAGATGTTCAATTTATCAACTCAGTCTCTTTAGAGTCAGACTATAATTAACACCCTGAGTTCCAGAAAACACTCCTGTATCCTTATACTATAACCCCTTCCATGTTACAACTAATGTGGGAGAGCATATGTTAATTGCAACAGAAAACAAACCTTGACTGAGACAAAGCACACCTTTCACCTTGTCCCAACAAAGGCCCGCTGCCGCCACTGCGGGAACCAGCACTGGCAGCGGGGACAGGCTTACGCGGTGCCCCTGATGCTCCTATCTTCTCGCATCAACATCTTGAAAACAGAGCAGCTCTGGCCAACTGCACTGCTAATCACAGCAGGGGCCGAATTTGCATGTTCAACATAGGCGCCTGGAAGAATGAAGATGGAGATAAGTTCGTCTGCGGTTCACCGAGAAATCGTCCATAACTCCCTCTTATAATAATGAGGGCATTTACTCCCTGGAGTCTCAGACTATCCAAGTGGCAGATAAGGCTGATCAGTAAGCTATCTTTGGGTGAATTTGTTTTGCTAGTACCAGGAGGAGAAAACGGTCCTTTTCTTAAAGTTGCAGATCATTTAAAGATGTAACAAGTTCACTTGACTCTGTCCTATGTGTGCGGCATCTCCAACTAACCTGATTGTCAGCTGACAGAGCACTTGGACTCCTAGCTGAGCTTGCTCATGCAGAATTTTTTTTTTTCTCTTCACCCGAGGATATTTTGATATTTTTTCCATCCATTGATTTTTAAAGAGAGAGTGGAAGGGAGAGCAAGAGACAGAGGGAAACACCGATATAAGGGATACATCCATCGGTTGCCTCCTGAATGCCCCTGACCAGGGCCCAGAGCCTGCAACTGAGGTACGTGCCCTTGAACGGAATCTGGAATCCAACCCGGGACCCTTCAGTCCGCAGGCTGACACTCTATCCATTGAGCCAAACTGGCTAGGGCAGTGGTCGGCAAACTCATTAGTCAACAGAGCCAAATATCAACAGTACAACGATTGAAATTTCTTTTGAGAGCCAAATTTTTTAAACTTAAACTTCTTCTAACGCCACTTCTTCAAAATAGACTCACCCAGGCCTGTGGTATTTTGTGGAAGAGCCACACTCAAGGGGCCAAAGAGCCGCATGTGGCTCGCCGACCACTGGGCTAGGGCCAGAAGTTGGTTTTTAGCCAACCTCACAGGTAGCCCCATCCTCAACCTGAAGAATCAGAATGTTTGGGTTTTAATGAGCCCAGCTGGTGATTTTGATGTTGATTGAAATTAGACAAGCCCTGTTCTAAAGCAGGAGAGAGTGGTGGTACCGATAGATTATGCACTGAATGGATGCTGGAACGCTGCTCCTCTCCCTCCCACCATCCGTGGACCCCTTGAGAGCCAGGATTCAGAGTCCAGCACAGTGCCTGGCTTACTCAAGGAGACTCCATAGAGCTGCTGACATCTGATGTGGTTCATCTTCTATTTCCCTTGAAGGGGGGAGAATAATATTAACAAAATATGGCTATTAAACTCTAAGGGTCCAACCAAAGAAGTTAAATTAGACCTAAGAAAGGAAATAAAATGTATAATACACACATGATTGCTCTAAGAAAGATCTTTTGTTCAGAAGTTAAGCCTATTTGCTGTTTAATCTTTTCATTAAGAGAACTTGCCCAAGTGCTTCAAATGAAATCTGAGAGCGAATAAATGCCAATATTGCCTAATATTTCTGCTCTTGACAAAGTGATAAAAATGGGGGTCAGAGGCTGGGTGACCTGCTAACCTTCTGTGTCCACCAGTTGGTATAAGTGACTCAAGGCTTGGGGAAGGAGCAGTGAGGACAGGGCATCTAAGCCTGCTCAGGCATTCAAAACCATCACGCCTTCATCAGAGGGCAGATGAGATAAGGTCATAATATCTCAATGAGGATTTTCATTTGTCTAAGAAAATGATTTTCTTTTTTATCTTTACTGTTGAAAGTATTATAGTTGTCCCTTTCCCCACTCTCTGCCCATTGACTGCTTCCATCCTGTTCCCACTCCCTCCCCAGACCTTCACTGCACTATTGTCTGTGTCCATGGGTTATGCATATATGCATATAAATTCTTTGATTAATCTCTTCCCGCCTCCTGCCGCCACTTCTTCCCTCTGTGGTTCGGCAGTCTGTTGCATGCTTCCATTACTCTGGATCTATTTTGTTTGTCAGTTTATTTTGTTCATTAGATTCCACATATGAGTGAGATCATGTGATACTTGTCTTTTCTCTGACTGGTTTATTTAGCTAAGCATACTACTCTCCAGGTCCCTCTATTCTGTAAGACAACAGCTTTCAACTGATATGCTGCAGCACACTGATATGTGGCAAGAATTTTTAAAACCTATGTGACCAGACAAACAATGGGTCCATGCTGCCTGTTGCTACTTGAGCCAATTAAGCAGAGACAGGGTTGAATCATATATGGGCATTTATTCCAATATTGCCAGCAGTATGGGAGAAGAACAGGTTATCCACAAAAATCTGCTCTCCAGCCCACCATAAGCCAGCTGCTTATATAGGTGGAAGTACAAAGGAAAAGTAGGCAAAAGGGCAGTTTACAGATATGCAAAAGACTAGGGGTCTTCAAAGGGCTTAGCCATATGCAAGGGCTGGGGTTACATGGGAAAATAGCAAAATGGAGACCCAAAATTAACAGGTAGGAAGGCTGGAGATTTGCAAAGACCTGCCAGTATGCAAAAAGGGCTGGGGATTTTCAGAGGGCTGGCGATTCTGGTTTCTGTTACAAATCTTTGTTAATCTTTCCATGATAATAGGCAGCTCCAAATGGGGAGGAAGGCTGCATCTCCAGGTCAGCTCCAGCCAGGGTAGAATGTGCCTTCTTTAATCAGAATAAAACAATCATGGTTAACAGAGCATGATTCATATTTCTTATAATACTAGCTGGTTCCCCAAATTCTATTTCTGCCCCCTTTCATATGCAATATCTGACTAGTCAGGGGCACTGACCTCTTGTCCCTTAGATTCTAAAATTAAAAAATGACAACAACCAACACGACAATAGCCATCCAGTGTGAATGAATCAATATTATACCTCTTTTTTGGTCAGATTTTTTTTTTGGTGTGCCACAGAATTTTAGTAATCAGATTATGTGTGCCATGAGATGGAAAAGGTTGAAAATCGCTGGGCAGAACAGAACGAAGATGCAATTAAAATAATTTAAAAATATATTTGATTGGCATCTATCTTGTCTATTTCTGTATGTACTGAAATTATGTTTAAATGGATGAAATTAAGGCTCATTCATAGAGTGAAGTTTAGATTTATTAAGCTTTAAAACATTTATTCATCTTCACATTTACTTGTGTGTTTTTTTCATTAGACAGTATCCAGTTCAACATCCTCATCACATACATTAAAAAAAGAACAAAACTGAAATCAAAACTGAAATCAAGGAGGGTAAAGCAGTCTTGTCCAAACTAGCAAATGTCAGTGTTTGGACCCAAACCCAGTCTGTCTGATCCTGAGGCCACTCTGCTATCTCTGGGTCATACTTCAGGCTGACCCTTTCTCTGTCCATGATCTGATTAACACAGTTTTAAAAATCCTGCCAATGGGATTTTCCCAGTGAGTGAAACACCCATTGAGAGCTGAGGATCTTACACTGGAACACCTTTGTCCTGTCTGAGTCATTCTCTAAGTAGGGTGAGCCTCAGAGCAGTGAGCTTCCTTCCTTCCAATACAGAACCAGAGCCCTGTCCCGGGAAGATAAGCTGGAGGTGGCCCGAGGACCCTGACTGTCATCCCTTAGACTAAAGCTACACTAAAGAAACTGTTTTATATCAAGAAGGTGCCTATTTCTAAACTTTTTAGAAAATTAAGAATTGTATATTTTGAAATTAAGCCTTGACCCTGGAAAAAGGTTTGTCTTGTTTTAAACACACAGTATACATGTTGTAGTGTACCCCGAATCTCACAAAGGACGCCTCAAAAAGTCAAATTATGGAGTCATTTATTCAAAGGCCGGCGGTTACAAGGGAGCTTACGCATTCCAAATCTTGAAACCCCGAAATGCTCGCCACATCCGGCTTATATAGGCAGAATATCACAAAGGTATCGATTACATCTTTGGGTTTGGAATGAGGAACCTGGTTTGCACAAAGCAGTTACAGAAGCAAAATTGAGCAAGTTAGTTATCTATAAAGATTAAGTATAGTTTTGGGTCTACGGATCACTGAATCAATGGAAACACATTATCTGGAGCCACTGAGGCAATTTAGGGTAATTGTGCTGTCCTGGTCTTGGGACCACTGAGGCAACTGGAATGCATTATCTGTAGCTACTGAGACAATTTAGGGTAATTGTGCTGTCCTGGTTCCCAGGTACATAAAAATGTGCTTCGATAACCAGTAAGATCACAATCAATGGGATATTCAAACCACCAACGATGGAGTATTCAATTGATTGGGATAGCATACAAAAATTCAGAAAATCAAAATAACTTTTCTATTGTTTTATCAAGCAAATAAGTACAGAAGCCAAAACAGCAGGGTTAAAGTTAAAGTTAAAACTGCAGTTTCTACCTGAGATGATTGCTACCATACTGCATACACTTGTGTCATACATATTATTTTTTTCTTTCTGTTTTCTCAGCATTTGTTGGGAACTTGCCCCTAACTCTGATCCCATGTGATTCTACCGGGATGTTAATCACGGGGTTCAGAGTCCCTGACCACAGCGTAGGAGGAACACTCAAAAATGGACTTGATGACAAATCAAGACTCTCCCTCCAGGAATTTGAATCTGGGACCACAACATACTGAGGTGGCTGAAGGCTCTGTTGGCAGAATCCTGGGGAGACACAAATGAGTTCCCCCCACCCAGACCACTGAGGATGCCTGTTCCTACCTCTCTCGATGCCTAGGTCTTCAGTTCTTTCTTCAATTCATGAGTTGTCCTTACTTGTCTGTTTTCCTATCTGTCTATTGCTTAAGTTACTGGTTGTTTTTTTGCAATCAAAGTACTCTAGTCTTGCTCAACTACTGAGTAGGGAAGTAATACTAAACAAATTCTTCCCTCTCTCTGAGACTTAATATTCTTATTTATACAGTGGACATGATGAATTAGATTGAGTGACTTTATAAATGGACAAATAAGGAAGTGTGAATGAGATTATGGGCAAATTTTAAAAAGAATTGATATTTTAAGCTTTGTGCTAAGCCTGGGGGACTACAAAGATAAATGAGATACAGACAAGTGTCAAGACTCCTCATTGTTGTTCTGGGCATCCAACTTTTTACATAATTAGCATAGCAGAGCCAGTATCCCTAAACTTTTCCTATTGAAATAAATAATTTTACTGTACAGAATAGGTAAGGAATCATAAAAGGGCTCACAGAGGCAAATTGTGTGGCTATTTGGTGCAAGTAGCCCCTTTGTCCCTATTAGCTCTCCTGCATCCCTGATGCTAGCTTGATGCCTCTACAGCCAGTGATTCTCTTACCCTAGAGATGCATTTCAAAGCCTTGAACCTTCGCTCATCAATGCTGGGCTTACCCAGGGCAGCTGTCAGTGGTTTGGCACTGTTTTATTCCTGGCATTGATGCTAATGAGATCTTGCAGCTTTTAAAGCTCTTATACACAGCTGTGTACACAACCTGAATTCAGGAAAGAAAGACAGTAGGAAATGCCACCTGGTCACTTGCCTCCAAATTGGTCCTTTCCATTTCTCCTCATCAGATCCCAAGTGATAGCCACAAGGGTATGTGTCTGAAAGTAGTAAAATGGTGGAGCCTCCTTTGAAAATGTGGCTTACGGCCCACCTCACATCTGGTTTATGGCCCATAATCACCTCACCCCACATCTGGGCCCTCATGTATCTTCAGCCTCAAAAGGGAGAATAGATAAGGTTAAACATTCTTTTTTGGATCCATAGGAAAAGTTAAGATTTATTGAACACCATATTCTGCATATCTTAGCTGTTTTAAACTCACAAGAGCACAGTGAGGTAAGCATTGTTCGCTTGGTTTTTCAGTGGGAGAATCTGAGACAAAGAGGCAAAGCCAGGATTCGAATCCAGCCTATTTGATCCCAACATCTTGGCTTATCTTAACCACTATACTTTTCTGCCATTGCCTCTTCCCTTGGTAATGGAAACTGGGTGAGGAAATAGCTAAATAACCAGAGACAGGATCAATAACTGTACTTTTGTATCTATGTGGCATCGTTATGTTACTAACAAGCCCTGGCAACACTCTTACCTGAGTCCTGTATAGAAATAAATATTAGCCTCAGTAGCGGAGATTTCGGTGTGGCAAGGCCACAAAGTAATAGGCACCAGCCTTAGTCTCTCATTTTCTGCACCTTCCGATATTCAGCTGTAAGCGATTCACAGTAACATTTTGAATTCCAGATGGTTTTACTCCAACACCCAGGAAACTCTGGAGCTAAATTTCTTTCTTCCTCATTTCCCACTAGGGAACAAACTCTATTTAAGATTGAACTGTGAAAATATTAAATAGAATCTCAAACAATACACTCCTGCTAAATCCCATCATGCATTACAAAGTTGAATAAACACATTTTGAACAACTGATTCTCTGCTAATCGATTGCACTGGCAGGAAAAATATCTACTCAAAACTCCAGGCTCAAAGAGAGTGAGCATACAGTACAACTGGAGAAGTCAGTAAGAGCATACTTCTTACTGAGTTTTATTAAAGCCTCCATTATGGATCTCATTTCCATATATTATAATTGTCACCACTTAGTAAGCACCAATTGTATACCAGATACTATGCAAAATTCCATACAAATACCACTGTGTTAAAGAGAATAACAAGAAGTAGATAATAGATGTCTGTTATCCTGAGGAAATAGGGGCATATACATTTGCCCAAATAAATGGTACAGTCGGGACTCAAGCCCAGGCAAACCTGACTCCAAAGCTTATATTCCTAAGCACTGTGCTAGATGACTTTCACTCTCCCAAGAAAGAAAGCATTGCTAGGTTCTTAAATCATCCCACCTATGGATTCAATGTCATGCACTTTAAAAATATTCTGATAAATTCCACCTCCTCACTCCTATTTATCAGGCAATAGAGGAAACGTATAAAAACATCCAGCCACATTTGTCAAACATGGTCTGTTTTCCAGGAGTGCAGTAGAGACTCAGTAGATTTCCACTGATATCAGCTGAGGAAATAATCAATTCTGCTGCAAATTCGCCTTGCACTTAATGTCATTCATTTGCCCTTGTAAATAGATGATTTATTAGAGTTCCTGGGGTCTTCAGTATTCATGCTATCAAACACTAACATTGAGAGACAGGGGAAGGTGCTAGGAAATTCTTTTTATTCCATGTGAACGGGGTGACATAATTAATAGCATATGGGTGTTAGGGACTTCGGTTGGACTAGGATTCTGAGGGGCACGAGCTCTTGAGTGACCAAGGGGCAGTGCCTCAATCAAAGTCTGAGATCTCAGTCAAGGCTCTGTCCTTCACTTCTTTGGAATATACAGTCTTCTCTCTCCTTCTTCCCTATGAATCAATGCTGTGGCAGCTCCAGAATAAATAGACTCCCAGTGAAGAAACCCAGCAGGGACACTGTCTCAATTTATGACCTAACTGCTTGATATTTGGTCAATTACCTCCTCTCCATAGAACATAGCTTAGATTTTCCTCTTATGCATTTGCTGAAAGCAAAACTACTTCAACATCTCTCACATCAGAAATACATTAATTTTTACGCAAACAAAATAGTACTTATCATAGAACACAACAATAGCAATGAAAATAAAGCAGCAAAAATACATGATACGCTTCAGCAGTCTAGAGTCCTGCAGTGCTGGGATCACCTGAATTGACTATTGGCATGCCTCCTTACATTACACATTTCTTGCCATTGGCTGCTGTTAATTGAGTCTATTATTCACCTATCAATAAAGAAGCCAAAAAGGGAGTTATGAGACAGGTCTCATTATACAAAGGTCTAATGCCTGCCTTGCCTCCAACAGTTTATTCAGGTTTCCAGTGTCTTCAGAATTTAAGAGCTATCATTCAAAATGACCCTAAAGGGACTTCTTGAATAAACTACAGAGAGCTGGGGGTGCAAGAAAATCTAATGAACTAAATTCCAGAAAGTAATAAGACCTTCCTACGAGAGAAGAGAACACTTATTTCACCCCTCTAGAACTGTGGGATGGAGAGAAGTCTGCTAAACATAGATTAGGATAAACCAGTCAAGCTTTTAACATATTTCTCAGGGTGGCTTGTGAGCTGGCATGAGAGATTAGAACCCCAAGAAGACTCAATCAAAGAAAAGTTCTGCACTCATTCATCACCTCTTTCCCTCAGGCTCTCATGGGTGCTTGAGAGTATTATGCCGAAGACTAGGAATTGTTCTTCCAGGGGATCCCAGACTTTTAACAGATTGTACTTCAGTGGTCTTCCAAAGGCTGAGGGTGGGAAAGAGGGCTGAGAAAAATTCCCCAAGGAACACAGTACTGGAGAACAAAGAGAACTTCCGGAGATTCAAAATGCTAGGAGAGGCTGGAAAACAGAGAGAGATCCCAGAAGTATTGCCAGTACTCAGAAACCAAGTTCTGCTGAAAGGAAAAACTGTCAAGTAAACTGACTAAATCTGCATCAAAGCTAAATGAAAGATTAGATAGACTCATTATTAGTCTTACAGAATAAGAATCATACCATTTTCTGGAGGCAAATAATACTTAAATCTCTGTTGATCTTTTACATACAGTATGTAGGACACAAATAAAAAATTGACACTTTTGAAGAAGCAAGAACATGTGAGTCATGGTCAAATAAGAAGTAATCAATAGGAAAAGACTCAGAGATGATTCAAATGTAAGTAGTATATGACAGGGAATTTAAAATAATGATAAAAATAGGTGAAAATCTAGAAAAAATGGTGGACAACGTGTGTGAACAGGTGGAGAAGTTCAACAGAAGGTATTAAAAAAAGAACCAAATTGAAATGGTAGAAATAAAAAAATAATGTCAGAAATGGGAAGTTTATTTGGTGGGTTTAACATCAGACTGAACATAGTAGATGGAGGGATCAGTGAGCTTAAAGATAGGCCAAGAGAAATTATCCAAGTTGAAACCCAAAGAGAAAAATAATGAAAAATACATAACAAAATATCAGCAATCTGTGATTCACTATATATGTAATTGGAGTCCCAGAAAAAGGAGAGAGAGAGAGAGAGAGAGAGAGAGAGAGAGAGAGAGAGAGAGAGAGAGAGAATAAAGAAATAGATCGATAAACAACATTAACCCACAGCTCTAGTCAGCAGGATAAATCCAAAGGAAACCATTATCAGACACAGAGAGGTCACACTGCTAAAAAACAAAGATTAAAACTATTTAAAGTCAAAGGGAGAAAAATAAATATTACACATTGAGGAACAACAATAAGAATTTCAGGTGACTTCTCAGAAACAATAGAGGCAGAGACAATAAAACATCATCTTTTAAGTACTGAAAAATGAATAGTCAAGCTAGACTACTGTGCTCAGTAAAAACAGTCTTCAAAAATGAAGGCAAAAGAAAGACATTTGGACTTATGAAAATAGAGATAATTCATTTTCAGCATACCTGCACTGTTAGAATGCGAAAAGAAGTCCTTCAGGCTGAACGAAAATGAGGTCAGATGCAAATCCTACAACTTCAGGGAGGAATGAAGGGCACCAGAAAGGATAAAGGTGTAGGTAAATGTGAAGGGCTTTTTATTATCTATCTATTTATCTGCAATAATATATTTCTTTAAATAATTTTAATTGTTCAAACGAATAAAGAATAATCGTATTCGGTGGGGTTTATAGAATATGTAGAAGTAAAATAAGATGACAAGACTTTAAAGAATGGAGGTGGGAATTGGAATATACTGTGATAGGGTAGTACTCCATCACAAAGTAGTACAATATTATTTAAAGCAATGGTTCTCAACCTTTTGAATGCCGCGACCCTTTAATACAGTTCCTCATGTTGTGGTGACCCCCAACCATAAAATTATTTTTGTTGCTACTTCATAACTGTAATTTTGCTACTGTTATGAATCGTAATGTAAATATCTGTGTTTTCCCATGGTCTTAGGCGACCCTGCTAGCAGTTCTCAACCTGTGGGGCGACCGCTGCTGTAGAGCCTAAGACTCTAAAACTGTAATTTTGCTACTGTTATGAATCGTAATGTAAATATCTGTGTTTTCCGATGGTCTTAGGCTCTACAGCAGCGGTTCTCAACCTGTGGGTCGCGACCCACAGGTTGAGAACCGCTAGCAGGGTCGCCTAAGACCATCAGAAAACACAGATATTTACATTACGATTTATAATAGTAGCAAAATTACAGTTATGAAGTAGCAACGAAAATAATTTTATGGTTGGGGGTCACCACAACATGAGGAACTGTATTAAAGGGTCACGGCATTAGAAAGGTTGAGAACCACTGATTTAAAGGTTGACATCACCAAGTTAAAAATGAACATTGTACTCTCTAGATATATAACTAAAAATGCATAAAATATAAAACTAATTTTTTTAAATAGATAAAATTCTCAAAACTTACTCATCTAAAAAAGACAGGAAGGAAAAATGCACACACATACACATACACATTGGTCAAATAGAAAACAAATACCAAGATGATGAGGTTAAACCCCACTATGTGAATAACTGCCTAAAATGTAAACAGATTATATTCTACAATTTAAAGTATGAAGTTATCAGACTGAATTTTAAAATGATGTTTAGAAGAAGCACCACTTTAAATATGATGACATGAATAGGTTGAAAATACAAGGGTAGAAAAAGATAGTATGCAGACACTCAGGTAAAGTAGACTTCAAGAAAAAGGGTATTATCAAACATAAAGGGGCAAATTATCTAATTAAAAACAGTCAAGTCATCAAAAAGACATGAACAACAACAACAAAAAGACATGAACATCCCAGATTGATATGCATCTAATTTTAACCTAAAATGTATAAAGCAAAATCTGATAGATCTAAATAAATTCTTGCCTCCTGAATTAATAGAATATACATAGACAAAAAAGCCCAGTAAGCATAGAGAATATTTAAACAATGCTATCAAACAACTTTGCCTAATGAGTATTTATAAAACACTATACCCAACAACTGCAGAATATATGTGCTTTTCAAATGCTCATGGAAATTTATGCTGGGTCATAAAACAAGTCTTAGAACAATAAACAGAATTGAAATTCTCTGACCACAACAATATTGTTAGAAATTATTAACAAGAGGATGTCTAGAAAAATACTCAGATGTTTGGAAATTAAATAATGTCCTTATAAATAATTCATTGATTAAAGAGGAAATCTCAAAGGAAATGAAAACATATTTTGAACTATAGTAAAAGAAAAACACAGCAAATCAAAATTTGTGGGATGCAGCAAAGTAGTGCTTGTAGTGGGATATATAGATTTTAATGCCTATATTAGTAAACAAGAAAGTTCTAAAATCAATTAGATAAGTTTCTTTCTTAAGAAGCTAGTAAAAGAAGTACAGTTTATGCTGAGTCATTCCCTCATACTACAGAGGACATCTTCCTCAGGCAGACCTTGACCATCCAGGCAGCTTTTGCCTGGGAGAAGGGGGAACTCATTGGAAAACTGGCTCTACCCTGTGGAGTTCATGCCTTGCTGTGTTCTACAGCCTGAGGCTCATTAAGAGACTGAGAATAGCAATCAGCCTGCAGTCAGAGATGGATCTTTGGCTGCTTTAAGTCTTTGCCTGATCTTCTTCTGGACCTGGGGCTAAGTGTGCATCTTGGTCCTCTCCAAAGGCACCCAGCCCCAGCAGAGGGAGCCACAAGCTGTGGATCGCTGATAGCTCCAGACAGGGTACTCAGGGCCAGTCACAAACAGCATCTGCTATTGGCCTGCACCAGAGACTCTTCAAAGAGACTGGAAGTCACAACAAACTTAGCTAATAGAGAGAAACAAACCTAAACAGTCAGTCAAATTGGGAGACAAAAAGACATGCCCCAAATGAAACAAACAGAAAATTCTCCAGAGGAAGAGCTAAATGAAATGGAGATAATTGATCCGATGTAGAGTTCAGAGTAATGATTATAAGAATGCTCAACAGAATGAGGAAAGATATAGAAACTATGAAAGTTGACCAGTTGAAAATGACATAGCACAGCGGTTGCCAACCTTTTGGACCTCAGGGACCACGAGTGGTCTGTGGACCACTGTTGGCGACTGCTGACATAGCAGAAATAAAGAATACATTGGAAGAAATAAACAGCAGATTAGAGGAAGCTGAAGATTGGATCAGCGATTTAGAAGACAGGGTAGAAAAAAATCACTCAACTACAGAACCAAAAAGAAAAAAAAACCAATTAAAAATCAGGTGGACAGTTTAAGGGAGCTGTGGTACAACATGAAACATAACAATATCTGCATCATAAGAGTAACAGAAGGAGAAAAAAATTGAACAAGTGATAGAGAACCTGTTTGAAGAAATAATTGCAGAGCCCTAGCCAGTTTGGCTCAGTGGATAGAGCGTCAGCCTATGGCCTGACCCTTTCTCTTACCTTTTGAGACAGCATGGAGGGACCTGGAGAGTATTATGCTAAGTGAAATGAGCCAGTCAGAGAAAGACAAGTATCACATGATCTCACTCATATGTGGAATCTAATGAACAAAATAAACTGATGAACAAAATAGATTCAGAGACATAGAAGCATGGAACAGACTGTTGAGCCTGAGAGGGAAGCTGGGGGTTGGTGGGTGAGTGGGGAGAGATCAACTAAAGAATTTGTATCCATGTATGCAAAACGCATGGACACAGACAATAGTGTAGTGAAGGCCTGGGGGAGAGGGGGTGGCGTGGAGGAGGTCAATGGGGTAAAAAAGGGGAGATCTGTAATACTTTCAACAATAAAGATAATTTTTTTTTTTTAAAAAGAAGCACCATTTAAACCCAAACATAAGTAGAATAAAGGATCAAATAACCCAATTCCATAATCTTTCAGAGCAAGGAACTGATGCCCAAAGTTACTAAGTAATTCACTAGAGGTCATGCAACTAATCAGAAATGAAATGAAAACTTTAAAAAAATCCATTCCCTTCAGATGTTCTGCCTCTTCCCGCACTCAGTCTTCTGTTCTTCCCTCTTTACTTCTTGTGAGATTTAAAATTCTTCCTTTAACAGGCCTTCTTTCAACAGAACTCACCCCGCCTTGTTAAGATGAGGAGATTGGCTCTCCTGTGGCAGTGGGGCTGTCACCAAGCTCACAAGCTCATGTCTGGGAGGGGCTCTCACCCTGCTAAGTGCTGAGTGGAAGTCTTGTTACAGGTCTTAGACCAGGGTCCATATAGAAAAAGCTCTATTTCCTCTACATCTCCTGATTTTATTCATGATGACACTACTTGTGACCTAGAATGGTAACCTTTATTTCCCTTTCAGGCTCAAAACCTAGTGTCCTAACCTGGAATTTAAAGATTCATTCAATCTTTTCCTGAGGCAAGCCCCCTCATTTTCCTGTGGATAAGCCCCCCCTGCCCCCGACTCATTTAGAGTCCATAATATTTCTGTGGTACTGATCTTAACTCATCTCTAATAAGGTACTCACTCTGACCTATTTGGGCATTTTATTGCCTCCACACTTGTCCCAACCACTGCGATTGGATCAGGAATGAGACAGAACCCAATATAAGCCATTAAGACACATCTGGGTTCTTTTTGCTAGGACTTATGTTTTATTCAAAGATAGAGGCATAGTTTCTTTTTCTTGCTAAACTTAGAAATGTAAAAATGTAAGCTTTCCGCTTCCATGGGCTATATATGGGAGGGCTTTACTTGCTAGTGGCACACAGGAAAAATGAGCCAGGAGGAAGAGAGAGAAAGACACTGGCACGTGCTAACACAGATAATACTCCGAATCAAGGACAAATATTCCCTTTTACTTTTAAATATTTTTTTATATTGGAATTTTAAAAATCACCTTCAACTAAGAGAGTCCCAACTAACTGATAAGGAGCCCCCAAAAGACAATGTCTTAGAGACATGTAAATTTCTAAACAGTCCCCAAACTCTAGAGAGGATTTGAGTCAGCTCTGTTCCAAGGGCAGTGAGTACCCTGCTGAAACCCCAGTGGCGTGGGCCTGGGTTAGCCACTTGATATAGAGGCAGCCAATGAGCTGAACTAAAAAGATTCTTACTTTTATGGATTTGAATTAGAGAACTGAAAAAGAAATGTAGACGGTTGGTGTTCTGATCTGAGTGTATCCACTCAATGGTAAGATTTAGCCCTATCCCCCAATGTGATGGTATGAGGAAGTGGGACTTGGAGAAGTAATTAGGATTAGATGAGGTCATGAGGGCAGAGTCCTCATGAATGAGATTAATATCAATATGAGAGCCACAAGACAGTTTTTGCCATTTCTCTCCTTCCATCATGTAGGGATACAAGAAATCAGCCATCAGCTGTCTGCAAACCAGAAAAGGGTTGTCACTAGACCTGACCATCCTGGCACCGTGACCTTAGACTTCAAGCCTCCAGAATTGCCTGAAATAAATTTTGTTGTTATAAGGTACTTGTCTGTGGTGCTTTTTTATAGCAGCCTGAAATAAGTTGGTTGGTGATCAGAACTGAAGCTTAAGGTATTGAATAAATTTTTTTTTCTTAAAAATGGGGGTATAAGGTAGATTTAGTCCTCTGGAGTAAAATTAGGATGCAAGAGTCATGGTATCCCCGGTTATGAAGCAGCAGAATCCATAAAAATGCAGAAGTCAGGAAGTACAGAAAACATATTCAAAATTCATTATCTTCCTGTCCTTATTTTTTTTATGAGTAATCAAAACTAAAAGTTGCTTTTCTGCCAGAAAATTATGCATTAAAAAGTTGTGACTCAGATATCTCAAATTCCAAAGAGAATGATGCTTATGGTGATCTTTAGTCTTACATTCTATTCATTAACTTATTTCTGAAAAGAAGTCTAGATTAAGTTCAGCATCAGTCATAATTGTGGAAATAATGCTCTAGACTGCTCTTGTTTTATAACCATGCAGCATCAAAACTCAGTAAATGGGTATGTCAGAGGCCAAGTTCATTACACAAAGATTGCTGAGACTGAAGGGAAGTAGACAATACCCCAAACTCAGTAGATTAAAAAGTAGCATTTCTCAGTGGAGATGAGCATCAAACCTGGGATCAGAAGAATTCAGGTTGATTCTTGGTGCTATTATTGCTTATGAGCAAGTCACATTACATGCTTAGTCTCTATTTCTCCTTTGTAGGTTGAGGGATATACTTATTAGCTGTGAGGTTCAGCATCAAAATGAAAATGTAGCATGTCTCAAAAACAGTGATTCTGTAGTAAATAGAAAACACTATAAAAAGGGAAGGTATTTGAGACAGTTGAATAATTTCCATAAGAGACTTCAAAAATAGCATTCAAATAATATTTTCAAAAATATATTTTTATCATCTGGCTGGTGTGGCTCAGTGGTTGAATGTCAACCCATGAACCAAGAGGTCTCCAGTTCTATTCCATTAAGGGCACATATCCTGGTTTTGGGCTTGATCCCCAGTAGAGGGAGTGCCAGAGGCAGCCAATTGATGTTTCTCTTTCATCAATGTTTCCATCTCTCTATCCCTCTCCCTTCTCTCTCAAAAAAATTTAATTAGCCCTAGTAGATTTGGCTCAGTGGATAGAGCGTTGACCTGCGGACTGAAGAGTCCCAGGTTCGATTTTGGTCAAGGGCACATGCCGGGGTTGTGGGCTCGATCCCCAGTGGGGGCATGCAGGAGGCAGCCAATCAATGATTCTCTCTCATCATTGGTGTTTCTATCTCTCTCTCTCCCTCTCCCTCTCCCTTCCTCTCTGAAATCAATTAAAAAATTAATTAATTACTTAGTGTATTCTTATTGATTTCAGGGAGGAAGAGAGAGAGATAGAAACATCAATGATGAGAGAGAATCATTGATCGCTGCCTCCTGCACACCCCCTAAGGGGGAATCAAGCCTGAAACCCAGATAAATGTCCTGACTGGGAATAGAACTGTGACTTCCTGGTTCATAGGTTGATGCTCAACCACTGAGCAACACTAGCTGAGCTAAAATAATCTTTATTACAGCCATGGTATTAATTTCCTGTTGGGTTTTCTACAAATTCCCTAACCATTGTGCCTCAATTTCTCATATGAACAATAGATAAAAATGACAGACCCCAATCACCCCCCCCACATACACATACACACAACCGCTGAGTACTAAATTTCATTTAAAATGTCTATATTCTGTCATTCACTAAATTATTCAACAGATATTTACTTCTACTGCCTGCCCAGCACTGTGCTGACCACAAAGAGCCACAAAAGAGAAAGCAAACAGCCATCCCCAGTGCTCGCCCCTCTTGGAATTTGCATTGCGTGGACTTGAACTGCAGAGCACATGGTGGCTGGTGATGTGTGATTGGACCCATAGCTCTTGCCCTATAACATATGTTACTGTGAGAGTCCCATGAGCCCCAACCTTCCTGGGCTCTGGCTTTTGTAGGTAAGAGTTAAAACCATCCTCGGTTTTAACTAGCAGTCTCCTTGGACTCAGCTGTCTGCCGTGAATGAGAGTTGAACGTGACATCTGTCACTGCAGATGACACTGGCTGTCAGAAACAATTGCATCTTTAAGAAAGGATGAAGAAAATTTCCCCTCATGCTCCCAAGGGAGTGTGCCAGGTGTAATTGTTATGCAAGAGGGGACCTTTCAAGTCAGCAGCGAAAGCAGAGCTCGGGACAGACTGGGAAGCAGCAGACCCATCCATCAGGTGCTGGCAAGCCTCCCTTTAGGGAGAACCTATATTTTTTCCCAGGGATGGAATGAGCTTTATTCCAGGAATGCACACATCTTTCTGAAGAGAAGGTGTATGTGTAGAATTTTGGGGGTTTGCCTGCCTACAGTGAATTCATCAACCCCCCCTCTGTAGTAAAAGTTCTCCAATTGTCTCTAGGAAATCGCTCTTCCCTATGCAGATGCGACATGTTTTGTGGGGGAGCGAAGCACAGAGCATCCTCTTCACCTGAGTAATTGGTTGAGTAATGGGGACATGACATAAGCCAAGCCAACATGTTCACTCAAAGCTTACCCCAGTATTTTGCTTTGAAAACCCAAGAAATAAAGCATTCCAGTTCTGAACTGGAAACTGCATGTGAGCCTGGACCCGCTTGCAGCCATCCAGAGGGTCCATCTGAGCAGAGCCAACAGAGAACAAAGAGGAGCCACGAGGAGAGACACTCCAATCCCAATGAATACTTCTCAGTAGGAGCTCACAATGCCTAAAGCAGAACCAATTTTTAAAAAGAAGTTTGTATTGAATTTTCTGTTACTTGAATTTGAGAAAATTATAACAGATACAGATGGCACATATTTAATTACCACTGGGGGCAAGTGCGTTGGGTGACAGGATGGTTTGAATTGTCTTATCTGTCCTCTCTCTACACCAATCATCAATTAGGAGATAGCTGAGTTTGTTCCCAGAGCTGTATGAACCCACAGCCCAGACATGTAACCATTCTGTTGGATTTGACTTCCTTTCAATTAATTCTGTTAGTCATCCCACCCAAGGACATTTGAATTTTAAAAGATGACTTACATATCCCAAAGGGATGCATTCTTTTAGCAATATTTGTCAGGTGATTGAAATACCTTCCCTTCCTCCACTCCTTACTGTTTATCACTAAATTGAAATACATCTGGAAAATCTTAAGAGAAATATAAAATAGTTTTCCAAATCATACTATGTCAGAACTTCCATTCCACCCTCTTACTTTTAGCCAAATACTTATAAAAAGGCCACTTTCTATCACAGTTTAGGAATCTTGTTAGTAAATGACTGTTACCTTCTAGTTTAATGGGGATGATACGTCTTATGAAGATAGGTAGTGCTGAAATATTCAGGAGCTTGTGGAGATCCTCACTGTACTTTGGCCTGGCTGGAGCTCTCTACCCTGTACCATAGTCCAGGAATCAATCAATCAGAGCCTTCGGATTGCTCACAATGGGTATGGCATGGCATATTGTCTAAACACATAGGCTTTGAAGTTTGAAGTTAAACACATAGCCCTCAGCTCAAATACCGGCTCAGAAAACTAGTATTAGAGGAACCTTGGACAAGTTACTTAACCCTCTTGAGCTTCAATGTCCTTATCAGTAAAATGGGTATAATCGTAGTGCCTGTCACAGAGGGCTGCTGGGAAGATGAAGTGAGATATAGGTAAGGAGCTTAGGAACAGAAGAAGGGCATATCAACGCTGACCCTCATTAGGACATACAAATTCTGCTTACAGCCTTTGAGGAGTCCCAGTTCACTGGAATCACACTTGCATTGCATATGGCTTTTAAGAAGGGATGGGAAGGCTCTGTGAATGCACTTCCCATGGCCCGTTTGCTGTGATCTGTCTAGAAACTCAGAATTCACTGTCTCTCTCTGCACTGGAGCAGCTCACCAGCAGGGCTCCTCCGCCGTCAGAAAAGCCCACACTCCTCCCATGTTTAAAAAACACAAACACGTGATTCTAAACAATAATGGTATGCATGTACATGTATGTAACTGTTTACATCAACAATTCACAGTGTGCCTCAGGCAATGCGGCCCAGTAACCGCACCAGCAAAGGCTGAAAGGTGAGCCTTTCAGTCTTGTCACTGTGCCTCCAAAACTTCACTTGTCCTACCCACGCCATTTCATATGACCAGAAATAAAATTTATCGGTAAAGGAAAATTATCGTAGCATCACTATTAGCCAGCCATAGAGTCATGCATTAGATTTTTTCCTTGCCTTTGAAAATGTTATGTGACATTTAAGATGTAGCACAGATATATACTATAATGCAAAGGGAACTGTGTGCTCATTCCCCACGGTAAGAAATACAGCATTGCTAATGTAGTTGAAGGTCCCTTTCATTACATGTTTAAAAAGCAGGTCTACTTGAATTGCAGAGAAACCGAAGGCATATCATGGTGGGCATTTCATTCATTCCCTCCTATTGCGGAATCCACAGAGAGCCCATCGAACGTAAAGGCAACGAAGGTGTTGTCTGCTACTTCTGAGGCCAGAAGGCTTCCTGGCTCCACAAATTATACCTTCATCTCCAGATCTCCCTCTCTTCCCTGAGGCTTAATAACAGCCTGAGCCTCCTTCCCACACTATAGAAACTGCAGCCTGAGCCGCTGCACTGGGAAGTATCGATCCAAGGGCAATCTCTCCAGCCGAGGCAGGACCTCGTGGGACGTGGCTGAAAATGGCAAATCATCACACCGAAGGACTAAACTAGAATTTAGGTGCCATCCAGATCTGAGCTTCTATCCATAAATCCTCGAAGTCCCTCCAGTCTTTTCAAAGGGCCCAGTGTGTTAGCTACTGCTGTAAAAACAGCTTAGACCTGGGGGGTTGCATCTCAGGGCTGGATTAGACGTGATCTCCACCTCTGTCTTTCAGGAATGGATATGTCTCTAGGTATTGAAGTTGTCTGACAACTCCTCAGTCACACTCAAGCTTTTATCTCAGCCGAAGTATAAAAAATGAGTGCAGACATAGGGACCTGCTTAAATGAGGGTAAAGGTAGTGATGTTTGAAATGCCACCTGGCTCTGTGGTCTTTAGGTCCTGGTGGGTGGGCCATATTTACTGAGAACCCACTAAGAATACTTTAGTCTGTGCTATCCGATGTCTCACAAGAAGTGAAAAACTTGGTTATATGTATTTATGTTTTCAGCCTATTCAGTTGGCATTTGAAAGTGTGCAATATCTCTGAAATCACTTTATAAACTCAACTTCTCCTTGCCAATGCAAGAATTTTCATGGTTATCAAAGCCGTTTTCATTGACCTCTGGATCGTTCAATGCAAATATCCTGTGACCAACAAAAAGCAGGAGGGTGGTCAGATTTGTGAGCCCTAGGGGAGTCAGTGAAGCCGGAATCAATCATCCTATCTAATAAAGAGGGAATATGCTAATTGACCCTCATGCTGTTGCAAAGATGGAGGCACCCACAGCCAATAAGGAGGGAATATGCTAATTGACTGCCCTGCCCTCAAAGATGATGACGCCCACAGCCAATAAGGAGGGAATATGCTAATTGACTGCCCTGCCCTCAAAGATGATGACGCCCACAGCCAATAAGGAGGGAATATGCTAATTGACTGCCACACCCTCAAAGATGGTGGTGCCCACAGCCACAAGATGGCAGCACCCAGTCCCCTCAGCCCCGCCGGGGCGCCTGCCTCCGGAGTCCCCCAGTCCCCTCAGCCCCCCAGCTACCTAGGGCCGGCCAGAGGCACAGGCAAGCCTTGGATGGCGGCTGCCTAGCCGACACTCAAGGCGCAGGCAAGCCTCAGATGTCAGCTGCCCAGCCGCCCAGGGCCGCCCAAGGCTCAGGTAACCAGGACTGGCCGAGGCTTGTGCTGATGGCAGTGGCAGCAGCAGAGGTGTGATAGGGTGTCGCCTTTCCCTGATCGCTGGGTCATCTCCCACCCCTGAGGGCTCCCGGACTGTGTGAGGGGGCTGGTCAGGCTGAGAGACCGCCCCCTCCAGTGCATGAATTTTCATGCACCGGGCCTCTAGTCTAGGATATAAATCTCCACAAAGGCAACCTCAAATACAATTATTAAGTATACCTATGTGTTGCTGAAAGTCCCTAAAAGCAACATACACTGCTAAAATGGATTGTAGGTCACCTTCTATAATCATTTGCCTGATAATTAGTTTCTTTTTAGTAAATAACTACATTTAATTGGTAAAGGTATTAAGATGATCATTCCTATTAGCATGCAGCCTCTTTGGTTTGGCATTTGTTCATTTAGCACATACTATATCCCTGTCAGTTGTGCTAGGCACTATAGGGGATACAGTTGTAAAAAAGACAATTCTTCAAAGTCAAATAAGTTACACTCTGGTAGTTACACTCTAAACCAAGAATGCAAATGACTATGTTCAAAAAGAGATGTTCTGAATGCTATTAAGGATTCAAAGGATGAAGAAAAACATCATGCAGGACTTCAGAAAAAATTATTAAGTTTGTTCATATGATATAGACCTTGAAGAATGGGTAGGATATTAATTCCTCAAGGATGAAAAAGAAAGACATTACGATCAAAATGGAGAAATAAATAGTGCTGGAAAACTGGACAGCCTTATGCAAAAAAAATAAAACTAGACCACTATCTTATACCATACACAAAAATTAACTCAAAATGAATTAAAGGCTTAAACATAAGATCTGAAACTATAAAATACATAGAAGAAAACATAGACAGTAAGGTCCTAGACGTAGGTTTATAGATGTTTTTGTGGAGTCGACTCCAATGGCAAGGGAGACAAAACAAAAATAAACAAATGGCACTACATGAAACTACAAAGCTTTTGCACAGCGAAGGACACTAGCAACAAAACAAAGAGCAACCTGCTCAATGGGAGAAGATAATTGCCAATCATACATCTGATAATGGATTAATATCCAATATATATAAAGAACTCATACATCTCAACATAAAAAAAACAAAACCCCAGCCCCCCAACCCTCCCCAAAAAATGGGCAGAGGGTCTGATAACATTTTCCAAAGAAAGCATACGAATGGCCAATAGACACATTAAAAGATGTTCATCACTAATTATTAGAGAAATGCAAATCAAAACCATAATGAGATATCACCTCACCCCTGTTAGAATGGCCATCATCAGAAAGACAAGCGATGCCAGCTGTAGA
Source organism: Eptesicus fuscus (assembly GCF_027574615.1). NCBI lineage: Eukaryota > Metazoa > Chordata > Mammalia > Chiroptera > Vespertilionidae > Eptesicus > Eptesicus fuscus. The sequence continues at coordinate 50,212,778 of NC_072490.1, read as the reverse complement.
AGATCGTGTGCAGAAAAGGCACCCTAGTGCCCTGTTGGGGAGTGTGAATTCAGACAGCCACTCTGAAAAACAGTGTAGTGGTTCCTTAAATATGAAGGGTAGAGCTACTATATGATCCACTATTCCACTTCTTGGTATTTATCAAAAAAATACAGAAACATTAATTAAAAAAGGTATATGCATCTCTATGTTCATTGTAGATTATTGACAATAGCTAAGAAACGGGAACAGCCTAAGTGTCCATTAAGGGATGAATGGATAAAGAAAATTAAAATAAGATTAGGTCTCCTCCTAATATTCAAAAAGAGTTCAGAACCTCCCTTAGGTGCCTTAGATTCTAAGAACTGACAAAGGAACATTTTCTATGTGTTTCTCCTTCTTCCTGGCTACTATAATCTTTTTTTTTCTTGTTTATTCTCCCTTCTTTTCTCTTGTCCAAATCATATTCCATATTTGCTTCCCTTCTTCCCCTTCCACTGCTCTGACTCATGATCTATAGGAAACACAACCTAAGGTGATTTCATTTTTCCCTTTTTAGTCACTTTCAATCAATACCTGGCAGCAAGGATGCAGGAAACAGCACACGGTGGGAGAAAAAAATGTCATAAAATCCTATTAGAAGAGTGTTCAGAGCTCCTTTGTTCATGACACCCAAAGCCGAGTTCCGTTCTTTTCTCTCAGCCAAGATCCCGGAAGCCATTCTTGAAACATTAGAGCTGGAATAGTGAACAAGGCCTGCTGTGATCTCAGTTACCAAAAGCCAAAGGGTAACTGGAACCAAATGGAAGCAGAGTAACACATAACCTTCTCTCAGATCTTCTCCCAAAGCAAGTGTTCAGGGCGGTCCTTGCTTCATTCATCCATTCATTTGTTTATTCATTAAGTTTCAATTGACCACCTATCATGTATGTAACAGACTCTCTGCCAATGAAACAAAGATAAGTAAGGCTTAGAAGAATGAAGCTGAACTGAGAGGTTGTGGAGAAAAATGGCCTCCAGTAAAAAATTCATACATAAATTAGTCTCATAGGAACAGCCACTGTAGAAAAATTAACATTGTGGCCACTGTCAGACACAGACACAACATGAATTCATTCAATCCTTCCAACTCTGCAAGGAAAGTCTTAAGAATCCCCATTTACAAATGAATTAAATGAGATTCAAAGAGGCTGAAACAACCTACATGCACTAAGTCACAAAGCTCAGAAGCAAAAAGACCTGATCAGAATCTGTCCTCAAATTCTAAGCCCTTGGTGCCACAGATGAGATGAAATAAAGGAGAATGTGACCCTACACTTTAGGAAAATTTGTTGTTTTTTTTCACTACTTCTGAGAGGTATATTCCAACAATAACTCCCCTAGTTTGATGCCTTGAGGAAGCAGAAAGGCAAGATGAGAAGTAAGGACAGAATGACAGTCAAAGACGTGACCCATTCCCAGTTTCCTGGTCCCTAAGCCCCTTTCCAGCACATTCAGACACACATGTGTGTGTTGGCACACACCATGCTCACAACCTCTCCCACTCATGGCATTATTTTCTCTTCCTGGAATATCTTTCCTATATTCCCTGGTCCTGTTAATGTAGGCAAATCCAGGTTGAAGCTCTGATTTTAATCAAATTCATATTTAGATTATTCCTGATTATTTAATTTCACAATGCCATCATTTCTGAACCAAAATTCTACTAGCTCCTATGAAATCCTGCCATTCAAATGACCTTGAACTTTTACACCAACATACCTTGTCTTGACAACTCAATCTGAATAAACCATGGTTCACATGTCCTTAAATACTTCCTGTTTTAGAGCATAGTTGGGCATAGAGAGTTGAAAAAATCTTTATTGAAAGATATACTTGAGAACAGGAGGGGGAAAATTGATAGTGCAATGTGAGTGGGAGCCAGGTGTCAATCAATATATTTGGCCAGGACATGCATACCATTTTTATAGGTAATCAATCACAGCCATCTCCAGGAGGCACTTGATGACTGGTAGTCTTGATGTGGAGGAAACTTGACTGACAGCAGGAATGGGAAACAGTCCAAGATACTGCTGGTGTCACTGCTGAACTCTGTCAGCGACAGCACAGTAAGCCATAATGGGGCCTGAAGCCTGCGCCAGGAAGGCACAGCATCGAAATGGAGAGGGGCCCAGCTGCACCTGATCAGCATTCTCACCAGGTGTTTTATTTCTGCTTTTAAGTAATCCAGAGGATTCTGAATTTTGAGGATTTTGTGCTTGAGATTGTGGAGAAAACATTGATGGTCTGACCCATAGGAAATGCTGAACTGGATACAGTTTTCAAATACTGAAAGAATATTCTCTCAATTTTTTTTTGTGCTGATCACAATGTAACAGCTATTGATATGATGCTTTTAAGCTTCATTGGCATTATTAGTATGCTTTCTGGAACTTACTCAAGTTTAGACAATCAAGAAGACCATAAATCAGGCCCTGATTTGTAACACTTGCCGGTTTCTGTGGCGCACATGCTCCCACCATGAGCTGCCTCGGGCTACCAACGGGCATCACTAAGGGGGAGATGGGAAAAGGGAGCCAGATCCACAGGGACAATGGATGTGTGCAGTTAAGTAATTAAGAAACTAGGTTTTGACTATTCCTTACCTTTGTCTTCAATACAATTTATTTAATTTTAAGTTTTTATAATTTGCATTTTAATAAAGGCTGTGTTCAAAGGCCAGCTTAAAAAATTCTGAAATTCAACAATTAGCTCTTGCAAGCTATTGAAGCTGACTTCAGCACTCAACTCTTTCCTCTTGCACTACTTTCTTTCTATCTCATTATGTTGAGACTAGAGGCCTGGTGCATGACATTTATACACTAGGTGGGGGAGGGGAGTCCCTCAGCCTGGCCTGCACCCTTTAGCAGTCCAGAGCTCTAGGGGGATGTCTGACTGACGGCTTAGGCCCCGCAGGGAGTGGGCCTAAGCTGCAGTCAGACATCCTTAGCACTGCTGTGGAGGTGGGAGAGGCTTCCGCCACTGCCACTGTACTCACCAGCCATCAGCCCAGTTTGTGGCTGAGTGACGCTCCCCCTGTGGGAGCGCACTGACCACCAGGGTACAGCTCCTGTGTTGAGTGTCTGCTCCCTGGTGGTCAGTGCATGTCATAGAGACTGGTTGTTCCACTGTTTGGTCAATTTGCATTTTACCCTTTTATTATATAGGATAATTTTCATCACAGTACTCATCAAAATCTAATAGTATTTATTGTGCACAGTACTGTCGACTTCCCACATATCTATAGAACAGACACTCATGAGAACAGTAACCTTGTTGCTTTTTACTGTATTGTATTCCCAGCACCTGGAATAACCCTGGCACCATAGTACATGCTCAGTTAAGATGTACCAGAGGCTGAGTGAAGACAGAATATATAATACCATTCAATTGGTGAGAAAAAGACAAACTAATGGAACCTGGTCTAAGGAAATAGCAGGCATTACAAGTGAAGAAATTTGCAAGGCCAATGTTTAGAAGATGTCAATCTCAGCGGAAATGAAGGAAATGTCTTTATTATAATTACTCTGCACCCTGCCCGCAGCAGGGACTGTTTCTCTCCACACCTCCTTGGAGCTTATTTTACAAGGGTGATCCTCAAACGTGTGTGTGTCCATAAGAGATTCTGACTCAGGAAGCTCGTGACTGTATTTTTAAACCAGAACCTTAGATGACTCTGATTCTGGTAATTCAAGCATCTCTCTGTGAAAAGCACAGTTAATGGATGCAGTGTTCTTAACCCTGGCTTAGCATATGCTTAGGGGTGGGGGGTGGGGTGGGGGGTGGGGTGGGGGACTAGGGGTGCTAGGAGGATATCAACAATAGAGATGCCTGACCACCATTGCTTCTCATACACTTTCATTGAAGATTTCCCCTGGGCATTTTAAGGATCATCTTTTATGTGATTTTTTTTTTTTTTTGCTTGATGAAATCTAAAATCTAACATATAGCCAGAGTCTAACATTTGAGAAAACAGTCTTCATTAGCAACACTTCCTGTTTTATCTCCATAAGTATAAATACTACCTAAAGAGTGAGCTCACAGAACTAGAGAATTACAAAGCCATGTGTCTTAAAAAACATAGTTCAGATTTTGAACCATTTACACTGGCCTTTTCCACTGTCTTTTTTGAAATATGCCTATACATTAACCACACAAATATGTATGTCTCTGTAGAGACAGTTGACTATGGTTATTGTGAGCAGGGCGTGCTTGGGGTTAAATGCTAGCTCTACCCCTAGCCTGTGGTGTGACCTTGAAGAGATTCTCTAACCCCCCATGCCTCAGTTTCCCCACAGGGTGATTGTGAGGATTAGAGACTCAAAACTTGTGAAGTGCTTAGCAAAAGTGAGGAGGGCTCTTTAGTGCTGCTGTCACATCATTAACCACCAGTGCAGCCTTAGCTCCGGAAATGTATGTCCTCAAAGGAGAGGAAAAGGCTGATGGTGAAGAAGGAAAACCACCTACCACATCAGCATGTGTACTGTAGCCGATGATAGCTTGATAATAATTGCAATTTAGCATTTACATAAACTGCATGACGTGTTGCCTAGGTTCTCAGTGACTCTCCAAAATAATACAATTCCCTTCAAATCTTCCAGTGAGGTGAACTTGGGGAGGGGGGGGGATCTTCTATTATGCTGGACCAATAAAAAAAAAATTCAAGTGGCAGCCAGCATCATCTTTCAAATGGCTTCTCAGAAATGGGGGAAATTACATCATTTTACACCATTTTCACTGCAAACCAGCAGAATGAAGCAGGTTCTGAAAGGGAACCTGGGTCAGCAGAGAAAAATTCTAAAGACCATTAACATGGCATAGCCATGATGATTCTGAAGATAACTGCTCAAATTCCCTTGTATTCCCCTAGAGGGGAGTTAAAGGTTTTTTTGATAATCCAGTTTACAAAGTGAAATTATTTTTAAAAAGAAAATAGGTAAGGGTATGATAAATGCAAGATTCAGGATAGTGGTTGCTCTGGGAGGTGAGGAAGGGAAATTGGCATCAGAAAGAGGGCTTCAGGATGAACAATGGTATTACAACGTTCTACTTTCTTAAGACGGGTGTGTAAATAGAGATTTATTATGTGTGTATACATGTAATACATACATACAGAAGTTTTCAACATTTTTTATCTCATGGCACACATAACTAATTACTCAATTTCTACAGCACATCAAAAAATATATTTTTTGCCAAACTGACAAAACAATAACAACAACCCTATGATTTTGATTCATTTACACCAGACAGCTATTGTTGTGTTGGCTGTTGTCATTTTTTTTACTTGACAATCTAAGGAAAAAGAGATCAGTGCCCCTGACCAAATAGTCAGATATTGAACGTTTTAAAAATTCTTGCAGCACACTAGTTGAAAATTGCTGAAATATAGTACAATATCACAACTAAGAAATTGTCCTTGGTACAGTCTATAGACCTGATTTAAATCTCACCAGTTTTGCATAAGCTCTTCTATGCATGTATGTGTGTGTGTTTACTTCTAAGCAATTCTATTGTAAATGTAGATTCCTATAACTACTACCAGTCAAGGTACAGAGCAGTTTCATAATAAATGTCCCTCATAAAGCCACCCCCTTTCCTCCCTGATCTATTATAATACCTCACAACCATTAATATGTTCTCCATTTCTATAACTTTGTCATTTTAGAAATGCTACATATATCCATACTACACACACACACACACACACACACACATACACACACACACACACTAGAGGCCCAGTGCATGAAATTCATGCACTGGGGGTGGGGGGGTGTCCCTCAGCTCAACCTGCACCCTCTCCAATCTGGGACCGCTCGGGGGATGTCCAACTGCCTGTTTAGGCCCGATCCCAGGGACCGGGCCTAAACAGGCAGTCAGACATTCCTTTCACAATCCAGGACTGCTGGCTCCCAACTGCTCACCTGCCTGCCTGATTGCCTCTAACTGCTTCTGCCTGCCAGCCTGATCACCCCCTAACCATTCCCCTGCCAGCCTGATTGAAGCCTAACTGCTCCCCTGCCAGCCCGATCGTCCCCAACTGCCCTCCCCTGACAACCTGGTCACCCCCAAATGCCCTCCCCTGCATATTCCCTCTTTATTAGATAGGGTTTTTTGTTTAACATATTGGACAGCCCTAACTGGTTTGGCTAGGTCAGTGGTCGGTAAACTCATTAGTCAACAGAGCAGCAAACTGTGGCTCATGAGCTGCATGGTGCTCGCGAGCCACAGTTTGCCGACCACTGGACTAGGTGGATGGAGCATCGGCCTGCAGACTCAAGGGTCACAGGTTCGATTCTGGTCAAGGGCATGTACCTTGGTTGGGGGCACATACCCAGTGGGGAGTGTGCAGGAGGCAGCTGATCAATGTTTCTCTGTCATAGATGTTTCTAGCTCTCTATCCCTTTCCCTTCCTCTCTGTAAAAAAATCAATAAAATATATATTTTAAAAAAGAAACATTTAAGATTCCTCCATATCTGCCTGGCTGGTGTGACTCAGTGGTTGAGACCCCGATCATGGCGTGGGGGTGTGCGCCCCTGCCGGGCTGAGACCCCAGCCCAGGCTGCCACTGCTGGGAGGGGATCGGGCTGTGGGGGGTTAATTTGTCTTTGTTTTTTATAAAGGGTCAGGAGGGCCTCTGGGCAGCATTCCGCCAGGCCGCTTACTCTGTAGGCTCTCAGCGGCAGCCCTCCCTGAGACTGGGGGACTCCAGCGGGGCTGAGAGGACTGGGTGCTGCCATCTTGTGACTATGGGCGCTGCCATTTTGTTGTGGAGTGATGGTTAATTTGCATATTACTCTTTTATTAGATAGGATTCCATCATACAGTATATAACCTTTTGAGATGGGCTTTTTAAACTTAGCAACTTTAAAAATGCATCTGAGTTGTGTGTAACAATAGTCAATTCCCTTTTATTGTTGATAGTAGTGCATACACATACTTTTAAATTGTGCCATTATAAAAAACTAGAGGCCCGGTGCACAAAATTCATGCACGGGTAGTGTCCCTAGGCCTGGCCAGCAATCAGGGCTAATCTGTGGGGCTACAAGTGGGGAAATCAGGGGGCCCCCACTGGCACCCACCTTGGACGGCCTGGCACTGCCCACTCACCAGCCCTGCCCCCCATTGCGGCCGCCAGTCACCTCCCTCTGCGGGACAATGGGCAGGGCAATCGGGGGGCCCCTGCTGGCACCTGCCTTCGCTGGCCTGGGGCCTGTGGGCTGGGGGCAGCTCCTGTGTTGAGTGTCTGGCCCCTGGTGGTCAATGTGCATCATAGCAACTGGTCATTCCACCAGTCATCCTGCTGTTTGGTCAATTTGCATATTAGGCTTTTATTATATAGGATGAGCATTAGATGACAGAGTTAAAAGGTTGAGTTAAAACAATGAGAGAGAAGATTTTTACTTAAATAACCTCTTAAATCACCCATTTCAAAGCAAGAAAAAGAAAAGTATAATTGGCTACCTGGGGATGTGTGGACTAAGAAGAACTCAGGAGTCCAACTTTGAGATTTTGACTTCTATAAATATATTACCATGTTAATACTATTAAGAATTCTCCACTACCATGATGATGAAAACACAGATTTTTTTTTAAAGAAAGTAAAAGATAGTGTTGATCTCACCGAGCTTACTACCTAGAAAGTACTTTGGTAGGATGGGCTGGTAAAATATGTGAGGTAGTGATTCTAATACAATTTGCCAATTTTGAGAAGATATTTAACCAAGGGGTAAAAAGTTTTCTAGGGTTTCTGTGTCATCCCATCATCTTTGTTCATTCATTCATGTAAGAATTCATCCATCCACTTATTCAACAAACATGTCTTACATGCCAGCTGCATGCCAGCACTCAGACCTAGTTCCTGCCATAAAGTATCAAATCGCTTAATAAAGGAGAAAGACCAAGAGCGCAATTCTCTTTCACCAAGTCATATGCTCTTTTACAAACCCCAATATCCCTCTCCAGTTCACAGATGAGAAAACAGAGGCACAAAGAAGGGAAACAATTTATCCAGGGTCACGCAGATGAAAGTCATGAGTCATTTAAAATGCCAATGTAATATAGCCATGTGACATTTAACAATGGGGATATGTTCTGAGAAATTTGCCAATAGGCAATTTCACTGCATGAACATCATAGAGGCACCTACACACATCTAGATGGCATAGCCTACTATACACCTAGACTATAAGGTAGAGCCTATTGCTCTAGGCTACAAGCCTATACTGCATGCTGCTATACAATACAACACGTGATTAAATCAAGCACAGAGAAAATGATGCAATGAAGAGACAAGGTAAACATGAGATGCATGAGGCTGCTGCCAGCATGACACAGTATACCAGTTTACAGCAAATTTTAACTTTTTTTATAAGTAGAAAGACCATACTCTAAAATGACAATAAAAAGTGTAGGGTAGTAAATATATAAACCAGTAACATAGTCATATATTATCATTATCTTGTACTAGGTACTGCATGTAATGGTATATGCTATACTTTTATATGGCCGGTAGTGCAATAGGTTTGTTTACATCAGCATCAGCACAAGCATGTGAGTCATGCCTTGCACTATGATGTTAGAGCAGCTGTGAGGTCACTAGGCAATAGGAATTTTTCAGCTCTGTTACAGTCTTATGAAACCACTCCTGTATATGTGGTCCCTCATTGACCAAAATGTCCTTAAGTGGCACATGACTATATAATAGCTACAATGAAAAAATGTTCATAAAGAAGTAGCTCTGGAGATTGGTCCTCAGACCCCATCATAACTTTTGGGCATTTGTTAAAACTGAATTTCTGGGAAGGCTGAGATTGTTCTATTTGAGCAAGCATCCTAAGAGTTTGGGAACTGCTTCCAGGGAGTTTCTGTTGACTATTCTATTGTTGGAAATCAAATTAGCTTAGGCCATCCTTCTATTTAAAAGAAGAAATGAACAAACCACTGCAACCCCCAGAGGCCTTTGTTCTCTTGCTTTTTTCTTTGTTCTTTTTCTAGTCTCTCTCAAGAATACAATGCAAGTGCCTTCCTTTCATTCCTTTGTTTTCAATGAAGCAGAACAGCCCCATTTCTCACTCCATGGACACCCTGAGAAAGAAGATCAGAGGCAGCAGACTAGTGATAAAAATAGGACACCTTACCCACGTTGCTTAGGCAAGACCCTCTCAATTTTTTAAAGAGGGAGGTGTGGCATCTCTGCCAACTGCTGCCTCCTCAGGTTCCTTTAGGAGCACTTACCCAGAGTTCTAGAACAGTCTAGACTGCACACAGAAGAGGTTTGTGTTTTGTTTAGGCTGCCTCTGCACCTCCTGGGTGGCACAGCTTCCATTGTAATGTGTCTGCATCTGATACAGGCAGAGATAAATGGACCGGGCCACCTGCTTTGTAATTCAGTCGGTTGCAGAATACAAACCGCAGAGCAAGAAGGTTTACCTTGCACTTTCTTGGTTAGAATTCTCTCTCTTTCAGTCATACATTCTTTACCAACACCAGTATTTCTTTCTGGTTTAAAGATGAAAAAGTTGAGGCACAAAAAGGGTAAGAAATTGTCAACATAAGAAACATCCAAATCTGTAAGAATTTATTTGAGCCAAATGACAAGAGTTGCTGGGAAGCAAAATCTCAAGAAAATGGCAGTTTTGCCACTTATTTTATGCATCAGAATCAAAGAGGAAAACATAAGGGGGTGTTTCTGGGGGGGGGGTATGTGAAATCCATTGACGATAGATTAGGATGGCGGGAGAAAGCAAAGTGGAGGGAGGGAATTTCTGGGATTGGATAAAAAGTAGAAGGAATGGACACATCTTTTACACAGGCAGGTATAGGATAGCTAACAGTTAACAATTAACATGAAAACCATAACAATGAGGGTATTGTAGTCTCTGCTCTGTTGCCAGTGGGGAGGGGGAATTACTTTGACAATCCAGATGTATGTTATTAGGTGATGCAAAAAGACAACAGACAGACTTCGTTAAGGTGAAGACTGACCTTTGTTAGGGAAAAATACAACCTTAGGGCATGCCTACCCACCATAAGCTGCTTTTAGTTAGAAAGTTTTAATTTCAGGCCATCCTATGTCATTACTTTTTGTCTCTGAGTTTGCAAAGCTGCCATGCAGGCTTCCCCTGAGCTTGTCAGGCTTAGTATGTGGCCCCTTTGTGTCCACAAAATGGTCATTTCAAATAGCAATGAATTCACACAGGAAGTTTAGTACCAAGAAATGAGAGCCAGAAAATGGAGGAAGCATCTAATGACTCTGGCCCTGGCTGCACATTAACATTGCCTGGGCGGAGCTTAAAATCGACACAAACACAAAAAATGTGAAGCACTGATTCTCAGGAGCCAGCCCCAGGAATTCAGATGAACTGGTGTGGAGTGTGTGTGGGCATCCATGTTTTTTGAAAGCTACCTGAGTACTCCTAATGTGAAGCCTAGGCTGAGAGCCATCGAACTACATCAGTGGTTCTCAACTGTTACGGCTTTAACTAGCTAGTTGATATTAATAATAGGAAGAGAGCAAAGGGGAGACTAGACATTGTAAGCATGGCCATCTGGGCAGCTTCACCAGGAAGTGCAACTTCATGCTTACCCAGGGAACCACTGGTCCATTCCCTGCAGATCACTGGGGGAAGGAATAAAACAAAGGGGGAGATGGGCACATGGGCAGTGAAGTTGGGTGATGTAAGCAAGGAGCTTGCATGTCAGTCTAGCCTGGTGAACAAAGATAATTGGCTAGGAGGGCAGAGCCACTCGTAAGGGTGCAAAATCCTGAAGGCGTAATTGGTTAAGCTCCCAGTTAAAGACCCCAGACAAAGAATTTGTACTCTCCTTCTTGCTCTTGTGCTCCTGATTCTCACTTGCTCCAGGGCCTGCACTCGCCCATGCACTACCCTGCCATGTGACCTTAGCAGCTGCATGGCCATGGCCATGTGGGTCCCACACGTGATGGACTGCAGCTGGGAATACAAGCTAACCTAGCCGGATGCTGGACTGGACCCTGCTTTAATATGGAGCAGACACTCTGGGCAGTGGCTTTGATCTTGGCCCTGCTGAAAACAAGATTGGATTTTTTCTATGGCAAGATGGGACCTTGGAAGGGAACCCCCTTCATCTTACATCATCAATAAAGCTTTCCACAATACCTCATCCGGCCCTGGGGGCCTCAGGGAATTCTTTTTCTCGTGGCTCACCAAGAACTCCACGTCCACCAGTAACAGCGGGGATGCAGAAGGCACCCCACTGATAATAAAACTTCAGTGTCGCTCAGAACCACAGGGAGCTGGGCTCTACCCTCAGAGTTTCTAAGTTAATACATTTGAGGTGGGGCCCAAGAATTTGCATTTCCAACAAGTTCCCGAGTGATGTTGCTGCTGCTGGACTTGGGACCACACTTGGAGAACCATTGGACTGGATAAGAATGTAATTGCTGGGAAAGGCAGACTGAGGGTGCAGTCTTTCAATCCTCACTGGGCTGCACAAGAATGGGCTTGGGCCTGGGTCACTTCCTTACCAAGAGATAAAGAGCCTGTGTAGCCTGTGCTGGAGTATGACCGACCTTCTGTGGGAATATCCTGAGCCCTCTTTTGTCTCTGCTGAAAGTGTGTCATATGGCACCGGGCCAACCCCACTGCTATGTCTGCCTCTGCAGGGAGGTACAGGGTTCCTTGCACTGTGGCAGGAGAAGGATGCACATAAATTGCCCTGTGTTGACCACCTGGAGTGCCCCCCCCCCCCGCCCCCGTCCCCTACCCCAGCCCTCTCCTACAGGCCCTGGGGGACCAATGCCTACTCTCAAAGCTGTTCTTGCTCTATCTCTTCCTTAGGTAAGAAGAATGCTCTTCCATCTAGTGCTGGGCTGCATTCTGTTTTCCTTGGTGACTCCAAAATCAAGATGCAATGGGCAGATGTGTTTAGATTCCTCTCTGGGATTGGTAACTGGTGCATGGTATCCTGCTTGACAGCAATAATACATCGTGGTTAAGACTCCCAAATTAATATCTCAATTCTACCACTTACTAGCTGGTAGAAGATGAGGAAATCACTTATCTTCTTTAGCAGTGATTTTCAACTAGGGTGGGGAGTGGGGTTAACTCCCCCTTACACACACTGGGGGACATTTGGTCATATCAGGGAACATTTGATTTCCATAGCTGACAGTTTCTCTCAACCTGGCATCTAGTGGGGAGAGGCCAGGGATGCTGCTAAATAACTTACAATGACCAGGAATTAGCCAGCCTCAAATGTCAATAGTAGCAAGGTTGAGAAACACAGCTCAATATAACTATAGTTTTCTCATCCTTAAAATGGGGATTATTAGTTATCTGCCTCATAAAATTAGTGTGAAGATTAAATGAAATATGGCATGTAAAGGAATTGGCACTGTACCTAGAGACTGTTAGTTACTGAGGCAAATCCCTTTCATACATTGTCACCAGCCTTGATAAGAAATGGGGGGGGGGGGGGGGCGTGGTTCCTTAAGTGTAGCAATTGGTACTATGGTATCCAGTGGATGGGTTTGGGGTGAGGAGTGGAAACACTTTGCCCCAAATGCAGGCAGCAGAGAGTGCACTGTCTTTAGGTAATACTGGAGTAAAAACCATAGCAAACTGGACTAACATCACTCTGTTTTTTCTATCACCAAACACCAGAAATTCTAAACAAGGTTGTAAATCAAATACTCCTCCCACCCCTTCGATGCATCACTTCCATCACTACACCCTCTCCTTTCCACTGGATATAACAGCTGACTAAGAACCAGGCACTTATCTAAGTGCTTTACGTATTTACTCATCTAATAACTTTAGTAATAAACTGAAGTTTGTTGTGAGCAAGGTATTCATGCTATTCCCATTTTATAGATGAGAAAGATGAGAACCAAAGAAGCTTGATAATGTGCTCACAATCTCTCAGTGAGTAAGTGGTAGAGAGCTGGACCTGAACCCAGGAGTCTTGCTCCAGAGTCCATGTTCATAGTTACAGAACTAGGTAGCCTTCGGCCATATGTCACTGCCACCCCAAATTACTGCTAAGTAAACCTTTTGAAGAACCGGACTTCAGTTCTCCTAATGCATTAGGCATTTTTCTATCAGAAAATAGGCAGCTTCAGTGTTGAGTAAATTTCCCTGTAATACTAACACTGGGAAAATTTCACAGTAATGAAAATTTTCCCAGTGTTAGTAAGGAAAATTAAGCTCCCAGTTAAAATCCCCAGTTGTTGTTGGGGCCTCATTCTCATAGGCCTATAGGTCATGACTTGGTAGACCAGATATTCTAGCAGCTGACACAGAGCAGGAATCTGAATAAATGTTTGTTGACTGAATTCATATCTTTTGAGTTCAGATAAATGCTCAGAGGCCCAGTTCCTATTGATGTATTTGCTTGTTTGTGGGCAGAAAGCAACATCTGCTCCCCAGATCCCTGTTTTTTCTTCAAAAGTTTCGGGTGCCTTTTCACGGGTTGGTTCGCCTCAGTGTGAGTAAACATGTGCCCCAGCTTCCTTTGTGCTGAATAATGGCTTCGTAGGGTCTAATTTCACAGATAAAAAGCAGAATCAATCATTCTATTTTAGGATTTGGTAAAGAGGTATTGAAGCAGGAATTGGCGAAATGCAACTCAAGGGAGAAATAATTTAGTTTCCCATGGAAATATTCCGCTTCTAAATTTGCTCTTGAAGACAATGCAGGGAAATCAAATGTTTGAATCGGGCAAGTTTGAAACCATTAGCTCTAAACCATCTGAATGACAAATAAGATTACAAAGGGAAGGGTTAAATCTGGGACATTCACTCTTCAAGGAGCCTTCAGATGTGCCCTCACACACAGAGCTGTGCAGATGGTAATTAAAGCATTTTCCCACAAGGCGGATAAACTAAGAGAGGTTTGAAAGGGCTTACCTCTCTACCCATGGAGAGGTGGTATCTATTAGACCGTGTGTCTAATCTATCAAAGAGGTGAGCAGCACCATGCAATTGTACTAGTATTTTCAGATAGCAGAAATGCCAAAATTTTACTTTAATCATTTTTTGGGGGAAATTCTTTAAAATATATTAACCATTTTTCCACCATCTTAAAAGCAGACAGCATTTTTGTGCTCAAATAATGAATAGTAGCTATAGGACTGTATATAATAAAATAATCCTCTCCAGTGTTACTGACTCATTTTTTCCTACACTTAACACTAAAGGCTCAGCCTGCTATTCTTTGTGTCCATCGATCTTTGCTGTCTCTGCCAGTCACTCCCCACTAATACCTATGGGTTTGTTTCTGGTGGTCGTGCCTTTTATTCTATTCTATTCCTCTTGCCTGTTCTGTCCTGTTGCAGTCTGGGACTCCAGATAACTAAGCTTGTTAGAACAGTTTTGAACACAAGAGTAATGGGCTCTAAATGAAACAGTGGAGGGTTCTCCTATGAGTAAGGGGAAGAATAACATAGTCATTACTTATTTATTTTTCTTTTTTATTTAATTTATTGGGGTGATATTGGTTAATAAAATTATATAGATTTCAGTTGTACAATTCTATAATACATCATCTTATATTGTATTGTGTGTTTGCCACCCCAAGTCAAATCTCCTTTTATCACCATTTATCCCCCCTTTACCCTCTTCTACCTCCCCCACTCCCTTTCCCTTTGGTAAACACCATGCTGTTGTCTGTCTATGAAGTGTTTGTTTGTTTGTTTGTTTGTTTTTGCTTATTCCCTTCACCTTTGTCACCCAGCCCTGCTAACACCCTCCCTTCTTAAACTGTCTTGATGATTACTATTTTCATTTTTTAGAGTGCTTAGGTACTAGGATAATGTGATCAAATCAACTTCAGGTTAGTAAGGTTTTACTGTACCCTTAAAAAAACATTGAGGTCAAATTATTAAGCCTCTGACTCTTACATCTGGAAACAAATTATAAATACAGAATACTCTTGAACTGGTGAAGCAGATATTCTTATTCCATATTTTTAAATAATGAAATGATGACTCAAAGGGTAACTGATTTGACTAAAGCAGGCAAAGAGTTAGATCTAAAGCACTAATTGAATCTTGACGCTCAACCCCTGAGCTACACCGGCTGGGCCACCTTTTTAAAAAGCCATTGAGTTGCTCTGGCTGGTGTGGCTCAGTTGGTTGGAGCATTGTTCCATACACTCATAGGTGGCAGGTTCTATTTCCAGTCAGGGAACATACCCAGGATGTGAGTTCGATCCCTGGTCTGGAGAAGGCTAATTGATGTTTCTCTCTTACATTGATGTCTCTCTCTCTATCTTTCCCTCTCCCTAAAATCAATAAAAAACATGTCCTCGGGTGAGGATTAAACAAAAAAGAAAGGGGAAAAAAAAAGCCATTCAGGTACCATTTTTAAAAGCAACAAAATGTACCAAATACCAAAGAATAACTCTAACAAAATATGTGCAAGACTATTTTCTACTGAAAACTATGAATATTATACAAAAAAAAACTTAAGTAAATATGCCATGTGCATAAATAGAAAGAAGAGCATATTCTAAAATTGACAAGTCTTCCAAGCTGATCTATATATTCAATGCAATCCTAATCAAAATTCCAGCAGATTGTTTTTGGTAGAAATTGGCAAGCCGATACTAAAATTATCATGAGATAAGAAGAGCCAATCATAACCAAGATTATTTTGAAGAAGTAGGAATTGCATTCAAATAACAAGACCCATTATGAACCTATAATGTTTAAACCAGTGTGCTATCGGTGCAGCAGTACACACAGAGAAAGTAGGACAGAAGAGGAAGTCTGGAAACAGACCCACACATGTGTGATCACCTGACATGACAGAGGAATACTGCTGTGAGCTGGGAAAGGTAAGTAAAGCTGGGTCTGCTAGATATCCAAATGGAAAAACAACAACACAGACCTATCTGACCTCCCACTTTACACTGTATACAAATGCTAGTCTCAAATGGGTTGTTTTTCTAAATAAAGAATAATAAAACTTTTAGAAGGAAAAAGTAATAAAATATATTTATGACTGTAGAGTAGGTAAAATTTTTATGAATTGACATTAAAATTACTACCCATAAGAAAAACATAAAATATCAAACTATATTAAAATTAAGAGCTTCCGTTCATCAAATTACAGCATTAAGAAAGTTTAAAAGCAAAACCTACACATTTACAATATAACTTGGAAATTTTAGAATATTCTTTTCTTTCTACTTATGCACATGGTATATATAAGTCCAACAAAGACACATATTAAAAATGCATCAAGAACTCCCACAAATCAAGAATATAAAGACAAAAAAGTCAACAGAAAATGGGGCAAAAGACTAGAGTAGTAACTTTGACAGTGTTTATACAAATGATCAGTAGGCAAAGGAAAAAGTACCCAACTTAATTAGTCATTAGGAAAATGTACTCTAAACCACAAAGCAACATGACCACATACCCACCGAAACGGTAAAGATGACAAAGACACTCAATACCAAATGAAGATAAGGGTATAAAGCAACTGGAATTCTTACACATGACAAGTGGGCATGTACAATGGTAGAACCACTTTAGAAAACTGTTTGGTAATATCTACTAAGTTGAATATATACATACACTATGACCTAGAAATCCCACTCACAACAGAAATATATCCCAACAAAAACATCCCAGTGTACACCAAAAGACATGTCCAAAAATGTCCAGAGCAGCACTATTCAAAATAGCCTAAAATAGAAAAGAAACCAATTGTCCTTCAAGAGTAGAATGGATTAATTTTATATCCACACAAAGGAACACTATAAAGAATTAGAATGAACATACTAATACTACACACAGTATAGAGAAATGGCATACATGATGTTGAGTAAAAGAAGCCAGACACCAAAGAGTACATTTCTGATTACTCCAGTTATATAAATTTCAAAAACAGTCCAAACTCATCTCCGGTGTTGGAAGTCAGAAAGTGGTTACCTTTGCTGGATGTGATGATGAGGAAGGGGCAGAGGAGGCGTTTCTGAACTGCCAAATCATGTCCCAAGGTGTGTCCATCAAGCTGCACCCAATGGAGACTTCTCATTGTGTGTGCTACATTTAGTAAGAATTAAAACAGAAAGCTCTCTAGCTTTTTGTGTGTAACCAGAGTTGAAAACCACCTATCTAGAAGTCAGACCAGACTTCTTCCCTTCTTTCTTTCTTTCCTTCCAGACCTACCCATCCAAGCCTTCCTTTCTCGAATTCTCTGGCTCCAAAGTGTCAACCACTGTTTCGGGTACAAAGGACACAGAGGAAAAAGCTATCATCCTTCCTTCAAGAAGAGAAATGTTTTCTCAGCTATTAATTTCAGCCTGTGCCTGACAGAATGCTTCCCTTGCTCGCACTGCAGTGGTCACACACGGAGTTATCACAAAATGTAGCTGCAGGGTTGGATGAGCTTCCTGAAGAATTCTGTTGCTAGTGAACAGGACACGATCACACTATTGGCAGCCTCGACTGCAGCAGTATTAAGTGTCCGGAGTGTGCTGGGTAACATTTGGCCCCAACTACAACAGAGGATGTTGAATGCTGAACTGCTGGCCCCAGAGTTCTAGGGCCTCGAGGTTTCAGTTGTATCTGGCATAAGGATTATTCCACTCCCACTGGGATGGTCCTATTCCCAGTCAACACCACCACATGCTTTCTGGAACATAAATGATTGTCATCCTTATTATGCATTGTGGTTGGTCTGTTATAAGCAGTGTGTGAAAATTGGACTTTTCTTCCTTTTTATTATTTCTTCTCAACTAACTCCCTCTCTGTGTGAAATAAATAATAAGCAACATCACTGCAGAATCTAGGCTTTGCGTTTCCAAAACACATCCCCAAGCTCATGTCTTTGTCCTCAGGCACTTCCGATAACCAAGGCACTGGCTGACATGGAAAATCAAAGCAAATCATCTTTGTCTTTCACAGCACACTCTGTCTTTTAAGAACGTGGCCATTGATTATTTGACCATGGGCATTATGCCAAGGCTTTCCTTCGTAAACAAACAAGATGAGCTAACCTTGGCCTGCATCCTGTCTTTAGTTTATACTCCCTCTGACTGCTGCAACCAGAACATCTAAATACTAGGGGCCAACGTGCCCTGGGAAGTTACCAGTGACTTCACCTTGGGCACAGATTCTCCTTTGCCTATACCTTCCTTCTAAGCCAGGTGACCCATCCTGATAAGAACATATAATATTTTCAAGAAAGGGGTTTTTATTTCACTGATTTCTCCTCACCCTTCATGTCCCAGATTATTACTTTCCAGGGCAGGACTCCCTAACCCTTCCAGAATAGTTCAGGTTCGCATATTATAAACGTTCACAGAATTATATAATTTTCTTTTATAGCACTTAGTCCAATTGTAACCAATCAATTTTTGTGATCATTTGTCTCATTCACTGATGTATTGCCAGAACTTTACAAAATGCTTAGCTCATAGTAGATGCTCAGTAAATACTGTTGAGTGAATGAGTAAATGAATGAATGAATGAAACCCTCCTAAAATTTTCCATTGTTGAAAAATTTCTTTCTTCTCTAAGATTATTTTCTGTTGCTGTAGATGAAGCACATCACCTTTTGCTCTGCATCAGTGGAGATGGATGGCAGACAGGTGGCCAGCAGTTCCCTGTCAGAGCCCTTCAGATAATTATAAATTATGGCAAAGATACTTATTCTGAGGTTTTATGTCTTGGTGATTTTCTCGGAAGGAGACCTAGGTCATGAGGACAAATTCTAAAAGGAAGGAAGGGTA
This sequence comes from Eptesicus fuscus, assembly GCF_027574615.1. NCBI lineage: Eukaryota > Metazoa > Chordata > Mammalia > Chiroptera > Vespertilionidae > Eptesicus > Eptesicus fuscus. Next base: position 50,194,028 of record NC_072490.1, on the reverse strand, counting down.
AGGAATATGCCATCTATATCCTCTGTTCACTGGCATTAGAGTCGTACTTTGGACTTTTTTTGACCAAATCCTTCCAACTCTCTACTTATAGGTCTCTTCTCCACAAATCATAAAACTGGACTGGATCAAACCAGAGGCACCCTGCTCTATACCTTTGCTTATTAATTCATTTAACAAATATTTTTAAGAGCATAGAATGTGCTAGGCACTAGTGACTCAAAAGTCATCTAGAGAAATGGGGTCCTGCCTTCAAGGCATCCAATTAGGACTGGGGAGAAGAGGATGATTAGGGAAGTCTTTCTGGAATAAAAGTTGCCTAGATCAGTGATTTACCTCTATCACAATCAACTGCAGGTCTTGATAAAATACAGATTCCTGGTCCCCTCCCCACTTTCTCATTGTCTGGGGTGGGCCTGAGATGCCGCATTTTTTACCAATTCCCAGGTGATGCTGATGCTACTGATATGAGGCCCACACTTTCAGAGTCACTGGCCTGGATGACATGGAATGTTAAGTTAGAACATAGTTAGACTTAAGAAATATTTGTTGGATGGATAAATGAATGGGTAGATTAATTAGCCAATCAGTGCAAATGCATCACTACATCAACAGTATAAAACCCCACTGGATTTTGCAGTGGTTTATTTATTGCACAGCTCTGAAAGACTCCGCACCTTCTCTCCCTGTGGTCCATAACATGACTCATCACGAATAGAAATCATATGACTGGAATCAATCAAGCTGCATTTTCCTATTTACGTCTTGCTCTATCTGGAGTTGCAATGGGTATTGACTCCCCTGGAGTGTAATTCTCGCTGACTCATTTCCAAATCACTGACAGAAAGGTCAGTGTGGCTCCAGGCCATAGCTGAGGGCTCATCCAGAGCTATTGATAAGGAGTTGCACATCAGGGAGATTAGCCAGATTCATTTGGGTTCTTTCTTGGCTGCCTTGCCAAAATCCAGCAGAACTAAAGGTTAAAAACTCACATTGGCATATGCGTGTGGATGGGATCTGCAGTCAGCAGCATAGAAAATTACACTAGTCCAATAGGAACACTCAAGTGCATGGGCTTTGTTTTCATAAAAAGGTGTGTGTCCTGATTCTGTCACCTAACAGTTACATGATGAGCACCTCTCACCCTCAGTTCCCTCATCTGTAAAACATGCATAACAATAATAATTAACTCAGAGGATTGTTGCATATAATGTGCACAGTGTGTTTAGCACAACACTGATCTCATATTAATCATTCAACACATTTTAGCTGGCACTGTTGTTATTCATTAGCTTCTCAAATGTTCTTCATCACATCTATTGATGCTTTTGTAAATAATAAACTTAGAGTTGGCATGTACCCTTCAATTACCTTCAGACTGGGTCTGTAGGAGGAATTTCATTGCTTGGGTTTTCATTTCTGAGCCAAAGAATGGAGTGATTGGAGTGATTCATACACAGCTAACTTCCCTTCACTACAAAAAGTAAAGATTTCCATACTGCACCAGAATTCAGTCCAGGTTAAAGGTACCAAGAAGTGAGGTGTGGAAGATAGTTGTCTTCCTTCAAATCACCTTTCAAAGATAGTCCTTGTCTTGAATCTAGCCATGTTCCTTAAACTATGAACAACTGAATGAGGAGTGTTCCATATCAGCTTGGGGATCAGACACCTCTAGTTTCTAGTCCCGACTCCACTACGCCAAGCTGTGTGATCTTGGAAAAGTTGCTCGAGATCTCTATGTCTCTGTTTCATCATTTAAAAAATAGTAATAATGTCAGGTATGTAAACTCAGCATCTTACCCTGTTGTGTGACCTTCATTTTAATATCTCTGGATTCATTAAAGGAGTCCATGCCCTTTGGGATTGGAATGGTTTTAATTCTATGCCTGTCCAACCTCCTCTGTTTAATATAAAAGCCCTAAGAATTTTAGAGGGTCCACATTTGTTCCATCCTTTTGAATGTTTCTTCAGTTTTTCTGGCAACACTAAATAAGATCTTTTTAAGGTGGGCCTTTCATCTATGCTGCCCAATGCAGGGCCTTGTCCATAATAGGCACTCAATAAATATTTGTTGAATAGATGGCTGAATAAATGCAGCCAAGACATTCAAAAATAATCATGGCATTGAGCTGAAAATAAGGCAGCTTTGTTCCTCTGTAGACATGCAGTGGGCTAAATCACCACGTCCCCTTCAAAGACATGTTCCATATCAGTCACTTATAAGAAATAATGGAAAAGCCTTCTTAATCATGATGCTATTATAGAATACAAGGGTGGGGAGGGGGACTGGCCTCTGCGTTAGGCATCTACCAGTCTTCCTCTGGCCAAAAATCTGCATTATCCAAACAGAGCTAAGATCAAAGGAAAAATGCCTGGGCTCTCATTGCCAGGTGCCTTTATTGACTGAAAATTGGCAGAAACCCAACCAGTTTAGAAACCCACAGACTGCTAGGGAGCTTTTAAAAAGATAAATTAGGTCATTTCTCTCCCCTCCAATCCCCAGCCCCCAACAGTTTAAAACTAGTCCATGAGATTCTGTGACACTTGAAACTTAAACTCCTCACTGTGACCTAAAGAGCCCTACATGATCTGGGTCCTGCCTAGCTTTTTGCTCAATTATCATCTTCTTAGAAAGCCACCCCTCACCCCACCACCAGACACTCCAGCCCTTAAGACAGATGCCTACAAGCTTTTCCAGGGAACAGCCAGACAGTAAATGTGTTAAGACTTTGGGGACCACACCGTCTCTGCAACAATTGCCCAACTTTGCCATTGTTGTCTAAAAACAGCCATAAGAAATGCATACATTCATCAGTATGGCTGTGTTACAGTGAGGTTTGATTTATTTGCAGAAACATGTGGCTGTGTGTGTTTGGCCTGTGGGCTATAGTTTATTGATCACTTCCCCAAGATAAGACCCCTTTTATAACTCCCTACCCCACATCCTGCTTGGTTTTTGTCACATATTTTTACGTGTTTGTTACTTATCCAGCTTCAGTCACTTGAATATGAGCTCCGGGAGGACAGGACCTTCGTTTTGTTAACAGCAATGTCTCGGGCACCTTGGACAGTTCCCAGCTCAGAGTGTTTTCTGTAACGCTTTTTTAAAAAATTAATATTATTTTATTTTCCATCACCATTTATCCCCCCTATACCTTCTTCCACCTCCACTCCTCCTTCCCCCACAATCACCACATTGTTGTCTGTGTCTATGAGTTCTTTCTCTCTTTCTCTTTTTTGCTCAATTCTTTCACCCCCACCCCATGAGAGCTGTCTGCTTGCTCTCTCTGAGTCTGACTCTATTTTGCTTTAGTTCATTTTGTTCATTGGTTTCCACATAGGAATGAAGTCATATGGCTCTTGTCTTTCTCTGACTGGCTTATTTCACTTGCAAAGAGTAAAATTTCCTTCTTTCTTATGGCTGATTAGTATCCCAATGTGTAAATGTACCATAGTTGTTTTATCCATTCATCTACTGATGGACACTTGGGCTGCTCCCAAATCTTGGCTATTGTAAATAACGCAGCAATGAACATAGGGGTGCATATATTCTTTTGAATTAGTGTTTCGGGTTTCTTCGGATAAATTCCCACAAGTGGAATTGCTGAGTCATAAGGCAGTTCCAGTAACTTATTGTTGAAGGAACCACCTCATCTTCTGCTCCTTCCACCGTCACTCACTGCTCCTTCCTTTCAGTTCCTAGCACACTCCAAGCTCATTCTTGCTTCCTTGTCTTTGCATGTGCTTTTGCCCTCTGCCTAAGCACCCTTCCCCTTATCTTTATGTCTGCCTCTTCCATTCATTTAGGTCTTCGTTCTTTGAAGTAGCCTTTCCCAATCATGCTAAACAAAGTTTCCCAGAAGCCTCAGCCACTCTTGTCTTATTTTCGTCATAGCACCTAGTAAGAAGTAGAATTATTTTTTTCACTTGGTTCTTGTATATTCTCCCCCATGGTTCCAGAACATTTCTCAGAATGTTTTACCTAGAAAAGTGTGTGACACGGAGTAGCTTTTGAATAGAAATGTCTAGAGAAGTGCTTTTCAAACTTTAATGTGTATATGAATCACCTAAGGATTTTGTTAAAATGCAATTTCTGAATCAGGAGGTCTGGGTTGAGCCCTGCAATTCAGCAATTCTAACAGGCTCCCAGGAAGGAGATGCTGCTGCTGTGGGTCCATGGACACTCTTTGAGCAGGGAGAGTCTAGCGAACATTTTTTATTGCATCACTTCTAAGCAGGAAGTGGACTGTTAGCTGAGGATCCTTTAAAAAACATTTGATATGTTTGCTAACCTGAGCCAAAAATCAAAGTGAGATACCAGTCCCATCTTTAAAAGTCATATGCAATGCAAAATGGTAAGGACAGATTTTACTGAGTCACTTAAGTGGTTTTGGCCTCGGGCACCATGTCTTCAGTGAATGAGAAATGGGAACATTTCCCGTATTAAATTCACCTTAAAAATGCTGAATCATCCATGGGGAACCAAAATAATTCTGTCTTCATTCCCTGGTCAGTTATATTTCCATTTCCTTCTATCTCCATTTCAGTCTATTGCATACATTAGGGGAGTTACCTGCTCTGCACCGCGATGTGGTAACCCTGAGAGACCTCATGTTAGGTAATATGGTGCTGGCTTGACCTAAAAGAGGACTCCCCATCTCAAAATTGAAAGAGAATGCATGCAGCAGGGAAACAGAATGTGGCAGAGTGATCAAGAGCTGTTTTCTGGAGTCTAATTACCACTTAAACTCTGTGTGACCTGGAGCTCTGTACACACACTTTTAATGCCTCAGTTTCTTCCTCTTACATGGGAACTTATGGTACCCGACTTAAAGCATTCTTCAGATGATTAAGAGAGATAATTCTCATAAGAACCTGGCACAGTGCATGGCACATATGCATATTAATTAACATTAGCTGAATCTTATTCTACTCCACCATAGAATATTATTATTATATCTATTGAAAGTCCTCTCACGTTGTATTTTAACACATTATTTTAACATAATCATTTTTAATAACACAATTATTTATATTTAACACAATTCTTTTAACATAATGTTTAAGACAAGTAATGCTTACTATGTATTTTAAGTGCTGCTTTGTCTCATTTATTCCTGAAATCTATGACATATATATTGGTGTCTACATTTTGAAGATGAAGAAACTGAGGCTTAGGATGGTGAAGAAGTTTGTTAAAGATCAACTAGTAGGGCCCTAACTGGTTTTGCTCAGTGGATAGAGCATCGGCCTGCAGACTGAAGGGTTCCAGGTTTGATTCTGGTCAAGGGCATGTACTTTGGTTGTGGGCACATCCCCAGTAGGGGGTGTGCAGGAGGCAGCTGATGGATGTTTCTCTCTTATTGATATTTCTAACTCTCTATCCATCTCCCTTCCTCTCTGTAAAAAATCAATTAAAAAAATCAACTCATAGGGCTAGGAGTAAAGACTCGAGCCCAGGTCTGGCTGACCTCATAAATATATGTCTTGGCTTCAGAACAGTAGATACTTCCATCGCAAGGTGAATATCTCTTTGGGTGATTATCTCTTCTGAAAGTAAGAGAGTTCTGGTTGATGATCATCAAGCATACTTCCAAGTCTAGTGAGCTGAGGTTCTGAGTTCTATTCTGATGGGATTCATTCTATTCTGATAGTTTGTTTTCCATTTGCTTTTTGTTTTATTTTTTTCACCATAGATGTGTCCTGTTTGACAGAGCTTTGGCTCAATAAACATTATGTCTTCCACCCTTAAGAATGCTCCTTGAGCCCAGCCAGTGTTGCTCAGTGGTTGAGCATTGACCTATGAACCAGGAGATCATGATTCGATTCCTGGTCAGGGCACATGCCTGGGTTGTGGGCTTGATCCCCAGTAGGGGGTATGCAGGAGGTGGCCAATCAATGATTCTCTCTCATCATTGATGTTTCTATCTCTCCCTTTCCTTTCCTTTCTCAAATTAATAAAAATATATTTTTAAAAAAGAATGCTCCTTGATGGCTATGCTGTCCTGTATGTTCTAGTTACTGATCATTAACGATTAGCAACCATCCCCAAATTTAGTGATGTGAAACAATATCAGATTCTGCGTGGCAGGAATTTGGAAAAGAGGTAGTAGGAACAGCTTTTCTTTATTTACAACATCCAGGGCTCTGGTTAAGAACACTTGGGGGTTGGGGGTGACTGTTGTCTAGAGGCTGGAGTACCCAGCAGCATCTTCACTCGCATGCCTGGCACTTGGGTCAAAAATGACTCAAAGGTTGGGATCATCTAGGACCATGGACCAGAGCAACTACATGTGGACTCTCCATGTCTCAGTCTTCACACAGCATGGTAGCTCGATTCTGAAAGGTGGTGTCCCAAGTGGGAACATGTGGAGAGCAAGAATTTTCTCCTCTTCAGACTCATCCTCAGGAGTCAGGTATGTTACTTCCTTTGTACTCTGTAGTCTTAATGAATTACCAAGAAATGCCCAGATTGAAGAGAGGAAAATTCAATTCCACATCTTGAAGGGAAGCAAGCTCACAATGATGAAGAGCATGCTGGGTGGGAGATACTGCTGTGTTATCTTTGGAAAATACAGACTGCTACAACCTTCAACTCCACACTTTCCTATGTCATCATACTAGTACTGAACACCAAACATTTTGAAAGAAGCCAAACTTCTCATCCACCTCAAATGACAATGGCAATAAGGAGAAAAAGGACTTCCCCAATATCTTGAACACCCTTAGAAAAAGTTACCCTTTGGTAATTCATAAATGGTAGTAGATAATGGAGTATCAAGTATCAAGAAGTCTTTCTTAGGCAAAACCAAAGGAGTTATAAAAGGAGAAAAAAATATATGAAAGAACTTTAATGAATAACTTCCCTTTATTTGCACCTTCAAACTACTCTTTTTTTTATATTTTATTGAGTTTTTACAGAGAGGAAGAGAGAGGGATAGAGAGTTAGAAACATCGATGAGAGAGAAACATCGATCAGCTGCCTCCTGCACACCCCCTACTGGGGATGTGCCCGCAACCAAGGTACATGCCCTTGACCGGAATTGAACCTGGGACCTTTCAGTCCGCAGGCCGACGCTCTATCCACTGAGCCAAACCGGTTTCGGCCAAACTACTCTTAACATGCATATAATCTTCATTACTCAGTGAGATAAATAATACTTCAAATTTTCTATAATACGAAGAAAAAATGAGGAAACAGTAGGTAGCAGTTCAAGTTTCACCTGGATAGGAAGTAGTAGAGTGAGGATTCAGGCCCAACTCTTTCAGACAACCATAGCCATGCTGTGATAACCTGGTCATCTTCCCTGGAGATTAGATACTTTCTTTTTTTGTCTTGACCTTTTTTTTTTTTTTTTCAGGTGATAAAAATACAACCAAAGTTAGTTTATGTAAGAGGCAACTCATGCCAGTGACATGAACTTCAGGCATGGTTGGATCTAGGAGCTCCAACAATGTCCTTGTGAGTCTGTCCCTCTCCGTCTCTAGGTTCTCCTTCCTTTTCTTTCAGTTTCATTCTTAAGCAGCCTCTCCCTGTGTGTCCATCATCAGCAATGAGCCTATATCATAATACTGGGCAAAGCTCCAGTCTCTATAAATTTAAGAAAGTGTTCCTTTTATTTCTTATCTGAACTAAACTCTAACTCATCTCACTGTGAGCAGGGAGATGAAATAAGGTTGTTGGCCAGGTCTAAGCGAGGCTTTCACCAGCAATATAGACTGTTCATGGTGGAGGAATGGTTTCCCCAAAAAATATCAGGGTGAAGTATTCAGTGGCAAGGTTAAGGACACAGGGCAGGAAGAGCATCAGATGCTGACTACGTCCTCATTTTGCAGAAGGATAGTCTTGTAACTGGCAAGACAGCCTATTCCATTTTTATCAGCTGCTTCCAGGCCCCTGGTGCTCCATTATTGCATCTGTTCCTCCTTCCTTAGAGGAAAAGAGTTGACAAATTTATTCACACTGAAGTGTGAGTCACTCAATCACCAAGAATCTTTGCATTCTAGTTGCTATAATGAGCATTCACTAACCTAATAGCTATTGAGCACTTACCACGTGGCAGGTCTGGGCTAGGTAAGCACTGTAGGTGCAGAGGTGAAATAAGAGAGGCATGTCTTACATAGATGTGAGCAGGTATTAATATTGTAATGAAAAATAGACTATATTTTCATTTGTTAAAAGGTTAAGGTCATCTGGCAAAGGCCAAATACGCAGGTATTTTTTAACTGGAAGGAGTTCACAAATATTGCTCAGTGCTGCTTTCTGTCTCCCAAACCCCAGAGATCAGATTCGGCAGGTCTGGAGTAAGACCCAGGAATTTGAATTTGTATAAAGCACTCCCAGGCAATTTTGGTGAAGATAGTTCAGAGGCCTGACTTTAACTCCCACTGGCTTATCTCAAAGGAATCATTCTCCAATAACTGCATGTCTGAATGTAGAAGTTTCTGAATCTCTCCTGAGAGAAAGAAATCTTGGAGCAAGGGTGCCTCTCTCTTCACCACATCCTGCACAGGAGCAGCTGACCCACCCTCATCATGGAGCACCCACCCCTCTTTCTGCAAGTCAGGATGCGCAAGGCAGAAGAAGGATGCCAGCAGTGCCCGCCCGTGGTACCACTCTCTTCACGCCAAAGGCTGCCACTGTGGTCTGTGGAGCCTCTGTCTGAGGGGTTGCTGCCTGACCAACAGAGCACACTTGGCTCAGCCATGTCCAGGTGGCAGGCTGGAGAGTGAATGTCCCTAAGGTGGCCCTCAACCTATGTCAGAAGAGACCTTGGTAGAGACAGACCCCAGCCTCCTACCTCTTTACTGGGGTACCTGAGTCATGTTCTAGACTTTTTCTCAGAGTGCCCAGGGGCATTAAGCTCCACTTGTCCACAGTGGTAACGGGCTTGTGAGGTTCCCTCCCTTTGGTTTCCTTCCCTCCCCATCTCACATCCCACCCTCCACCCGTGTTTCCTGTGCTCATCTCTGCATAAAGGAGCAGCATTCTCATTCTTGTCTCAGAGTCATCTTCTTGGGAAGCCCAAAGCAATTGCATGTGTATCTCACATTACTATGTGCCCTCAGCTATCAAGCAGAAGATGAAGACTTTATTATTGTTATTATTATTACCATTAACTCGGAAAGAAGCACTCATGCTAAATAGCTGTTCCAAAGAAGAAAGTGTGGAAGGAACAGACTGATATTAAAATGTGATTGTACTAAAATAGTCCCAGAAAGTGTAGAGGGTGTTTATTATGCAGAATGCGTCCGACGATGATGAGATGTTTGGCAGAATAAAAACTAGGAAAGAGTGGAGAAAGCTGCGCAAAACACCAGCCAGACCCAAAGGTTTACAAAGAAAGTAAATGGATAGAAAACTATTCCTTGGGATTTGAATGTTGATGAATAACTGGCATTTTCCTTCTTCATCTACTTTCAAATGGTGACAAATCATCCTGATTATAATTACAGAATGTGTCTATTTTGGGCAATCTGATGGCTATGGAGATCATCCCATTTTGTGTTCTATTGATTACCTCCCAAACTGATTCACGGGCTTTTAGAAGACCCAGGAATAAATAGTAGAATAGAAGCTTTGTTCCCTGATGTGAAGAGAAAAAGAAAAGGAAAATTTTTCTTGAATGAACACATAAGGAGGAAATCAGTATTCACAGAAGCTGGAGGATAAGCTAAATATGTAAATGGGCTACGAGGGCTCTTTCAGACAAACATTCCGAATTGTCTTTTGTTTTGCTAGAACCCCAGAGAGCGGTCAGTTTAGAAATCGGTTTCCAGTTCCACAGCTCAGACCTTCATTGGGTTACAGAGGAAAACACACAGTGGAAAAGCTCCTGAAATCAACTTTGCTGTATTGTTTTATTCTGAGAATTTCAGGTAATGCTATTCTTCTGCAACTACTTATTAGATATTTTCAGCAATCAAATCATTAAATCCTTTCTTCTACATCTAATGGTAGCAAAACCAATTATTTCCGTCAGGATTCTTAGTTTCCAAGTAATAGAAATTGATTGGGTCTGTCTAACTTGAGCACAAAGTAATTCATTGGGAAGTGCTGGGAAAAACTTTCAGATGTAAGGGAAAGGCCAAAGAACCAGACAGAGAAAAGGTGACCAGGAGCCAGGGATGCTCTGGGGACCCTGGTAGCAAGAACAAATGGACAGACTCATCAGCCACCACAGCTGGGATGAACCAGTTTTTGCTGCCTTCATGTTCGTGGATGTCCATTGAAGATTCGGAATACTGGGGAAGAAAGGATAATTTGTCCAGCTTGAGTTACACGCCCACCTCTTGTCAAGAAGAGAGCAGTGCACCTCGAATGACAAATCCATCAGGATGGCATGCAATGGGAGGAGAAATCATTCCCAGAAGAAAATTAGGTGCTGGACCCAGAGGAAGGGGGCTGTGGAGCTTGAGGACCAGGCTAGAGGCATTGATAAACGATTAGTGAAATAACAAGCTCATAAAAAAAACGTGCCAGCAGGAGAGCTCCTTGTCTCCCTATTTCATGGTCCTGCTATTTTACTGCCTTGTCCACCATGCTTTCTTTATAGCCCTAATAACGATCGTGCCAGCGTGGGGGGGGGGGGGGGGCGGCCCCTTCTCACCACTGGCTGGCTTCTGCCCCCAAGCCCTGGAACGCCACTGTACTTTCTGATTTATCCTCCAAACTTCCAGCGCAGAAGCAGCCCTGCCAATCTGCCCCATCTCTGCTGCTGCACGTGGTGCCTTCTAGACTCAAGTTTGAGGAGCAACTGTGACTCCCTGAGCTCTAATGCGTAATCAATTGCTATGTGCTAGGAATCTGACATATTCCCTGTATTAGGTATTTTACATGTTATTCACCTCTGTGCAGGAAACCCTATAGTATAAAACTAAGATAATAATGGTAATAAAACAGCCATTGAGAGCCCAGTGGGATGTATTGCAAGGCCCTTGAAAACCACCAAATTTTCAAATATATCTTTTTGAATCATATTTCCCCCCCACAAAATGCAGTAAAGCATAACTGAGAAACTCGAGATAATTCTCTTGGTCTTTAATGATTCTATAAATATGGGACAGAAGTCATTTACAAAGCCATTAGAATATCCTGGCTGGAACACTCACTGACAATTTCACAAATCACTTTTTCTTGTTTGCCTAGTGGAGAGTGTAGATTTCTGACTCACTGCTGAATGTAACATTCTCCTCTTTGATGTCTCCAGTGCATGTAATTCTAGATGAGAACTCTAATTTTGTAAACCTCTTTATGTTCAGCACCAATGCTGGAGGGCAGAGGTAGGTAATGAGGGGCCTCTGGACTTGGACTTCTCAGATTCAAATCCTGGCTCCATCACTTAGTTCCGTGTGAGGTTGACAAGATCTCTCTTTAGTAAGCCTTGTTTCCCTCACCTGTAAAATGGTGTAATGACAATATCCATGGGACAATTCATTTCAGCACTGAGTGTCTGGAACTCCATAAATGCTTAATGTACATTAACTACTATTTTTTCTTTAAATCTTTAAAATAATTACATTAGGAAAACAATTGCTTCTGCAAAGATGAGTGAAGAAGAACAAAGCACATTAAAATATACAAGCTGGCGCCCTAGCCGGTTTGGCTCAGTGACTAGAGTGTTGGCCTGTGGACTGAAGGGTCCTGGGTTTGATTCCGGTCAAAGGCATGTACCTCGGTTGCAGGCTCCTCCCCGGCCCAGGCCCTAGTCGGGGCCTGTGCAGGAGGCAATCCATTGATGTGTTTCTCTCACATGAATATTTCTCTCTGTCTTTCCTTCTCTCTTCCACTCTCCCTCTCAAAAAAAAAAAAAAAAAAAAAAAAAAAAAAACCCAAAAAACACACAAAACAAATAAACAAACAAAATCCCAAAACGTTACACACACACACACACACACACACACACACACAAGCTTTGTGTTCAGCAAGGTTCATTCACCAGTGAGGGGACTCATTCCCCCACAATTCAAATTTGTGTCCTAGAGAAATTAAAAATTCCTTTGCAGGTTCAGCCTTCAGAGTCACCTACAAATAACTGAAATACTGAATCCATATACACCAAGAATCTAATGCAGATTTGACAAATAATTGGGGATCAAAACAGTAATCTTTTAGAAGGAATGCCCTTGAAATGTCATCTGATTTTGTGAAAAAACAAAGAAACAAACAAAAAAACAAAACAAAACAAAAGCATAAAGTCTGTAGCAAAGCATTTCAAAACATAACTGAGCAAAAAAAAAAAAAAGTAAATTAAATTTAAAAATAACTGAGCTACAGAAGGCTGTACATGAAATTATATAATCCTCTGAGTGACTTATTAGAACTTCAGGGTTAAGACAAGACCAATTAAATAGTCAGCTCACTGAAGCAACCATCCCATAATGCTAATGTCGAGTTCCCAGGAAAAGCGTTGTCGTTGCTGAACTGCAGGCAGAGCTCGAAAAATAAATAAAGGCCCCACAATTTTTTCTCCTCATCAGAAATTTGGCTTTAACATGTCATAGGAAACACATCCATGGTAAAGTCTATATTACCACTAATAAATTAGCACCAACATAAAAGCACTAACTGATGACAACTACTTGGCGACAAGAATTCGGCATCCGTTTTTATGGAAAGGATCCTCCCAAGTTCATCATGAAACGTGACACCTGCTCACTCAAACACAGGGCCTGTCTGTGCACAGAATCCGAATCACTAGGAGTGTGGTGCGGTGGGTAAGTGGCCTCAGGGAAGATATGTGACGCAAATGAAATAAGGAACCAAAAGATGTCAAATAAATATTCCTCTCAAGGACTGCTCTCAGCCCAAGAGGCCCGGGGGGGTTTGCTAGAAGGAAATTTACTAGTAAGCACTTTCTCTCTAGGCAGCACTACAGAGAAACAGCTTCCTAACAGTGGGGCTGTCATCATCTCGCGGGCCTTTCCGCACTGCAGGGGTCTCACTGCTTAGGAGGATGAGCACAGGTCTCTCCATCCCTACCCCTGGGTCGCATAGCACCCAAACTATCAGCAGGATCCTTCAGTCCTTGAGGTTACCCCTTCTCCTGCCAGCAGACCTTCTTTAAAATGCGAATACGCCTGGGAGGAGGCAATGCATCATTACTGCGCCTGAGTGTGAATTAATTCAAAGCAACCAAATTCGACCAATGTGTGGGGAAAAGACACAGAATATGTGTGTGTGTGTGTGTGTGTGGAAGGCTGGTAGAGCCACCGAGAAGAGAAAAGGAATGCAGCTGAGACGGTTAGGTGGACACCTAAGGAAAATGCTGTTTTACATGGATGCCAATTTTCAAATTGTGATAGATGAGATTACTTTCAGTAAAGATTGCCTCCCATCCTCGAATCCCACTTGGAGTGGAACACTGACTTTGGGCCTATCCACGTGACTCATTTTACCCAGTATAATGTAGACATGATATAAATATCTCATGTACTGGCCTGCTCTCTTGCACTCCACATTGATTATAAGAGCAGCATCCTTTGTAGACACTGATCCAAGAAGGATGAGCAGAACTGAACTCAACCCATAGCCTTGCATGAACCTAGTCCAGTCAACCCACAGCACAAAAAGCACAGAACCATTTCAGCTGATCCTCAGGCCCATGGGTGAGAAAAATGAATGCTTATTATTACAAGCCACTGAGATGTGATATGATTTTTTATGCAGCATTACTGAACATTAATTGACATATTAATAGCAACTGCTAATGCCAACTGAGCCCTCACACTGTGCCAGGCACTAAACTAAGGACTTAGCCGACATAATTTGTTTTCATTCTTAAACAAACTGATGGGGTGGACATCATTCTCCTGGTGAAACGTCACATGATTGGACTGAAGACACACAATTAGCAAGAGGCAGAAGTAAGATTCAAATTCAGGGCGGCCTGCTTCTGGTGCCCACCAGCCCTGTATTCCTTAGCTTCATTCTAACAGTCAAGCCCCCACTCGTCCATGGTCTGGAATTCATTTGTCTTACATTGCTAACTATTTATTGTGTTTTTAGCACATACTACACACTGAGTCATGCAGGCAGTAAGCACTCCCTGCTTCAATGTATGTCAGCTGTTATTACTTTTATCATGTGAATATGTCAAAAAAATTTAAACAGACAATGAGATCTTAAAGCAATAAAGGAAGATACATAATATGGTTCTAGAAATAATATATTTGATGTAACTGAAGAAAGAAATCACTTTTCATTGTTCACATTAAATCATTGATGATCACCAAAGATTTAATTTCATTTAGAACTAAAAAACATTTTATTCTCTCTCTCTCTCTCTCTCTCTCTCTCTCTCTCTCTCTCTCTCTCTCTCTCTCTCTCTCTCTCCTAAAATGAAAGGAACTATATGGAAGCCAAAATATTTCTAGATAGGAAAAAATGCCTGTATCCCAAAACAATATTCTAAGGCGTACAAGGAAGATATTTTTCCACAAACAATTTTGCAACATTGTTAAGAGTTAAAAGGGACAAAGTATTTGTTGAACAACTATTTACAGATATCAGATACTAATATTAGTTCTGGGACACTTAACAGTATTTAATAAAACACCCTTGTTTTACATTTCAAAAAATCACAGAAAGTATTCACATTAACCCTTGGCCACACAGCTGAACATGGTTCATGGAGACTTAGAATGAAGGCTCTTCTGATCTAGCAAATCAGTAACCTTGTTTTGCCAGAACCAGAAAAGTGATAAAGGTTGCTCTGGTCCTGAAGTCACAAATACAAACACCCACAAGGCCCTTCCGGTGAAGTAAATAAGTAGAGATGGCCAAGAGTGTGGAGAGCGGCTACAGTGTTTAGACAGGTTCAAGCCTTGGACTAATGAGAAGGCACAGTCCTTTCATGGCAAAGCCACATGCAAGTCCCAGCTTGGAGGGCAAAGCCCTCCCAGCACAATTATAGACAAAGGCTATAGTTGTAAGCTTGAACCTATGGTCCGAACCTGTGGTCCCATGTGGCTAAGTGATGTGGGCTTGATAGAGTTCAGGTGCATGTAATTGATTAGATTCGAAACACACGAGAATGTTGTAAACATCTTGACCACGCCCTTACTTTGCCTCGTGGAATCTGGCTATAAAATAAAGACACAGCTTTCAGGCCATGGTGCTGTCGCTAGCTTTCCATCAGAGAGGACAGTGTCCCACCCAGACCCAGCTTTCATTCTCTTGTCTGTCTTTTCTCAGTCCTTCACCGCCCCTTCTCAGGCTCACCGAACCTGGCTGAGCTGGCTCAGCACATATGGTGCCCAACGTGGGGCTGAGTATGCCATGGCTGTGCTGGCTTGCCACACAAGGGTAAGTCTCAGGGAGTGAAGAGGACTGGGATAGAATGGAGAGCACAAATCCATGCAGTCCCTGTTGGTTGCCCACAAGAAGTCATTCCTGACACCTCATGTTCTTGCTAACAGCACCCTGACTTTGTTCAGGACACAGTATTCTCAATCCCAGGTGATAAATCTTGATTGGTGTAAACAAATAATGGTGTCCCCTTTTCCTTTGCCAGAAGATAGGGATGGCCACGTGACTTATCTCTGGACAATGAGATCCAGGGAAAGCTTCCAGGTGGCTTCTGGAAATCATTCCCTTCCTTGAAAAGGAGATAAATGGGCAAGGAGCACACCCTTGAATGACCTCTGTCCCTCCTGACTGATCTGATAGGGAAGAAAAGAAAAAGCCAATGCACTGCAGATGGCGGCAAAGATAGAAAGATATCAATGATAAGCTCCTGAAGGAAGCGTACACACAGACTCCAGACTCCTTGTCAAACACGTGAACACATCCCTGTAGTTTAAGCCTCTACTGCGTGCAGCAAAATGCAGTTCCAACTCAAGAGGCAGCTGGTAGGCAGCTCCTGCTGACAACCGAGTGCAGGAATACAGGCCCAGGGTTGCCACACCTCCCAATAAGCCAGAAGTCTATTATATTTTTAAAAAAGGGAAAACACTTGTTTTCTTTTTTCTTTCTATTAGAGTACAGTTGACATACAATATTATATTAGTTTCAGGTGTATAACAGTGATTTGGCATCTATGTACCTTGTGAATTGATCACAATGACAATTCTAGAAATCACCTGTTTTTAAAATACTGGCTACTAAATCAAATCAATAAAACATTGTGCACACCAAACAAAACATACTTTCAGGCCAATTCTGAGAGCTATAATTCTGTAGTTCTTGATTGTTGTTCATATCAAGTTTATAAATTCAGTCCCAAATTAACTACCCCCCTTTTTTTTCCCTGAATGGTCTTATAGGAAACCCACAAAAGGACCATCAGAAAGTAATTATGATGAAAGCACTGAATCCTGCAGATATAATAAGCCAGTTTTGCCTTCCTAGCCATTAGAAGAAAAGAAAGGACGTTGCCATACCAATAGCCATGGATTTAAAAAGAAAGTTGAATTACCAGGTCACAGAGAGGATTGAATCTGTTCAGACGTTTCAATGAGTCTGTTTTCCACATTGATTTGTCATTCTCCTGAAAAGGTCCCAGAAACTGATTGCAAAGCTACATGGAGCTCAGGGTTCATACAACTCTCATCAAAAGAGGGAGAAAATAAGACCTGTTAGATGTCAATAATCAAACCAGGGACTTGCTACCAATCTCAGGTGCATTGTGTGGCTTTGGATATTGCCTCAGGCTAGAATAAAAATAGCATCAATGCTAGTAACAGCAACAATAACACCAATGGCCTCCATCAAATCTAAGCACTGAGACAGATCTCTGTTGTTTTTATGTTGGGGAACTGCCTTCCCCTGCTCCATATGGACCCAATAGAACTAACTGTAAATCCTGTGGGCTTGCCTACCTTAAACATGCAAGGGGAAGCACATGACCCAGTTCTGGCCAATCATCTTCCGGTGACATTGGGTGGAGAGATGGGCAGGAGATGGAAGCAGGGAAAATCAGAGATCCTTAATGAGAGTGGACACATGGCGAGGCATTGTCTTTTTCCTCCTCCATCACCCTCAACTATAAAGACAAAAGCTATGCAATACCAAGCACTATCTAATCACCACATGCATAAAGCCTGTCTGAAAAAGAAGCCAAGTGAAGTCAAGGCTACACTGACTTATGTGTTGCCTTGCACTAAAGAGAGACACAGAGTGCCCGGAAATAGTATTTAAACTCCATGATCCAACTGTGCCCGAACAAAGTTTACCCCTTGGACACTGCAATAAGTAACCAGATGAATTCCTTTAGAAATATTGCTAAAGGGTCAGAACAAAAGGTTCAATGTGCTGGGAATGAGGTGTGCCTGGATGTAAACCATGCCTGACTGTGTGGGATGGGTGGGAGGACAATTTTAATTCATATGCTTATCAAACATTCTCAATGGAAGTACAAGTTTTGTTAATAGGAACCAAAACAAAAAAAAGTAATACAGTACATAGAAATGTAATTAAAAAATTTCTGCTTCCTATTCTTAACAAGAGACTCTATATTAAATTGTTCTTTTCACTTCTTCTTTTCCCAGTGTCTCTAAATGAAGTATATATTCTACAGACACAAAGGGCATGACCTTCAGTGAATGATGCTCTGCAAACAGGCGTCTTGCAGGCCAGGAAAATCCTGTATCTGTCTTAAACCTTTCCCTTGCTCATTGTTAACAAATTATATTATTGCAATGACAAGAAAGAATAAACATCTTATTTGTTCTGAACACAGGATTTAGGGTCAGGTAGGTTTTGTTTGGAGTCTCATATCTGCTCATATCTAGCTGTGATTCTTAAATAAGTTACTTAAACTCAAAGTCTTGGTATTCTTTGGAGTAATACAAGTTTTGGTGAAAATTCCATAAACCATTGGGTGTGACAGCACAGTGCCTCGCATGCTGTATAAGCTAAAATCAAGAGGTGTTTGACACTTGGTCCTTTCTTTTCTCTGTTACCTCTTTTTGTCCTCAGACATTCAATCCCGGTTTTCTTTTCCTGTTATATCACTCTTTATCCATGTTTCCTCTGACTGTATCTCTTTTGTTTCCCTCCCAGAATAAAGCGTAATGGAGAACCCACAGTGGTATTCAATGACTCCCCTGCCCGAACTTACCTCTTGAGCTCCCACATTTTATCTTCAACTGCTTCTTTGACATTTCCACTTAGATGTCCATAGGCACCTCAAATTTAACACAAGCAAATAGAACTCTTGATTTTTTCCCCATATCCCCAATACTGTTCTTCCCTCAGATATCCTCATCTGAGGAAATGGCATGACCACCAACCCATGCCCAACTGAGTTTGTTCTTATATTCATACCCCACCTCCAAGTCTTTCACAGTCTTACTGGCCCCGCCTCCTGAATATATTATGTACCTTATTGCCAATGTTATCATCCAAGTTCAAGCAGCCATCATCTCATGCCTGGTATCCTAGAGTCTCAAAAGTCTATGGTTGAGTTCAGAGTTGGCCTAAGTTGATTACCACAGAACTGATGTCCAACATCACTACTGTTTTTCCCTTGGACACTTTCAAGGTCATACTCATCCAAGAAGAATTCACTGAAAGCAATAAAAATCAAAGCCTGGTGCCATGGATTTCTCAATGCAGCACAGAGTCCAGGAATTCTTGAGAATCAGGAATGAGACTCATGCTGGAGAACCATGAGCTGACATCACGTGGCACCAACTCACAGATATTTTTTCAAGCTTAGCCATTCTTTCTAGGGTTATTTTTTCACCCCCGTAATACTAGGAGGGAGACCTGGCTTCTTAAGCTCATGAGAAGTTTACAGAAACCTGGTGAATTAATTAGACTCCTGTCAAGTTCAATCAATCACTGCCCAAAGCCCTGAAAGGGAAGGTAGTGATTAAGCTCAGGTTTCTACTGCTCAAACAAGAGCATCTAGGCTACTAGGTTACTAGGCATGGAATCTTGGCAACAATTATAGCTACTCTTTAGGAACAATAATATTCAATTTAACCAAATGGAATTGCCATTTTTATAGGTCAAAATGGGTAAATAATAGCAATTTCTATTATTTAACCTAATAATAAAATGTAATTTTATTTATCATTTACTATGTGTTAGGAACGGTATCAAATGCTTTGTGTTTATAGTATGAAAGGGCTCAGCACAATTAAGAGGATTCATAATTACTGGCGATAAGTTTAATAGTTAATAATGTATCACTCAATCCCACAATAATCCTACAGAGTATTACCACCTCATTTTATAAATCAGGAAACTGAGAGTATGAGAGGCTAAATAATTTGCCCAAATCTAAACTATTAGTAAATGGCAGTCAAACAGCAGGTCTCTCAGATTGTAACTGCCATGGATTACTGCTTTTTATAAGTGCCTACTATGTACTGGGCACTTAGAAGGCACCATTTCTAATTCTCACAAAAGTGCAAACCCATTTGAAACAGAAGGTATCTGAGCCTCTAAGAGTTTAAGTGGCCTAAAGCCAGACAATATGCAGCGGAGCTGTGAATGTAAACCCAGAGCTTGCTTCTTTTCAGGATGCCAAACTGCCTTTCACATACGGAAGAAACTGGTTGGGTTTTTGTTTGTTTGTTTAGGGGGAAGGGATATACACATGTATGCATGCATACACACACACACACGCACACACATCCATATGTACATACATACACATACATCCTCTTGAGACAATGATATAAATCACATAGTCCCCAGAAATCCAAGAAATTAGGTTTTTTCGTTATAAATCCAACTGAATGTTCTCAAAAAATGATACACTGTTCAGACCCATTGACTGGATATCTAACAAAAGAAACTTATTTTCTTTGATTTCTGCAGACCACGTGATTTGTGTCATTGTCCCAGGAGTATTATGTTCATGCTAATCAACAAAGAGCTCAGAAATGAAAGCTGGGGCCCTGCGCCCACATTTGTTCTGGATAAAAGTGCTCTGATGGGCTTCCAGTTCCCCAGTGAACTTTTGAGCCCTTCACTCCCTGATGCGAAACCTTCCTGCCTCTTCTCACCTCCCCTCAGGGAACCAATGCGACAAAGCGTGTGGAATGACTCACTGAAACATTATAGAAATGAATAGATCCTTCTGAGGCTGTCAGCCAACACTAAGGAATTTGGTACAGCCCATCAACCAAATGGAACCTGATTCATCTGTATTAGCATGACGGGAATGAGTCAACTCTCCAGAGCCTCGAACCTTTCATTTCAATTAGAACAAATAATGTAAATGCTTTTAAACCACTAAAATTCAACAAGCAGCCCACATCTCCCCCAATACTCCACCTCCACTCTTTTCCACTTTTCCTTTTCACAGACACAAAAGATTGCTAATGTCCAAGGACAGCCTTTGACTAGAGTCATTGTCTCCCTACCCGTATACTGACTGAAGTCTATAGCTGCCCGCATTCTGGTTCGATCAGCCACAATTCTTTCCATAAGACACCCTGGGTGAAGGACTCAGAAGACTGCAACCAGGAACCGCCACCAGAATAGAAAAGCATGTGTTTTAGAATAATTTTTTACATCCTAGATAAACACATAAATGCCAAATGTTTATTATCCATTATATAAAGTCGTTTTCTCCTTTTAATTAATCATAATGTTGAGTTTAAAAGCATGACTCCGAAATCAGACACACCTGGGTTCACATTCTGGCTCTAGCACTTACTAGCTGTGCAGACACAGGTAGTTTTCTCACGTCATTTCTCACCTGTACAATGGGGCTAATATTAGTTCCTACCTCAAAGGGTTTTTGTAAAAATTAAATGAAATATAAAGCTTGTTAAGCGCTTAGAACAATGTTTGGCACATAATAAGTGATCAACAAATTTTATATGGTATCCTTATTATCATCCAGGTAGTGGACAATAATATTTTTGTTGTTGTTGTTAATCCTCACCTGAGGATATTTTTTTCCCCATTGAGTTTTAGAGAGAGTGGAAGGGGGGGGGGGGTGAGAGAGGGAGAGAGAGAGAGAGAGAGAGAGAGAGAGAGAGAGAAACATCAATGTGAGAGAGACACATCAAGGGGTTGCCTCCTGCATGCACCCCAACTGGGGCCAGGATCAAGCCTACAACCCAGGTATGTGCCCTTGGCCGGAATGGAACCTGCAACCCTTCATTCCACAGGCCAATGCTCTAATCACTGAGCCAAACCAGCTAGGGTGACAATAATCATTTTGTTGCAAGCAAGAAAAACCCAACTTACACAGGTGTAAGCAAAAAATAAAAAATACAATTAATAAAGTAGAAATTTGTAACTTCTTGTAACATAAGTCTAGGAGGTTCAGTCATGGTGGAATCAAAAAACTCAACTTATATCACGAAGAATCTGAGATTCATTAGCAGCTAACTTTTACTCTTAGAAAGAGGGTCTTTCCCAGGAGTCCCACTGACAGTCAGTTCTGTCTCACACTAGGATAAAATTCTTACCTAACTGTCTCTCAACTGATCATGTGACTCTCAATGGCCAGGCCTGACTCCCCTCTCCCAGCCCGGAGGCAGTGGCAGGGAGTAAA
Organism: Eptesicus fuscus; assembly: GCF_027574615.1. Classification (NCBI taxonomy): domain Eukaryota; kingdom Metazoa; phylum Chordata; class Mammalia; order Chiroptera; family Vespertilionidae; genus Eptesicus; species Eptesicus fuscus. The sequence continues at coordinate 50,172,564 of NC_072490.1, read as the reverse complement.
CCCCACTGGAATGCCACGGTCTGAGGGTGAGGGGAAAATGAGCCCCCGGAATAAAACAGATTCTATTACCAGGAAAAGGAGCAATAAAGTCAGAGAGGATTTAAGAGTTAAAAGTTTTGAGTCCCCAAGAGTTAAACCTGGCTAGAGATATAAAGGCCGAGCCAACCTCGTGTCCTGTGATTCATCATGTAGAGAAGTCACACTGTGAGGGTGGCATGAAGCACCTCTTTTTTCCAGAAGCCATTCTCCATTCTGAATCCACTCAGTACACTGGGTCAAGTAAATAGTCTTTAGATTATTTTAAATTCTTCTTTTTTAAAAAAATAAACGTTTTTTAGAATTGACTTTAGAGAGAGAGGAAGGGAGAGGGAGAGAGAAACATCTATTGGCTGCCTCCTGCATGCCCCCTACCTAGGTATGTGCCCTGACCTGGAATCAAACCGGCAACCTTCTGGTGCATGGACCACGCTCAACCAACTGAACCACACTGGCCAGGGCTAAATTCTTTTCAAGACTGCTATAATCTGACTGGCCACACCAAAGATGGCATTTCTCAATTTAGTTAAAATCACTTCTAAATGTATAAAAGTCTAAAGAGACAGTTTCCCCTGTGGAAGGGAAGGTTATAGCCAGCATCTCGCAACACATTCTTTATTTAATCCTGAGAAGTAGGGATCTTTATCACCCTTCTCCAGATGAGGAAATTGACACTTGGCAAATCTGAGTAAACTGCTAAAGCCTCACAAGTTCACGTGAACATGCCCGGTTGTGTTTCTGATCCAAGTTTGTCAGGCTTCAGGGTTTCTACTGTCCCTACAATAACTGGCCATCCCTCTTCTCAGCAACACTCATGAGTAGTCTCTCCCCTTTGTGGGTCCTTGTTCCCTACGTGCAATGCTTTCTTCCTGAAGTAGGTAGAACAACCCTGAGTGAGTCTGAGAGTCTCCACACACAAATCACCTTTGCATAATGACGCCACGTACAGGTGAAGAGCAGTGTCAGGATAGGATAGCCGAGGCTCTGCCCCTTCTATGAACAGCCCCCTCTTCAGATTGGAATGTCTCATTGCACGCAGCTCAGGAGCCAGAAGTTTAAAACACCCTAAGAAACTCCCTGCAGCGTTTGAGTCAAGTGTGGGAAGGCAGACATCTGTCCCTGTTCGGTGTGTCTTTCCCTCACGTACTGTGGAGGTTCCAGCTCTCCCAGCAGCTGGCTCGCCAGGGGCAGCGATTGTGCTGAAGTGAAATGTTGGGCGGCTAGGATTGTGTTGTAGTTGAGAGCTTTTATACTTATTTTGGTTTGAGTTTACAAACATGGTGGTCATGGGTCCCTCTTGAACTAACGAAAATGTGTGGGATATTTGGGGGAAATTTTCCAAATAAGACAAATGTCCTATCCAGGAGATTGTCTGTTAGAGAAGCTAGTTTATGAGACAGCCGTTTTCCTTGAAATGCGATTCAAATTATACTGTTCCTTGAGAGGTTTCCACCATGTAATTCCTCATTGCCATCCTCAGTTCAGATGTAGGAGGATTTAAAGCTGGACTTCCTGCCTCCAGAAGGACTGAAGAACATTCTAGGTTGCATCACTCATCCTGTCAGGCTGATTCCCGAGACCATGCATCCATCCACCCATCCATCCATCCAATCCATCCATCCATCCATCCATCCGTCCCTTTATTCACTTCATTCCCAGAGCTCCCAGCTACATGACTGGCCATGACCAGTTCTGCACATGGTGACAGACTGGGAGAAAGGCTCCTGGCATGGGGACCCTAATGGTTACCTTGATTGCTCTTTTCCCACGTTCTTTTCGGAGGAGGAATGGCTTGGACTCTGGGAGGCTGCACATGGAAGATGAGATTATCAAATCCCTGTTAAAAAGGGCTACGTATATTTCCTTCAAAATACGCGCGAGGTGGCACAGAGACGCGCACATGCACACACCGGATAGTAGACAGTCTACATAGTTAGAACTAATAGTGAGCATGGAAGCATTATCAGCCTACAGATTTTTCTTCCAGGCCTGGAACTAACATGAGAAATAAGAATAAATAAAAACTGCCTTGTCTCATGGAGGCCGACAGTCCATTAGACAAGGACTAGCGTTAAGTAGACTTCGAAGTGATTCCAGGAAGCCCCAACAAGGAGAGAGGAGGTGAAATGTGGCCAGGAAGAGAGCTAGTTAACGGCGCTTTCTCTAACAGCTTACCCCTGTGGGCAATGAGCTCGGTGCCCCCTGGGACAGAGGGGAGCAGTGTGGCCTCAGAGTCCTTGGGTGTTTTTCAACTACTCCATCCTTTACTGATTGAGGCCTGCTCCTGTACATATTAAGTGCTCAGCACCTGGGCTGTCCCCCCTGTGAGGCAGGTATGCTCCTGAGCAGCGGTCGCCAACCTTTCGGACCACTGGTTGGCGACCGCTGCTCCTGAGGCCAGAGAAAGCTCTGGAGTGTTGCAGGTTCTCCTGGTAGGATGCCATCCCATGCAGTAGGATGGTGCATGCAACGCATACCTGCACTGTAGGCCATAGCAGACAGCTTCCTTATGAGCCCCGACGGTCCCCACCTTCTGGCATTCACACTTGTACACCTTCTTCTCCTGAGTGTGGGCTGAATCTAAGGACTCACTTCTAAGGAATAGAATATGGTGAAAATGAGAGATAATCACTTCTGGGAGTAGATGTCATATCTCTCTCTCTCCCCGAAAAGCTGGCTGTCCTGTTGTGAGCTGCCTTATGGAGAGGCCCATGTGACATGGCAAAGAACAGAGGCCCTCAGACCAACAGCCACCGGGACGAGCCTGCTGAGGACCATGTGAGTGAGCCCGGAGGCGGACCCAGTGTTCAGACAACTGGAGCCCAGGCTGATGGCCCGCGCTCCTGTGAGGGACCCTGAGCCAGAGGCACCCCGTAGGTCACACCCAGATTGCCGACCTGCAGAAACTGTGAGATGATACGTATTTTTTGGTTTAAGCTGCTTGGTTTGGGGATCATCTGTTACACAGCAGTCTATGACATATACAGCTGCACATAGAGACAAAAAAAATGTTTCCACTACTTTCTAATGAACAACGTAGAGCTTCAGAAGAGGCATTAACTTGTTACTGCCAAGGAGCACTGCCTTTGAGACTTTCGGGGGAAGAATGTAAACAGGTCAGTGAAAGCCCAGCTGTTTATACTTTTCATTGATTTAATTGGGCCTAACTTACCATCGAGAACAACAACTCGTTCATTGGACACAGTAGCTGAAGTCATAATCTGAACAAACGTATTTGAACTAAAATGTGTTAAAGCCAAAGGAGAATCAATTAACTTGACACAATCGATTCCTGACTTTTACATTTATTAGGTGTTTATCAAAGCTATTGAGTGAAACCCCGAGCCCTGCTAGTCTTGGTCTTAAAATAACTGAAGCTGTGAAAGTAGTCATTAACGGACATAAAGTCTGGTTGACACAATGCTGAAATGCAGTTTGGGAAGTCATGTGTTTGAGACCAGAGGGACTTGTTTTTTAACCTGGGACAGAGACATCAAGTAATCTTACAGCCTCATTTCAAACGAGAGCATTCTATCACGATCAAAACCAGCAGAGTGACTTAGCTCAAGGTGTTTTATTATGGGATGTACCTGTTTGGTCTCATCCTCTTCACTCCATTGGTAAAGGGATCCCCATCCTTGGGCTCTGGGGATGACCAAACACACGATCCCGACCCTGGACCCATGAGATTGACAGCTGTTTATTAGTCACCTCTACTCACAGCCAGGGGAGGAGGACACCACGTGCCACACAGGGCGACCTGGGGCTGCTGTCGAGGACATAGTGAATAACCAGGGACCAGGAGGTGCAGGCTTTATGGTACGAAGAGGGTGGGGCGACTGCTTCCCTGGGAGGGTGTCGTTAGCTTGTTATTTCCATGGGTGGACCGGGAATGGAAACCTCTACTGAGGGGAGCAGGAATTTGGTCAATTTGATAAGAAGGCTATAGGGAATCTTTTCCATGGAGCAAAGTAGGGAAGGGGAATTACCCTTAGGCCACTCGAGACCCTCCTGAATTTACCAGATGTCAAGGAGGCACATACTATTAATGTCAGGACTCACACTACAATGCCCTTGGGGCATTGCCCCACAAGGGACCCTGGAGTCTCTAGTCACAGTTTCTCTTGAGATGTTGTTGATGGAATAAACAGACGAGACAAGCTATTAGACTTAAGATGTAATGAAATTGGCATGCACTTTACTTGAAGATAAGCCAAATACCTACAAAAGGATGCACATGTTCCTTTTACAATTTCCCTGAGAAAATCCCCTTTTTGTTTAGAAAATTTGCTTGCTTTTTATAATTTTACAGAAGAAGTTCAAAGTCATAGAGTCATCCCTCAAGGTCACAGATGGTATTAAAGACTATTGTTTGAGGAAGCTCAGGCCCACAATTTCTGCCCCGAAGGTAACAATGGAGGTTACATTAACAGTCACAGCCACAGAGTTACAGGCAACCCCTCTGTGGTCTCCGCCAATAGTGCGACAGCTCGGCCCACGCTGGCATCCCAAACCCAGTGGGACAATCCAGAATCCAGAATCTGGAAACTTCCTGCATAATGCCACGCACTGAGATGAGAGGAGTACAAGAAAGAGAAAAGTTGAAGGGACTCCGAGTGTTTGGCTGGCGTTACTGGAAGGAAGGAGCTGCGTTTAGAATGATGAGGGGAGATTTGCTCGATGCACGGATGAGAAGTAAGGAGTTTGGGGACACAAGTCGAAATGCCAATTAAACGATCAAATAAAGGTTTCTAGGGGACAGTTGCTTAGGAGTCTGGGTTTCATGGGAGAGAGCCAGATGAGAGATTGCAGTGTGAGGGCCAGAGCCTGGCTCAGGCTTCCAGTGTTTATGGGGGAGATGTTCTCTCTGCAGGGCCGAGGGAAGGCCTGACCGGGAAGCGTGGCTGCGAAGGAGTGGTTCTTGGGCAAAACAGACAATTCAGCAGGCATCTATCAGTTCTCCGCACCCTGTGTCCAAGCTGCCACTGCTTTCGTTCCCTTTAACTTCAGGTACGGTGGAAGGAAAGGGACTTGTTTGGGAGCTTGGGGGCAAGATGAAGCTGCCGGGGTCACCCCAGCTCCCCTTCTCCCGCCCTGCACTCAGGACAGCTGTGTATTTTTCCACTGGCCAAGGGCTGAGCGGATGCGGTGCTGAAACTCCTCCGTGAAGATGACTCAGCAGCTCTGGTCTTCTGCCAGAGTCCTCCTGGAGAGGAGAGGTGCTGGAAGAAGGTCCCGCGGGGGGGGGGGGGGGGGGGGGGGCAGCGAGCACCTGCGGAGGGATGTTCTCCGTCAGATCTTCACCTTTACCCCCCGCAGCTGCCCCCGCCCCCCACCCCGTCATTGCCTAGGAATGGCTCCTGTGTCTCCTGCACAGGCCGGTGCCCAATGCCAGAATGCCACCTCCGAGATGAGAACAGAAGGCTCGGAGAAGCCAGGCAGCACCCCAACGCCTTCTCAGCCTGTGCTCTTGCCCACTGTGCCTTTGGCCCCCTGAGCAGAACCAGATTTCTCCTGGGCCTCCTCTCAAGGTCTTTATATCAGAGCCTCGGAGCTCCCCCTGCACCTGACTTCCTCCTTAAACCCTGGTCCAGAGTGGCAGAGGCTCATTTCCAATGGCTCAGCCGCTCACTCCTGTGTAAGGAGACAAGTTCAGGGCAGCTAAGGCTAAGCATGCCTCTGGATAAGTCATTTCATCTTTACAGCCCCCTCTTGGATGTATAAGAAACCTGAAGCTCCAAATCTGCTTCTATTTTGAACTAAAAAAAAAAGAAAAAAAGAAAAGAAAAAGAAATGTGAGAATGACTTTGCTTCTTTTCCTGGGAGAAAAAAACCAATGCACTGGAAAGTCCCTCTGTTTGGCTTGATACATAGTCCATCCTTTATCTCCACGCCCCAATGTACTTCACTGCCGCTGCTGGAAATGCAGAGGCTGTCCCAGGTAAGAGCACCTGCCGTGGGAAGCTAAGGGCATGGGGAGGCCATGCCCTTAGCTTGTGAGGCCGGTTGGCTATGTCTCCCCACTAAGGCCCTGAGCCTCGCTGCTCCCATATCCGGAGTACAGAACGATTTTTACCCCAAATGGGAACAATGTTACTGTATTTCTAAATCTGAGAGACTCAGACACATCTGCTCATATTTATACCAATTCTGTTGAGGCTGTAAAATTGCATATGCTATTTTGATGAAACTTTATCTTAATTTCATTACCAGCTTGAGTAATCATGTGATAATTGTCTGATTTCCAAGTTATTGAGCAAAAATTCTATTTAGGGGTGTTGTTGTTTTTTTTAAGGCTCATGACTTTAATAAAATATTATGTTATTTCACCTTCCTAAATGGAAGCCAAACTAATCTATTTTCAAGCTACTTATGTGACTGCACGTTGAAGGGACAGAGAGGGTTGCCCATGGGCATCATGGTGGCCAGTCCAGGCACAGAGAGCCACACCAGATACATTTGTGACCAAGAAAGATGCTGCCTAAGAGAGAGCTCAGCATTCGGCATCAGACCAACCTGTGTTACAGGTCAAACACCTTCACTAACTAGTTAACTCTGTTACCTTAGGCAAGTAAATCACATAGCTTCTCTGAGCTTATTCTTTTAGAAAATGTTGTTTTTTTAATGCCTACTTCTGTGAATTTTAGTGATTATATAAAGCAGGTGCTTAGGATAATGTCTAGCACATAGTAGGTGCTTGATCAATGAAAACTCTTACTATTTTTATTAGCACTTTCCAAACCAGTGCACTCTTTGTGATATTCAAATTACATGAAGTGTTGTGAGTGATTTCACTCAGTTCACTGGCGAGAACAATACCGGGTTTCTCTGAGTGCACTATAATTCCTTTGTTGGAATGAGAAGCCAGGGCCACTGTGTCCCACAGCACCACTCCACGTATTTTAGAAACCCGGTATTTTAGTCCGCATGGATGGCCTTTCTTAGCTTTAAGCATTGCAAAACCTGGAGGAACTTAGCCTGGAACTCAACACCTACATAGATGTCAATAACCCCTCCTGCCTTCCAAGCTGACCTCTCCTGCCCGCAGGGTCTGGGACTACCCGCAGATCCCCATGGATTCCAAGTAGTTACTGTGCAGGAATCTCCTGTTGCCACACTTCACTCACCAAGCTGGGTGTCCTTGGACATGACCTGAGTCTGTTATGACCCACTGGATATCTTCCTTGTGTGGTGGAGGCAAGCCCTACATCCTACAGTCTGATTGATTATTTCTAGCTCCACTCTGGCGAAGACTGTCCTACCTTTCAGGTCCAAATATGTATCAGAAGCTATACATGCATAACACTTCTTTTGGTTTCAATTTAGGGAAAAAAACTTTGAACTGGGAAGTAGGCACCTTGAGTTCTAGTCCTAGCTCTTCTACAAATCGCATGTGTGATTGTAGACAAGTGTTGTAGATTTCAAAACAATCACAAAGTCCTCTCCTGTCTATGTGCACACTCATTTACAACCTGGCTGCATCCCACCCCATCCAGAGGTGTGCTCTCTTTTTGTAACCCTTGAAGCCAGGTGTGGCTGAGTGATGTGCTTCAGCCAATGAGACATGAGCAAAAAAAAGTGAGCAGAGGCTTGAAAAGAGGGCCTTGCTACCCTTGCTGCTGAAACACATGCTACCATATGTGAGCCAGTCCAGGCTAGCCTGTTGGAAGATGCTGACTGTGAATGAAGTCCCACAAGACTAACCAGCTCCCAACAACAAGAAATGTGAGTGAGACCACTCTAGATCATCCGGCCTCAGTTAAACCAACCCAGACCAGAAAACCCACCCAGGCAACCCACAGAATTATGGGAATGCATATAATTGTTGTTTTAAGCCAATAACGTTGGGGAGTGTTTGTAAGTAACTAAAGCCAACTGAAATAGTACATCAACTTCTTTCTCTGGTTCTCTTTCCACATCTTGAAAATGAGGGAGTTGAACTAGATCAGTGCGGGTAAGTATAAGACACAGGAACCACCCCCCTCCTAACACAAGACCATGCAAAACATGGTTAACGATTACAGCACACTTTCTCCTTCGACCCAGGAACAAGGATAGAATGCTTCTCATTCCAACGTTCCAGTAGCTACCCGAAATCCACAGCATCGGTACTGGGACAATACCCCTTTGCCAGCTGTGTTCAAAACCAGTAATTCTAAGCCCTGACCAATTGCCCAAATCCCCCAGGGGAGGTATAGACTGTCAGAATGTCTGTTTCCACTTTGTTGACATCACATTCAGTAGGTTTGGGTCAACCTGGGAATCTAAAGCTTTCCAGGTGATTCTAGTAATGAGGTAAGTTTGGGAACAGTAGACAGTGATTTCTAAGGTGTTTTCCAACCCTATCCTTTGATTGTTCTGAGGCTGAGCAAAGCACTTTCTTCAGCCTTAGATTTGACTAGATAATAACAGTATCTTCTATTCCTGATTTATTCCTTGAATACGTACTAGTACATATCAATCTTCAAATGAATCACCCAACACCACTTTGAGTAACGTAGGGTTCTCCTCTAATATTCTTCTTTCAGCATTCAGTAAGCCAGAAGGAAAAGGTCCTCTTAGGCATTCAGAAGAAGGAGAGAGGAAGGGAGACTCCCAGAGTCAGAACCAGGTAATTAACTGGATGCATAACAATGGCTCCTGCTTGGAAAGAGTTCACAGTATTGTTAAGAAGAAATAAAACCATTTCTAACAATGACCTAACTGTGAGATCGACACAGTCACATGGCAACCAGATCAGAATATTGAAAGAGCACAGCCAGCGTGACTCAGTGGTTCAACATCTATGAACATCTATGAACCAGGAGGTCACTGTTCAATTCCCGGTCAGGGCACATGCCCAGGTTGCGGGCTCAATCCCGTGTGGGCTGTGCAGGAGGCAGCTGATCAATGATTCTCTCTCATCATTGATGTTTCTATCTCTCTCTTCTTCTCCCTTCCTCTCTGAGATCAATAAAAAAAATTTTTTAAATTTGAAAGATAACCCTGTATTTCTAATAATAACAACAACAACAACAACAACAGCTAATAGTTATTAAGTGCCAAGCAGGGTGCTAAAACTTTGTTGTATTATCTCACTGGGTTCTCAATAACTCTATGAGTTCTCAATTGTCCCCATTTAATGGGTGAAGAAAGTGGGTTCCAGAGGCAAAAGCAACTTATCTGGGGGTCACAGAGCTAGTGAGAGGCAGAGCCAGGCGAGGTACACGTAGGTCTGACTCCAAATCTCACACTCCACACTAGCATGCCACACAACCTCGGATGACGCTGTCATTAATGTAAAGAAACAAAAGCAAATTCCCAAAAGACATTCTTCTAAAACACAGCAACTATGACAGAATTTTAAAATAAATTAAAAACTATGCAAAGAGAATGAAGCGTTGGTACCTTTCTCTTACATTTTCTCATCAAAACTCACAGTCCCAGTATGTTTATTGCTCTCTCTGTTCTAGTTCTTCTTAAAAAGAAGTTTTGATTGACAGCTTCTTGGGAGTCACTATAATTTAATCTACTTACCTTCACCTTAATCATTATACTTTGTTTCCACTCTCAACTGTTTCTGCACAGAGAGGAAATACATCACCTTTGCTTTTTCTGTATTTTTCTATTTGGAAAATGTTGGAAGGCTTTGTATGTTTTTCTTTTCTTTTCTAAACTCTACCTTCCCGGGAAGAAAGTTATATGTTCAAGAGGCTGAAAAGCAGGAGAGCTTGGCTCCAATTATTTGTTTTGCAAATGAGAATGGAGAAATCACTAACAGTGGCAAATATTTCCATTCATTTGTTCATTCAACACATATTTATTGAGCGCAGGGGGCTGACTCTTTGATAGGTTTCTTGAAACATTCAATCTCCTGGAGGAGAGAGACATAGTCAGATAAATGTGTAGCTGCACTGAGAGCTGTGGAAGAGAGAGGCAGGGTCCATGACCTTGTAACAGGGGAGTCGACCTCATCAGGGAGGCCAGGGGAGCTTTTCTGAGGAAAGCACTGTGAGCTAAGTTAACTAGAACAAGGAGAGGTAAGGGCAAGAATGTGCTAGGCAGAGAGAACAGCCCAGGAAGGGTCCTGTCAGGAGCAAGAATTCAGAGAAGACCAACATGGCTAGAACAGAAAATGAGCGAGCTGTAGCTGAAGGAGGAGACAGCCACGTGGGCCATGCAGATCAGGATGTGGGTTTTAGATTTTATTTCCAGATTAGAGGCCCGGTACATGAAAATTCATGCACTGGAGGCAGGGTCCCTCAGCCTGGCCTGCCCCCTCTCACAGTCCAGGAGCCCTCAGGGGCCAGAGGCGACCAAGCGATCAGGGGAAAGCGACGCTTCCATCACACCTCTGCTGTTGCCACTGCCAGCAACACAAGCCTCGGCTGGCCCTGGTTACCTGAGCCTCGGGCAGCCCTGGGCGGCTGGGCAGCCACCATCCGAGGCTTGACTGCGCCTTGGGCTGGCCCTGGGTGGCCAGGGGTCTGAGGGGCTGGGGGACTCTGGAGGCAGGCATGCAGAGCGGCCAGGTCCGCCTGGGGGCGGGCCCTGCCTTGCAGTGCACCTGCCGCCCCAGTGGAGCTGAGTGGACTGGGTGCCGCCATCTTGTGGCTATGGGTGCTGCCATCTTTGAGGGAGTGGCAGCCAATTAGCCTATTCTTTCCTTATTGGCTGTGGGTGCCGCCATCTTTAAGGGCAGGACAGTCAATTAGCATATTCCCTCTTTATTAGATAGGATAATGAACACATGGAAGGATAGTAATCAACGGGATGGCTCATGTGGATTTGTACTGTGAAAAGATCACTCTAGTTATAGTGATTTATAAAACACTTTCCCATGAAAGACCTTGTTCATCATCTTGACTTGGTACAACCAAGCACCTCTCAAATTATTTTCTAGTAGGCAGAGATCTTGGCTTCAGTGGAATGATCTCAGGAACATTAGTCCTCAAAAATTCTTGCTGTGGAATTGAGCAGTGAAGGAAGCTCCTGAAATACTGTGTCATTAACAAGGAAGACCTAGCATCTTATGCTCTCCAGAGCTAAGCAGACCTTAGCCTGGATTTGTTTCTCAATTTCTTGCAGAAATCAAGGCCCTTTGGGAATCATCGTGATCAGCAGCAGCCTTCCCAAACATTACTTGAAATCACTGATAATAATAGTCAACACTTCTGAGAGCTAATCAGTACCCAAACTGCTCTGATTTGATCCTTCCCATATCTTGCAGGCAGGTAGGAAAGAATCATGCTCATTTTAGGGGTGAGGGATCTGAGTACAGACAGATGCAGTGAATTACTGAAAGTGACTTACAAGTGACAAACCTGGGGTATGACTCCAAGTCTGCTGACTTCTAAGTTGCACCTTTTAGCAGTTTATGGACTGCATGGATTCAATTCTTGCCTTTCTCATTTTTGAACAAACTCAAGTTGGACCAGTTTTTAACTTTTCTGGAGTTCAGTTTCCTAATCTATAAATGCAGATAATAATAGAACAACTTAAAAGAGTTATAAAAATTAAATAAAATAAATGCACACAATACATTTAAAACAGTCCTATACACAGTAAAGGTTCAATGAATGTTAGGTTTTATTCTTACCATTATTATTATTATACTAGAGGCCTGGTGCATGAATTCGTGCATGGGTGGAGTCCCTCAGCCTGGCCAGTGATTGGGGCCAATCTGGACATCTCAACCAGTTCTGATCAGGACCGGCTGGCTGCTGGGTGGGGAGAGGCTGCAGGAGGTTGGCTGGCCTGGGGGAGGGGCTGAGGGAGGTTGGCTGTGGGAGCGCACTGACCACCAGGGGGCAGCCCCTGCATTGAGCGTCTGCCCCCTGGTGGTCAGTGTGCATCATAGTGACTGGTCGATTGGTCATTCTGGTCGTTCAGTCATAACGGTCACTTAGGCTTTTATATATATAGATGTTACACTATACAGTGTTATTTTGGGCAGGTAATGGAAATGCCTGGAAATAATAAAAGTTATTTTTTAAGGAGCTAAAATTGATCAGGCAAGTATTCTTAGTGTTTAAAGTGTTTTACAATGAGGTAGGCATTATTATTATTCTTTTATATTGATGAAGAAATTGAAGCACAGAGATTAAAGCAATTTACTCAGAGCCGCTAAACTGAAATGTGGCAGGACCAATATTTAGAGCCAGGATGATCTGGCCTCCAAGGCAGCAGGCCTGGCACTTTGCAGGTCTCCCGGGAAGCACTGGGGTTTATGGAGCAATCCGCTCAAATGCGAAGACCAGGCTGCAAAGGCAGCAGGAGGGCACCGGGAGCAGAGAGTTGGGAAAGAGAAGCTTCTTAGAAATGAATGTTCCTTCTGGTTCATTGAGAAGTCTGACAAAGTTTTTAAAGGCTGAGAATTTTAAGGACATACACAGCAAGTTGTATATTTTCCTGTTTAAAGTTTTCATGAAGACGATGTGGTAATGATTTCCTAATGGCTAAGGCTCTCAGTCTAAATGTAGGACACATACATTTCAGTACTTCATACTATCAAAGCATCATTTTACTTAGAAATACAGTAAATGCAAGATATGTCTTACTGGGTTGAGTGGTTTTGGGGGTTCAGGAAATAATCTGATGGTATAGTTAAAGGCACAATCTGAAAATAGAAATTTTGAAAAGGACTGGACCCAATGAATTATTTTGTCAAATAAAATTTACCACAGGGTAAATAAAAATAGGATTACAGACAGGGTAATATTTATTAGAACTTAATTCACAAAAGAAAGAGTTGTGAGGAGCAAGAGTACAAGCCTGGCTACCGCACTGTGTGTGTGGTCAAGCACATTATGGGAACTGGTTTAAGTAGGTCTATGTAATTTTATAAATTCACCAAATACTGCCTCTAACATATTTCCAAACTAGGATTATATTCAGTTAACTTCAACTGATGTGACTGGATCGTTGGGTTCTATTATGTTTTTCTAAACATTTAATTCAATAGTTATACAGTGAGGCAATAAATATGCCCAAATTGCACAATTTTATTAATAAGAAAGTAATGTGTTATAAATTTCTTGATTCCAAGCATGTCTAGAATGCAGTGTTTTATTTTAGTTTACTATGCAATACTTTTTATCATGCTCTTTGTGTTACATTTGCATTAGTAACTGCAGTAAATATAGGCCATCTATTCAGCAGAGTAATTAATTGTGTAGTCAATTTGAACAAAGTAATTTATTGATATTGAATTGGCAAAGGCAGTAGTGTATTGAGTGAATTTTGTAGTTTGTAGCTTATTATTAGGATGTCCTAAAAAAAATACTTGGAAAATACACAAATGCAGATGCAGACATATGTTAGATATGTGATCTTATTTTAGATGTAATCTGCATGTAGCATGAAAACTTAGGGGTGGATAATAAAGTTAAGTATTATAGAATATAAATAATTTAAACACATGTATGAAATATGTTGTTTAGTAAATCCCAATTATAATGTTAAATATGAATATTATTAAAAACCAAGTGAAGCAAAGACTTGTCATAATCATAAACATTTTTAAATGACCATATGATATGCTGGCAATATTATCATGGCTTGATCATGTCCTTTATTTCACAATCATTATCATGTTGCCTTCATTAGCTAGCCTTACTGTGAAGTATAAATAAGGAGGCATTTCATAAACATGCTAAATAATCCTAGATTATGATGCTAATGTAGCTGTATATGTTTGGCTGTTTTAAACAGATCTTACAATACATGTCGATACCTGAGTACATTTACCATTGATTCTGTAATAGGTAGAATGTGAGAACATCTCAGTTTCACCTAAAAATGCATGATCCTCCTTATATAAAGATAAAGACCGATTAGTATAACCAAGAGTTGTACACTTTATTTTCTTCCACTAGTAGATATAGGTCCCAAAAATATTTTCAAATTGTGAAGGGACTTTAATGCTTTTTCAAACTGCCATGACAAAGGGCACGATTTCAACTTGGCAGATCGAGGTTAAGGGGGGGAGTGAATGGCCATGAAGGCTCAGTCTTTTTTCATGCGAACTTGCTAAGCAGTCCAAGAATCAAATTCAAACTTGACCTCATTAGAATTCATTAGCTGAGAAACATGATTTTGTAGACAAGGCCCTTCTCGCAATCGAAGAAAAACCCTCAATGTCTTTTATCCTACACAATAATTACCAGTTGCTAAGTTGGGTTGTATGCATGTAAAAATAAAAAAGAATGAATTTGAGTGAGGCTAAATATAGAAGCCAAGACCCAGATTCTATTGTATTAGAATTCCACATGACTCAAGCAATTCCCATAGGTTGACAACCACCAGTCTAATTTTAAATCTAGAGACTTTATAGCAGTAAAAAGTATTCCTAATTAGGAAAGAAACTTGCCTGACATCCTCCACTCTTGGTAGTTATCATAAGAAAGTCATTTACATTTGAACTCAACATTCAAATTGAAACTTCAAGTTTCCCATTTTGATCCAAGCCCCGTTTGACAAATGCACCTAATAGTGTTGGATGCTGTGTGATCAGTAAACGTGGTGGGTACTGAGCTGGGATTTCCTTAAGCAGAGCTTTAGCTACAATGACAGGACTTCACTGTCATTCATGCTGGCCAAATCTCAAAGGCATGATACATGGCAGAACCTCATTTAATTACCATTTGTTCTTTCATGACAGTAAAACTTACTGTAAATTATGCAGATAAGTAATTCATCATGGGGAATATGCAAAAAAAAAAATCTAGGTCTGTAACGTTAAATAAGTTGACCCAAGGCCTTGTGAAAATTAAAATTAATAGAGCAAGAGGGTAAAATTTGCCCTGATACTTAATACAAATGAAGTCTCCCTTCTTCTTTGAATGTCTCTAGTTTTGTCTACTTTTTAATCATTGTTCAATTGTGCAGTGCAAAGAGATACTAAAAATTTACCTCAAACCAATTGGTTAGGTGTTTATTCATTACCTACTGTGCACAAACCTAGTATTAAACTCTAGTTCATGGGGCCATTTTGGTCTCATTGGAATTCAAGGTTGTACTGCCAGTCCATTTCTTAAAGTGGTTAAGAGTAATAAGTAATAGCTTCTACCTTATCCCAAGAAAATGTCTCCTAAAATTTTAATACCTCAGCTTTCTAAATTCAGAAGGATTTGTTCAAAAAATGTACTTATCTTCTCAAAGCCTGGAGTTTCAGCTTGTATCTCAGTAAACGAGATCTTTGACTCCAAGATCAGTGAGTTTTCCCTTGTACAAGAAAGTCTCTTCTAAAGCTGTACAAATGGAACTGATAACGAGGGCCAACATTGTGACAAAGCAAGGCATGGCACAAGCAAGCTTTGACAAAGGGCAACAGCGTTTTATGAGAGGAAGAGGAGCTTAGTGAAGTACTATAGCAGGGCATGTAGGAGAACCAGAGGGAAGCTACAGGCACACTGGAAGTCTAAGGAAACTACACTGAAAAAGAAATGGTAACAGCAAGGACTAGCAAGAGCAGCATTTTTGAATGCATAATGTTGCAGAAATTATATGAAGCACTTTCCATGCATTATCCCATTAAGTCCTCCAAATCACAGCCATTCTCTACTGCTCACTTTTTAGTTGAGGAAAAAAAACACCATAGAGAAGTTAAAAAACTTGCCCAAGGATACACACAGCTGGAAAGTAGCAGAGGCGAGATCCAAACCTAGCTCTGCCTCCAGAATTCAAACTCTTAATCACTACATTCTAGTCCCTCACAACTGTGGATTTTACTAATCCAAGGCATTGCTTTGATTATGACAGTACAAGGGTGTGGAGTTAGTCTCCACTCAGTAAATAGCACCTCGACTGGCCCATGTCAAACCTGGGAGTGATCCGTGAATAATCCTGTTCCATTATTGACTCTCACTTACAGTCCACCTCGTCAGTTCTACCTCCAAAGTGAGTCCCAAACCTGGTCACCATTCTTCAGTTTTACTTCATTGTCCAAAACCCCAGAAGCCATCCTATCTCACTTAGACTACCAAGGTGGCCTCTAAATGGTCTTGCTTGGTTCTCAACCCCCTCCTCATTCTGCACTGAGAAGCCAAGGTGACAAGTGTTAAAGGTAAATCAGATGACAACACTACCTTCTTTAGAATTCCCCAGTAGATTCCCATTACTTACAGAATAAAATCCAAAATCATTCCCACAGTTTACCAGGTCCTTCAGCATCTGCTCTGTCTACTTCTTCATATTTATCTCCAATAATTCTCATCCCATTGACTGTGACCCAGCTATGCTGATGTTTCTCTTCCTTGACCAGACATGGGACCATTGCTCCTCCCTCCACTGGGAGTGCTTTTCCTCCGTGACTTCTTCAGATATGCCTTCTTTGTCACCTAGGCTCCAGTCAAAGCATCATTTTCTCCATGAATCCTTCTTTGAACCCCAACTGTAGACACCCTGTTTTTGTTTCTTCATAGCACTCATCACTACCTGGTAGTATGCCATTTAATACATATTTATTATCCTCCCGTCCCAAAATCAAATATAATTTCCATAAGGGTAGGGTCCTAGTCTGTCTTTGTCTCTCATTTTTTAGCACTAAGAGCATGAAATGGAACATATTAGTTGCTGAAAAAATACTGAAGATGTATGACTGAATGAATAAATGGAAGGAGAAAGTAAGGCTCAGAGAAGTTAAGTGGGACTTACTTAATCCATGGTTCCTTGGCTAGTACCAGGTGAAGCCAAGACCAGCAAGGTAAGACCCACAAGACACAGAGATCTCCAAGTGCATTGGCATTCGAGTTAAGTCTTAAAGACAGTAGAGTTAGATGTGCAGACATAGTGGCAAAAGCAACTTAAACAGAGGGTACAGCGTGGGCAAAGGCAGAGAGGGGGAGAAGTTCAGGGCGAGCATGTTCCCTCACAAGAACAAAATAGCAAATCGACAGAGATAAGCAAAGAAGAGAAAAGGGTTGACACATTGCCTCCCACTCTGCAGCCTTCAAGCTTGTGGAAGAGTTTTTGCAACTGACACTAGAGTTAAGACATTCTTAATTGTATCTTTTTATTTTTTTAGCTCATCTGTTGCAATGCCTAGCCTACTGCTATTCTGTCTCCATCATGAAGCTCTCACCCAGCACAGATTCAATTACCACTAGGTTGCTTGGGATTCTGACAACACAGTTGGGCCGAAACTTGGTGGTGGATGGCAAGGAGTGCGAATCAAGAGATGTGGGTTACTAACTCACCTGAGAACCTTGGGGAGGTGTTTTCACCTTCTTTATATCTCAGGTTACTCACTTGGTGAGATCTAGCTGCACAGTAAATTTCTAAAAGTCTTTTGGCTGATGTAGTGAATTGGTCACCAATCACTAAGTCCTTCTGAGAAGGCTAACTCCTATTTTGTAAAACTACTGTTTGAAATTCTCTGCTATTTTTTAGACAGTCTCTTATTCTGGAAAAAATAAAAAATAAATAACATTGCTTTCTAGCCTGCTTTAGCCTGCTTGAATAATGAGGAAGATAAACTTGGCTGTCTGACCTTGTAGGCCAGAGACTAGATATGCCCATACTCTCATGCCATGCCAGATGTATTTTTTAATTGGATAGAAGTGTGTTGTTGTCAAGGCCACCAGCGAGATAACTACTAAGCACACATAGGGCTGGGTTTTTTTAATAAAAAAGAAAGTTCTGCTTATAGCTCGGCTTAGAATTTGAATTCATTTTTCTCTAAGCCCACCGGTGAATAAAGTGTGACTCCAAACTCTCTGAGCATTGCTTGATTTATTCCGGTTTTCTGTAATACTTCAGTCAGTCACTTATTGGTTCATTCACATAGGGCTCATTGGTTATCTTCTTTATGGGCAGTGTATTAGTTTCTTAGGGCTGCCTTAACAATGGGAATTTATTCTCCCACATTTCTGGAAAGAAGAAGTCCTAAATCAAGGGGTTGATGGGGCCACAGTGCCTCAGTGGCTCTAAGGGAGAGGTTCCTGGTGGCCCCAGGCACTTGTTGGTTTATGGTAGCAGAACTCTAATCTCTGCCTCCATATCCACATGGCCTTCTTCTCTGTGTGTTTGTTTCTCTGTGACCTTCCTTAGCTCAAAACCAGCTTCCACCACTTCCTCGTGTATGACCTTGAACATGTAATCATCTAGGCTTGATCAGAGGATTCAATGTTATTAAACACATATAATTTGCACTTTGGCATATGAATGGCACTCAGCTAGTATCCAATAAGCACTCTTATCCTCTTTGGTAAAGCATTTCCAGTGTTGGGGTTGTCTATATATCCTCAAAACAAATTTGTGTCCACATCAAACCACTACAAAAGACAGTGGAAGTATTTAACTGGGGGAAACAAAAAACTTACCATAAAAAACATGAGTCTGAAATATTCAGACTGACTCTGCATCGATTGCTTTATCCAGATAAATGTTCAGTTGCCAATGTAGTGACATCCAAATAGACAAAGGCTAGATTTAAGGTTCATTTAATACCTTTTTACTTTCTAACAGGCAATTTCAGATTCTCTCAGCACTCTTGGAAAGATGTGGTTAATATAGAAGATTTCTTGGTGTAATAAGCCTATTGTGCTTAACACAAACAATCATTTTTATTCCTTGAAATCTTGACAATAGGAACAAGAATCCAATTTCCAGAGTTTCTTTGCCCTTAGGTTTCCATGGTTTATATACTTCAAACAATGCCTACTCCTATTGCAATGGCCGAAGGCTTTCTGCTCTCTGTGCCTAAATACCTGCAGTCTCCTTCTAAGATGCAGGACCTGGTCTCTACTTGCTTCTCCTGCCTCATTATCTTTGCATTCATTTGGTAGATATTTGAGAGCAACAGGGATAATCTACTATGAGCCATACACTCTTTTATTTCTTTTATGAATGAATGAATGAATGAATGAATGAAAATGTGCTGTTTAACAAAATTGGGATCATGTTGGGCATGCTAGGTTTTTAAAAATTATTCCCAAGTCCCACTCCTCCTCCCCTTTGACAAATATCAATTTATTCTCTATATTTATGGGTTTCTATTTTGTTTTGTTTATTCATTAGATTTTTTTTTTGTTTCGCATATAAGTAAAATAATATTATATTTGTCTTTGTCTGATTTATTTCATTTAGCATAATACTGAGCTGTGAATTCCTTTAGACACTGAACACACCTCGAGTAACTCATCAGATTTTAAATATAGATTTTTGTGGGATTTTTTAGTCTGGCACGGGAATCCAACCAGGGCATCTGAATTATAGAACAAGTTATGATGTCTCAGGCTGCAGGGTAAGTCTGACAGCCATTTTTGTCTCTTCTGGAAAATTATGTGTTACAATATGGCATCCAAAGGAGGCAGAGTGGGGTGGGGTCCCTGGGAATAGGTTCAGAAAGTTCTTCTTCTGCGGCTTGTCAGTTCTCTTCTCTGGTGTCTCAAGTTTGTTCTGTGTCACTGTCCATGTTGTATGCCCTAAGAGCCTGATATCTGAGCAAATGCCTGAGCTTGTGTTACCTCATGACTCTGGAGACCAAGGTTAGAGCAAGGACCTGGTACTATTCCATCCCCTTCATTTCACTTAAACCTCCATAATGATGGCAACAACTGTGACTTGTTTACCATCATGTCTGCCTCTGGGATACAGTAGGTGTTCAGCACATATTTGTGAAAGGAAGGGAGCAAGGAATGAAGGAAGAGAGGGAAGGAGGAAGAAGAAAGGAAAGAAGGAAAGGAAAAAGGAAGGGAGGGAGGAAGGAAGAAATCATAACATGTCAAATACTTGCAGTTGAGCTATATTCCTTATTCAGTTGTGACTTCCTTACTCTCCACCCTGCTGATATTATCTTTATCTCATAATTTGAATGTTCTCCTGCTTTTATCCCTGCCAGCTTCAGCTTACCGTGGTCTGACCCTGTTAGGGCCTCTCTATTCAACCTACAGCCTTGACTCCTACTAATTGTCTCCTTCTCTCTCCATTTCCCAGTTCAAACTCCCAAGAGATAGAGAATCACATTAGCTCATTTTATCTTTTCTATTGTTGAACCCTACCACCTCACAGGTTATTCATCACTAATGGCTAGACTAACTTTCTATAAGATGCTCACCTTTAGGCCAATCAATTGTGGTTAGATTTATTAGGCAATTTACAGGATATTTACTTTTTAAAAAAATATATTTTTATTGATTTCAGGGAGAAAAGGAGAGGGAGTGATAGAATCATCTATTATGAGAATCAGTGATTAGCTGCCTCCTGCATGCCTCCTATTAGGGATCATGCCTGCAATCCAAACATGTGCCCTGATCAGGAATCGAACTCTGACCTCGTGGTTCAGAGGTCACCGCTCAATCATTGAGCTAAGCCGGCTGGGCAATACTTTTTTATAAACATTTTTAGTAAACATTTTTCCAGAAAAAAATGCAAAGCTTCCAAAGCTCACTCAATGGCATATCAATTTTTTAGCAGCAGTAGCTCATTACCATATTGGCCAATATATTTTAAAAAGACAGATACATATGAAACCCAAGTCATCTTTTTAGAATGACAGTGGAGCCAATGAGAGGCACCATCCATATATCCATATAGCTTAGGAGATAAGCCTGACTCATTCCAGGACAACTGGCCCGAAGGAGTGCCTATAAAGTCCTCTGCTCTCTACTCTCCGCTCTGCATCATCTCCATGTCAGGGAACAATTTCCGTATGGCAAAAGCACCCATATAGGAAATATTTACACATGTAAATTTGAAGAGACTTTGTTTGCTTCATTATTTCACATTGTGCAATTTATACTGTTTTCTCCTGTTGCTCTAGCTATTGGCAACAGGGGAGAGAAGCAGATATGAAATGAATTGTCAGTTTTAAAGACATCACTGTCTTTTGCTTGAAGAATAAAAAGGCTTAGTGTGTTGGGCCAAAATTGAGAAAAAAGAGAATTTTTTTCTAATTTTTAGGTGTTTAGATATGTGCTTAAGTAGAGAATTTGTGACAATTAAGGGATCAACAAAGCTGAAATGATACAATGATTATGGTCCTCTGATTATGCTACAAGTCTATGCTCAGCACAGCCTTGTTTCCCAGTCTCCAGACCTCCTTTAAGCTTACAAATGATATTTCATTTAGTTTAAATCAATCAAGTGTCTCTAGAGGATTTCACCAGAAACCCAAATATAATTACACAAACACACAAGCTTCCTAACTATGTATGTGTTATGCCAACAGAAAAATATATCTTAAGTGCAATGCAGAAAGAGTAAAGATTTATAAAATGCATGTTGATGTCTCATGAATAATTAATAATGATATTATAATTAGAGTTGGATACATATATCCTAGCCAAAAAAAAAAAAAAGGGACAGAACATATGATTATATATGATTTGACCCTTACTCTGGTTGGAATTACTCCCAAAGTAGCCTCTCCTTTTTTTTGTTTTAAATCCTCACCAGAGGGTATTTTCCCATTGATTTCTAGAGAGAGTAGAAGAGAGGTAGGGGAGAGAGAGAGAGAGAAACATTGACATGAGAGAGACACAGTGATTGGTTGCCTCCTGCATAGCCTCTCCTCATTTAAATGATGTTTACTCTCTTTCATAGTTTTCATCTCAGTAACTTACTCATTCAACTCCTAGAAAATGACTAACTTCATCACCATTAAGCCATGCAATGGCCTGAGGACATAGCTGGTCTTTCATTTATTCACTAGAGGCCCGATGCACGAAGATTCCTGCAAAAATAGGCCTTCCTTCCCCTGGCTTCTGGCACCGGCTTCCCTCCGGCACCCAGGACCCAGGCCTTCATTCTGGCTGCCACCTTCTGCCTTCGCTCCGGCCCTGCTGCCCTCCTTTAGCTCCTTCCACCACCGCCCCTCCCCACCGTGTCCCTCCCCTCATAGCAGGCGTCCCGCCCTGCCCCAGCTGCTCCACACTGCGCATGCGCTGCCCAGAGGCCTGGAGCGGCTGGGGCGGGGCAGAATGCCTGCATCATCACCATGGTGATGATGCAAGCGTCCTGGCCCAGCTGCCACCATCTTTGTCACGTCAATTTGCATATTCCCTCCTTATTGGCTGTGGGCACCACCATCTTTGTTGCAGAGTGATGGTCAATTTGCATGTTCTGTCTTTATTAGATAGGATTAGATCTATGTAATGTCTCTTTTCCAAAGAGCTCCAAGCCCTATAGAGAATGTTGAACTCATGTTAAACTAAAGTTTCATGGAAATGAGAACTGTGTCTAAGGAAAAGGTGTAGTGGAGAGAAACCAAGAAGGAAAAGTGAGAGGCAATGGAGAAGCTTTTGATAGGCTGGAGGAGACATAAGCAGTGGGTAAAGATGCCAAAAATACCAGCCCTCGGTGGCTAGTGCAGATAATATGATGGCAGAAGTTCTGCTTCTATGAAGGGCAATATTTGAATCTCTCTTAGGATTACACAGGTAGGATTAGCTTCTAGGAACATCATTTTAGAAAATATGCTAAATTTTCATGCTGTATGCAGATAAAATTCAAACCCAATGAGATTTATATTACATGTAAATGTGTCCTTATCTAATAAAGGAAGTGTCCTCTCACTTCTGGGTCTTATGTGACCAAATGTTTTGTTTTATTTTATTGTCCACACCATTTGTAAAGCACTGAAAGTCAGAAAGGAGAATGAAAGGAAGGGGCAGAGTTCACATTTATCAGATAACTAGAGGCCCGGTGCACAAAATTCATGCACTGGGCGGGGGGTGTGCCTCAGCCTAGCCTGCACCCTCTCCAATCTGGGACTGCTGGCTCCTAACCACTCACCTGCCTGCCAGCCTGATCACCCCCTAACCACTCCCCTGCCATCCTGATTGATGCCTAACTGCTCCCCTGCTGGCCTGATTGCCCCCCAACTGCCCTCCCCTGCCGGCCTGGTCACCCCCAACTGCCCTCTCCTGCTGGCCCAGTAACCCCCAACTGCCCTCCCTTGCAGGCCTGGTTGCCCCTAACTGCCCTACCCTGCTTGCCATCTTGTGGCGGCCAACTTTGACTACATGGGGGCAGCCATCTTTGAACACATGGGGGTGGCCATCTTGTGTGATGGGGTGAGGGTCAATTTGCATATTACCTCTTTATCATATAGGATTATTACATAGGATAAGTAGTTAACTGGACACTCGCCTGTGACCTGCTTCCCACTCTTTCTTGGCCAAGGAGACATGGGAAGGACTTGGGAGGAGCCTTCTTCAGACATAACAGTTGTTGGACTCCTTCTATGACATGTAATCTCTACAAAACTCATTGCATAAGTGCATCAAGCTAGGTTCATGCCAGTTTCCACACGAACAGAAAAGAGGAAGTAAGAAACTAGATTATGATGAGATCATGAAAAATATTGGCATTTTAAAATGTTCACGTTGTGAGAAAAAAAGGAAACTAAATAGTTTATGCATTTTATATCCTTGTTGATATTAAACATTATTTATTAAAGCACTGATAATCACTGCTTTAAAAATTAAACACTGACATTCCAACAATTACATGTAAATAAGTCAGTCTAGTGCTGATGGGAGGAGTCAGAGGGCTAGGCCCCGGAGTCTTTAACAGTCAGAGACTAGGGGTAGAAGATAAACAAATGGGAGAATGCACTGACCCCCAGACAAATATCTTTCAGAACTGCATTAAGGAATCACGGAGACGTGTGCTTTCTCCTGGACCAGCATTTTCAGTCCATTTAATTGAGCTCAGTTCACTACTTGGACAGGCGCGTTGTGCTTGGAGCTGGGCATGTCCCAGCTCACATTGCCTGGGATCCCGAGAGCAATGTTAGAGAGAAGCTGAAAATGCCATACTATGAAAATGTAGGCCTAACCGTTTTGGCTCAGTGGATAAAGCATCGGCCTGCAGACTGAAGGGTTCCAGGTTCAATTCTGGTCAAGGGCATGTACCTTGGTTGTGGGCACATCCCCAGTAGGAGGTATGCAGGAGGCGGCTGATCTATGTTTCTAACTCTCTCCCTCTCCCTTCCTCTCTGTAAAATATCAATAAAATCTATTTTTAAAAAATGTATATTTCTATTTTTTATCTTTTTATTCTTTTGTATTTTCAAGCCAGCTCTTTTATCAGAACATTATAAGAAACCAGTGAAATACGTATCTTTGTTATCTGTGAGTATTTATAAAAAATGTTTCAAAAATTGTGACAAATTTTTATTCCCATTATTTTAGAAAATAAATGATCTTTAGTGGCTCTCTGGAGAAAACTCTTGTTTTATCTCAAAGATCAATATATGATTTCAAATCAGTACAATTAATTAGCAATGGTTATTTTATTGTCTCTTTATAAATACTTTTCTAATTTATTATCTTCAAACTTATTGATCCAACAAAATAAATATTTAAGAATATTGATGGCAAATGGAACACAAGTAACTGAAATGAAAGTGGGAAATTTTAGCTCTTGTCCATTCTGTAAAAAGAAACTTAATTGAGTCCCTGTCACTTCAGAGTCCATTGGAAAGCAGTTTAAACTGAAGGTGGCAGTCTTATTACCAAACTCAGGCATTCAGGCTCTCTGTCCCAGGTGTTTGAATCTTAAGTAAACAGCAGAATGGCAGAGGGAATGCCTGGGGGGACTCTCGCCAGCAAAGTCCTGTGGCCCATGGTCCCTATCCTAGTAATGATGGGCCCCACATCCCGGCTCTCTGGAGTTGCCTTAGAACCTCCCCTTGTCCCTGATCGTGGCCCTGAAACCTCTCACGGGCTCTGTAAACCTGATGGTCTTCAGTGCACTTTCTTTTGCCCGAGAGAAGATGCCCAGAGTTGCTTTCTGTTGCTTAAAACCAAGAAACCTGGTCAAAAACTTGTGAAACAGTCACCTGACTCTTTGCTAATTTCCAAATAATTAGATAGATGTTTAAAAGTGGGGGTACTGTATTTTGTGGGGTTTCCTACCATGCTGCTTGGGGGCATTTTTACCTGGGGCTCTGTGAGTCAGAAGGAAAAGGGGCAAGTGTTGCTCTGGAGAACTGTCCGTGACAGAGATAAGGAAACCTGTGCGTGTCCTGTGCCCAACCAGCCGGCCTCCTTCATGGGGATTCCGGGCAAACGTGCCTCTTTCCTTTTAAACTGTTCTCAGGAAACCGAAGCAAAGGGTCAAGGATTAGAGAGATCAAAATATATTGTCGAAGACATTTGCTCAGAAATGGCCAAATCCAGGTTATGATGGATAGATTGAAAACCAAGGAATGGAGCTTCCTGGTTTTGCCCATTAATTTTTTTTATTTTTTTTTTTAAGAGAGAGAAGAGGCAAAATGGCAGGACTTAAATATAAGTGTGGTGCTTTGGCATTTCTTGACAGTTAAAATTGTGTCACTTTGCACTCTTGTGATGTGTAGGGGGAACATAATGTCAAATTATGTAAGAAATGTTTAACTCTAGTAAATGGTAGTGTGCCTCTGGGGGATTTAAAGACACTTTACACACTTGGTTTAAAAGAGCAATCCTGAGAGCATTTCAGATCCTGCAGTGAGTGATACAAGTGTTTCAGAAGGTAATGGACCCTATTCTTAATTTTGACAACTCTAAGTTTTTCCTGTGGTTTCCTTGTTCATTTGTTGGTGGACAGTTCTTTTCTTACCAAGAGTTCCTCCTGGACTTTTCTCCTTTTTAGAGCAGAAAATGAACACTATTTTCATTTCAATTAAAAAATGAACACTATTTTCGTATTACTACATTGTTCTTACCTGCACTTCATCTCAATAGAGGTTTAATTAGTCATTTACAAGGCAACATGCTAAGATTCTAATTAATGGTCGCTTGCCTATCAAGTTAATGTCCTTGCAAATTATCTCCTTCTAGAGATTATTACAATTTGCAGATGCAAACCCATTATTTATTATATAGGGGGCTTAGCAGACACTAATTTTAAATGTAATGCAGGGATGGCTCCTACCATGCTAAGCTTCCCAAGTGAGTATGTAAGATGAAAAATGAATGCAGTCAAAATTAGGCTCTTGACAAGCCCTTGAAAAGCACTGTGTTACAGACCAACAAGCCTCCGTCCAGCAGTCCTGCACACCTACACGATCATCCTTTCTTCTTGAACACAAGGTCATTGGCATATAGGGGACACACTGAATGACCAATAATTACTTTTAAATTCTAGAATCACATTAAGCATGACTTGGTGCCCACACTGTGAGTTAAGCATGAAAACAGTAGATTCCCACCATATCCCAAGCTCACCCCACGGCAGGAACTCTGATGGAGCATGACCTGAGTTTCTTGCATTATTTAAAATATTTAACCTTACTCTCTCTATTACCTCCCTTCCACCAACTCCACCTTTCTCTCTTTTTGCTAAGCCTATGTAGGTGAATTTAAGTATAGAATACGACACCACTGTCATTTCTTTTAAGCAACAATGGTTTCATGACTTAGATTTGACTCTTAGTTGTTTCCATTTTTTAAATATTTGTATTGTTTCTTTCATTAATAAAACCCATATTCTCAATTCTAATTCCTTGGCAAGAACCTATGTGAAAGTTTCAAAGAAAAACCAAAGAACTTTATTTGAAATCAGTGGATTGTCCAAGATCTGAGGTCGGGTGAGGTCTCACGAGGATCCCAAGGTTAGTCTAGAATATCATTTTCAAGATTGCTAAGTCATCTGTGCCTGGAAGTGTTTTCTCCATTGCACAGGATACTGGCATTGTGTAGGTTCTCAGAAAATATTTATTGAATGAAAAAGAAGGAAAGGGAGAGTGAGAGGTAAAGAAGCATGGATGATGGAAGGAACAAGGAGAGAATATGAGGAGTGGGGGAAGGAGGGTGAAAGGGGGAAGGAAAGGAGTTAGGACATAAGAGCATGAGTCTGAGGGCTGATTCTACACATCTGGATTCCTACGACCTTGAAGTTATTCTACCCCTTTGATTCTCGGTTCCTCAGCTCAATGTATAGATAGTAATCAAATGTCTGGCACTTAGTGATTCAGTGCCGGGGCTGACCAGAAACCCCTGAACGATGGATGAGCAGATTACTCCGACACAATTTCACTGTGCTGGAGAGGGCTAAGGGGCTTTCCCAGCTGAAGAGTCCAGGCCGCCATGACTGCCTGCCCCATTAGGCCTTTATTGGAATTTTTATGTTTAGATACAATGAGTAGGGTGAGGAATCTTGGGAGGACACATGTGTTTACATTGTCCTTTAGGCAAGGGCACCCAAAGATTAAGCCTAAGGATTCCAGTAAACACCTGGGGGGTCTGCACATGCACAGACTTGTTTGGAAAAGTCAAAGAATAATTAGGGGTGCTGCCTTCAACACTCTCCTAAGTCTCCCCTAAGTCAGAATTCCGATAAACAGGGCAGGCAGCCTTCCACACACTTCCTTTTTTTCAGAATGTCCTCCTTACTAACTTTCCAACCAAGTCTCGTGTGCTCCCCAACAATTCAGCAATGGACGCTGCACCTGTTGAGCATTTATTAGCTTTATAAGTGGAACACTAGTATAATGGGTCATAGTTAGCATTCTGACTGTTTTGAAACATCCCATATCTGCTATATTCATGAAAAGTAAATATATAAATGTTTATGTCTGGAGTCAAAGAGTTGGCCAATGAAAGTTGTGTTGTCCTGAATAATCTGCCTACAAAGACCAACATGAAGCAGGGAAAGTCTTGTAAAGGGCTTTCAAAAGACTCAGCCCTCATAGGCAAAAAGCACAGAATCGAGAAACACTGATGTGACAAAAACCTGGGGCCCGCTGAGTCATTCCTATCAGAGCTGGCACTCCGGCTCTGGGCCACGTGTTCGGTGCATACAGTAGTGGTCCTCACCTTGCTCAGGGATGGATGTGCTCCTGTCTCATTTTTCAAATAAGGAAATGGAATGCAGAGAAGTTGATTAACATCCCCAAGGTCACACAGGTCATAAGTGCCTGGGCCCGTGTTCAGTCTCACTTGTACTGATTGCAGCACACCTAGGCTTTTCCTACCACGTCACCCTCACACTTGCAACTGTAGGCCTGCTGATCAACTCTCCAGAAAGTATCCAGAGTCCTGGGAACAAACTGCTCATTGGGGAAGAAACACTAGTAAAAGAAGTTAAGTGTAGGTGCAGGTGTTGAAAGAGAGAGCTCAGTATAATACAAAGCTCATGCACCACCAGGTGGGTGTCCTTGGGCCAGGGGAAGGGGTGTTTGTGTTTTATACGATATGAAGTCCTGACAAGTAATAGCAAAGGACCCTGCAGAAATGCTTCTAAAGTATGTATTATGTGCCAGGCACTCTTACGGTAGCTCATTTCATTCCTAGTAACTCTTTGGAGGCAGGAGATGGAGTTACTATAACCTGTGAGTAGGAGATGGAGTTGGTATTGGAACAATAGCAAACTGGCGCCAATGAGTTTCTTCCAAACAGCTGTATGGTTGCTCTGATGGTTGCTTTTCCCATGCTGTTTGCCTTAAAGGGCTGGTGAGAAGATGTGACGGCACACATGGGCAACGAAGCTTAGAGCATGAGCTGGGACTTACTGAGGATGCACTCGTGGAAACCAGGAAGTCTGAGATTTCCATTCCTTCTATAAGCCTTCATTGCCTCGTTGGTAAAGTATGGCTGGTAATACCTAACTACACTACTTCAAGGAGAATCGTTATGAGTACAAACACTTGGTAAGAAACACAAGTCTAATGGTTAAAGCACAAGTGCCCAAGTCAGACTGCCTGGGTTTGAAAACTGGCTCCACAATTCAGTAGCTATGTAACCTTGCACAACTTAACCTCTCTATGCCTCAGTTTCCTTATCTGCAAAATGGGGGTGATAATAGATACCTCATAGGATGGCTGATCGCAGTAGCATGTATAAAACAGGATAGGGCGTGATAATGGCTGGTAGGAATAATCTGAGTCAACACTGAGCTATGGCTGGCCCAGCAGCAGAAAGCTGCAAGGAAACAAAGCCACAGCACGAAAACATACTTGAGGCTTTCTGCCTGATTCACGATAAAGCCAGGTGTATTTCCAGTTTATTTTTATGGCTGAAATGAGTGCTCTTCAATGTTCTGAGCATCACTGAGCCCTGCTCTTGGGGTTAAATAATGATGTTGAAACCTTGCAAGGAAATTAACACCTCAGGCTCGGTGGTCAGATAGACCTGACTGGGCAAGTGATTTAATCTAAATCTTAAGTTAAAGGAAGATGATACTAGTAATAGACCCAAACTGATATCATTATTATAAAGACTTAAATGAGAAAATACATGGAAATGAATGTCTAATGCCTAGAATGTGGTAAGTACAATAAGTATTAGTTGTTGCTTTCACACACAAAAAAAATGTTTTATAGCTTCTAAGAGTAGCTAGTTGTGTCTCAGAACTGAACACACATAGGCCAATTAATACATATTCATTTAGTTAAAATATCTGCTTAGAATTGCCTAGGAGAGAGAAGGGGACTTGAAAACAAACATATATACAAAATTCCCAATGTAATTCATTTCTCACCTCAGTAGATTTGACAGGGTACTGCTCAAAATCCCTATTTCTGTGAGTTTACCAGGATATTGTACGGTGGCATTGACCGTGGCTCTGGGTCACACCCAGTCATGCCTGACTTTGTCAGCCAGCTACCTAGAAGTCTAGAGATACAGTAGTCATAAATAAAGTTCATAGCCTTCCCTTCCATGTTCTACTAACACCCCATTTTATAAGATTGTTAGAGGACAAGGCAGGAAAGTGGTAGTTAAAATTTTATGCAACAGAGTAGTTTATACAGGGAGACAGTGACCTGTTGCATAAAAACCAGAATACTGAGGGCATAATTCACCAGATTCATTTACTGTTGTGTGTATGGTTTATATGTTCTACTCGATACTTTATTAAAATAGTTCAAATAAATCTTTAACTTTATAAGAGTTGTCTTATTCATCTTACATTTCAATTTTTCATAAAAGAGAAAAATTGATCAGTAGACCAACGGATGAAGAAGGAAGTAGACAGGCTTTTTAGCTTGGTAACAGCAGGCATCATGGGGGATATAAAGCCAATGTGCATTAAATTCTAGGCCATAGCTCCATAAAATACATACATTTTCCTGAAAAATTTGGTTCTTAATAAGCCATGAACAAGGCATGCTTGGCTTGGCTCTATTTTCTGTGGACTCTCATGAAAACCATCTTTAATATCAAACTTCTTTATATCATGTACATTTAGCCAGGGCTTGTACTTGCTCTACAGGGCACTTCCATGGAGTCAATAAATTGAATGCCCAGCATTCAGGAACAATCTGAAATCAGATCTCAGAAAAATTATATTCCCACTTAGCTCTAAGTCAGAGATTCAGCAGGAAGGAGCTTGTTTTGTTTTGTTTGTTTTCATGTTGTTTCTAGCATACAGTAGTTGTTTTTGCTAAGTTAAGTTTATCCCTGAACTACAGCTTTCCTCTGTTAATTTGGCCACTAGCTTCTTAATGATGACTTTTGGTCCTGAATACAGTGATTTCTTCCTCCCTTTCTTTATTCATTCACTCAGTATGTATTGAGGATAAGATATGATAGGGACTATGCTGGGTGCTGGATGCTGGGTAGGTGCAGAAAAGGCAGTTTTTTAAAAAGTGTATTTTTAAAAATTAAGAAATATTGCCCCAGCTGGTGTGGCTCAGTTGGTTGGGCATCCTTGGGTGCACCAGAATGTTGCTAATTCAACTCCCAGTCAGGGCACATGCCCGGAGTGTAGTCGCAGTCCCCAGTAGGGGGCATTCAGGAGGCAGTAGATTGCTGTTTCTCTTTCACATTCATGTTTCTCTCTCACCCTCTCCCTTCCTCTCTCTCTAAAAATTAATTTAAAAAATATTTTTTAAAAAATTAAGAACTATTGTCATGACTTCATCTGCCCTTGACCTGAGCATTCTCACTGCTTTACTCCCTGAGTGGCTCTGTGGCCTGGGAGTCTGAGGAACGTAGATGAACCTGTGAGCCTATCTAGACTTCAATGTCCTCATTTCTAAAGTAAGTAGATGGGATGAGATATTACTTAAATTCTCTTACACTCTAAAATTTCAAATCAGTTTGCATTTCTGGTGCAAATCTCTTATCTTATAGGACTTGTCCAACAGGGGAATGAAAAGGAGAGATTGAAATCTAAGCCTCCTGACTTTCTGCTAAGCCACAGGCAACATCCTGGTAGGGAACTGATAAAATACAACCACAGACACACATTTTGGGTGTTCTGTTTGCTTGTCTGTTTGTATGTTTACTTGAATCAATTAAGTTTAAAATTTGGAAATTTCATAAAACATGGATTTAAGGCTTCTCCTACAAATAAGAGGACAATACTGAATTGTATTCTCATGTGTCAATAATGGACCTAGAGAATTAGCAGCTACCTCCTCAAGCAATCTGTTCAGTCAAGTCCTCACGACTCACTATTGTATTACACAGAGCTCCCTCCTCTCCTTTATATTACTCACCTTGTTCTTTATGACTATGCATGAAAAGGGGACAATCTAGTAAATTTGACAAGCTTCGCGACCGAAACTAACCTCATAGCGTGATTTGATCATAAATTCCTAACTGGACAGGGCATAGTGGGTAGTCACTCCTCAGGCCGTAATTTCCACAGTGAAAGGTTTATCTTTGCCTTAAGCAAGCTCTGTCCATTGTTATTGTGAATGTAGGTTAACACACCTTTGAAATGCTGGAAGAATCCTGTTTTTCAGTCCCCTCAAACCCCAACACGTGACCTTTTTGCCTGTCTGCCATCCCTATTTACTGCAAACATTGAATATGAGCTAATCTGTATGCACCAATGGGAAAGATGTATGTCTCCATTTTACTTTTTATCCCATCATAGGGATTTCTCCCCCTTGCTTTCTCCTGCCTCCTTAATCTACCACTAGTGGATTTCAGATAATCTTCTTTACCTTCTCTCCTTTGATTCCAAATGTATCACACACCCACACACACACACACACACACACACACACACACACACACACCTACCACCACCACCACCACCACAAACAAACAAACAAACACCTCTGTAGAACTGCCATTTCCTCCAGCGTATTTTGTCAATCCATTGAGATCTTATTTCTGGGCTTGTCTTCCCCCTCCATTTGACTCAAATCAACTCTCAAGAACTCTATTAAAATTTTCTATAGATTTGAATGTTCTTACTTCTACATGATTTAGTGTAAGGTTTGCAAACCTTACACTAAACCAGAAATGGATATGTGAATTTCTGTTGATGCATGAGAGTGTGGAGAGGAAAGAAGTTTATTTTCATATAGGGTTTATAATTATATCTAAATTAAGAAAAGAACTAGGCATAAAACACTGTAGGTTTTTAAAGTTTATATTTTTTATTTATTTCAGAGAGGAAGGGAGAGGGAGAGAGAGATAGAAACATCAATGATGAGAGAGAATCATTGATCAGCTGCCTCCTCCATGCCCCACACTGGGGATTGAGCCCACAACCGGGAATTGAACCATGACCTCCTGGTACATAGGTCGATGCTCAGCTACTGAGCCACACTGGCAGGGCTCACTGATAGAGTTTATCCTCAACTAATCAGAAATTAAAGTTTGGGACTTAATATCTACTTATGTTATTGAATCAGCAGAACAGAAATGGAAATGCCATTCAGAACTGTTATTTAAATTACTCACCAATGTTAGCTTTTATATATTTCTCCTTTGTGTTGTCCAATCCAATAACCACTATATAGAGAGACTTTCAGGTAAAACCCAGATGACAAGGATAGAAAGCCTATCATGAGAAATGGTAGATTTCTTATTGTTTGAGCTTGTTTTCTTTAATTCCTGCCTATGTAAAAAGGATCACACAGCTGAAGAGGATCTTTGTCAATTTTTAAAAATACTTTGAACACAGATTGTCTTGCTACCAGCTCAGGCTGGTTAATTAAAAAAGAATATAGGAAAATATCTCCTCATCTTAGTTCTTTAATTTTTTTTTAAGTGCAAGCCATTTTCTTTATAGTTTTATTCAGTATTTCAGTCTTGTATGATTTCAGTATGATTTAGTATTTATTTACTTTTGGTCTTCTATTTTTCTTTTTCTTAGTGGAAGATAAAGTAGTTAATTAAATGTTTATATTCAAGTTCAGGAAAAGAAAACACTTTCTTCTCGTTTGAGTTTGCTCCCCTGTTGGACCAAGCTCTTTATTGTTCAAATTAAAAGGCAATTATTAATGGCACCTCATTCTTCTTTTCTTACATTTTTGGGGCTCTTCCAAGAAAAAAACATTTCTTACCTCATTCCTTACTACCATTACCAATGTCCCCATGATGCTTAGTTTTTCCTGTCCTTGAGTTGACTAAAGGAATTAACATTAAAAGATTAAAATATTATCAGTTAACAAACGTTTTTATTGTTGTAACAATAGGTTTGAAGCAAAGAACCTAGGAAATTCAATTTTTTCCTTAAAGGCAAAAATTCCCCTCTCTCCATGTAAAAGCCAGTCATTTGAATTCAGTGCATCCTCTCAAGATCATGAGGTCTGCTCTGATGCTGAGAATTTTTACAAATGTTATGCAAGGTCTTAAAACATCCCTGGTTTTTCCTCTGACAGCTTGTTGTTCTGCATCATTTACTGCTTTCAAACAATGCTTTTTAAAAGAGATGGCAGGTTTTCTGAGGAAAGTGACAGGACATATAAGACTTTTTTTTTTTTTTTTTGCCTTACCCACAGATAAGAAAGGCATAATTTTGAGCTTGAGTTTCTTTCCTCTAGCAACTGAAAGATGAGTTGCCCACAATATGCAATTATGTGGCTCTAGACTCTTTCATAGACACAGCTACAAGCTGTCTGGAGAAAAGACATTGCCGAAATTTCATGTGGGCACAATGCGGAATTCAAGCAATAGAAGGACGTCAGAAAGAATTTTAGCAAATAGAGCTATTTCTTTTCAACATTTGCCGAACAATCACTTTCCCCCATATGCCAATTTGTTTGTTCTTCACTTCGTCATCATAAAAATAAAGTTTGTTTCTGGGACAGATCAAGGCCCACTGGCAATGGGGGGAAATGTGTTTTCCGACTTTTGGATAACATCCATTTCTGTCCATTCCGCTGTTTAAATTTAAGGGATACTTCTTTTCAGCGCAGAAGCACAAAGAAAAGGAAGCAAATTACAAACAAAAAAAACAAAAACAGTTCGTCAAGATAATCAATATAAGTAGAACGCTTGAAGCTAGACAAAGCCACCTGGAGAAATTGCTCCTAACCCTGCATGTTTAACTGTCACCCTGGGAGCTTTCAGAAAATACTGAGGACTAAGCCCTAACCCAGACTGATTAACCCAAAACTTCTGGGGGAGGGGGAACACCAGGACATCAATATTGTTATAGTGCTTTCCAAGTGATTCTAATACTTAGCTGGGGCTGAGATCCATTGGCCTGGAGCCAAGGACGAGATGAAGGGGTGCCTAGAACTCAGCGCTGGAAGACTCTGGGGTTCCTAAACCAGGAAGAAGGGGGAAGGCCAGCAGAGGAGACAGTGACTGAGGCAAGAGGGATGTTGAGTGGTGGCAGCAAACTGTACTTGTAGAGGGAGGAGAGCAAACACTTTTGGCTGTGCAGGCCTTACAGATGCCACTGCACCCACTGTCTCCTGAAAGCCACCTCAGGCCGTCCATCTAGAATGAACGTGGCTGTGTGCAATGCCGGGGTCCAGTGAGGTGAGCATTAACAAGGAGCCCAGGAGTGGCGTGGGTCCCTCTGCAGTGACATTTACAAAGATATCGAAGCCATTGGTGGGGCAGTCACTGAGTATGTGGGCCCCTTACTTAGGTAAATATTTCAAAAAAATTGTATTGATTCTGTTGTGCTTAATATAATGCTTGTAGGTCAGAATTCAATAATAGGTATGCATTTT
Source organism: Eptesicus fuscus (assembly GCF_027574615.1). Classification (NCBI taxonomy): domain Eukaryota; kingdom Metazoa; phylum Chordata; class Mammalia; order Chiroptera; family Vespertilionidae; genus Eptesicus; species Eptesicus fuscus. The sequence goes on along the minus strand of NC_072490.1, from coordinate 50,137,745 downwards.
TATAATTTCAGAAAAGCCTTTTTCAAATAAAATACAACAACCTTAAAAAGATACGCAATAAAAAACGAATCCATTCAAGACATTGGGTAGTGTTTTCCCTTTAAGGTGACTGCACTGCTGTTCTGACAGGGGGTGCGGGTGCATTTTCTCTCAAGAGCTCCCCTTTGGGTTTGCCTGGAGAAGTGTTCTCCTCTCTACGCTTGTTAAAATGGGACAGAATGTATTTCCTCTTCTGACTTGTCTCGAACACAAAGGGTGACCGTGTGTTACTAACGTTGAAACCAGAACCTCTGGACAACCGAGGAGCCCATTGAAAATCCAGCTTCCCTCACAAGGAGAAAAAGCCACGAGGACAGTGATTCTTTGGAGACCCAGACTTGCTTGTACTGCGTTAGCAGCAAAGTCAGCATGGCAAGCACGGTTACTTGCAGTTTATAAGACCTCTCACTCAGCCTCCTCAGGGAGTAGCCCCGCACCCTCCAGTCCCCTCTTACAACGGAAACATCTCTGGGCTTAAATAATAAACAGCACAGGAAGGCTCTGGAAAGAGAGAAGAAGAGGGCAGACTGTCTTAGGACCTTGGGATTCAGTGAGTTGCCTGGGCTTCCTTAGTGCCTCCCCTCTATCCAGGACAGGGCACCCCAGGAGCCTTCAGCTCTGAACCACTAATCAGGACAGACAAGGAGCTCCAAGAGAAGCCTGTTCTGCCTAACGAAGGGCCAGGAAAAGAGCAGACTAATAATAGGAAACCTTTATGGTAATGCCCACCCGCCCTCAGCCAAACACCAACAGGACAAATGCTCCCTCCTCACCCCTCCCCCTCCCAGAGTTTAACAAGGTCAAACAGGGAGCCACTCTTTTTTTCCAAGGAGCTGGCCTTCCTCCCCACAGCAAGTGGCACTCTGATTCCCCCACCCCAATGGGCCAGTGGGGCCAAGCGGGAAGCTGATTTCCTATCCCTTGCCTGGCCCGGTGGAGGCAGGCAGCTCTCAGATTCCCCTGCCACGCGGTGTCATCGCCCCACAGAGAGAGTCCGTTCTGATGACTGTCACCATGGACTAGCTCTGACAGTCTTTGACTTTCATTTAAATGGATCCATATAGTGTGTATTCTTTTTTTTTTTTTTTAAATATATTTTATTGATTTTTTTACAGAGAGGAAGGGAGAGGGATAGAGAGCTAGAAACATCGATGAGAGAGAAACATTAATCAGCTGCCTCCTGCACACCCCAGCTGGGGATGTGCCCGCAACCAAGGCACATGCCCTTGACCGGAATCGAACCTGGGACCTTTCAGTCCGCAGGTCGACGCTCTATCCACTGAGCCAAACCGGTTTCGGCCATACAGTGTGTATTCTTTTGTGTAACAAAACATATTTGAGATTTATCCAAGTAGTTAGTTGTATGTATCAGTTAGTTGGCTCTTTTGTGTGTGTGTCTGAGCAGTATTCTATTGCATGAATATACACAATTTGTTTATTCAATCTCCTGTTGATAGACATTTGTTTTATTTCCAGTTTGGGGCTATTATTAAAAGTTACTATGAATCTTCTTGTACAATCTTTGTATGGACATCACTGATGATGACTTGATCTTTTAGGCAACATTCCACATAAATCTGAATCTTTTGGGTGTATTCATCTACTTGAGCTAGGTCTTCTACTAAGTTAACCAGATAATTGTTAACTATTTTCTTATTTCAACCTCAATCTGAAGAAAAAGAATTGAAGAATTGGATGGTATGGATACAATGTGGTTAAAAGACACTTCAGTTCAGAGTAATTGTACAAAATAGAGATTTCGATTTTATTTATTAAGACCACTTACTGAATCTAATTAAGTGGCAACACTTAAGATGAATGGAGTGCCACTCAGGCTGCTGATGTGCGCACAATCAAGTCACTCAACAGTATACATGTTAAACCATTGATTTGAGGGAGTTTGGGGCTTGTGGGATATCTTATTGAATTCTCAGTCCTTGAATATCACTTTTGTATGAACCTTTTCAGAAGTTAGAAGTGATGACATTTTATGCTGAGCAAAGAACCTGATAAGCTTTTAAGATCAACAAACTAAAGGGAATGATAAGAATTTAAATGGTTTCCATTTTGGGGAAAGTATGAGGTGATGTTATGTGAAGGGTAGAATATCAATTCATCTTCATTTATGGGCAATTCCTCAGGTATTCTAGTCTCTCCTCCATGAAAGAAAGTGAAAGAGAGTGATAGATGAGTTGTTTTCAAAACAGATCCAATGGCATAGAGACTCAATTCTTCCTAACAATTTAGAAACCTCATGTACCTATGATGTTTCCAGTTGCTGTATGAATCTTGCCATAATTTAACCAATGCCACCCATTGCATTTAGATATGGAAAAACAAGACATTTTGAGTTGCAAATGCAAGCTAGTACTTGCAAATTTTATTTTGAAGTAGAAATTGGAATGCCTGGAATCTGTAATCAAAAAATAAAAAATAAAAGGCTCTTAAATACAAATGTATTAGGGAAGTAAATCCCATTAATAGCATCATTCCAATTTATATCTCATCCATAGACTTTAGCTTCATCCCTGCACCCCACCCCTTCCCTAGGGGCCCATTAAGCTTCCAGTTATGACTAATGTACTAGATTCAGGGTTTACATGGCATTTTTTTGAAAGGCTCGGTAAACATTCCCATCTAGGATGGTTATAAAGGTTCTGCAAAGCAAAGCGCCTCCTATGAGATGCTGCTAAGTGCTCATCATTTTTATTAAGAGAGACGTGGTTCAGCTGTGAGAGTGAGTCCTGCAGAAAGGAGCCTGCGCACAAAGGGCAGCAGGGCCAAGGCCTTTACACTGATTACTCCGGTTCTCCGGGGAACACTAAAGGAGGAACTGGAATTACCTTTTTCTGAGAAACTCTTTGGACTCAAGTCCTCAATTGCTGTATTCTGACCTGACCTTCAGAATATGCTTTCCTATTGATATGAATCTGTGTTGTTAGCTCGCTTTGAAGTACAATAAAGGCTTGATCAACTAGATTAAAAATAGAGGTTGCTTCTTTCCCATGCCTTCTGAAAATTGCTTTTTGCCCATTAGCTAGTAATGGTCTGCCTTCCATTTGCATGGCTTTGCAGTTTTCCGGATCTCTCTGAGCCCTCTCTGCACTCACTTCCGTGTTCTGCTTTTGGGCTATCATCTCTGCATCGTTTTTTGTTTATTTGTTCACTAGGAAAGAAAATCTCCCAAATGTCACAGTGGGAAAGCTATCCCCTATCAGACAGGAATATGGATGCATTTCTAACCATGGAAAACCATGAAGCATCACTCAGTCACACACCTCAGAACCAGAACAATCACTTTAAGTCATACAATCAATCATTTTCATCAGCCCTGTGAGGAATGACAGTGAGTTTCTGGGCTCCCATGTTGGTCACAGATGCTGTAACTGGTTCTCCCTTTGAACCCTCATGTACCTATGATGTTTCCAGTTACTAAAGGTTTAAGGACATCCTTTAAACCTCTTATCTATGCCAAATGCAGTTTAAAGTTTAGCTTGACCTATATCTCCAAATGCCAAAACCAGCAGCCACTTCAGGATGAAAATTCTACTTCCTTCTTATCTGTAACTTCTAACAATGGAGAGACTGGCGCAAACTTGAAACCGCACCTAGAAGTCAGAGGGCCCCACAATATTGCTGTCCTCTTCTGCCTAAAGCTGAGCTGGAGACCAGGACCTGCACGGCTCCTGGAGACTAAGTCATGACCATGTGCTTGACCCCAGGCCTGGACTGGTGGCTGGCTCTGCCAGACCCATTGATTTCCCAGACAGGAATCCATTCCTCCATTTCCTTCAACCATGTATCAATTACTATTGAGCAACTTACAAAATAAAGATGACAACTGCCCCCATGGAGCTTACATTCTGCTATAAGAAGACTATAAACAGATACATAATAAATTGACACTACACTTCTGGATCATAAGTGTTATAAGGAGAACAAACAGGATGCCCTGATAGATGATAATGGCAGGACCTCTATCATAGATAAAGTAGTCTGAGAAGATCATGGGCTGTTTCAAGGAGCTAAGGTAAGCGCAGATATTGTACAAATGGGCATTTTATTGATGTAGTCTGGTGTCGGGGCATGCCGAGTTACTAGGAAACGTGACACACTTAAGTGGGCTATGGGGAGAGTTTGAGAGTGACTATAAGGTTGTGGGTAGGACTAAGGGAAACCAAGAAGAATTAGTGATGATCCCCCATCACAACTAGGCATGAGGACACAAGGAGAGGGAGGAGATTCTGGAACTTGGAATCGGTTGCTATAATTGTAAGAGAGATGCTTAACAGAAGCCATGACTTAAACAAACAAAACCCAGCTGGATTGTGTCCTGGCAGAAATAAAACCCAAAAATTCACACTCCTTCTGTTTTTCAACCTTTCCAGTGCCCCCACAATTAGTGAAACTCAGCCAGAAGCCCAAGGGCAGGAGGTCCAGAACGATGCAGTCCACAGAGGTTGGCCTCCCAGGGCACAAAGCCCAGTGGAGAAGGATGGAAAATAACCATCATGAGGTAGGGCGAGCCAGGTTCTGACACTGCTAGATTGTGAGCCACCATTGTTGACACACAAATGAAGGGAAAATTCAACTGAAGGGTGAGGGAAACCAGTGTACAATCAACCCCTCACCATGAAACTGCCCTGGGCAGGCTGGGGTTCCATGCTGTGGGCCACCAAGACTGTCTACCTTTCAGGAAGATACAGTAGTCTTTGAAACTCAGTAACTATAGTCTTTCCCAGGAAGTGTCATTCTACAGAAAATCCTGTTATAATGAGATTGCACTGGGCAATATTTTAGAAAAATCAAGGCATCTTGGCAATTATAACAACAAACATTCTAAACAATAGGGAACCTACCTACTTGAATGACTATTTCAGACATTCCAGATGACAAGTTTTGGTAGATTAAGGTCTGACTTATCCTAGATAAAATGAAAATTGTCTCCTTGCTGGTCTTGGATATATTTGGATTGCAGGTAATAAGTGACAAGATGAATTTCCTTCCCAATCAAATCACTTGTCACACTTCAGTCCACCTTCAATTACTTATGCTATCTTTAGCGTTCAAGATACATTTCTATTTATATACCAAGTTATGGGAAACTATTTAAGAGCTAGAAAGAATTTTCTTTTCCGGATGTGTTTTGTATCTCCGCAATTTCAAAGTTATACATTTGGTGGTTTATTTTGATTCAAATTAACCCCACAGCTTAGCAAACATTTGTTGAATGCCTATTCTGTTCAGACAAAAATTACGTACATTAAAATTACTTTTGAAATGCTCCTAGCTCACCCAGTGTGTACCATACTCCATGTGCAATTTTGTGTTTACAGCCCTGTATCTATGTCTATATTCTTTTTATTCAATGTTACTCTAATACTCACAATTAACATTTGAACTTCTTTCCTTGAGGATATTGATAGAGCATCACCTCCTATTTGCCTGGCCACTTAATCAATGCGTTTCCCCTCTTGGTCGCTGGTTAGCACACATTAGAGTCATTCACACATTTTTTTCCATAGGTTTTGCCAACATGCACTGACTGTGGCCGGCTTACCTACATCCACTGGCTATTTAAAATAGCTAATGTGACGGTGGCATTGCAGCCTGGCATGGCTGAGATCCTGGAGGCTGGATTTGCTTATGTTGTGACTCCACTGTGCTGTGCCAGGCACGTGGTGACCCAGAGGTGAGCCTTGTGCAGTGTCTGAAGTCCAGGAGAGCCCAGCCTTACGTAGGAGGGAGGCGGTCCAGAACCACTGAAGGACTAGGGGAAGTAGTCAGTGTCTCAGGCAGAGCAGAGGAAGAGGTCAACTCTGCAGACTGTCAGAAGGGCTAAAGGGAGGAGGTGGCATCTGAGCAGGTCCTGAAAGGATGGGTAACAATGTAAGGGGCACGGACTGAGGGAAAGGAGAGTCAAGACAGAGAGAACATAAACTCTCGGAGCTGGGAAAGGGCAGGGGCATTCAGGGAATGTGAAGAAGGTCTAGGGGTTATTACTCCTGGAGTGAAGAGAAGGGGCGGGGGTGACAGGGGGAAGAGTAAGGCCAATAGGTTAGAACAAATCTGGATGTGAACCCCAGCTCTGCCTCTTTCCTGTCCTTGGGCATGTTACCCACCCAACCTTGCTAAACACTGTGGCTCATCTTCTGAATAAAGAAAGCGACACTCTCTCCCAGGATGGTTGTGAGCGTTAAATGAGCTGAGGTGTTCATTGAATGCTAATACCCTACGCCCCATACCTTATTTTTCTTCTGAAATCACTGTACCTCCAAAGAAGGCAAAAGAAGGATTCAAATACTCATTTTTAAAATTGTACAATAACTACATCTATTGAGAATTCAATATATGCTGACCCTGAGCTTAGTATTCTGTATGCATCCCCTCCTGAGTTGTTTATTATCATATGCACTTCCAGAAGAGGAGACAGGGACCTGCAGGGGTGAAGTATGTGTCCCAAGACTGGTAAGTGGTAGAGCAGGATTTTGAGCCAGGCAGTCTGGCTCCGTGGTCCCTGTCCTTAAATACCACACTAAATTACATCCTTTTAAACTCTATCCCTCTATTCAACACAAATTCGTTGAAAACATATTATGTGTCAGACACTGTCAGTAAACCAAAGACACAATGATCTCTGGCCTCATAAACCTACGGTCTATACAGGAGAAGATATATAAACAAACCAGTAAGTTGTATAATATTTTGGAAGCAAGACAGAAGTAGGAACAGACAGTAGGGAGGCTAGGGGGAGGTTACAATGTTTAAAAGTGATGGCCTGAGCGAAGAGGATGTTGGTTTAAATATAGTGATCATAACAAAGCTGACATTGAGCAAAGACTCCAAGGAAGTGAGGGAGGGCCCTTGAGGATATCGGGGAGACCACAAATGAAAGGGCCCTGAGGTGGAGCGGACTGGGCATGTTGAGAAGCAGCAAGATCAGTGTGGCCCTGGCTGGTTTGGTTCAGTGGATAAAGTGGCAGCCTGCGGACTGAAGGGTCCCAGGTTTGATTCCCATGGGGGACATGTGCCTTGGTTGCAGGCTTGATCCCCAGTAGGTAGTGTGCAGGAGGCAGCTGATTGGTGTTTCTATCTCTCCGTTCCTCTCCTTTCTTCTTTCTAAAATCAAATCAAATATATATATATATATATATAGATGAAGGTCAGTGTGGCTGAAGTGGAGTGAGTGAGGAGGAGAGGGGCCAGCCACACCTGTAGGTCCCTCCGGGCCCTAGAAGGACCTTGGTTTTTCTAAGAATGAGCTGGGAGCCATGGGCAGACTTTGAGGAGAGGAAAGGAATGACTTTGAGGAGAGGAAAGGAATGATCTCACATTATAACAGCCTCAGTCTGCCTGTGCTATTGGGGCAGGGGAGCTGTCTGCAGGTAATACAGCCACCCAGACAAAGTGAAGATGGCACAGCTGGCAACAGCAGCCGAAGAAGTGACAAGTGGTCGCATTCTGTATATATTATGAAGGCAGAGGCAATAGGGTTTGCTGATGGATTAAATGTGGGGTATGAGAGAAAAGTATAGTCTACAATGAAGGCAAGGGTTTTTAACCTCATAAGCAGAGTGCTCTGTGGCACTCGTTCATCACAGCTGCTGCCACTAACCAGCTTTCCACACCAAGCAAGGGGTCCCCCTCTCCCAGGACTCTCGAACTCAGGGTAAGAACCTGAGGACAGAGAAAACAAGCCTCAGAGGAGCACAGGTGTGCCAGTGAGGAGCACTGATGGTGGACGTGAAGTCGGGAATTTTTGCTGTTGTACTGGCCCAAATAGAACAGTAGACTGTTTTCAGGCTCCCCAGCGTGAAAAGCTGCTGAGTCTGACAGGAAGTGGGAGTCACCGAGACAGTGGGGAGTAGCTCTCTGGGGAGTTGTGCTACCAGTTTTGCTTTAATTACTCTACACTTTTTTAAGCTGCAGAAAATATAAAGGCGCGGCCCAGGTTTCCCTCTGTGTCTGAAAACAAAAAGCCATTTCCTTCCTCCCGGTCTTCCCCTCTCTGCCTCCAATGCACACATGTTCTCCTCCTGGTCTTCCCCTCTCTTCCTCCAATGCACACATGTTCTCCTCCTGGTCTACCCCTCTCTTCCTCCAATGCACACATGTTCTCTCTGAGCAGAACCTTGGGTTTCTGGACATATGAGCATTAGCCACATATGTGGGTGGACTCTTAGTACCCACACAAGTCAAACTAGGAGTGATGCCACTTTTCCACATAGATCAGCAAATGAGCACTTACATATATAGACTGGCTCCCCCGTCACCTGCTGTATGATCTGGGCCAAGTTAACCTACAACAGCTCCTTTTCTTAACTGTGTCAGGGGAACACCTCTTAGAGTTTTTATGGAGAGTGAAATAAAGCACGTAAGTCCTTAACTCAAGGCCAGGCACGTAGAAGTCCTTAATAAACATTGTTTGCTATTTTATTATCATGTGGTTATGTTTGTGATTAACCTTATTTATAAGCTTAATTAAATGCCTGGAATAAAGAAGATGCCCAATGAATGTTCATCCATCCCCTTTCTCTCTCAACAAATTTGGGTTCTGAATCTTCCAAACCGGAGCCAACCTTACTCTTCCTGGAGGAAAGTGCACAGTGGTCTCAGATGGCATGAGAAGCTTCAGCAGATGAAATCGAAGATGAGGTGCTAAGGGAGCAGCAGCGATGATGATGAATAGTGGGTGAACTAGAGAGGTTTCCAGGACAAGAAACTGAATAAGACCTGGAATTCACATACTCTCTACTCTTTCTGCCAAGTTGCAAAGCTTTTCTGCACCTGTCGCCAGTTATCTACTGCCAAAGTAATGCTGCATAACAAGCAGCCATAAATGCTCAATGGCTTGTAATAAACACGAATTTCCTCTCGTGTGCTGGTCAACCAGGTAGCACTGCTGGTCTGGACTAGCTTTGGCTGACCTCAGCTGGGCTCACTCATTCATCCTCAGGCAGGGTCTCTGGGACTTGATGGTTGACGATGACTGGATGCTGACTAGGGCAATGGTATGACAGGCCCATCTCATTATCTAGCAGACTCCCTGGGCTTGCTCACACAACTGCATCAGAGGGAAAGCAGAAACACAGGCCTCTTGAAGCCAAACTTGGAGCAAACACTGTCTCTCTTCTACCACATTCTATTTTCCAGAGCCAGTCTTTGATAACTATTGGCCATGCAATGGGCATGGATACAGGGTATTAAGAATTGAGTACATTTTTGCAATCAATTCACCACCCACATGAACTTTTGCAAGTCACCACCTTCACAGAAAGAAGAAGGTCTCAGCTGTGCTCAGCTGGGTCACCCTACTATACATTTATAACAGAGTGACTGTCGATCATAGGACTTATTTGTATCCTTTCTAATGACTGAAAAATTGAGTTTTCAGCAACTAAATGCAGAGTCCCTGTTGGAGAAGCCCACTTTTCAGAGGCAACATTAAAAAGTTGTATGCAGATCACATTGTTATAAATTGATCCTATTTCCCCAGAAACATGTTATTTTTATTTTCATCACTTCTGATTGATTTTGGCAGGATCTGTCAGTCTCTGCTACCCTCTAACCCTGAGCTCACAGATTTCTCTGATCTCACCCTCTCTGACAAGCTGATTTCTAATGTGTGTTTTTTTAATGCTTCCACTTATTGGAAGTATTTATTTGTAAAGCAATTCAGAGATAAATCCTTGCTTAAATTATTTGTCTACTTTGGAAAATCGGATTTTTTTTATTTTTTTTTTAAAGAAGGCATCCCTGGGCATAGTCCTGGCAGATGCAAAAATCAGAAAGCAACCTGAGCAGTGTTTCCACTGAGGTCTTACCTAGAATCAAAAAAGTCATCCTTAAACCAGTAAACTACTGCTTGGTGACCAAGTGACTTAGAGAGCAGCCCTGAAGGGAGTGTGCATAAAGCCCACCCCAGATTATGAGCTTCTGGAGCAGACACTACGTTCCTTCCAGTTGTATACCCAACACCTACTACAGTTAGACCTTTGGTTATTGATTAATTCATGCTTATCGAATAAGGAATGAAGTGAGTTTAACCAGAAGTCATGTTCCCTTTGACAATTTTCAAGTAAATAATAAAATGCAACGGATTTCCAGAGATAAAAGGCCCAGATATAAGTTGGCTTCTAAAAATATCCATGCATCTGTGGGGAAGCACGGGACTTGGTTGGAATGTCTGTAAGGAGGATTCTCTAAAAGGTCAGGGGCCTCTGAGGGGACCTTGCCGAAGGCGGCAGCCCCTACCTTGACTTTTCCAAACAAGTCCGATCCCCCGGGGTGTTCCGCTAGAATCTCTATGTTTAGTCTTTAAAGACCCGACCTTGTAGAAGCATATACTTTTTCAAGGATACTTACCCTGCTGATTATATCTAAAGGTTAATTTTAGTTCAAGCTGTTGTGACAATAAAAGCCTAAAAAGACAGGCTAACAGAACTGCTTTTTACTTTTAAAGTAAAAGAGTCCCTTAGCCCTCTCTTTCACAGAAATCTGTGTCAGAGCAATCTGTTCATCCGTTGCTCAGGGTCTGCCGGTCAGCCCTGGCATGCATCCACTTGAAAAGAAGAGCCATTCCAAACTACCATCAACATCCCGCCCTCCCTAACTTGTGCATTAGGTGGAAAATGGACAGAAGGAGAGCAGGGAAATTATAGGGTTGTCTTGGACAAGATGCTTGAATTTAAATGTGACTCAACTTCACCAGTGACAGACTCCTGGCCTTTGACTCGGACATCATTCAGTTGAGAGACAGAGGGGAGACCTGCAGCTAGAAATACTAAAATAATAAGAGAACATATTCAAAGAAGTTTCTTCTTGCCTAAGGAAAACTAGAAGATGCAAAGTTGATTATTCAATATATAGCTTTCAAAAATAATTCCATGATATATAAGAGTTCTCATTAATTTCATATACTTGGTCTATTTTATTTCTTTTCAAAATCATAGCCACTCAATCTCCAAACACATATTATATTAGATTAATTAGGTGTCATTTTCTTACCCAAATTGATATAGGGCTATTTTTGGGAAGAAAGTGATGGGGGAGGGTGTTAAGAACAGGGCAACTCGCCGAAACCGGTTTGGCTCAGTGGATAGAGCGTCGGTCTGCGGACTGAAGGGTCCCAGGTTTGATTCCGGTCAAGGGCATGTACATTGGTTGCGGGCACATCCCCGGTAGGCGGTGTGCAGGAGGCAGCTGATCAATGTTTCTCTCTCATTGATGTTTCTAGCTCTCTGTCCCTCTCCCATCCTCTCTGTAAAAAAAAAAATCAATAAAATATATATTAAAAAAAAAAAAAAAAAAAAGAACAGGGCAACTGAAGACAGACTGCCTGAGCTCAAATCTTTGTCCTGCCACTTACCAACTGTAGGACTTGGATAAGTTATTTCATATCTTTGTGCCTCATTTTTCTTCATTGTAATTGGGGATGATAATAAGAGTACCAAAGTATCCAAACCCATTCGGATGCTCCAAAGTTTGATGGAATGATTTATGTAGAGCTTATAAAACAGTACCTTGCGCAAGTAAATACTTAAGAAAGGTTAAATGTCATTATTGATTTTCTGCCATTATCAATGTACCTTATTTCTTTAGATCTCTTTTGGAATAATGTGGGTTGAGAGGGATCTACCATTCAAAAGTTAGCTTTGATAATAAAGCTGTTACCCTATTTTCAAATTTGAGCTCTTAGAGATACAAGTTCCATTTACAGACCAGATAAGATGCTATTGCCATATGCTCAATTTAAATGTACCTGAGGTGTCTGGGACTAAACTAAGAAAATAAAGTATCTTACCTACCTATATGTAGAAATAATGGCAGTGATCAATTATGATTATCTACTATGCATGGGAACATTATATAATTTCCAATCCTCACCACCTTAAAAGGTAGATATTATTATCTTATTATAAAAGTAAACCCCAAGGCTCTGAGGGGTTAAGTAATCAGCATCAGGTCACACAGCTAGAAAGTGACTAAGATGGATTTAAATCCTGCTTTTTCTGACCAAAGCTCACATTATATTACATCTTCATATACCCCTTCCTTAGTCAGCTGTTCTCAGCCTTGACAACACATGAGAATACCTGGGGAGCCTTTGAAACTACCAATACCCAGGACCCATCCAAAACAGTCCAATCACAGCCTCAGGGGATGAAGAGAAAAATTCAGGCACCTGTGATTTGTAAAGCTTTGCAGGTGGTCCTAATGTGTAGTCAGAACTGAGAAGCACTTACCCAGACTCTGCTGTCTGTTTGGAATGTAATTAATTTAAAGGAGCAACTTTGGCATAATCTATTCCATTATTTAGTTTAAAGCAGCTTAATAGTAAATGGAGACTCATTTGCATCATTTACATAATGCCTAATTTCCCCTACTTGGAAAGTCATCCCTCCAAATTTGGGCAAAGAATCCCACATCACTTACTCTTTTAATCTAGATTATGAGCCATATAATAGTTTCTGGTGATTTCTCTTTCTCATCCAAAAAGTATTTTTAGAGCCCTCTTTGTACTTATTATCAGTTATTACAGACACGAAGAAAAATGAGCCAATTTTTTCCTCAAGGAGCTGGAGATCATTATTGCAACAATTACCTAAAAAGCATTTTACTGATATTGGCCATTGTAAAAGCCATAAGGTACATAGTGGCAAACAAACAACATGTAATTGCTGCCTCTTGAAAATTAGAGAATAAAAAAAAAAAAGAAAATTATAGTCTAGACAGGAGATCACCCCGGGCAATCAGTAAATAAATATATAATTACAAATTATGGTAAATGCTATGAAGAAAATAAACAAAGAGGGTCTCCATTGGATTGGGTGGTCAAGGATAATTTCCATGAAACAGCTTTAAAATCATGAGATTGTTTGATAGTTATATGGTGTATACTAGTAATAGTTAATTTTATAATAATGAATATATCAAATGAATACTTTTTTATGTTTGACTTCTTTTTCTCAGCACAATATTTTAGAGATGCATTCTTGTTGTTGAGTGTATCAATAGTTCATTTCTTATTATGACTAAGAATTCAAGTGTGGGAATATATCCTTGGTGATTATTATGCTCATGAAAGTGTAACGATCACTGAATTAGACTATTGGTTCATAAAGAGCAGGAAAAATGCCTGATACATTTATTGTACTTTTCAAAACTTGGCCCACAATCTTGCACTTAGTGAGTATAGAATACACATTAGCTGATTAGATAAATTTGGATGCTTATAGATATATTTTTTAAAACAAGAAGTTTGAGTTTAGCAGAGGAACCTAGATGGAGTCATAGGTAAATGCCGGTACTCGCTGCTTCCCACAATCACATCAAAATTACAACTAAAATACAGAACAACTATTCATAACTACCTGAAATCTGGCTGAATGGAAGTCCTACAACTAGAGAAATAAAGAAGAAAGTACATGAGACTGGTAGGAGGGGCAGATGCATGGAACAAGCTGGTCTGACATCCACATGAGGTGTGGCATATTTTTAATTGGGAGGACTATCTGGGTTGTGGAGGCCTCCTGTGAGGAGCAAGGGGTCCCAGCCCCACACCAGACCCCCTGCCCAGGAAGAGAAGTTCCTGTAACTTCAGGCTGTAAAAACCATTGGGGGATTGTAGCTGAGTGACACGAAAACTGCTGGAGACCCAGTTTCTCTTAAAGGGCCAGTTCACGATCCCTCTGAGCTCCAGTGCTGGGGCACTGGCTTTGGGGAATCCAGGGACATATGGAGAGAAACTGGATTGTCTGACATCGGAGCAAGAACTCAGGGATGGCTTTCTCTTGGACAGGGGTGCTGGCAGGGGTCATTATTCCTATGCTGAGACTTCCCCCATTGCAGAACTGACTGGCAACCATATCTGAGTTTCCACCAGCCTGGCTCACACTGTTCACTCCACCCTAGTGATTCCCTGAAACCCTGCCCCATCCAATTTGCAGCCCCACCCAAGCTGTTTACAGCAGCTTTTCCATGTGAATGGCCTGTCCTGCTCAGGCTTAAGATTTTGCTAAAATCTCTTAAACCAGCAGCAGCTACCATCAGTGTGCCCCAAACCTCAAGACCCAGCACTAGCACCAGCCTACCTTGCTTCACAGCTTAGCCTCACCTGGGCACTTCCAAGCCCAACACAAGTAGAAGCCATCTGCAGACAGCTCTATAGCTCCTGCTGGGTGGCCCACAATGGCTGACTTTGCACCTCCTGGGAGGCCCCAGAGCCAGTGCACCTGGTAGACAGCTTCAGACCATACCAGATTACAACTTTACACATCCACAAGCAACATACTCAAAGGGCAGATTCAGTGAGATCAAAGCCCCGATGAAGAAAGTCCTGTTCCACGTGGGTATCTCCTACACAGCAGCTTTTCCACTATAGTCGAAGCAGGCCCTCACAGCCAATTGGCCTACAGGTCAATTCCCCCCAGTGATGCCAACAGCAATCAAGGCTCAATTACAACAAGATTGTGCACATAGCCTGCACAGGTTCTCACCTAGAGTGTCCAGCTCAGTTGACTGGGGAGGCTGAGCTACTGGGCCTTATAGGACAACTACTACACAAGGCCATTCTACCAATTCCAGGAGACATAGCAGCTCTACCTAATACATAGAAACGAACACAGGTAAGCAGCCAAAATGTGGTGACAAAGAAACATGTCACAAATGAAAGAACAGAAGAAATCAGAAAAAGAACTAAATGAAATAGAAGCAAACAAACTACTAGATATAGAGTTCAAAACAATGGTTATAAGGTTACTTAAGGATTTAATGAGAGCTTCAAGGACTTAATGAGACTTTCAAGGATCTTAGTGAGAATTTTAAGAACTTTAGTGAGAACATCAAAGACATGGAAAAGGACCAGTCAGAAATTAAGCATACACTGACTGAAATAAAGAATAATTTAAAGGGATACAACAGGAGAGTAGAGGATTCCAAGAATCAAATCAACAATTTGGAATATGAGGAAGCAAAAACACACCCAATCAGAATAGCAAAAAGAGAAAAGAATCTAGAAATATGAAGATAGTGTAAGCCTTTGGGACAACTTCAAGGTACCAATATTCATATCATAAGGGTGCCAGAAAGAGTTGAGAGAGAGAGAGAGAGAGAGAGAGAGAGAGAGATTTAAAACCTATTTGAAGAAATAATGGCAGAATACTTCCCTAACCTGGTGAAAGAAACAGACTTACAAGTCTAGGAAGCACAGAGAGTCCCAAACAAGAGGAACTCAAAGAGGCCCACACCAAGACACATCATAATTAAAATGCCAAGGGTTTAAAAAAAGAGAGAATCTTAAAAGCAGCAAGAGAAGAGCAGTTAGTTACCTACAAGAGAGCATCCCTACAATTGTCAGCTGATTTCTCAACAGAAACTTTGCAGGCCAAAGGGGAGTGGTAAGACATATTCAAAGTGATGAATAGCAAGGACCGACAACCAAGATTATTCTACCCAGCAAAGCTATTACTTAAAATTGAAGATCAGATAAAGAGCTTCACAGACAAGAAAAAGCTAAAGGAGTTCATCACCACCAAACCAGTATAACATAAAATGTTGCAGATTATTCTTGAAGAAGAGGAAGAAAAAGAGGAAGAAGAAGAATAAATATGAACAATAAAATGGTAATAAATACATATCTATCAACAATTGAATCTAAAAATCAAAATAAACAAACAAGAAATCTAATAAACAAAATAAACTGATGGATAAAATAAGCCAGAGGTATGGAAACATGGAACAGACTGACAAATCTCAGAGGGAAAGGGGTAGGGAGCGTGGGATGATATTAACCAAAGAACTTATATGTATACTAGATGCCTGGCACATGAAATTCATGCACAGGTACAGTCCCTAGGCCTGGCCTGTGATCAGGACCATCTTCCCCAGCTGCCCACAGCCAGCCCTGCCCCCCACTGCCACCCACCCCTGGTTCCCTGTTTGCCATTGGGTGATCGGTGCCTGATGGCCGGGGGAAGGGACCAAGAGGTCGGCTGTTACTGCCCGCTTGCTGGCCCTGCCCCCGCTGCAGGTGGCCATCACGTGATCAGGGCTTGCTGGCTGGGGAAAGGGACCAAGAGGTGGTCAGTACGCCTCATAGTGACTGGTCCAGCGGTCATTCTGGTCATTCTGTCATTGGTGTCAATTTGCATATTACCCTTTTATTATATAGGATAGAGGCTTGGTGCATGGGTGGGGGCCGGCTGGCTTGCCCTGAAGGGGGCCCCGGATTGGGGTGAGGGAATCCCTGCTGGGGTGTGGGGCTGGCCTGGGTGAGGGGCCGCTGAAGGTTTGCAGGACGGCCATGTCCCGATCGGGGTGGGGGTCCCTGCTGGGGGGTGAGGCCAGCCTGGGCTTGGGGCCACTGAGGGTGTGCAGGCTGACCACACCCTCGATCGGGATGGGGGTCTCTGCTGGGGGTCAGGGCTGGCCTGGGCTTGGGGCTACCAAGGGTTTGCAGGCTGGCCAAGACCCTGATCGGGGTGGGGGTCCTCGCTGGGGGGCGGGGCCAGCCTGGGCAAGGGACCACTGAGGGTTTGCAGGCTGGCCACGCCCCCGGCTTCATCAGGAAGGACATCCGGAACGACATCCAGTCCTATCTGGTCTAATTAGCATATTACCCTTTTATTAGTATAGATATTCATTACCTATGGACACAGACAATAGGGTGGTGAAGGCCTAGGGCAGGGCAGGAACTGGCTAGAGGGAGGGGCAATGAGGGCAAAAAAGGGGGACATCTGTAATACTCTCAACAATAAATATTTTTTTAAAAAAAGAAGTTTAAGTTTATTTAAACAACAAGATGCTTGACTTGGAGAGAACACTATCTAGGATTCATTTATTTTAGAGTAATTTATCCCTAATTAAAGACAGATTGCCCTATATGTAACAGCTATGTTCAAAAAGTTGTAAAATGTCCTTGGTTTAACAATGATAAATGAAAAACATTAAAACTCCCCAATCAAACAAGGTATGTAAGGATGTTTATTTTGTTCTTTTTTGTTAAACAGTGAGAGCAAAATAACTTATTGGAATATAAAGATAAGAGCTGAATGAGCTGCTAATGGAGAAAGGGGGTGTTTTCACAGAACCAGTATTTTCCCCATCCCATCTCCATTTGATGTCAATCAAAACATAGCACTGGCCATTTAGTTGAAAAAAAAATACAAATGCTTGTACACATACATCAGTTACTTTATGTCCAGTAAAGGAATGGGAAAGGGGAAAAATGAAAGAAGAGAAAACTGTCCTGTAATAGTCAGGATGTGGTGGGACCAAATAGCAGTTTTCTAATGGAGAATGTCTTCTTGGTCTGGAGGAGCCGAGTTCTGGAGTAAAGTAGCAGTTCCCCTTTTAGCAGATGCCTCCCGTCTGCTGCTGGAACACATCACTTGTACCTTCATCTGCCTTGTCCAAGTGTGCAGTGTCTGTTTCATTGACTGGCTGCCTGTCAAATCGAATCACATCTGGCTCACTGACAAACCCTGTGGTCCACAATAGGCTTTCCTTAGTTTGCTAAGTGATCTGTGCTTCTTAATCGTAAACTGCACTCCAGAGCCGTCCTGTCCCACCACCTTCAAATGAATATGATAGTTGTTCTCCGTTTTGATGAGTCTCCTCAGCCACCCTTTCACAAAAGAGGTACCAGGTGGGCCCCGAAGGAGCACAGGAAGCACCAGGAGCGGCAGAAGAAGGAGGCAGCAGCGGTGGAGGAGGGAGAGGGCCACACACATTATGCGTCTGGCTAATATTTTTTATTCTCTTTGCAATGTAGTGTCCTACAATATACATGTGACTTTTTGAAAGTAGTTGTTAATTTGAGCCGACAGACATGCGAAAGATTCGTTTGCGGTGAGGACAAGTTAGCACATCAACAGCATTGAACCTGTTTATTCTCAAGATTTTAAAAAATGAAATGTGTCTAATGCAGGCAGACCTCATCCAATTTATGAACATGCCCACGGTTGAGTCTTACACTTTAGCAGTGATGTTAATTACATAAAAATCCAATTCATTGAGAGGTTAGGGTACTCCTGTAAGATCCTAAGATAACCTGCTTACCTTTATTTCTCTCTGCCGTCACTATAGCCCAAGTCACAGCACCCAGAATCTAGTAGGTGATCAATAAACGTTTCTGGAATTGAACCGAATGTAGACTAATTGCTTTAATATCAAATATGAATGCGTACAATGTGCTTATTCATAATAACTGCTTGGGAAGTGTTAAAAGAAATCCTTACCCAGCCTGCATTTTAACGCAGGGCACATTGCTGATCCACGAATGACATTCTCCTCAACCTCTCCCATGAAACCAGATTAACACTGTATACAGTCAGTATGCCAGGGGCAGTCTGGGAAATGTCACTGTGGTTTGCAATTACCAGTTGGTCTAAAATTTAGACTCTAAATGAAGAAAACAAGCTCCCCTTAAAAAACTGAGCTTACACAGGCTGGGCAAACCTATTAAAATGAAGAAAGACTGACTTGGCTAAACTAAAAGGTTTAGACATATTACTGCCTATTAAACTTCAGTCATTTATTATGGGATAAGGCCATCAAGAGTGGATCCATTTTGATAGGAGGCAGTTGGAAGATAGTTCTTGAGTGTTCAGGCTCTAGAGTCAGATTTAGACCTGCCTTGTCCTATCTGAGACCTTGAGAAATCTGCCCACCCTCTCTGACCTTTGGTTTCCTCACCTATAAGAGGTGATCAGACTAGCACCCTCGCTGAGTTGCACTCTGATTGAATTATACAATGCATCATAAAATTACTTGCTGGACAAATTGTGGCTGGAAGTCCAGCACACCAGCATTATCTGAGAACTTGTCTGAAAGTCAGAGTCTTGAGCTCCACCCAGACCGACTGAATCAGGAACTCCGTTTTAGTGAGATCCTCTGGTGACTTGCATGCACGTTCAAGTCTGGGAAATGCAGATCCTAATTATACCTGCCAGGCACACAGTGAGTGCTGGATAAATATCCGCATCTTATAAACAACTTAAAATTATAAATAAAATGTAGTTCCATTCTCTCCCAAGGGATAGTCAGGTGTATTTCTTTACCATATTGTATATGTCTTTCATCTTCTTAGATTTTTTTTTTTTTGCCATTTCAAAGATCAACTGTCCTTTAATGTGCAACATTCAATATAAGCACTGACTTTCTTAGTTTGATTATCCGAACCACTGTGTAATAGTAGACGTTCATCACTTAAAACACAGGCCAGATTTCTTTGTGGACTACAAACTTACAGCTTCATGAAAATGGGCAGGTTGATGCTAAAATGAAATCATTAATTGACCTTTTTCCTCCGCACAGCCATGAACAGAGATATTGGTTTTAAATGGATTCTTCACACTCTGGAAGCTTGGTCACTGCTCTGCATACCCATAATTGACAGCAAAAGATGAAACATAAACAAACAAAGGGTAAACAAGTTAGAGGTGGTCATTTCTAATTTCCTTGCATCTATTTGAACACAGATTGAAGATGGTATAAATTGGATAGAGAGCAACAAAGCTTTCTTTCCTCAGGGATTCTCCCGCCTCTGAATCAATACACTGGTGCATGTTGTCTGCAAAGCTCTAAGAGAAATAAGTAGCTCAGCATTTGGCTTTGAGAATTCTCCTTTTCCCCTGAGAAGTAGCTGGGAGCACAGCAAAGGCAATGAATGCATTGCGTATGAGTCTCCAACAGAAAGCACAAACCATGGAATTTTCCTGAGCAGCCTGCTGGCCCCAAAGCACATGGTCTGGAGATGGCGTCAGGCTGTAAAACGTTAACTTACTGGAGTTTCTTTCAAGAACAGACATTTGAAATCCCGATGCATTAGAATTTCTGCTCCTTCTTCCACAAACATAGCTGAATGAAAACAGAAGAAATAGAAGGCATTTACGATGAAAGCTTTAAAGCAAGGCAGGATCAGAAGTTGGCCCTCTGGTTAGCATGCTGATCTGAGTTGTTATTTCTCTCTGCCTTCTTTGAGAGTAATACTTTCTGGTCTCCCAAGATTTGCAGCCCCTGCGTGGTGATTAGGTCTCCCCGAACATCCCCGGACACTGTTTGTGTACTGTTATCTAATCATCAAGTCGAGAAGTATAATTTGTCTTCAACAACCACTCCCTACACACAGATACACACGCACCCATGCACACACACTCCTTTTCTTGGGTCATTTCTCCCCACGTTAAATAACTTTACCTCAAGTTGCCCCAAACCCCTCTTATCTTAGAGATGATGAATCCAATAAAATAATTCACATTGAATTATCTGTGCCTAATAATGTCTCTATTTTTAAAACCTTATTATGAAATGTTGAAGGCACACCCAAAAGGCACAAAGAATAGCACTCTTCTATGCAGCACACTCCAAAGCCTTCTTCCTGTTTCGTAGAGAATGAAAGGCACATTTCCAACACTGGCCTCCCAGCTCTGCACGAGACTCTCCCCACCTCCCAGCCATTCTCCTCTCCCCCTCTGCCCAGCCATTTCCAGCGTCCGCTCCAAGCTTTAGCCTGCTATGCTCCCTTTGCCTGCAAAATTCTCTTCCAAAAGATCTATTTGACTCCTTTTCTCATTTCTCAGATCTCTCTAAAACGTCTCCTCATCAGAAAGGCCTTTCCTGACCACACTAAGTAAACTAGGTTTCTCTCCCCACCTCAGTCTCAGAATCAGATCCCCTTATCCCAGTGGTCGGCAAACTCATTAGTCAACAGAGCCAAATATCAACAGTACAATGATTGAAATTCTTCTAAGAGCCAAATTTTTTAAACTTAAACTTCTAATGCCACTTCTTCGCCCAGGCCGTGGTATTTTGTGGAAGAGCCACACTCAAGGGGCCAAAGAGCCGCATGTGGCTCGCGAGCCGCAGTTTGCCAACCACGGCCTTATCCTGATTTATTTTTCTCCACAACACTAAGCACCACCATACAGACTGAGTTGTGTATTTACTTATTGCCTGGTTGCTCTAACTAAAACATTAGTTCCATGAAGTCACGGATTCTATATATATATTTTTCCTGCTATATTATTGGACCTAGAAAAGAGTCTAAGACATAGTAGGGGCTCCCTGAGTAACTGTAATAAGTGAATTATTTCAACTTTCTCTGTGCTGACTATTTAGCTTAAGTATAAATATATTATATAAATAAAATTTAAAAATTATATATATATATGTGTGTTATATATATATATATATATATATATATATATATATAAATATATGTGTGTGATGAGTCATCTATTTATCCTTCCTGGTTTCAGGCACCTTCCTCTTTCCTGGAGTTAATCAATATACTTTATTTTGTGCTTATCATTTTTAAAAAAATCAAAACTTTTTATTGATTTCAGAGAGAGGAAGGGAGAGGGAGAGAAAGATAGAAACATCAATGAGAAAGAATCATTGATCAGTTGCCTCCTGCATACCCTCTTCATGGGATTGAGCCCCAAACCCAGGCATGTACCTTGACCTCCCACTTCACAGGTTGATGCTCAACCACTGAGCCACACCATCTATGCACTGAGCCACACCATGTGTATCCTTTTGATGCATTTTAAAATCTTACATATATAGGTATTCTCAAGCAATATGTAACATTAGGTAGCTGTATACTATACTGTAGCATAGCTTAACAGAGCATGACAAGGAATTAGTACTATAGTAAAGTATAACATAATCCTATCTAATAAAGAGGGAATATGCTAATTGACCCTCACACCATCACAAAGATGGCGGTGCCCACAGAAAATAAGGAGGGAATATGCTAATTGACTGCCACGCCCTCAAAATTGGCAGAGCCCACAGCCACAAGATGGCGGCGCCCAGTCCCCTCAGCCCTGCCGAGGTGGCAGGCCTGCCTCTGGAGTCCCCCAGTCCCTTCAGCCCCCCAGCTGCCCAGGGCCGGCCCGAGGTGCAGGCAAGCCTCGAATGGCGGCTGCCCAGCCGCCCAGGGCCAGCTCGAGGCTCAGGTAACCAGGGCTGGCTGAGGCTTGCGCTGCCAGCAGTGGCAGCAGCAGAGGTGTGATGGGGCGTCGCCTTCCCCTGATTGCTGTGTCGCCTCCCACCCCTGAGGGCTCCGGGATTGTGAGAGGAGGGAGGCCGGGCTGAGGGAACCCCCGCTCCAGTGCATGAATTTTCATGTACCGGGCCTCTACTCTACTATAATCATATAGGAAAAAACAGTGGCCTCAAACATTGATGCACATCAGAATCACCTGGGGAGCTTTAAAAAATCTCACTGCCCAGATCCTATATGAATTTCATCTGAAAATCCCAATGGTGGGGCACTGGCATTGTTGCTTTAAAGCTTCTAGGGGTTTCCAATGGCAGTCAGGTTGGAGGACCAGTGTTACTGCCCACAATCGAGTATAGTGGTCAGGAGTCAGGCTCAGGAGCCAGCCTGCTGGGGTATTCAGCCTCCACATCTCTCCGGAGTTCCTTAAGCCTCCTAGATACCCAGCCACCCTGGGGTGGAACAGCATACAGAACCAGTTCTCAGAGATATTGACCAGAATACAATGCTACTCCTTCAACTAATCTTCTTAGGCATTTTTCTGAAATATTCAACTTTCAGTCATGCTAATGTGGCCTTCATCTAAGTCACTGGCAATCTCCAAAATAAGTGGTCAATTCCTTGCTTTAAAACACTCCAAATGCTTCGGAGTTTGTAGGACTTTATTAAAGTACAACACTACAAAGAAGAGTGCACAATCAATTCTACAGCGGATGAATTTTCATAAATTCAACCCACGTAATGAGCACCTTGACCAAGACACAGCACCCCAGCCCCAGAATTCCTCTCAGGTCTTCTCTGGGCTCTACCCTCCCAACGCAACTACTCACTTAACATCAAATAATGAATTAATTTTGCCTGGCTTTGAACTTCACACAAATGAAATTATAAAATATATACTCTTTTGTCCGGGTCTTTTATTCAACATAATAATATAAAACACGTTACTTCTTAATACTTGTTACATTTTAAAAAGAAGTCTAACATGGAAAACCAAGCAGAAAAGAAACTAAAAGGTACTAATTCCTAATAATGTGTTTGATTCTCTACCTAGAAAAGTCAGAGAAACGATGTAAAGGGTTCTATAATTTATTTTTTTAAGACAGCCATTTTTCTTTCAAAATAGAGAAACTTTAAGATTGCCTGTTACTAACTCATTCATAGACCTGTCAGTGTGCTTTTACATACTATATTTACTTAGAAAACGATGTGAATACAGATTATTTGTAAAGGCTTCCTAGGAAGGTAGGTGAGGCCCTGTTAGTAGATTAAAACAGTCCATCATCTCAAATTCATTTTTATTTCATCTGACGGTCTATGCTTCAAATGATAATCATGAACTCATAGTGATAATTTTAAGCTATATTAGTCTGAAATACCTTTAGATTCATTTATCCAACAAATTTTGAGTATCCTGTTGAGAAAAAAAAATTGGCCCCTTCTCTAATGGATCTTACAGTCTGATTAATTAATACTTACAGGTATTAATTAAAGAATAATGCAAATACATTTAAGCAATGCTAAGAGCTGGTGGAGGCAGGCACAGCTCTATGGGAGCAAATCAGAAGGAAGAACTGACTTGATTAGAAAAGTCAGAGACAGTTTCCCAAGAAGTAATGGTGTAGCTCGTAATTAAAAGCTGGATAACAAAAGAATGGTACTGGAACTTAAAACAGCCCTGCAAACTTACAAGCTACATGTACAGAAATGGAGCGCTGAGACATTATCTTCTCCCGCATCACTGACTACATAGGAAGAAACTGAGGCCCAGTGAGAGGAACAAGGTCACACTGTGAGACTCCAGCAGCCCAGGGGCGAACAAACATACCCCTTGACTCCAAACACAGTGTTCCTCTAACATTCCACACAAGGTCCTAACTGCTTTGGGTAATATGGTGTCAGCCTTTATTTTAGTACAAGCCAGAGGAACATGGCCGCAGTGGAGTGGGAAATATAGTAATAGCTTCTTGGTATTTCCCCAAATGAAAATTACATCATAGATAATAAATATGCAAATCAATAATACTTTATACACGTTACATGTATTAAAAGCTAATATTTATTGCATATTATGATGTGTTATTGTGTGAAGCACAAAGTATCTACTAAATTTTGTTATCCTTTAAAACAACAACAACAGGGAATGAATATTGCTATCATAAGTCTCATTCAGCCTAGAGAGGTTGAATGGCTTGGCCAAGGTCACACAGCCTGTAAGAGCTAAGATTTTAACCAAATGATTCTACTAGAGCAGTGCTTTTCAATAGAAATATATGCAAGTCATATAATTTTAAATTTTCTAATAACTATATTTAAAAAGTAAAAAGAAACAAGTGAAATTGATTTTAATAATAATTTCTACTTAGTCTAATATATCCAAAATATTATCATTTAATATATAACTAATATAATGGTTATTAATAAGATCATTAACATTCTTTTTAATCATATTAACTTTTGACATCAGTGTATATTTTACACTTAGAGCACAGCTCCATTTCTTTATTAAGATATTTTTTTAATATTGATATTATTGCAGGAGTCCACATTGCCATTTGAAGGCTAAATTTTCAGATGCAATACTTAACCTGTAATTAGATTTCATACACTTGAAAAAGAAAATTCACATGCCAAAATTGTTTCAAGCATACTTAAATGTTTCTGATAGCTGTACTAGGTATTCATTTTTTAAAATTTAAACTTAATTTAATGCTAAATTAAATTTAAAAATTCAGTTCTACAATCCCTGTGGCCACATTTCAAGTACTCAGTGAATGCACATGACCTGCAGGTATGGTATTGAACAGCACAGCTCCTGAGCCCATGTGCTAACCACTAGTCTACTCTGCTTCCTCTATCACTACCCTAATACCATCATAGTGCTGTACGACCACCGCTATGGGATCCAGGAGAGTGAGAACTGGGTTCTACACTAGTTTTCATCCAGGGTCACTTCATGCACCTTGAGTTCTCCTCAGCCGAGTTAACTGAGGCCCATGAACCTCGTCTGGACTCCTTTGGAAAGGCCGTAAATTAAGAACCTAGGGAAGTCATTCAGAACAGAGCCTCAGCAGAAGGAGAATATGCACTATTGAAATGAGTCTTTCTACAAAGACACTAGCACCTGGCACTTCTGAAGGGAAGAGCAGAACCTATTAGATAAAAGTAACTATTCCTTCTGGGGCACCTCTCCCCTTTCCATTTGAGAGCATGTTTAATTAGTTAGGAATGTTGTGTTCTGATCATTCCAGTGTAAAAATTCTAACATAGAGGAAGGAGGTCTGGAAATGTAGCTATTACTCGTAAGGCACTTACCTTATCACACGGATCACCTGGACCTCACAGAATTGCTTCTTTAATTAACATAGTTAGTGATGTACCTATTTCTGAAATAATCATATAGGCAAGGGGAACAATCCTTTGACTGGCACAGGCCTGGGTCACAAGATCTACACCTGGAACTAGGGGCAAGGTCGTCTTTGCCCAGAAGCACTCTGCTGAGATTGGAAGAGGATTCCCAGAGGAAGGGCAGGATCCTGGCCGAATGAGTAAGTTTTGCTCTTCGGGAAATCTGAGGAGGTTGGCCACTCGCTGCCCCTGACAACACCGGGCAAGAGGTGTGGCTTTGCCTCTATATGCTTAATGCCATGGTCAAGTTTTGATGTGATTTAAAGGGGGAATTTCCTTCTTCTTCTTCTTCTCCTTTTTTTTTTTTTTTGAACATTTATGTTCTAAAAAAGGTAAATAGATGAGGAAAAAGGTGTCTTATTAACTAGATGGGGGAATTTATTTTACAATTTATACTTACATCAAATCGTCATTATGTATACTTTAACTATCTTACAATTTTATATGTCACTTATACCTCAGTAAAGCTGATTTTTTTTAAAGGAGAATGTTCAGAAGTAGTAAGTGTCCTACATGATACTATGGTTGGTGAGTCAATGGTACAACAAAGGGCAGAGGGAGAATAGGCTGGGTGTGGTTTGTCATTTCTATTAGTCAGAAGATGAAATTCATCAGTCTTTCCTCAAAACTGTACCCATGGCCAAAGGACACAGTCCATCATCATAATTGGTTGGCCCTTTTTTATAGTGGCAGTAACAATCGCTGTGTTGGGAACTCACAGCAAAATGAACTACCATTCTCAGCTCTTTTAAGGAGCAATAAATTTCAAAGGAAAAAGATGATTATTTCTGTAAAACAAAACTAGCAAATGTCTCCAACTAGAGAAGTTAGTTCTAAAAAAGAACAGAGAAATGAAAGTTTTAGTTTCAGCCAGTGAATTACATGTTTTATTTTCCATGATTGATTTTTGCTAGTTAATTAGAATGATTCATTATTAAATCAAACATTTTCCCCCGAGGAGTGCTGTAAATCTTTACTTTCTTTGACAAATAAAATTTCCTTCTAGTAGTGTTTCTATTTTTATGCCCTAACATTTTTTTTTATGACAAATGCTTATAGGAACTGGTAGTTTATAAAACAGATTACAATGGAATCATGAAAGAAGAGTTTCGAGTGGAGCCAAATTCCCTTAGATTGAGAAGTTTAAAATAAAATAAAGCTTAAAATGAAATTTTCTATAGTTTTCATATTATATTTTAGTTTCTGTCCTCATGCAAAGTAAAATAGAGGAATCATGACACCAGGGCAAAATAAATAGATGTTCCGCATTTTATTGCACCTTGATGTTAAGAACATCTGCTTGATGAGGCTTTAAAATCCATATTTAAATCCCACTAGACTAAACCATGAGCTTGATGAGGATAGGGATGGCTCTGCTTATTTCTACTGTATACATGTCTTGTCCATAATACAAGTTAATATGTTGAGCAAATAAATTTAAGATGAGGAAACCAATATTCTAAGGGTTAATTGAATATGCAAGTCTTGGAGCTATGAGAAGATCAAAAGTATAACACGGGTTTCTTAATTTACACTAACACAATGTTCTATTATCTAATTAAAGTAATAATAATGAAAAATAACATCCCTGCACATACTGTTGTATCCCAGCATCATTTTCTCTCTGCTTTTCCATCAGCTCCCAATTTTCATTGGAGATTTCTACAATCTTTAAAAATTTGACTCAATTACAACTTGAGGAGCACAAGACTTGAGTTAAGCCAATCAGTTCATTCCACCTTCTGGTTCCAGTGATTGGTTCAAGGGTAGGCATGTGACCTAAGCCAATCCAATCAGATTAACTCTTAGAACTTCAACAGGAAAGGTTCTTACATATGCTTTCTTTCTCTAGTCTAGATAGAATAGAGTGAGGTGTGAGGTCTGGAACACTTGTGGGAATGGGAAGAATAAGGCTGTGTCAGATGAAGCCATCTTTGCCATCATGTGAGTAGCCAGTCAGATGCAAATGCAGAATCATCTGGAAAATATAACTAAAGGAATTAAGGGAATGAGACCAGAGTCCATTGTAAATCTCTAGATCAAACCACACCTAAAAGTTTAACTGTCTTAGAATGTTCTGCCATGTTACACATTTCACTTTATTTTCTGAGCTAAGTATTTTTGGGAAAAAGAGTTACGGCCAACCCAATGGCATTTGTAGAGCTTCTACCATATACAGGTAATGGTGATAATAACTTAACATACAATATATTATTTAATCTTTACAGCATCTACATGAGGAAGTAATTCTGTTACTCCACTTTATAGATGAGGAAACTGAGGGTCCCAAAGATTAAAGATGAGCCCAAGATCACAAAGCTACTAAGTGGGAGATTCTGGCTCCAGAGCCCACCTGATTAACTACTGTACTATAATCCTTAAAACCACATTGCCTCTAACACAACAGGCTCTTTTATACTCAGGGCCTTTTGATTTATATTTGCCTCTGCTTAAGAAGGTTGTTCTTGTCATTCATGTCTCAGGTCCATGAGCACCTCTGAAGAGGCCTCCCCTGACCACTTTATCCAAAGTAAGACTGGCCAGGAACTCTGTGACATACCACTCTATTTTCTTTATTATGTTCTTCTCATTCTTATTTATTCCCCACCAAAATGTAAACTCTGTGAAGGCAAAAACCTTCAACCTTTTTCACTTCTGTATTCTAGTATTTGACATAGGACAGGCCTTTAATAAACATTTTATATTTTTTGAATAAGTAAATACCTCAAGTAATTAGAAATGATTGTGATCATTCAGATCATAATCTCACTCCCATTAATGTATGTTAATAAAATTAAAAAGGGATGGACAGAGACACACAGAGAGAAAGAGAGATACTTCAGAGTCCTTGGAGACCATAATCACTGGACGATTTGTTTTGCTGTGGCACCTAAGCAATGTGATGACTCAGCAGGTCTGCGTCATCTGAGAATAGCCAAGTTATCATTTTAATGTCCTCTGTATCCAGTCATATGCTTGGCTACCCAGACAGCTATTTAAGGGAAGAAAGCAAGGAGTTGACTCCAGGTTCTGTGTGATTCATGGGCACGAGGAGACCAAGTGGAAGTAAAATGGAATGAAAATGAGTGCTGAACAATATCAGTTCTTGGCCAGGTCTGTGTAAGTGCAGGGCCTCCTTAGCATGCCCCTTCTTCAAACCCACTTTTGCTACAGCACTTTCGGCAAAACCCCTAGCCTACAACCGTGCCCTGAAACACTTCCCTGAGCCCACCCGACTTCAGAACTACTGTGATGGACAGTTCCCTGTATAACACCAGTGTCCACCTCAAGAGCATATTTGGAGAAGTCTATTCACTTTTCTGCCTCAGAAGTGAACTGGCCCTAAAATGTGGGGTAATTGGTATCCCAGGGGCAAACCTAAACCAATGGAGATTAAGTCAGTGAATAAGTGACATGCTCTCCCATTCTTTGACAATTTCTCCAAATTTTCCTCAGAGGGTCTGCATTGTAATTGAACTCTAGTTGCCCAAGTATAAACCAGTTTGATATGCATACTTCATTAACTTTTTTCTTCCCTGTATCACTCTTATTTTTACTGATACCTCTTCCTGAATAAACTATCTGCACCCTTGTCTCAGGATTTGCTCTCAGAGGAGACTTTGAGAAAATTACAAAAAGATTCTCCCAGAAGTGTAAATGCAAACAGAAGCCCTCTCTGGTGGAAAAATTACAAAAAGGAAAAAGGCATCCCTTCCTTTGAGTTGATATAGACACCCCTTGAAAAGTATAAGCTGTGTTTTAGCCCACCTCTTCTGCCTACTGGGTCAGGTAATCTTGTGCAGCTCAAAAGTGCTCAGTTGTACATGGTTTTCCTACTCTAGCCTCTTTCTGCATCTCCTCAGAGGTAGCAAAAATATTTCTAAGGTTAATTAGCCTTAGAATTTATCAAATTCCAAAGTAACCTTATTCCCTCAAATTCCATTTTCTCCCAAAGTAGGTTTATTAAACCTCTTCTTCCTATATAACAAAAGCCTAATATGTTAAGTGTCCGGTTGTCCAGTTGTCTGTTCGAGCAATCAAAGCACAATCCTATCTAATAAAAGAGAAACATACAAATTGACCGTACCTCCGCTATGCCCACAAGCCACGCCCACCAGCCAATCAGGAGTGAGTATGCAAATTGACCCAACCAAGATGGTGGTTAATTTGCATATCCAGGTGCAGAGCGAAGACTGAAGACAGCATAGAAGGAAGCCAAGTGCTGCAGAAGGGAGCGAAGCTGCAGAGAAGCAAGCAGGGCAGCGGGGAAGCAGGCAGGGCTGTGGAGAAGGGAGGGAAGCAGGCAGAGCTGTGGAGAAGGGAAGGAAGCAGGCGGGGTGGCGGAAAAGGCAGCAGGAAGCCCTATTCTTGCAGGAATCTTCCTACAACGGGCCTCTAGTATGCTAATGATATGCTAAGGTTGCTCAACCACTCGCTATGATGTGCACTGACCACCAGGGGGCAGACAGTCAACCAGTCTATCAGTCACTATGACATGCACTGACCACCAGGGGGCAGACACTCCAACCATAGGTTAGCTTGCTGCTGGGGTTTGGCCGATCAGGACTGAGCGAGATGGGCCAGACATGCCCTGGAGCCCTCCTGCAGTCCCTCCCTAGCTGGCCAACCTCCTGCATCCCTCCCCGGCCCTGATTGTGCACCAATGGGGTCCCTCAGCCTGGCCTGCACCCTCTCGCAATCCAGGCTGAGGGACAACCACCCTCTCCCCACCCCCGAGTGTACAAATTTCATGCACCGGGCCTCTAGTATAGATAATAATCACGATTATAATTAGTAAAGATTGCATGTGTTTAGATTCCCAATTACTCTGTCATACGTTACCTCACAAGTTTCTCACATGTGTGTATTATTCCCATTGTATAGATAAGAAAATTCAGATTCAAACAGGATAACAAACTTGCCCAAAGCAAAACTAGCTAGTAAGCTGGGATATAATTTACCTAATATTTAAACCAGCATCTTTTAATTTCAAGTCCTAAAACCTTTTCACCAGCCCAGGCCTCAATATGCAGTTAATGAAACACCTGGATGTATTTGGAACCTGAATATTCTTTCTCTGAGGCTACTGAGTTCTATAAATGTCCTATTGGTTTGGAAAGTAATTCAGAGGGACAAGTGTCTGACATGTATAACTCAATATATATATTTTTAACAAATGGATGAATGATAGAAAGGATGAGTAGTAAGAAAGAAATGGATTCCCTAATAATGAAGATTAAAAGCCAAAGAATTTCCCTTACTGGTGTGGCTCAGATGTTGGAGAATCTATTCATAGTACACCAAAAGGTGGCAGGTTCGGTTCCCAGTCTGGACACAAACCCAGGTTGTGGGTTTGATCCCCGATCAGGGCACATGAGGGAGGCAACATATTGATGTTCCTCTCTCTGCCATTATACTAAAAAGACTCAAATATCTAAATAAATGGTGGTTTTGATGTCAGACCAGGGCTGGAATATTGCCACTTACTAACTTTGAGACTTCGAGCAACTCACTTCAAGAGTTGTTTAAAGGATTAAATGAGATATTTCCCCCAGTGCCTAGGGCAATTTCAGGAACATAGTAGACTTTTAATAACAAAATGCTTTTATTAATTAATTAACATATGTTAAGTGCCTGCTCTATTCCGTCACTGTGTGAGTCACATGGGGAAGCCAATAAAAGACAGAGCCTGTCTTCAACAAGCCTAGGGGGGAGCTGGGTTTATAAATCAGAAGATAGGTTCAAAATGCTCTTCAGTTCTGAATGTTCCCTGAACACGTGTTACAGAAATGTGCCCCTCATTGCCTCTTCATTCTCCTGTGAGTTCCAGCAAAATCACTCAGCCCCTGCTTTGTTTGGGGCTGTGTGCAAATCATGGTCTGTGCTAGGTTTCTCTGGCCCTTTCTCCAAAATGAGAAAGGGACAACTGGCTCAGAAAAGTGCTGGGACAAAGAATCAAAGGAACACTTCTAAGCTTGACTCTCAGAAGAGGAGTGTGAGGTAAGTGAACAGAGACAGAAGTCCTGAGTTTTAACTGGTTCCTGTCTTGTAGCTAACTTAGACAGCAAGTATGACTCTCAGCTCATGAGCTTAGATGTGCAAAACAAACCAAAACAAAACTATACATTTTCTTATCTTTTTTAAAGCCACTTGGTGCCAATTCAGAGTTCACACCTCCTGGCTGACTGGTGGGAGATGGGCTATTAGTGTTATCACATTACTGTTCTTGGGTCCCCCAAGAGAGAAATCAAGAGGAACCCCAGAAAATTTCCAGGCAGATTTTACTAAGCTTACGCTTGAGCACAAGGGAGGCAGCACAGAGGAAATGGAGGTTCTCTGAACTGCTTCGGGTGCAGGCTCTGAGTGGCTGCTTTTATAAGCTGGGGACAAAGTGAGCTTGTGTGAAAAGGTAGGCTTTTTGAAAAAGGTGGGCTTGTGGAATTGTCCATTTCAGGGTCGGTGACTTACTTTCCCAGCTGCATTGCCTGGTAACTATGATCACACCTACACTGTGGGGACAAGATGGCAGACCACTCATTGTCACCACTCTAGGAAGGTCGAACAGCGGTCAAACCTTAATCAACCTTGTAGCAGTTGTTTACTAGTAAGTAGACAGTTGGAGGATAAAATCAACTACCTGTGCATTTTTGAGTAGGGGGAGGGGGGGAGTTTTTGTGGTCACCTCTCCCGAATTCCTTCTGACCACCTGGCCTTAACTTAGCTTCCTGATACCCATGATTTTCATTCCCGGGCCCAAGTCTCTGTGCTGTTTCATTAGAGATCCCCTTCCTTGAGACGACCAACATCCTGGAGCTGTGTAGCAGCACAAACTCTGGGACACCTCTCTGGTTGTCACTGAGAGTCCACAGTGCCTCCAGCCCACACTGTCCCTCTACTTCTGATCGGATGACTGCCTAAGGACCAGGCTCAGGGCCTGTGAGCTTTGGGAAGACTGGGGCCTCTGGTATCTCCTGGTACCTCATGTGGTCATCCTGCTTGGTGGACTAGATACTTTTCAGGGGCACTTCCAAGGAGAACAGCCCAAATCTCCACTGCTTAGGTCTCTCTCTCACACACACACTCACACATTTCTGTCACCAAACATCCCTTGTAATCCCAAGTAAAATTTTTTTGCTTTTCTACTCTTACTCCCCATAGAGGCCCCCTTCCCTCTTGTGTCCCTGGCAGAAGTCTAGCATCATCTACTCAATGGACTTAGGCTTTGGAGATCAAAAGCCCAAAGGGGGACAGAACCCTCTTTTTCTTGTTTGCTGCTAATCTTTCATGAGGCAAGAGAGCAAGACTTGCTACCTGCTTGAATGGAGGAAGGAAAAAATACATTGGAAAAACATGCAATTTAACATGTTTGTAAATGATTCTAACAGATCTCTCTACTACTTGAGTTTTAATGCAACAAGCATGGTAGTCAATCAAGGTCTTGACTAGCTACATGTCTGCTGTCATATATCAAAGGAAGAGACTCATCTTAGAAAAGCATGTGTTTATGGATAATTAGAAGTTAGATTAAAAGGAAATTGCGCCTGCAATGTTTGTGTTTGAGCAGAATTGATTATGATGAGGCGTGAGAAAGACAAATTTGCCAGAAAGTATCACAAGTCATCCAACACCTTTCCCAAGAGAACCTGAATTGGAATCCAATACCACATGAGAGGAAGATACAGACAATAGCCCTCATTAACTGGGTATTCACTATATGTCAGTAACTCTATCATATTATCTTATTTAAACTTTACAAAAAGGTGAAATGTGAGCTCCAGGAGGAAAAGGACTTTGTCTCTTTCACCCCTAGCCATAAACAGTGGATGGCACATTGTAGGTACTCTATAGATATTTGTTAAGTGAATGGAATATTTTATTATCTCCATTTTCTAATTTAAAACTAAGGTTTAAGGATAATAGTCACATAGTGAAAGAGATAGGATTCGGTACCAAATCAATGTAATACACCATGTCAATAAAATAAAAACCAAATCTCAAGATCCGTTTAGTACCAAATATCCTTCTCTTTCTAATCAAAATTCTTGGAATTGACCAAGAAAAAAAAAAAGACTCAAAATTATGATAATCAGAAATGAAAGAGGAGACATCACTACTCATCTCACAAAAATAAAAGGGATTATAAATGAAAACTAAAAAGCTATCTACCAGCAAGTCAGATAATTTAGATAACATGGACAAATTACTACTGAAACTGACTCCCTCAAAAAGAAATGGAAAGTTTGAGTAGATCTACAGCAAGGAAAGAGGTTGAGTTGGTAATTTTGAAACTTCCACAAAAAGAAGCCCAGGCCAACATGGCTTTACTGGTGAATGCTTCTAAACACTTAAAGACGATTTACCTACAGAAGAATTAATAAAAGTTTTCACAAACTCTTCCAAAGACTAGAAGAGGGAATACTTTCCAACTCATTCCATAAGACCAGAACAACCCTGATACCAAATCCAGACAAAGACATAAGAAAACTATAGACCAGTATCTTTTAAGAATATAGATACAAATCTTCAACAAAATACTAGCAAACTGAACCCAGAAACAACAACAACAACAACAAAATGATGATTCATATGACCATGTGAGTTTTATACCAGGATCATAAGCTTGTTTTAATATCCAAAGATCAATGTAATGCACCATATCAATAAAATGAAAACAATGTCCTAGTTACTTCAAGCTCCAGGAAAATTAAAACTGAGATGACCCTCCAATAGATCCATAATATAATCCAATGGCACCAAATAATGGCGAAGGCAGAGCAGGTTCCAGAAAAACTGAAGGGCTGTGAAGCATGAGAATTACATCCAAATTTAAATCATGCAACCCTAGTGGTTCAAGGTAGAGAATCTTAAAAACCTGTGGTGGGGGCAGAGTCCTGGGGAAGGGGGAAGCTGAGAATATTCAGTGTGGGGGACACTGATGTACCACCCAGCTCCCCCTTTAATGAAGGACTCAGGGCCCCTGCTTCTGGGAGTACTGTCAGTCCCTATAAGAATGGCCCTGACTATAGGGACCACCTCTCCTTCCTGGGGAACCTAAATCCAGTGGCCAATATAAGTGAGATGGCCGGGAGTATGAGAGCCTGGGCATCTTGGTGCCATCTAGGACACCTCATGAGAGCCTTCCTAGCCCCTGAGCTCCTTGGACAGTTGGCAGAGACTGTTTTGGGCCTACATCACAGCTCAGTTGCTCTCTGCTCAATTCCACTTCATCCCTCCCCCTCGCGGGTATTGATCCTAAGATATTCCTTAGATAAACCTCCTGCATAACACACGCTATCTCAGCAACTATTTCTCAAGAACCTAACCCTTGACACCAAGACATTTAAAATTCTTGTCCTAAAACACAAGCCCTGATCACTTTCTGAGGCATGTTTTCTACGCCATAGTCCAGGCTCTGAAGGAGCGCTCTAGCGTAGCTGTGTGCCACCTCCAGATGACCCACCCAGACCCCATTGCCCTCTCTTCCTACCTTGTTTCCCTGCCTCCCAAACAAACCAGTCATTCTCATCTTTGCTTCAAGATCTACTTCCTAGGGAACCAAATTACGGCATACATCATTCTCAACCGTGTAGAATATTAAAGATTGAATACAGATACAAAATAACATAAACATGCATGTGGGTTTCTAATGATCCAAAGAGAAGTTTTTTATTCTTTCAGCCTGAATTTGATTCAGAGTGAATTAGAAATTGAGTAAATAATGAATTAAAAATTCACCTCAGTGCAGAGAAAAAGGAACCCTCTGGTGGGAATGCAGACTGGTGCAGCCACTGTGGAGAACAGTATGGAGTTTCCCAAAAAAACTAAAAATGGAGCTCCCATTTGACCCAGTGATCCCATTTCTAAGAATATATCCCAAGAAATCAGAAACACCAATCAGAAAGGACAGATGCACCCCTATGTTCATAGCAGCACAATTTATAATAGCTAAGATTTGGAAACAGCCTAAGTGCCCATCAGCAGATGAGTGGATTTAAAAACTGTGGTATATCTACACAATGGAATACTACACTGCTGTAAAAATGAAGAAACTTTTACCGTTTGCAACAGCATGGATGGATGGACCTGGAGAGCATTATGCTAAGCAAAATAAGTCAGTTAGAGAAAGATAAATATCACATGATCTCACTCATGTGTGGAATATAATGAACAACATAAACTGATGAACAAAAACAGGCCCAGAGACAAAGAAGCATCAATCAGACCGTCAAACCTCAGAGGGAAGGTAGGGGAGGATGAGGGGAAGGGGAAGAGATCAACCAAAGGACTTGCATGCATGCATATAAACTTAACCAATGGACACAGACAACAGAGGGGTGAGTGCATGAGAGGGGGGTGGGGTGGAGGGGCAATGGGGGGATAAGAACACATATGTAATACCTTAATAAATAAAGAAAAAAATTCACCTCAGCCGTTTAGCATAATGGCTATTCGAGGTTGCCATAGGGAGCTGTTAGTTAATCCCATCAAAGGCTGCGCCTCTTGCTGAGAAAGTGAGGCCCTCCTGCTGTCTCCTCCACCCTTTCTCATTGGGGGGCCATGTCACCACTAGCACCTCACTGGTGGCAGATTAAGCAAGTAGAGAAAGCTGTTCCTGCTTTGGTCTTAAATCAAAGAGAGATTTCAAAGTCCAAAACCATGCTTGAATTGTTAAACCTTTCTTTTAAAGTTTGAGGAGAAAGTCACATTGAGATCCAGTTCTTTCTGAATAACCAGGAAGGAAACACACACACACACACACACACACACACACACACACACAGCAAAGGTAAGGACATTTTCTTCAGAAATCTAGAGAGTAAGAATAATAATAAAAATGATACAATAACAGCTATTTTTTTAAAAAAAAATTTACCATGTACCTACAACAACCCTAAAAGTTAGGTATTTTTACTCCCATTTTACAGATTAGAAAACTGAGGTTTGGGGGGTAGTATAGTAACTTGAAGAAATATCAAAGGAGAAAATAAATATAAGCTCCATGAGAATAGTGATCATAACTTGTTCATAATTGTATTCAGTTAGCACATTACATAGTGCATAAAAAGTGCTAGATAAATGTTTATTGGTGCCAACATAAGAAACACTCAAACCTGTAGAGAATTTTTGTGAGTTCACTTGAGCCAAACTGACAATTGCCAGGAAGCAAAAATCTCAATGGATTGAAAAAATGCTCCAGAGAATGACAATTTTGCACCTTATTTTATACATTACAGTCAAAGGAGGAGGCATGAGGAGGGTTACATGAAATCCATTGGTGATAGATTAAGGAGGTAGGAGACAGCAAAGTGGCGAAGCTTCTGGGATTGGATAAAAAGTATGATAGACACACACTTCTTTTACATGGGTGGGTGGAGGATAGCTAACTGTCAACAATTAACTCAATCACAATGAAGGGTCCAGAAAAAGGAAATTACTTTGACATTCCAAAGGTGTGTTATATTATATACAAAAAGACAACAGACAGGCTTACTTCAGGTAAAGATTGACCTTTGTCAGGGAAGATACTGGCCTAGGACGCAACTACCTGCCCTAAACTGCTTTTAGTTAAATTGTTTTAATTTCAGACCATCCTATGTGGTTACTGTTAGGTCTGATCAAATAATTGAATTGATACCCACTCTCCTGGGAACTGACCTTTAGCCCACTTCACAACTGACATTCCCTTTTGCTTTTGCTAAGACCATTATCTTTCCCGTCCAGAGTTGTGTAGGATCCAGACCCACCCAGAGAATTCCCCACTGAAAAAGCTCACCTAGAATCTTTTAAAAGTCTCTGACTCTCCGTCTCTGGGTGCTGGTGCCATTTTGGGGCTCAGCCCATCAGGTGTCCAGATGACCTAATCTATATATATAAAAACTAAGCAACCGATCAACCCGTCAACTATTTGACTGGTCAACAGGTCGCTATGACGTGCACTGACCACCAGGGGCAGACGTTCAATGCAGGAGCTTCCCCCTGGTAGTCAGTGCACTCCCACAGTGGGATCGCTGCTCAGCTGACCGACAGGAGGCAGACTCAGGGCTCATGGCTGGCCGCCGCAGCCTGGAGACCGCAGCGGAGTGGCTGTGGGCACAGTGGGGCCGGGATGAGCAGGAACAACAGACGGCATTGGACTGCCAGTTTCGGCTCCATCCCCGCAGGCCACCTGAGGGACCCACCGATGCACAAATCCGTGTACGGGGTCTCTAGTAAATTTATAATCCCTTATCACTTTTGGCTTTGTGCCTTCCTCCTTCGGTAACCCTAACAGTTACCATAGGTCTCTGAGTTTACCAGACTACCCTGCAGGCCTTCCCTGAGCTTGTCAGGTTTAATGTGTGGCCCCTTTTCATCCACAATTGGATGTTGGATGAAGGTTGAAAATCTGTTCTGTGGACCAAGTTTTCAATATTAAAGGAAACATCCAAGGCAGGGGCAGCAAACTTTCTCTGTAAAGGGCCAGGGAGCAAATATTTTGGGCTTTGCAACTAATACTGCCCTTGCAGTAGAAAAGTGGCCATAGACAACACATAAACAAATGGGCATG
The DNA here is from genome assembly GCF_027574615.1 of Eptesicus fuscus. Classification (NCBI taxonomy): domain Eukaryota; kingdom Metazoa; phylum Chordata; class Mammalia; order Chiroptera; family Vespertilionidae; genus Eptesicus; species Eptesicus fuscus. The sequence continues at coordinate 50,099,742 of NC_072490.1, read as the reverse complement.
GTTGTGTTCCAATAAAACTTTATTTTCAAAACTGGATACGGTCCTGAATGGCCCACTGATTGTAGTTTGCTGACGGCAGATCTAGAACCTTATCACTCAATTTGGGGTTTGTGGCCCAGCAGCACAGGCATCCCCTCCTCCAGAAATGCAGAACCTGGGCCTTGCTGCAGACCTTCTGAATTAGAATCAAAATTCTAAAATTAATCAGGCCCCGGGATTCATATGCACAGAAGCACTGCTCTAGGAGATCTGAATAGTGTTGGCTGTCAATCAGAATAATTCTATAGGTAATAAAGTTTTATTTCCATTCAACATTGCCTGAGTATGGTAACAGCAGAAATTTGCTTGGTTTGATGTGACCAGGTCTGCATAGACACTCCTCCTTATTAAATAAGGGGCAGAGAGATAGAGAAAAGGGGAGGAAGATCAGTGGAAGGCTGCCAAATTGGAACCGATCACCTAATCTGGAGAGTCAGTTTAGCACAACTCACAAGTACTAGTAACCTCACCACTCCATAGAGCCAAGAAGACCTGTGCTTTTGCTTTTTCTCCCCTAAAAGTAGAATAACTTCTACTGAACCGAACCAATCAGCCTTGAATCTGACTGCTCAGATATGCATACTAATAATTCAAGTGGCTTTGCCATCACAGATCATTAATGCCCACAAAGTAAATGGCTGTGCCCATGAATGTCAGGTTCAGAGCCTTATAAAAATGTGACTACCTCTCTCCAAGAGTTGAAATGCCTGCTTGTTAAACTTACCAATCATTTCATGTTCTATCAAAGATGAGCCCAGCCCTAGCCGGTTTGGCTCAGGGGGTAGAGCGTGGGCCTGCAGACTGAAGGGCCCCAAGTTCGATTCTGGTCAAGGGCACATACGGGGGTTGTGGGCTCGATCTCCAGTAGGGGGCATGCAGGAGGCAGCTGGTCAATGATTCTCTCTCATCATTGATGTTTCTATCTCTCCTTCTCTCTTCCTCTCTCTGAAATCAATAAAAAGAAATTATATATGATGATCCACAGTGGAGAGGACAAAGGAGGGTGAGTACGGGGTTGAGAGTCTTGCCCAGTCAGAAAATGACTGGCAACCTGCTCCACCTCCTGCTAACCACCCAAACCTGAGCCAGGCACTCGCATGCTCAGAGCCACTGTATTCCCATTGGAAAAGGGGATTAAAACCACCAGCTCCTGTTTTCTCAGTAACTATACTAGTAAACATTTTATTGGTGCATAACCCTTGACCCTTTTAGGAACATGTTTTATAAAATGTTCATATAAGTCTGTATATACGTGTATGACAGTTTATACTGGTACATGCTCATCCAGTGCTATTTTAATAGTAAATTTGAAATTAACATGGTGTAAATAATATGAGACCGGCTAAATAAATTGTGGGCCAGATAACTATGTCATAATATGTAACAGTTTGAAAAGAGGTGATGCAATTGCCCTGGAGTGAAAATATATCTGTGCTATGCCGTTAAGAGAAAAACAATGCAAAACAATGCCATACTCCATTGATTCCAAGATGTGCATTTTTTCACACTTTTATAAGGTGAGTCTTATAATTTATGATATCTTGTAATTGCTATTAGATAGGCCACAGTCTTGATGTTGTATATAAAATAATGACAGATTACATAATCAGTGACATCTTAGCTTTAATTCAGTAAGCAAAAAACCCACATACTTATGCAAATAAATGTGTTCCTATATGTTTCTTTGACATTGTGTATAGAATTAAGTAAATAGGGCTGGGAGTGAGATGGGAGAGGAAGTTTTGCTTTTCAGATTTTATACTGCTTGTAGTGGCAGCAAACATGTTTCATTTTTTAAATTTGAAAAACAGTCTGGTAACATCTTTATTCTTATCTCACCAGGCAGGTGGAAATGTTGTCTGCAAAACCATTGCTGCAGAGCTAGCTGTGTGGGTTCAACTTTCCTCTCTCACCCACGGAGGCTAGGCATAAGACACAGAACCTGCAGATATTCAGGGCTAGGCATAAGACACAGAACCTGCAGATATTCAGGGCTAGGCATAAGACACAGAACCTGCAGATATTCAGGGCCAGGCATAAGACACAGAACCTGCAGATATTCAGGGCTAGGCATAAGACACAGAACCTGCAGATATTCAGGGCTAGGCCTAAGACACAGAACCTGCAGATATTCAGGGCCAGGCATAAGACACAGAACCTGCAGATATTCAGGGCTAGGCATAAGACAGAGAACCTGCAGATATTCAGGGCCAGGCATAAGACACAGAACCTGGAGGCATTCAGGGCCAGGCATAAGACACAGAAACTGCAGACATTTGGGGCTGCCACTTTTTTATTTTGCCTTGAGTACAACATTTATTCTGTGAGAAAATGAGACAGGATGGCCCATGGCAACAGGAGAAGCCAATCTTTGCTCATTGGGATATCACTTCTGATCATGAATGTGCCATGAGGCATTCGGCAAATCAGGGAGGAAATGTCAAAACATCAGCAAATTGTGAGTAAATAGACTCAGACACTTTGGTGGAAACTTGCTGAGAATAGAGGCTGGGGTTTCCATATGCCCCGACAGACTCCCCTGGTAGAAGCCCTCATGAATATTAACCACGTACGCATTTCGGGGTGGATGCCAGTGGCACGAGCATATGCACACTTCTGAGAGTGTCTACGGTTAGCTCCTGAAGCCCAGGGCCCCTGCTTCACGTAACAGGGGCTCCGCCCACTATGACAGGCACCAGACCTAACACACCCCATATACTAGTAAGCAGCTGGTTTATGGGTGGGTGCAGAGCAGATATTCGTGGGTGACCTGCTGCTCTCAACCTGTTTATGGAAATAAACACTTATATATGATTCAACCCTGTCTCTGCTTAATTGGCTCAAGTAGTGACAGGCAGACCAGACCCACTGGTTGTCTGGTTTCAAAAATATGTCATCTTTTCCCCCTTATTTTTCCCCACATGCTTTTTTAAGCTTCTGTGTCATCTCTGCTAACATCCCCATGGCTAAAGCAAGCAACTAAGACAGCCCAGATTCAAGGTTGATGAAGTAACTCCGGATCTCCAGTGAAAGGAATTACAAAGTTATACAGCCAAACGTGGGAATACAAGAAAGAGGAAAGAATTGAGGCCATTAATGCAATCAATATGCCATATAACTTACATAGTAAGAACATTTCTCTGTGATTTGTGTATTTTGCAAAGCATTATTATATCTATCTATCTATCTATCTATCTAAAGCCAGCTACCATAACGACCAGAGACCAGAACACCAAGGCCCCTCGCCCAGGCTGGCCCCGACTCCTGGGAGTGGTTAGGGGCGCCGCTAGGCAAGGAGATTGGGTGCGAGTTTGATGGGGGAAAGTCAAAGAAATAGGGAGGAAGGTCTTAAGGGTCTGCGGGGGTGGGGTGGTCAGCCTGGAGTAGGTTTGGAGTGTGCTGGGGAAGGAAGAGGAAGATCCGATTGGAAAATGGCTCAGCACCTACCTTTCTCATTGCGGCACCAGCCGTGGACTGAATGGGCGGTTGTTTCATGCGTGCGCTTGGGACTGACATGTTCATGGCATGAACTTCCCGAAACTTCACTGATTCCAAATAGTAAACAGCCATCAATGTCAAAGAACAGAAAAAATCCTCTCCAACTAGAGGCCCTGGACTTGCAACACGACTGAAGAAAACACCATTTAAGGAGGAGCTAGAAAAACCGGAAGTGTGCGACCAGAGGATTGTGGGATTGTGGAGGACGCCTGGGCGCCCACGCTAGAACTGAGCCTGTTACTGCGCATGTACACAGTCAGCCCTGTAGTCCTCAGTCTGGCAGTATTTGGACGTGACTTCTGGCGGGAAATTATTGGTTTGTTACCTCGGTTTGAAGCGGAGGACAAGAGCCGCAAGTGTGACCAGCTCCAGGAGGAGTGCACACGCACCTCCCGGGAACTGCAGATGAAGCGCACCTCAATCGAAGCCTTCAATCAAGATCTTCGAAGAGCAGGGCCAGACTCAAGAGAAGTGCACAAGGAGTATCTGGAGCGCTTCCGGCTGAGGGCAATGAAAACGAGATGCAGAGGATCCTGCTGAACTCAGAACGGCTCCAGTCTCGCATCCCCGAGATGCACAAGAGCCGCCCGAAGCTGGGACAGGAGCTGCGGACACAGGCCTTGGACACCCGGAGATCGATGAGCGCATGCACAGCCTGAAGCCAGACCTCCTGCAGCGGCACAAGATCCGAGACCAGAACCTGGTATAGAACCTGGTATGGCTCACCCAGAAAGGCGCCCGGCAGAAGAAAATCAATGAGTGGGAATCACAAATGAGCCTGAAGACCAGAATGCACTGATGGAGGATGAGGATGACCTCCCCCACCATGAGGAACGAACCTGGTATGTGGGCAAGATCAACCGCACACAGGCTGAGGAAATGCTGGACGGCCCGCGGGATGGTACCTTCCTCATCCATGAGAGCAGCCAGCGGGGCTGCCATGCCTGCTCCGTGGTGGCGGCCGGGGATACCAAGCACTGTGTCATCTACCGCCCGGCCACTGGCTTGGGTTTTGCGGAGCCCTACAGCCTGTACGGGTCTCTGAAGGAGCTGGTGCTGCATCACCAGCACACCTCCGTGGTGCAACACAACAATGCCCTTACCGTCACACTGCACATCCCACCCGTGTGAGCCCGGCCCCTCTCCTCCTCCCCCCACCCCCAGCCTGCTGACTCATACAGACCAGGACTCCATCTTTCTGTCTGTCTCTCTTCTTTGTGAATCTTTCTCTGTCTCAATCTCTCTCTTGCTTTCTCTGAGTCTCTCTCTTCCTGTCACTCTTTCTATCCCCATCTCTGTCCTCTCTCTCTCTCTTAGTCTCTGTACCTCTAAGTCTCTGTCAGAGGAGCGTACCTCCTCTACCCCATGTCCCCTTTCCCCATGGGCCCTGCCCTCCCCTGGCTCTGGCTGCCCCCACCAGTTCCTACAGTCCCCCAAGCTCCCCCTGCCTGTACCTGCCATGTTTACAAAGGCCCCTGGGTGCTCAGCCCCAGCCTGGTGCCCTGATTTTTAAGCCATGGACCTGGGGTCAGGGCAGGAAGAAGGCAGGAAGGAAGTTCGCTGGGCCACTTCTAAGAACCTCAGCTGTGACATTTGGGGCTTGGCGGGTTCGCCCCACAGACCCAACTTCCCCTCCAAACCCTGAAGTGAAACCTGCACTGGTTACCTCCACATGGAGCTGCTTCCCAGAAACCCTTCTCCCTCAAAAGCAAAATGATTAAAAATAACCTCAAGAGCTGGGCCCTATCGGACCCCAGCCTTCCCAGGAGCCGAGGCTGCTGCAGGTCCTGCTGGGCCAGCCGAGATGCACCGCTGCCCACAGCACCTCCGCTCCATGCAGTTTCAAGGCTTCTCCTTGATCATGTTGGGCTCTGATTTTGTTTCCTCGACTGGAAACCCATTTTCTCCTCTTTTGGGACAAGAACCCCGGTTTTCTATGCTGCCATGGGCCCCCCTCCTGCCTGCCCAGCTCGGCTGGCAGGTGGGTTCTGTATGGTATGTTGATACTGATGTGGATATAAAACATTGAACTCAAAAAAAAAAAATTTTAAAAAGGAAAATGGGATAGTGATGAATAAGAAACTTGGGAGACAGTGAAAGGCAGTTTGCACAGACTGTTGAGAGCTCAGAATCAGAGTTTAACTGGGATAGAAATCCTACTAATAGCACCTGATGCCTGAAATCTGAGCACTCTACTTTTAGGTTTTCCAGTTCAAGTTTTTGGAGACTGCCTATTAAAACACTCCTGGTTGGAAAGTGTTTGTATAGAAGCCCATAAGTATTAAGTATTTGCTGTGTTTACCATGCTTAGCTCTCTGTAAAGAATATGGGATAATGTTAAATACCTCATGTTCTCAAGAAGCTTGACTTTTAAAATAAAAAATAAAGAAGAAATATAAATATTAAAAATAGAAAAAGAAGCTTGAGTTTTAGGGGCAAAATCAGGCAGCCAGGCAAGCGTTTAGGGGTGATCAGGCAGGCAGGCAGAGCGGTTAGGAGCTAGAAGTTCCAGATTGCGAGAGGGATGTCTGACTGCCTGTTTAGGCCCGATCTCCGGGATTGGGCCTAAACTGGCAATTGGACATCCCCTGAAAGGTCCCAGATTATGAGAGGGTGCAGGCTGAGCTGAGGGACCCCCCCCCTCTGTGCATGAATTTCGTGCATTGGGCCTCTAGTCCTATATAATAAAAAGCTAATATGCAAACTGTCCCCTCATCCGGGAGTTTGACCAGGAATTCAACCAGGGGGTGGGGCCAGCCAGCCAACTGTCCATGGCCCCTCCCTCGGCCGGCCCTGCCCCTGATCACCACCCCCTCATTAGGGTGGGCCAGCCAGACCCCACCTGTGCACAAATTCGTGCACCAGGCCTCTAGTATATATATATTTGTCTATTATTAGGTAGGATATTTGTCTATTATTAGGTAGGAGATATATATATATATATATATATATATATATATATATACACACACACACACACACACACACACACACACATATATATATATATATATATATATTTGTCTATTATTAGGTAGGATTATCCTACCTAATAATAGACAAATATGCAAATTGACCGTACCTTCGCTATGCCTGCGATTGGCCAGGAGGCGCAGGGGGGCGGGACTCGGGTGGCCGGGGTGGCCTATTGGGCCGGCGGGCCACTGAGCTCATGTTGCCAGCGGTGGCTCGAGCTCAGCGTCTGCGCCATGGCTGTGCTGCGGCACAGAAGGGGCCTCTGGGGCAGCGAGCTCACGTCCAGCAGGGCGGAGGCTTCTGAAAGGCCTGGTGCACCAGCGGACAGGCACCCAGCTCCCCCGAGATCGAAAGCAAAAGCGTGGGAGCTGGGTTCCTGTCCGCTCAGGCACCTGGCCTTTCAGAAGCCTCTGCCCCGCTGGAGGCTTCTGAAAGCCTTGCACCAGTGATCAAAAGCAAAAGCGTGGGAGCTGGGTGCCTGTCCGCTCAGGCACCCGGCCTTTCAGAAGCCTCCACCACGCCGGAGGCTTCTGAAAGGCCTGGTGCACCAGCGGACAGGCACCCATCTCCCCCCCTAAACGTGCATGATTCAATCATGCACTGGGCCTCTAGTATATACATAAAAGCCTAAGTGACCGGCTAGCCTGTAGCTATGACACACACTGACCACCAGAAGGCAGATGCTCAACACAGGAGCTGCCAAGCTGTGGTGAATTGGCAGTTTCGGTTCTTGGGTGACGCACCTGGAACCAGATAGGAGGGAGCTCGATTCCAGGGTGCATCACCCGAGAACCACCCTCTCACAATCTGGGACCCTTTGGGGGGTGTTAGAGAGCGGGTTTTGGCCTGATCCCCACAGGCCAGGCCGAGGGATCCCACCAGTGCACGAATCCTTGTACCAGGCCTCTAGTATCTTCATATAGCTAAATACATTCCTAAGGACTAAAGAGAACGAATTCTTTTAGTAGGGCAAATATGAGTTGTATCAATGCTGAAGTTCATTTTTACTTCTAGCATCTTGGTCCCTAATTTGTACGTATATGCTATGGTAGTCTTAAATTCTAGTTCAGAGATCAGTGAATAAAATTGCTTTTTTTTTTTTGCTTTTTTGCACATGAACTTTGTGGTTGCCTGATATTCACTTGTGTTTGCCTGATAGACACCCATTTATCTTTCAAAACCTACCTATTATATCACCTCCTCCAGGAAGCTCTCTGGTCTCTCCAGATAAAATAAATCCTGCCCTTCTCTGATCTATGTTTGTGCATTGTAGTTGAGTTTGTTTTCACCCTTGTCTATTGGCGTAAGCTGAGATCTACCTACTGGAGTCTAAGCCCATTGAGAAGAGTAAGGAGCACAGGTTCTTTAATCAGGCTGCTGCTTCCTACAGGTGGGACCTTGGATAAGTTATTCAACATAGGCTCTTTTACCTCCTTATTCTCATCTGTATAATGGGTATAATAATTGCATTTGTTCAAAAGGGATATTGAGAGAAATAAATGAGCATTAAACATTTGGTAAAATACACTGAAGTAAATTTATAACACTGGGTCTAGACTGCTAAAGTAACCCTAGATCCCTGAGTTCTAACAGGGTCCTTTCAGGTCCAGTGTTTAGGTATAAATTATTACCGATACTACAATCAGGACCAGAAGAAGAGGGGGGAGAACGGATAACTGGGCAGTGTAACAGCCTCTGAAGACCACCTCATTCTGACCCTGATTCATAATTCATGAAGATAAAGAAAACACAGGGCCCTGACCCAGTAGCTCAGTTGGTTAGAGTGTGGACCTGATAAGCCACGGTTGCAGGTGCGATCCCCAGTCAGAGCACATACGAGAAGCAACCAATGCAGGTGTAAATAAGTGGAACAACAAATTGATATTTTCTCTCTCTCTTTCTCTTTCGCTTGCCCTTCTTCTCTCTCTCTCTCTCACTCTCTCTCTCTAAAACTCAAGTTTAAAAAACCACAAAGAGGATCTAAATGTACCCAATTAATATTCATCTTTATAGATCTCATTTCTAGGTATTGTCTTTCTGTTCCTCTGAGCAGAAGGTTTACTTAAATCATCTCAATAAGCTCTATTCATCAAAAACCAAATAATAAGATGTTGGGACAATGGGAAATAAAATGAAGTGGCATAACCCATCCCTGAGGCTGAAGAGGCAACAAAATGGAATTACATAAGCCACCCCAAGTCCTCAATTTGAACTATGCATTCACTTTGAGACTTCTCATCTTCAACATGGGTGAGCTGAGGATTAGAGGAACAGAACAGATGGCATCTTGATAAATTAAATTAATACTCGGAAAATGAGGGAGTAGATATATTGTCTACAAAATTCAGAAAGATTTTCTAGTAGAATAAAGTGTACAGTATATTTTGAAGATATCTGAAGATTAATTTAAATGTTTGTGTCATCATCATTGTTTTAGCACATGGTAGGGCAAAAAAGAATCTTAAAAAATGGAAAGATATATTTTGGCATCTATTTACTGTGTCACAGTGCTACCAAATATTAAATTCAAAAGACAAATTTGGTTTGTAAATAATAAGCATGCTATTGTTTATCAAAGAAATTGTCTTTGTAGAATTATATAATTGGGATTTTTAAATTGGTTTTCAGAGAGAGATGAAGGGAGAGAGAGAGAAAAAAAAAAAAACCTTAATGTGAGAGAAACATTGATCAGCTGCCTCCTGCACACCCCCCAGCCGGGATCGAGCCTGAAACCTGGGCATGTGGCCTAACTAGGAATCAAATCAGCAACCTTTGGGTGCATGGGACAATGCCCAACCAACTGAGCCACACTGGCCAGGGCTATACTTGGAATTTTTAATAATAAATGTATACATAATAAAAATACAAATAGTACAAAAGGATATACTGTCTTCCTCCCAACTCCATTCCTCAATAGAAACATGATTACCAGTTTCTTACATAGCCTTTCTTTTCTTGTATATGCTTTTATATTCTGATAATTGCATTACAACTTGATAGAAATCAAGGTGTTTTCAATTTATTGAAATTTATTTTGCATATTTTTTAAAAAGTGACAAATAAAGCATTGAAGTTTAAAGAACTTACATGATTTGGGCAAAGTTGATGAGTGAATCAGCTAGGATTTGTTTGGTTTCAAGTAACTGAAAGAAAGCTGGTTAAAAAAAAAATTATCAGCTCATGGGTAGATCTGACAGCTTCAAACACAGCTTAAAGTATTGGCTATTCCTTCTCTCCCTTGCTGTTTTTGGCTCTGTTCTCCACAGGTTGCCTCCAGTTTTAGATGCCACGAAACAGTGGTCAGCAGCTCTAGCCCACATCCACCCAGTTTTAAATCTATCAAAATGAAAGCGCTGGTCTCTTCTTCACCTATTCAAAGAAAGTCTGAAGCTTAATTCTTACTGGTCCATATTGTCTCATACCCATCCCTGAACCAATCCCTGTGCTAAGAAGAATGTCCTTTCACCCTAAAAGCACTGCTCCCACAAAACACATGATCTAAGAGTGAGAGAAACTGTGTTGCCCAGAAACAACTAGGGTGTCATTATCAGAAGAAGGATGAATTGATGGCAGGCAGCTGGAAATCACAGAATTTCACATCACTTATCCAATTAGGAGAAAGACAGGAATAGGTATCTCTTGCTTTGTGGTAGAAACTGGTCATATCTAAAGCTAAGATTGGGGAAACTAGAGCCTCCTCTTATAATACCATGTAGTTGTTTATTTTCAAATCATGTTTCTTATTACAGGATAAGCCTCAGTTGAACAAAGGCTATAAGTTAGCCAGTGTAATGTTCCTGCTTTCTACAATTCTGACTTGAATTCAATAGTACAATAATTCAGATTTTGGCCACTTTCCAATTACTTTCAGAACTGTTCCCAGTAAATATATGGTGATAGCTTTATATTTTTCTCCCTCTCAGGAAATTCATTATTAGAATCCTTCTTAGCCCAAAAAACATGGACATATACACAAAACCCTAACTGAAATTAAAAATGATGAAAGAGTATAGTGACTTTCATCAAATTAGGGAAATAACAGTTAAGACTCAAGTAGAAGTATATGGAGGCAAAATGTCCCTTTTTAAATGAACATTTCAAGTGATATTTAAGAATGTTGTTCACACACACACACAAACAAAAAGCCCCACTATTCACTAATATTGAAATTATATTGCTTTTAACTCAATTCAGCAGAAGATTCAGGCAGAAATAGAGGTCACCTAGTCTAGTGCTGTGGTATGACAAAGCAGACCATTGGGAAGAGAATTAACTCAGGTGCTGGCTTAAAATGCTAATTGTTGGGCATGACCTAGCTCTAATGAGTTAATGATCTGCAGGTGGGATCTGAGAACCGCATATTAATTAGCCCAATTGGTGATGCTTATGCAGCCTAAACTTGGAAAAAATGAGAATGGTCAAAATTCTTTTATAAACAGGGCTACTGAAGTGCAGAAAGTGGAAATGATTTGCCAGTAAATGGCAGATCTGGTCAAACTCATGTGTCCTGAATGCCATACGCTGACCTCTTCTCTTGCTTTCCATCTTTTCTTTCATCCATATCTGAGGGGTCACTGAGAAGGTATCTGGCTGGCCAGATTCCCCAAGATGGTGTGAAATTCTATTAGAAAGATGTCTGGTGGGGAAATGATCATATCAATGACCTTTAACTGTACCTTAGAGAATTTATTTCCTGACCATTCAAAGCATCTGTCTGGTTTAATACTTAGTTGTTTTTTAAGCAAAATTGTCCAAGAGAAAGGGAGGGAGAGAGAGAGAGAGAGAGAGAGAGAGAGAGAGAGAGAGAGAGAGAGAGAAAGAGAGAGAGAGCGCCTCCCATACTCCCCAACTGGGGATTGAATCCGAATCCTAGGTATGTGCCCTTGTTCTAGGATAGGAGAGGGCTTCATCTCACCCAGTTGCTAGTGGAAGTGGGGTTCTTTGGGTATTTCTGGAATAAGTGTTTCTGGAGGCCCCCATAGAAGGATGAATTATAGTGGAAAGCTTTATTTCCATGGAATTACATCCCTCAGTTTCCAGTGTCCCATTTCCCTTAGTCCAGTATCCAGAGTTTTCTTTCCATGCTGGAGCCGGTTCCAGTCCAGCATCAGGCTGAATTAGTTTGTGTTTCCAGCTGCAGTCCATTAGTCCCTTGGGTGTGGGGTCTGCAGGGCCACATGGCTATGGAGGAAACAGAGCAGGAGCAAAACAAGAGAGCACCACAAGCCAAGAGCCAAGCACAGCAAGGAGCAACAAGAGAGCAAATTCCTTTGTTTAGGAGATGATGTATTCCCAAATTTCCCAGTGTTTGCAGTGGCCAATCCATAGTTTCCCAGGTGTGACTGACATTTAAGTGCCTTCCCTAGGTCACTCCAACTTTATTGGGCATGCAGTTATCTTTTCTCTGCAGATGGCAGAGGGGAGGTAAGTTAGGAAGCAACTTTAGTGGCCCAGAGATATACAATATATACTTACAATGGTTGCTTTGACCTAAGAGGCAACAGCAGAAGCGATGAGAAGTGATGGTAATTTGGATATAAACAAAGCCAAGAGGACTTACTGGAGGAATGAGAGTCCTGGGAGGCAGAGAATTAAAGAGTCCTCCAAGGTTTGACGTCTAACTGAAAGGGGTGAGCCTGGAGAACAATAAACACCTAGATCTGATAATGGATCAGTGTTCAAAACATATAAAGAATTCCTATGACAGGAAACACAGGTATACCTTTATATTTTCTTCTAAAACTTTTAAAGCATTGTTTTTCACTTCTAGGTCTTTAATAAAAGTTGTCAGCATTTCTCTTTATGGCTTGTGACTTTCAGGTTTGGTTTTCATATATCTCCAATGGAAGCAGCGGTACATATAGCAACCTAAGTCATATCTGGTAAGACAAGTTAAGTTGGTGAAATTCTGTGATAGGGCCCAAGATTTCAGTGTGAGACTTGATCACAGGGTCTCTTCTTGGGATCCTACAAACACTTGGAGCAAATTTGTCATATTATCAATGTTTGTGTTAATTTTGCCTTTTTGTTCTAATCTTTTATTAAAATCACTTGCTACTTAAAAACAAAAGTCTGCATCAGGAAGCATGAGTAGAAATTCTTATAACAAAAGGCAGTGAAGTGATTAGGAGAAAGAGCTCTGGAGTCAGAACAAACCTGCTGTGTGTTCTGGGCCAGTTACTTAGAAATCTCTGAGTTTTTGTTTTCTTGTTCATAAATTGGGGAAAAATTTAACTACTTGTAGATTTGGGAATGTGAGGAGCAGAGTGAAATCATGAGCTAATCTAGTGCTTTTTCTATAATAGGCACTTGAAATAATAGCTAATATAGTATTCAATAATATTTTCTTTATTATTAATAATATATTATTATCATCATGAATTGACTCCCATTTTGCACCAATTATTCTATGCACATAGTTTTATTTAATCCTCCCAACAACCATGCAAATGCTTGTTGTATACCAGGCTAAGCACTTTTCATGGTGTGTATGCTAGGAAGCATATTGTGTGCAAGCATTCACATTTGAGGGAACATAAATAAATCATTATTCACCGAGCCGAAGGTAAGTCTGAAGTAGCCAGGAGAAGGAATGGGTCCCCAGAACCTAGTGAGAACTGTCTAAGAGAGTCAGCTGGGAGCAACTGTGACCTTCCCTACAGGCCACCCAGAAGGGTGGAGCTGAAGAAATAATTATCCTGACCTCATGCCCCTCTTGCCCTCATGTCTCCCACTGACTCTAGAACAATCAGAGGATGAGGAAGTCCATCAATGTCCCTGTTGGTCAGCTTCCAGTCATGGAACAGGGAAGGAGGACTCAAGAACAAGTGCATATACAACTAATTATATATTTTTTGCACCAGCCCTAGGGATGTGTACCACTATTATCCCATTTTCACATAAGGAAACTGGAGTGAGAAAGGTTAAATCACTTGCTGACAGATGGCATGGGGTGAGGATGGGGTCTAGGTCTACACCAAGCATGTCAAGCTCAAAGGCTAACACGGGCCAAATAAATGCGGCATGAGGCCGGCTGGCCGCGAGTTTGACATGCTTGGTCACAGTCCTGATCATGTAGCTCAACGCAAATGAGATGCTCATGCCTCCCTCACAGTGAAGAGACTAAGTCCAGATAAACCAGGCAAAAAGCTGGACCAAGATCCAAAGAGAGAGCTAGGGTTCCTCAGTTCTGCCCGGCTTCCAATGCCTGGCTTCCAATGCCATGTTCCTCTGGGACGCCCCCATGTGAGCAACTGACAGCGACTCACAGGAGGCAATACTAGGGATTTTTCCTCATAATAATGAAGTGGAGAAGTGAGGGCACCAATAGTACTAACTGAAGTGCTCCACTGGCTGTCACCTGAAGGGAGGGAGCAGTCATCCTTAGAAATGAGGTCTTCACAGTGACATGGACAACGCTCGGAGGAGCCGGTGTTTGCAGACCAGCATTTTGCAAACTCCCAGAGATCACTAGATATGTCCTGAGGGTTTGCATGGTTTGGAGATTTTGGGAGTATCTGCACTCATTGATTTTTAAAGGCCATAATATAATTAGAAAAAGTTAATTAAAAACAGAATAGTCTGAGGACTTGCAGCTTTTATCAGGACACTTTCAAGGTATGTGGCCACTTCTCCTAACCATTTTTGGCTTAAACAGGGGCTTTACAGGTACACAGCTTTATTTGTTTTTGTTTTCTTTCCACTTAATTTATACTCTTATTAGACAGGATAAAGTTAGGAAGCATTTAAAAAGCAAGAAATTAATGATCATGAAAATGAGGGTAACTCTACAATTTCCCTTCCATTTGGCACTTTCTAGATTCATACATTGATTAATTTGATCAGAATTGTGTCTACTGCCCCATCTTCCATTGCTCGGTAAAGGCAAGTCAATAGTGATTATACTAAATTTGGCTTTTGATTTATTGGAGGTAATAATAACTACCCATATGACGGGTTATATGCCGAGAAACATTGCAAGTAGAAGCCCTGAAATATTCTATTAACTTTTCATTTGGAAACAAAACAGTAAAACATTAAAAATAAACTTAATCAGTTAACTGCCACACATCCAAAACGGAAACCATCCCCACACGCCACGATATTTTGGATTTAATTAAAAAATCAATTTGCAATGAATATTATAAAAATAAATACATTACTCACAATTTGGGTGTCCTTGAATATTTTCAGCTGAAAGTTCTCACGAAAAATGATTTAAAAGTTGGTCAGGGCTGCCACTTAGGGAAAACATTTTTTTTTATTCGACGCGCGTGGTATGTGGAAGGTCCACCACTTGCGTGTACAGATGCTTATGGCGTACAATGGGTTAAAAAAATCCAAGCATTCCAAACAATCAAGTCATGAAGCCGTTTTTAAAAATCTATTTTCATGCTATAACACCTGTTAAAAACCAATCCCTATTTTATGTAACCCTCAAACTAAATAAAATATAATGTCCTTTTAAAATGTATTTTTATTCCAGAATTAATTCAAAGTACATTAACTGGAGTGGGGTTTCTTTAAAGGAGAAATGTTGGCATTTCTCTTTACATAGAAAATGATTACTATTGATGATTATTTAAAATTTTGTTTTATAATACACTACAGGTTGAAATGTTTATTAAATAAAATTTCTTCTCTATGATATGCCATGAATGAAATAATGAAGTTATTCATTAACCTGACAAGAGGATTCACGAAACATTGCTGTGTGTAAGAGACATGTGTTGCTAGGAAATCCAGCATCATTTTCTCTTCTTCTGGCAATGTCACCAGGACTCTCCTTCGGGAACTTCCTCTCCCAACCACAGGCCCATATAGTGAAGCTGACCTGACTTCCTGCCCTGTTGACGGGCACCTTGAAGCAGATCAAGAAAATAAAAATCTAGAACCACCCACACTAGGCTAATGACTTTTACTGGAACCAGGAGAATAAAGAAGCCCTCTTTTGGCTGGAGCCACTGAGCTGGAAGGACCTAGGCTGGGATTATCTTAGCACTGCATGGTAAGAGTGAGCCTGAGAAGAAGCAACACCCAGGAAAGCAGAGCCAAGTGACAGAGACAGATTCTTGATGACGTGAGTGAGCCCCTAGATGCAGCTGCTACTGAACTCAGTTGGATTTCGCTCCTAGACTTCTCAATTACATCAAGCAATCACTTGATAGATGACCTTGAGTAAACCACTTTATTTTTCTGGACTTCAATATCCTCATCTATAAAATAAAAAGTCATTACACTAGATGGCTGCCTAAGATCGCTTTCAAATCTTACATCTTTTGATATTGTGATTGACCATGCATTAGTGATTTCATTGATAGAATTCTTATATTGACCTGGTTTCAATTAACAATATAAATGGTGCTGACCATTTCAGTCCTCTTCATAGATTTAAAACAAAAAAGGTGATTTGTACAGTAGTTATAATTGTAGGGGCCTGGAGAGGTCATCTAATCTTCCTCCTCAGTCTCTGATCTAAATCGAAAAACATGCAAATGTTGTTTTATACACAGTATTTTCATTTTGATGGAGCTCAAGGTCAAATGTCTGAATTAACGTGATCAAAGGTGCTATTTATAGCTAATATTATAGCCTAAATATTCCTGCCACCATTTCAATGGGGAACCCTGGCAGTTATCCATTTTAATCTTACATGTATTTGATGAAATTCTTCTTGTACAATTTAGCAAATGCAGAGAAAAATCCCCTTTATGTAATCCTTCATAGTTTCATAATTCTTTGATGGACAGCATCTTTATCCCCTGCTAATTATTTTCCCTATAAGGCAGGGTATTGAATTTCCCAGAAGATGTTTTACAGCTAGGGGAGCTTTTGAAAATATATAATATTTTGACCTTTTGAGATAAGAGATTTGTTGTAAAACTAGTCCTTTTTATTACTAGGGTGTCATTCAAAATAAAAGAATGCGTTTAGACATGTTGCAGCAATTTACTTGCTATTACTCAAATCTAACCCTCTAATTAGAAAGAGAAATATGAAGCCTCATCAGTGCATAATTTAACAAACTCAATGTCATGAAATTATCATATTTTATTCTTGCCTAGCACCAAAATTTGTGGGCACAGAGAAAAAGTGTTCACTTCTAAATTGTAAGATATGGCTTTTAACAAAAGAGTACTTGAAAGGCAAGAGTACAGGTTCAGGATAATCAAAGGTTTTGGACAAGTTCCAAAAGGCAGATTTTAAAAAGTGATTCAATCTTCAGATCCCATCTGCTTTGGGATGCAGTGAGAAAGGCATGAAGTCATTAAGGAAGAGAAAACTGTGAAAACCAGGACTTTTGAAAGTCCTGATGGAAATGAAAATGGAGTAGTAGGGGTTCCAGGAAGAATTCTCAAGGGAATTAGGATTTCTTTTTTATTTTTTAAATATATTTTATTGATTTTTTACAGAGAAAGAGAGAGAGTTAGAAACATCGATCAGCTGCCTCCTTCATACCCCCTTACTGGGGATGTGCCTGCAACCAAGGTACATGCCCTTGACAAGAATCAAACCTGGGACCTTTCAGTCTACAGGCCGAGGCTCTATCCACTGAGCCAAACCAGTTCGGGCGGGAATTAGGATTTCACCTTCAGGTAAAGAAACACAAGTCCATGAAAATGTCAGAGATCTCTGTCCACTGGAATTCAAGTTTAGCCATATTACAGTAGGTTAGAGGTTTCACCTACCAACCCTAAAATTATATTAGTGTGACAAAATCAAGGTTATTTCTTATTCACATCACAACCCCTTCTACTTGGTCATTTCCTTTTGTGGCTCCACCATTCTCCAGGCCCTCGGGGTCCTCTGCATTCAGGCCAGCAGTGGGAAAAGAAGACTTAGGAAAAGCACACCCATATCTTAACCCCTTTGACTTAGAAAGGACACAAATCACTTCTCTTCACACGCCATTGACCAGCATTCACTCATATGTCTACATCCAGGTGAAAAGGAGGCTGGAAAATATAAGCTAACTGTGTGCCAGGAGAAAAGGGAAAAGGTTTTGATGAAATTTTCATTGTTTTTGCCACACTGCCTCACCCCTCTCTCCCTCCTTCTATCGTCTTCGCAGAAGCAATATTACAAAACAGTTAAAAATGCAGAGTTAAGTACGCTCTAGAGTCAGAATACCAGGATTCAGATGTAAGCTCTGCTCTTAGTAGCTGTGTGATCTTGGGAAATTATGTAAACTGTCTGTGTTTACTCTTCTGTAAAACAGGAATAATGAAAGTACTTACTCATAGTATCATTTTAAATATCAAATAAATTAATGCCTGTAAAAACTTGGAATGTGCCTAGAGCTGTTACTTCTCAGTATCTATACCAGGCAGACTTCTGGATTGCAACAGAAACAATTTTGCTTATTTAAGCAAAAAAAAAAAAAAAAGAAAGAAAGAAAGAAAGAAAGAAAGAAAGAAAGAAAGAAAGAAAAGAAAAGAAAAGAAAGAAAAAAAGCTTATGAGGAGAGTAGGAAGGCTGAAGAACCAGGCTGAGAAAACAAGCTGAAAGCAAAGCAAGCAACCTCTGGAGGCCAGGCCTTGGGAATCAGAGTGGTTTCCCAGCGGGAGCAGATCTCTTCCTCTCCCTCCCCCTAACCCCCCTCCACAGGCCACCTCTGCTGCTGAGAGGATTTCCTCCAAACCCACCGCACCCTGCAGCACTTAAATTCCAAGTGCTACAAGAAACTGTCTTAATAGCCAAGGTGAAGTCCGATGCTTGTCCTTGAACTTGCCAGAATGGAGATAAAGGAAATTTGGCTCCACTTGTTCTCCGTTTCCCAAGAATGCAACTCAATGGCACATTTCTAAGAGGAGAAATAGCTTTAATGATTGGATTAAACGATTGGATGATTAGATTTTAATGTTAGGATTCTGGACAATAACAGAAACAACAAAAAGATAAATGTATATCATTTGTCCCATCTTCTCTTCTATTCACCCACCCACTTATCTATCCATCCATTCAGCCATCTATCCATCCACCCATCCCTCCATATACTCAGTCAGCCAGTCAGCCACCAGCTACTCAGCCAGTCAGATTCCCATTTAGCCAGACACCCATCCACCCACTTACTCACCCATCCTCCCATTTAATCATCTCTGTTCACCTATCCAGCCAGCCAGCCATCTACCCATCTATTCAGGCATAGATATATATTTCATAAACACACATCACCAGATTTCAGTCACGATCTTTATATCCAAGTGCCCATAAAAAAAATGAATCTTTCAGAGGAAGCTTTTATAGACCTAGTTCTCCCCAAGGCTTATGTCTCCCTGAGCAGTAGATGAAAAATATTGAAGCTTGCAAAGAATTGACTTGAAAGAATTAGGACCCCTGCCTAAATGCCTAATGTGGTATAAGATGACTCCAGCCCCAGGGTGAATGGAATCTTATGTTTCATAAAGCAAGATATTTGTATGATTCAGGACAAAATGACCACGGTCAAATCTTAAATTCAAGATTCATCTAAAGCAAGAATGTTTCTTTCAGAGTCAGATCCAAAATTTGCATCAAAGGCAAAGAGTGCATATGAATTCTATTTAAAATTATCTTTATAGACTGGATTAGGGTTGAAACTAATACCAAATTTCTATTCTACCTGAGATGCATTTAATGTTTTGAGCAGAGTTTACAGCTTTTTTCTGAACTAATAACCTCATTTAATTTACAATTTCTATGTTAGAATTGACGTAGTCAAAATAAAGAAAAACTGATGCTATTTTCTTCAATGAAATTCTAAATTAGCTCTTGGGATCTCTAGCTATGACAAGCTCCACAAAAGATTCTGTATTTTAAGGGAGTTAACAGTCTTGGCATTTTAATGCCATGTTTTTGAGAAATTAAAATTCAGTCACTGAAATGTGCTGTGATGCTATTGTAATAGATACCTTCTTGTGTTCGCCTCCTCCCATCCCCCCACTTCGTTAATGCCAAGATATTTATGTAAATCAGCTCTTTTAGTCCTCACAACAACCTGTGACATAGGTATTATAGTTTCCATTGTATATTTGGGAAATTGAGATTATAACATTAAATAGCTTTTCCAACTTCACATGCCTATGAATGATGAAACTGGAAATCAAATCCAGTAGTCTGATTCCAGAACCCATGTTCAACCATTGTATAGCTTGCAGATCCATGGATCTGTCTCATTCAGGTTGGCTCATTGGCAGCTATGCTTAGTATATGTGACCCCACCATCTTGATTACTATTATTAAGGTTAGATACCTCATTCAAGAAGGACTAACTGGGAGTTGTTCTGGAAATCTGGAATTGAGATCAAGAGAATCCTATTTATTCTATGTTAGCTTCAAAAAATAGAAGGGACATAATCTTAGAAGTACTGGGTGGAATATTTCCACATGATGTGGGGCTGAGTAGCAGAAAAACTTGGCGACAGAGGCCAGAAGAGTTAAGAGGATGTGCCAAGAGAAATTTTGCTTATTTCTTAAAATACTTTAGAATTTATTGAAACATCACTTGGTAAAACATGGGTGTAATGGTAGCCTCACCAGTAACAGCAATGTTGTAGACACTCCTTCCCAGATTTTTGGAAATATAATTATTTCAGTATTTAAGAAAATCTGTAGAATCCTTAAATTAGACAATTCTCCTGGAACATGTACCTGTTATTTGCTTCACTATTATGCTTGTAATTGACATTTTTAGCACTTTATTTAACTTATGTTAGCAGTCCCAAAGGCATCTTAATCTGTAGTTTGTTATTCTGAATAAAGCATTGCTAATTAACTCATTTCCGGTTAGGACTCTCTCATAAAATAAAGTGCCCCTTTTCTTTATTATAGAACTCTGTAAATGGCTTCCTAATCTTTATAAATTTTGTTTAACTATTATAAACATTATGTCAGATAATTATTACTCATGTTCTCTTCGTCTTTTCAGTAGTTCAAATCCCTCATAAGCCCATTGCATTTTTTCCTTTGAGTTCTGGAATTGCCCCTGCATCTGTACAGTGTATTTCCCAATGTGTGTAACGTAGCTGGAATGGCGGTCTGTTGCTTGCAACCCAAGTGCCTAACTCTGTAAGAAGCATGGCAGGGATCCAGTGTTTATTAAAAGCTTACTACCTGTGAGGCCATTTACATAAGTTTACCAATTTAATTCATCTGAGGTCCCTGAGAGTATCAAGTTCAAAGCACTTAAGTGATTTAAAGAAGTCGAGTTTCAGCTCTGGTCTCCTGGACTCTAGAGCCAAGCTCTTTCTCCTACATCATACTGTAATCTACCTCAGAATTTAGAGAAAAAAGAAAAGGAAGAAAAAACTGAGAAATATTGCTCAAAACCAGAATTTTCTGAATAATGAGGGTACAGATAAAATATGGTGACTGCTGTTTGCTTCTAAAACGTATCACCATGCCCTCTAAAGCATTGAGGAGTAAGTGCCTATTTCTTTACGATCCTGTGTACCTGGTGACTGTCACAACTTGTGCAAATCAGAACAGAGCCTACCTTTTTGAAACATGTAGGCGTTAAGCGAGAAATGGAGAAAGAGTGAAGAAGAGAAGGCAGGACCTGCAGAACTGCAGCGCATATCCAGTTGTACATTTATACTGCTCACAAGGTACTGACTCTGACCAAATGAAAAAAAGCAAGTTCATTGTCAGGGAGGCAGGGATCTCACTACAGAAACCCAGGAGAGTGGGCCCCAGAGAGGCAAGAGGGGAAGCCAAAGCAAGGAGACCTGGGCAGTGGCCTGCGCACATCTTCCCACCAATGCTCCGTCTGTCCAGGTGGTCTGACTGCTCTCTGTTCTATCTTGGTGCCTTTTGGCCCTGCTCTCACTGCCAACTAGCTGGCTTGCCCACCCTACCTCATAGGTTCCGTTACTCGTGGCGTCTGCTTTCTAGTGCCTTCTGCATACTGACAGCTCCTAGCCACTTCTGTTCGTCAGGATCCCAGATGCTCCACTTCGTACCTTTCGACTTGACCCGAGACCCTTAGCAATGCAGTGGGCTCCATGCTTCCCAACGCAAAGTCCCAGGCCAGAGGTTGATGCCTGAGCTCACCTTTACTTTCGAAGTTGTGTTTGTTTGTGGGTGTTTTTTTCCAGGCCCTCTCCTACAGAGCTGCCTAGTCCATGGATCTCTAGCTGTGCCCATCCCTGGTCCATACAACTCTGGGGAGTGGGGGGAGAGGAGGGAGCAGTGGAGCAAGGAGACACACTGTAGAAATTGCCATGGCTAAGGCTGCCCCTGACCAGGGGCAGTGGTGGGAAAGAGTGTGGCAGCACCAGAAAGGGGTGCTTAGCCTGGGTTTGGCCTGAAGTCTCTCCGTGTATTAATAAAACAACAGGTGGCATGTGCCAGCCCTTAATATGTGGTTGGAACTATTCTGAATGGCTATGTACACGGTCCTATGTACTGCTAATAATAATTTTATGAAGCAGGGCCCCATTTTGAAGTATTGTCCCATTTTAGAGATGGAGAAACTGAGACACAAACAGCTTACACTCTTGACCCCTACATAGATTAGGAGTTATTAGGAGATGTGCCATTTAGAAAATGAAACAGGGAAGTTATTTCTTGTCTTTGGTTTCTGATCCCTGATGAGTCTTGGGTATTTTTCAAGCACCTAAACAAACAAGCAAAAAGCCAAGGATGGAGGGTGTCCCACCGTAAAAATGACATGGCAGTGCCCTCAGCATGACAGTCAGGCTCCAAACCAAGTACCTGACCCAGCGATAGTCTGCAGAAGGGTCATCTTTCCAAAAAGAGTTTGGGAAAGTGGACTCAGCTGAGCAATGGAGGTGTAGGTAGACCAGGACACTCAGGTCTCCCTCCTCCACCTGGATTGTTAAAAGGGTGCAGGGAAGGCCAATTCTGCTCCCACCTGACCGCAGGATGTGATGTATTCTCCTCCTCCAAGAAGACTTCCCAGATATTGCAGGATCTCTCCTGCCTTGGAACGCTCATTTCCCTTATTTGGGGGCCAACACCCGAATACCATCCACAAAATAGGAAAAGAAGAAATAATTGTGGGTCCAACGTCTGAGCCACTCTGTGGCGGGTTTCCCTGTGGCAGCAGCAGGGGCACAGCTGAAATATCAGCACTAGCAGTTGGGTCAGATGCCCAAAGCCAAAGTGGCCATGCGTCTGGGGCTCTTTGCAGTCCTCCCCGCGGTGGCTGCTGTGTTCTCTTCTTTCTGGTGCTCGGATCCCTCTCCTGTCTCTTTGGAGGGTGGGCCAGGTCCTGGTTCTGAAGAGGCTGGGGGAGCTTCGTGGCCAGGTCCACATGCACTGAGCCATCAGCGGGAAGGGAGGGCAAACAGCCAGGACACAAGCTGCCAAGTGAACGGGAAGGAAACCGAACACCATAAGGAGACCGCGGCGCCCACTGTGCATTTGGCAGCTTCCCCTGACGCAAACTGGGAGCTAGGGAGCTGGCCTTCCTCTCAGCCTCAGCAAGTGCCTCTGTGCAAAGGGGGTCGTCTCCCAGCCTCTTGAACACAGGCTGGTGATGGCTTGATATGAAGAAATGTGCGATTATGTGCAAAATCATCCCTCGTTCTGTCTTTCCCTGCCCAAGTAGTTCCTATTCTATTTCTACCAGCTGCAATTCATCAGCCGGGAGAATGCCTAAGAGGTGCTTTTGTCTTTCTCTCAAACTTTAGAGTATTTTTTTTTTTTTTGCCCTAACTGGTTTGGCTCAGTGGATAGAGTGACAGCCTGCCGACTGAAGGGTCCCAGGTTCAATTCCGGTCAAGGGCATGTACCTTGGTTGCAGGCACATTCCCAGTAGGGAGTGTGCAGGAGGCAGCTGAATAGATGTTTCTCTCTCATTGATGTTTCTAATTCTTTATCCCTCTCCCTTCCTCTCTGTAAAAAATCAATAAAATATGTTTTTTAAAAACTTTAGAGCATTTTTAAATGTATTTGTACGCATGTGTTTTCAAGGAACCAATGCCCTGCAGAAGCAGAGTCACATATTTTCACGACTATGTTGCATACCCGTCTATCAGCTATAGAACCAGAAAATGTAGACTTAAATCTTGACATTGTGTGTGTGTGCGTGTGCATGCACATGTGTGCGTGCGTGTTTTATTAATATCAAATCTCTTTCTGAGCCAGAGAATGTCCGTCTTTTAGAAAAGAACCACTGAGCTCCAATAAAATTTTTGTTATTGGTCTTGTTTTTGTTTTATTTTTAATAGATAGCCCAGTGTTATTCTCTTTGGAGGATTTTTTTTTAAATAGACACCTATACACCTATATATATTTTCTTCACTTCATCCAAGGTTTCTGAGCATTGCACATGTGATGCTTTGGGCTGGAAACTGTTTGAGGGATGGTCCTGTGCATTGTTAGGTATTTAATAGCACCTCGAACTCTGTCTACTAGATGTCAGCTCAACTCCTCCTCTCTCTCCCCTGCCTGTGACAACCAAAAATATCTCCAGGCATTGCCAAATATTCCCAAGGGGGCAAAAGCACCCTTGGTTGAGGACCCCTGACCTAGAGTAAAGGCACAGGGCTTGTACACAGTAGGCACTCAATATGTAGACTTAATTGTGAATAAGCAAAATAGTATTTCCCACTGAGGAAAAGGCATAGCATCTAAACTTGGCTCTTTTGGCTAATATAGCCTGGTCATCACTTCCTTGTCAACTTGGATCTCAAACCATGCACTCCCTCCTCTCTGCTCCGGCAGCACACCCTTCCGCCAAGCTCATGCCTCTGGGTGCAATGGCCTTCCCTCACCTTGTACACTCACTCCTGTTTGTCCCTTAGAGTTCAATTGAGTGACACTTCCTCAGGAAAATGACAGGGAGGTCTTCCCTTCCTGGATTTCAGCCCTTATTACAGCTACTCTCCTACCTTATTATAGGTCTCTCCTCCTTCACTCTTGTTGAAAGTTTACATTTGTCCGTGGATTTTTGATAATGGTCTCTCTGCCCCGCCTGGCTGTAAGCTTCCCCAGGGCAGGGACCAGGGCCAGGGCAATCTTGCCCTTAGATTCCCACTTTGACACCATTGTTGCCCAGCACCCAGCCCAGATCTTGGATCACCTTGAGGTGTAAGGAATTTGAATAAATGATTATATGATTGAATGACCCTAAGAACTGTTTCCTAACAGACTGACAATTGCAAATATCTTACTTCCTTGTTCCTGTCAGCAAAGAGATTTTAATTCAAATAGATGCTGATTCCCTTTTATTTTAAAGCTGTCTTTTTATTTTAAAATCTTGACTTAGGTTAATCCATTCAGTTGCAAGAATTTGCACATGACAATATGGATTAGGACAGTGCTTCTCTAACTTTAGCATCAGCACACCCGGAGGGCTTGTGGAAACAGACCAAATTGCTGAGCCCCACATTCATGGTTTCTATCAGCAGGTTGGGGGCAGAGCCTGAGAATTTGCATTTCTAACAAGTTCCCAGTTGATGCTAATAATGCTGCTTGGAGTACCACATTCTGAGAACTACTATCCTAAAACAAGCAGATCCATAGAAAGCTGGTGGGAGTTTGGGCTTATTTTAGTGGTGGGTTTTCTGAAAAAAACTATTCTAATAATTATTTTATAGGAAACTGGGATATCAAATGATGAAGTGAAGGACCATGACTACATAGCTAGCTAGTAAGCAGTAGGGTCAAGAAACAGATTCTTCCCTCCCCCTACCCCTTTTACAAATTATTTTTATTTTTCAATTAGAGTTAACATATCCTATCTAATAAAAGAGTAATATGCAAATTGACCATACCTCCGCTACACCCACAAGCCACACCCATCAACCAATCAGGAGCAAGTATGCAAATTAACCCAACCAAGATGGCTGTGTCCACGGAGCGAGCAGGAGGCTTGGGTTTCCGGGCAGTGGAGGAAGCCAAGCTTCCTGCACACTCTGGCCAGCCCAGGCCTCTGCTGAAGGCTACAAAGTTTCAATTATAGAAGATAAATAAATCTCAACAAAAATGGCTGTGGCCACGAAGTGAGCAGGAAGTTTGGGTTTCCCCAGTGATGGAGGAAGCCAAGTTCCTGGCCTGCCCTGGCCTCCGCTGAAGGCTACAAAGTTTCAACTATAGAAGACAAATAAATCCCAGATACCAGGGCCTCCTCTTGGGTCACGAGGGGGCATGGCCGGCCTGCAAACCACCACAGGCCCCTCGCCCAGGCTGCCCCATGCCCGAAGGGAACCCCCACCCTGATCTGGGACACCCTTCGGGACAAGCCAACTGGCCCCCACCCGTGCACCAGACCTCTATCCTATCTAATAAAATATGCATTTAGAGATTAATATGCAAAGTGACCATCACTCCAATACAGAAGATGGCTGCCCCCATGTGGTCAAAGATGGCTGCCCCCATGTGGACACAAGATGGCCAGCAGGGGAGGGCAGTTGGGAGGGACCAGGCCTGCAAGGGAGGGCAGTTGGGGGTGACCCAGGCCTGCAGAGGAGGGCAGCTGGGGGCAATCGGGCTGGCAGGGGAGCAGTTAGGCATCAATCAGGCTGGCAGGGGAGTGGTTAGGGAGTGATCAGGCTGGCAGGCAGAAGCAATTAGGGGCAATCAGGAAGGCAGGCAGGTGAGCAGTTGGGAGCCAGCAGTCCTGGATTGTGAGAGGGATGTCCAACTGCCAGTTTCGGCCTGATCCCAGAGGGGTCCCAGATTGGAGAGGTTGCAGGCTGGGCTGAGGGATACACCCTCCATGCACAAATTTCATGCACTAGGCCTCTAGTAATATTATATTAGTTTCAGGTGTACACTGTAGTGATTAGACATTATACACTGAGTGGCCAGATTATTATGATCTCTGAACACATAATAATCTGGCCACTCAGTATATATATTAGAGGCCTAGTGCATGAATTCGTGCATGGGTGGGTTCCGGCCAGCCTGGCCAGGGGGTGGGGACATGGGCGATTGGCCGGCCTGCCTGCTGGTCGAACTCCTGGCCGAGGGGACAATTTGCATATTAGCCTTTTATTATATAGGATATACACTGAATGGCCAGATTATTATGTGTTTAGAGATCATAATAATCTGGCCACTCAGTGTATAAAATACTAGTGATCATCCCGATAAATTTCATACCCATCTCACATCATGCATAGTTATTAGGATATTATTGACTATATTCCCTATGCTGTACTTTATATTTCATGACTATTCTGCTACTACCAATTTGTACTTCTTAATCTCTTCACCTTTTCATCCACACCCCCCAAGCACTCTCCCATCTGGAAACCATCAAAATGTTCTCTGTATCTGTTTGTTCATTTTGTTTAGATTCAATTGTTGATAGATATGTATTTATTGCCATTTTATTGTTCATATTTTTATCTTTTTTATTCTTCTTAAAGAAGACCCTTTAATATTCCATGGAATACTGGTTTGGTGGTGATGAACTCCTTTAGCTTTTTCTTGCCTGGGAAGCTCTTTATATGTCCTTCAATTCTAAATGATAGCTTTGTTGGGTATAGTAATCTTGGTTATAGGTCCTTATTTTTCATCACTGTGAATATTTCTTGCCAATCCCTTCTGGCTTGCAAAGTTTCTGTTGAGAAATCAGCTGACAGTCTTATGAGAACTCCCGTGTAGGTAACCAGCTGCTTTTCTCTTATTGCTTTTAAGACTTTCTTTTTGTCTTTAACCTTTTATGCTTAATTATGATGTAGCTTGGTGTGGGCCTCTTTAGGTTCATCTTGTTTGGGACTCTGCACTTTCTGAATTGTGTGTCTATTGTCTTCACCAGTTTTGAGAAGTTTTCTGTTATTATTTTTTCAAACACATTTTCAATTTCTTGCTCTCTCTTCTTCTTCTTTCAGCACCCCCATTATGCAAATATTGGTATGATTGAAGTTGTCCCAGAGGTTCCTTACACTAAACTCATTTTTTTCTTTTCACTGCTCTGATTGTGTGTTTTCTGCTTCCTTATATTCCAAATGTGGATTTGATTCTTGGCTATATCTACTCTAATGCTGATTCCCAGTAAATTATTCTTCATTTCAGTTAATGTATCCTTCATTTCTGACTCTTTTGTGTGTGTGTGTGTGTGTGTGTGTGTGTGTGTGTGTGTGTGTGGTTTTCATGTCTTTCTTTTTATGCTGTTTAAGTTCTTACTAAGTTCATTGAGCATCCTTATAACCATTGTTTTGAATTCTGCATCTATTAGATTGCTTGTCTCCATTTTGTTTAGCTCTTTTTCTGGAGTTTTTTCTGTTCTTTCATTTGGGACATATTCCTTTGTCTCCTCATTTTGGCAGCCTCCCTGTGTTTGTTTCTATGTATTAGTGGGAGATTCTATGTCTCCCAGGCTTGGCTTATGTATTAGGTGTCCTGTAGGAGTGGCTGCCACCACCATTGGAAGATCACCTGTACAGGATTCAGGACTTACTTCAGTGGGGCTCTGGTGCCCACTGAGCCTACCCTTGAGTGTGTCACTTGTGGAGGTGTTTAGGTGGTGCTTCCATGTGGTCTGAAGCTATCCACCAGGTGTGGCCTTCCAGGAGGCACAGACCAAGGTCAGCCACTGCCTGTGTTCTACCTAGGGCCTCCAAGCATAAGCAACAAAGTGATCTATAAATGGATGCTACTTGTGGTGGGCTTGGAGATGCCCAAGAGAGGGAAAACTTTGAACCAAGGCTTGCTGCCTCTAGTGCCAGGCTGGGACCACTTAGTGAGAGATACAGGGCATGCCGAGTCTAGATGCTGCTTATTTGAGAGATTTTAGGAAAGTCTGAACCATGAGCCAAGACAGGCCATTCAAATGGAAAAGCCACTGGAAACAGCTTGGGTGGGGTTGGGTCTTGGAATCACCAGGGTGGGGCAAACAGTGATAGCCAGGTTGATGGAAATTCAGATATGGCACTGCTGCCAGGTCTGTGCAGGGAGGGTTCAGCAAAGGAATAACAGCCCCTGCCAGCACTTTTGTGCCTCCAGCCCTGGCCCTGATGCCAGATAATTCAGTTCCTCCCTGTATGTCCCTGTGCCCTTCATGCTGCTCCCCAGTACTGGAATGAGTCTGAATAGATCTGTGAGTGGGCCCTTTAAGAGGAACGCCAGCAGTCTCTGTCTCACTCAGTCACAATCCCCATGGGTTTTTAGAGCCAGAAGTTGTGGGGACTTCTCTTCCTGGCACTTGAACCCTTGGCTGGGAGGCCTGGTGTGGGGCTGGGAGCCCTCACTTCTCAGGGGGGACTTCTGTAGTCAAGATATCCCTCCCAATTTATATCAGCCACACGTGGATGTGGGACCAGCCTATCCTGAGTCTCCACCCCTCCTACCAGTCTTAATGTGGCTTCTTTTATATATCCTTAGTTGTAGGACTTCCGTTCAGCTAGATTTCAGGTGGTTCTGAATGATGGTTGTTGTGTAGTTTACCTGTAATTTTGATGTGGTCCAGATCCATTTCTGATTGTAAAGCCTGCACATGCCCATGTGGCTCTTAGTTGCCTAATGGTGAGAATTGCTGGAGGCAGTTGTTAAATATATAGGTGAGTTTTTTGGTGAAGCAGGTTTGGGAAATACCGCACCAGCTTTACCTCCCACCTCCCACTCTGAGTTGCAGCTTCGTGGCTGGGGCTTCCCACGACTCCATCTTCTCCCCCAACCACCTCCAGGCTGTGCTGTCACTCAACTGTGATACAAACCAACCTACTTGGTACTTCTTCAGCTGGGATCTCTCCAGAGCTAAGCAATTATGCAAAGGTGCAAGGTAAAAAATGCCTTTTAAATTTATTTTTGAGAATCAAGCTTTATTCCTTGGTAAGCAACTTAAAACATGAAAAAACAGAGGTATTGTAGATATGTGAGAGTAATTGTGCGTGTGTGCACGTATTTAAGATGAATTAATTATTCTTCATCATACAGCCCTTCTTTTCTGCTGCTGGGGTAATATTTGTGCTCTTAGGGCAATTTGGTGACAAGTTTAAAATGACTTCTGGCTCAGTACATGAGAAGACTATCATCACTTCCAGGGAAACAGAAAGGACACCCAAGGAGAATTCACTATTGGGTTTGAAGGTCCCTTTCATTCCTGAAAAGCATATATTAAGGCGAGTCAGTCAGAGTTCAGTAGCCCTCTTATCTGCAGTTTCATTTTCTGCAGTTTCAATTACTAGCCATCAACCTTGGTCTGAAAATATTAAATGGAAAAATCCAGAAATAAATAATTCATGTGTGTTTTTTAAATTGATTTTTTGAAAGAGAGAGAGGAAAGGAGAGAGAGAGAGAGAGAGAGAGAGATTTGTTGATGCACCTATCGATGCACTCCTGGTTGATTCTTGTATGCACCTTAACTGGGGATTGAACCCACAACCCTGTCACATCAGAACGATGCT